>NC_086334.1:78218803-78897251 GCF_032445375.1 Bacillus rossius redtenbacheri | reverse complement strand
GCAGGCAGGCAGGCAGGCAGGCAGGCAGGCAGGCAGGCAGGCAGGCAGGCAGGCAGGCAGGCAGGCAGGCAGGCAGGCAGGCAGGCAGGCAGGCAGGCAGGCAGGCAGGCAGGCAGGCAGGCAGGCAGGCAACACACCAAACAGGGTGTAGTTCCTGGGCTCAGGAAATGTCTCGCGCCGACATCATTTAGTAAACTTTAAACTTTAAACTAAAACATGACTTGTTTTCTATTTACTACTACTGACTGGCTACTACTGAATTTTTTAGGCTGGGATCACATCTTTTTACACAGCTGACTACATTCCTTATTCAAACGAGTTCGTCGTTGTGCCGCGAAAAGCCTCGTAACAGAGGTGACGCCGTGATGACGCGGTAAGTAGTAGAAGTCAGACTCCTAAGTGCCGCAGTGGTGGACAAAACTCCTAATTAAAACGGGTGGTCGGCCCTAGGGAAAAAGAGGGGAAAGGTTCGGCTCTGGACCGAACACTTCCGGAGGTGACTGGTGGTCGTAGCCATGACTTCAGATGTTTGCGTTGAAGGGCAACTGCTGCAGTCTCTACCAGCAGGCACAGAAAGCTACATAGGATCGACTTTTACAGGACGCGAGGAGGAAGCATAGGGCCTTATGGCGCAGCCGATGCTGCACTCTGGCGGCCTAAAGGGGCCAGAAGGGGGGAGTTAGCAAGGTCGCCAACAGGTGCCACGGGCATTAGCTCCACTTGCTGGTGCCAAGTGCAGATGTTACTATTTCTGCCACTAGATGTTGTGGGTGGTCCATCTCTGCACATATTTTTTAGATGTCAAATCGTCCTTGAAGTCGGCCACCGCCTGGCAGGTTCACGTCAGGTCAATGATCCTGGGCTAAATTTTGAGAATAAAGGTGGGTAGGTGTGGGGGTAGAGGGGGTAAAAAAACGCAACTGTGCTGGGAACAGGGGTCCACGGGATCCTCGTTCGTGCCGAGACTCGCTAGTCTCAGCGGGTCTCTGAGAAATAGAGCTTGCAGGCCAGAAGCTGCTCTATGCGATTTTAGTCATACAGAGAAATAATGTTACAGGCCGGGAACGTGACTAAGCAGGAGAAATGTCGTAGGGGCTGCTAACGTCTACATTAGACTAGCAAAATATCAGATTGGTCCCTGAGAAAAGGTGCCTCGGTCCATAGGCAGAAAGTTTAACTAAGTAGAGTACACCAGCCTAACAAATTGGAGATCACCCTTTGTGTTACCAAATTATATAGAATACAGACCTGCCAACTCTCACGATTTTGGTGTGAGGCTCACGATTTTAAGGTCCATCTCATGCCCTCACACCAAAATAGTATTTCCTCACGATTTTTCGGGGCCCCGAGATTTTGTTTGTAAAAGTTACAAAACAAGTTTTACGTAAGCTTACAGTAACGAGTTTCCATCAATACTCGAGTCATGTAAAGGAAGAAATTTTGCATTTTGTAGCGTGTGCCATGCTGATTTTTCTATCTCGCATAGTGGAAGAGGAGACATTGTGAAACATGTCGCTAAAAAAAAAATCCAACTAACACGTGAAGTGTATTGCTTCCAATAAAAAATTTAATTTTGCTGTGAACAGTGATAATAGTGTTACACTAGCAGAATGTTATTTTACATCTTTTTTAGTTGTGGCCCTGCATGATCATTACACGACAGCGCTAAATTATGTTCAACTAAATTAAATCTGGAACCTATAATTTGTTGAAATAAATTTTGAAGCAGAGACCATGTAAATTTATGTACAGGTATGTCACTTAAATTTAAAGATTCTCATTTGTTGTTTTTTATATCTAACATGTATTTATGGGCCAGAAAATTTTTATCGAGGACCTCATGATTTTTTAAATTTGAATGTTGGCAGGTCTGAGAATATAAAATTTCCAAAAATAATTAAAAATAATAATAAAATTTAAAAAAAATACGAAATCCCTAATTTCCGGCACAAGGTTCCGCAATGATTGCAAAAAAGGACTTCAAAAATTTGTTAAAAAGATGACTGAAATTTAAGCTTACAAAACCATTGTCATGTTTTGATCCAGCAATAGCAGCAGATGAAGTCGTTGCAAGTAAACGACTCAAAGACATACTCGGAATTCTAGTTGATAATAACTGGCTGGATGGCACAACTGCAGGTAAAGCAATGCAGCAGTACAAAACAGTTTGCTCCAAGAGGGATAATAAAGATGCATTTAGCACATTTGTTGGATCAAGAGATCATGTGGACCACTTTTGGAAAAATTTGTTGAGTAGTGTTGACAGTGAGACTGAAGTATTTTGGAAAGTGCTGAAAATCGTTCTCATTATGTCGCACAGTAATGCCAGTGTTGAGAGACAGGGTGGCCACTCACCAGGAAAGCTGGGATTTATCAGGGAAATCAAGTTGATCGGGAATTGTCAGGGAATTTTTTTAATAACCGAGAATTTTTTGTGTCATGTATATTTCCGTCTGTGTTTTGGCAGTGGCCCTTTGAACATCCGTAATTTCTTTTCTTAAGTTGCGCCGAACCGTGCCAAGTAGCATGAAGCCAACGCCACACCAATATGTGCCGATTAGCGCTACACTGCCCGGACCATGCCGAGCATTGCTAGCTGTAGCTGCCGTCGCTCGTCGCCATATTGAGGATGTTTTCCAGTTTTGACCGTTATATCGCAGCCAGTTTTTGTGTCTTTCATTAACTATCGTGAGAATGGCGTTCGTCAGAAGATATTCTGTGTTCATCACTGCCAATTTCAAGTGAAAAACGCCATTAGAGCTTTTTTTGATTCGAGAATCGAGTGTCTGCTTTTGTGACAAAGCTAGGACTATTTGCGGAAGTTGGCTTCTAGGATTTGAAGCGTAGCATGTACGGATCTGAAGATCGCGGAAACGCGGGAGCCATGAGCTTGTCCATAATTTCAAAAAAAAAAAAAATATTTAAAAAATAATAATAACTACTATGCTGTGTACTGTACAGACGGACTAAACTACTTAAAAAATTTATAGGGACAGCATTCCTCGTCTGACTACATTGTCGATTACGGTCGGACAGAAGTCTTGATGTGCGTCCCGCCGATCCGCCGATAATCTAATGAAGTCCGTCTGGAATCGCGACGCGAAGTGTGTGCGGAGGTGCCGCGTCTCGTAATTAAAAGTGATAACTCAAACAAAAGGTTGGGGGGGGGGGGGGGGGTGTGACTTGGGCGTCCGGACTGAAAGGTTCGGAAGTTCTCCGAGTGGGAGTCACAAAAAAACTCTGACTTCGATATCTCGAAGTTGGTAGCACTGGCCGATTTTAGCACTACCTGTTGAGGGGTGTCCGAAACAAACAGGTATCGACTCGCCCGAGACGTCAGCTACAGCCTGGGGCTAATGGCGCAGTCAGTGCTGCTCTATGTAACAACTTGTCCAGAGCGGTTGTGGCAAATTTAGTCATGCAGGGAAATAATGTTACAAGCCGGGAACGTGACTGCAAGCGGGAGAAATGTCATCCAGGCTGCTAACGTTGTCTTTAGACTTGAAAAAGATCAGATTGGCCCCTGAGAAAAGGTGCCTCGGTCACTGCAGCAAAGTTTAAACCTACTACCAAGGGGGGTAGTCAAAATACCCCACTATGTTTTTTTGCATTAAAAATGACAGTTATTTTTTTCCAAAGCTGTGAATTTTTCTATTCGTTTATATAATTTCAAACAATATAAAAGTGTCAGCACTAACTAGCTTTATTCATCAGGAATGTGTAAAAAAAAAAAATTTCTGCTGGGGTAATCGAAATACCCCTTGGTAACTCATGCATTAAATAAACTGTTAAATATATTGTCATTTTGTAATATTTTTGATAAGTAAAATAAAACCTTAGGAAGATGAATTTACCTACTGAGCTATCGGAACCTGCATCAATTAGTTCTTTGCATGACCACTGCACTGCGCAGCAGTGTATGTTTTATGATGACTTGCTCTTGCTGACTATATCATGCTTTCTATGCAATTTTGATTTGTTTAGTCTCACTTTATTTTGGTGTGAAGAATGCGTTTACTATTTTTCTAATTTGTGAACAGAATGTAGTAACTGTTTAGTTATGAAGATATATGTCTCGTTGAGAAAGTTAACTGTATTCATTATATATTTTATCTAACTAATGAAATAATGAATATATCCTATAGCTTATCTAAACTGCATTGTTTTCTCTTTTGTGTCTTAAGTTTCATAAATGGCTAAATATTACACACCTGATGAGATATAAAAGATAATAGCTATAGATGATCCAAGTAATCTTACAGCTGAAGGAAGGAAAATATTCGCTATTTGGAATGACAGCGAAGACGAAGATGTCGTTGAAGCAGAAAGTGAACTTGATGACGAGGTAAGCATTGAAAGTACTACAGAAGATGCATCTGATAGTGAGAATAGTGTAAATGAATTGAAAACATATTCGTCGAAGAGTGGTGTTGTTTGGTCTTCAAATCCCCCAAGTCAAAGTAAACTAGCCAATAACATTTTGTAAGGTGATAAACCAGGACTGTCTGTAAATAGCTAAAATATTAGGTACATCTGTAGCAGAGGCATTTTTACTTTTTATTCCTGTCGAAATTTTAGAAATTGTTTCTAAGTACACAAATTTGAAAGCCGAGAGAAGTGTTGAAGCTAACAATGAGAAACAGCCACAAACCACAAAACACTGGAAAAATACATCAATTACCGAAATAAAAGCATTTATTGCTATTTTGATAGCAGCTGGTAAACTACACAATAATCAGGTAAGTGTGGCAGAATTATGAGCTTCTGATCCAGCTTTTTGTCAACCATTTTTTACAGCTACTATGTCTAGAAATAGATTTCAGTTACTTTGTTCCATGCTTAGATTTGATAATCCTGCTACAGACAGGCTCGTATTGAATTGAAAAATGATAAGTTGCAGGCTATAAGAGATGTTTTTCATATATTTACCAATGCATGTGTTCGTAATTTTGTACCTCATGACAATCTAACGGTTGATTAAAGGCTTGCTACTTATAGGGGACACTGCTCATTCCGGGTTTATATGAAATCAAAACCTGGTAGTTACGGAATAAAGATCTGGATTTGTGCAGATAGCAAAACTGCCTATGTTTGCAACCTTCAAGTATACACTGGAATGGTGAACAAACAAAGAGAAGTGAACCAAGGAAAGAGAGTCGTTATGGAACTTGTAGAGCCATATTTTCACTCTGGTAGAGGTATAACGACGGACAATTTTTTTACTTCCGTACCTTTAGCACAAGCATTGTTGGAAAAATGGATTGACACTTGTTGTTACACTGAGAGCTAATAAAAGGGAAATTCCAAACGAATTTTATTCTATCCTCGACGAGAAGTAAATTCGTCCCTTTTTGCCTTTACAGAAGATATGATGCTCACGTCTTACGTTCCAAAGAAAAATAAATCGGTTATCCTCCTCTCAACACAGTGCAGACATAGTTCACGACAAACCGCCAATAATTCACCACTACAATGAAACAAAAGGGGGAGTAGATACAGGCGACATGATGACTCATGAATCTGCATGTGTTCGTACTACAAAACTTTGGCCATTCCGCCTCTTCTTGGAAATAATTGACATAGCAGCCCTCAATGCTTATATTATATGGACTCACAAGTTTCCTGAATGGGAGCAAAACAATCCTAGCAGAAGGCGTCTGTTTTTACAGAAATTGATATTGGAACTCTCAAAGCCCTACATTGAACTGCGAGGGAAAAATCCTACTGGGCTTCATGCTCAAACTCTAAACACAATGCAAATTATGGGCGTGGAAGTACAGAGAAAAGGCCAAACTGAACTACACAGGGGTCAATCATCACAGATGTCAACAGGGAAGAAATGTGCTTTCTGTACAAGATAGCAAGACAGAAAAACAAGGTGGATGTGTTGTACATGTAAGAAGCCAGTGTGCAATTTGCACAGAGTTAAGAACATCTTAGCTAGGTGTTTACATTGTTTACAGTAGAGTATTTCAGTGCTGCAAATTTACATACAATTAAACTACTGGCTACTAAACATTAGTTACCATTCATTGTGTTCTACTATGGAAGCCTACTACATATATTCTGTGCACCATTGTGTGATATGTATGTTCATTTTTATACTATTGTATTTGCAAGTTGAAATGATAGAATAATGATAATCAAGAACATATAGTTTTGTAATTTTAGTGTTGTAACATTGTAGTCAACTAGTAAACTAGCTATAAAAATAAATTGGAGACAGTACAAGTAAGTCTTTTCTTGGAGGATTACAAACTTATATGTGTATAATTAATGCAATAAAATATTTACATTTAAATTATCAGTTATCATTCAGTATTATTTTTACTGGAAAACATCTAATGAACTTCATTGAGCTTCTCATAAACACATATTGTGTCAAAAATGTTGATGTTTATACAGGGTGCGGCAGAGAGGACGGACGGTTTTAAAAAAATCATAAAATAGTTAATTTTTACGCAAAAACAAATTTATTGATGCAATCAGGTTCACAGGGAAATAGCATTTGAGACAGTCAAGTGTGGAAAATCACATCAGGCATGTGGTGGCCGAAATTGTTGATGTAGTGCTGGAGGCGTTCTTTGAAGATCGCGTACTCTCTCACCAAAATCGCTCTCTCAACTTTGGCGACTTCCACACGAATTGCGTCCTTCAATTAGTCCAGAGGTCGGGGCTTTTTCTCGTATTCTCTAGCCTTGAGGTGTCTCCATAAGAAAAAATCGCATATGGATAAATCTGGGGACCGAGGAGGCCAATGAACATCACCAAACCTGGAAATAAGGCGACCAGGGAAGAGAGGGTGAATAACGTCCATTGATGCTCTGGCTGTGTGGGCGGTCACCCCATCCTGCTGGAACCACACACGTCGGGTTGGAACACGTCGCCGTCGTAATTCAGGGAAAAAGAAGTTGGTGATAATTTCGATGTAGCGCTCTGAGTTCACGGTAACAGCACGACCATTACCGTCTTCGAAGAAGTAAGGGCCAATGATGCAAGTTTGCGATACAGTGCACCAAACCATTACTTTTGTACTGTGCAGCGGTCTTTCCTGTAACTGTTGCGGATTTTCATTAGCCCATTAATGGCAATTCTGCTGGTTAACCATGCTGTTTAGGTGAAAGTGGGCTTCGTCACTCATGAACAAAATGAGGTTCTCATTTTGATCGATCAGTGCTTCCATCTCACATGCGAAGTTCATTCGTTGTGCATAATCTCCGGGCTGTAACTGTTGCACAATGGCCAATTTGTAGGGGTGAAAGCGGATATCCATACGCAAAATTCGCCTTACCGAACGATCACTGAGACGAAGTGCAGCAGTGGGTTTCCGGGCAGATCGAGTCGGACTGTGAAGAAAGGCTTGTCGAACTTTTTCAACATTTTCAGGAGTTCGAACTGTTCGCGGAGCTCCTCTTGGTCTTCTGTTGATCAGTTCACCACGCCTGCGAAGTGTTTCAACCCAACGAAGGAGGGTGTTTCGAGAGGGAACAGCTCTATTCTGATAAATGTTGAAGTGGCGACGAAACTCACACTGTACGACGGTGACTGACTCATTATTTCGGACGAAACAATCATAGGCGAAAACGCGGTGCTCCACCGTCCAAGGCTCCATGACGACAACTGGTAAAACAATGCTAGGAACTCACGAGTCAAATGGCACCCTCCCCACCTCTCTCATAGACGGAGGGGGAGAGTACTACCTATCACAAAAACGTCCGTCCTCTCTGCCGCACCCTGTATAAATATATGCTCTTATTTATGTAAATATTTGCTAAGAATGGTTAAAATTAAATATTTTTAAAATATATTTTCAGTGCAGTATTCATACAAAACTATTTAATTGATAACTTAAAAACTATAAATTTACATATAAGATATGCTTAATGTTAAGCATTTATAGGTGGGGTAACTTTATTACCCCCCCCACCAGATACCATTATACCTTGGTAGTAGAAGTAGAGTACACCAGCCTAACAAAGTGTAAATCACCCTTTTGTAACCAAATTATATGGAAAATAAAATTTCCAAAAATAATTTAAAATTATAATGAAAATTTGAAAAAAACGTGCTGAAATACCTAATTTCCGGCACAGTGTTTACCTTGTAATTTTGTGCGAGATAAATGTGATATTGAATTTCACTTAAGGGTAATTCAAACTTTGTATCAATTTCAAATCACACAATAGTTCTTATGTTCCACTCTTCTTCCAGGAAGATAATATATAGTGCTTTGAACATTTGCCATATGTAGGGCCTGGAATTTTTCGCGATCGTGAATTTTGCGAAAATTCGCATGAAAAAGCGAAAAGTAAGTACATTCGCGAAAACCACAACATTTCTATATTTCACTGCGAATATATCCCCGAAAAGTACTTGCAGATCACTTATACTCACACAAGGTTAAAGTATCCTTTAACCCAAGTCTTGTGTTTCAGCATAATTACCTTATTTTTACATAAGCTGTGTTTGTGTATGGTTTTGATGCTCAAAATTGATCTCCGATATAGTTCGCACTAAGTTTCTTCTCATTTGTGTGCCGGGTTTGTTCAAGTGGGAACCCCATGTTCCTCCACTCCATTATGCCAATACCGTTATGGCTGCTCACCTGCTTCAAATCTTGTTAGTCATACTAAGATGACTGTAGTTCTGGCTAGACAAATCAGGTGAGTCCACAGATAAGCTGGCAGTATGGAATTCGTAATACAAACGAACAAATTATCATTAGCATATGATTTTCATTTGGTAACTAATTCTTTCTTCAATGGCTTGATATATTAGTATCCATATTACCTTAAAGAATACTTCACTGCCATTGACTGCCAGTGGTGTGTGTGTGTGTGTGTGTGTGTGTGTGTGTGTATATCCGAAAAATACCGAAATTCGGAATGCTGCTGGTCCCGACCATTTCGGATAAAGGATTGTGCTCCTGTGCCGACTAAGTTTCGCTCTATATCTTTATCCGAAATGGTCGGGACCAGCAGCATTCCGAATTTCGGTATTTTTCGGATTTCGGAATTTTAATACAGGAGGCCTAGTAAAGCCAAGTTAGGTTATGTCAGATGTATTAAGGATTTCAAGCAACATAGTACAAAAACAACAAAATACATAACGTAAATAAACACACTGCAGCATAAATAAATACCTGAAACAATCGCCAAAATAATTTGTTTTTAACAACTGATACTGTTAAACATCTGGAGAATGTTTATGGTGCGTCGTCATCGCTGCCGATGTCGCCGTCAACTCGTGCGTCTCGTGATCGGCCGGGAGCAGGATTTTCCTTCTCTTGAGATGAAGCAGCACGAATGATGGCATTTTTAAATGCCTCTTGAAGTGTCACTTGTTTTGGTTTAGTTTCCGCAATAATTCCACCTTCTGAGTTATTGATAATGTTAAGTGTTTTCGTTTTTTTTTCGCTACCACCCATCTTCATATCGGAATGCCTTTTTGCCATTGCCGTCTTCAAATATGGCAACACGTTCGCGTAACAACACGATTAACTACTAAAAGCGATAAAACAACTATCGTAGCCAAGCAGCAAGCTGTAACTGGCGCTAGTTTGTCGGACAAACGGTAAACGCAGCGCCTCGGCGTTGCCAAATTGCATGCTGCCTTGCTGACGCAGTGCTGCCAAGTCACTCGCTCGCACTAGTCACGCGATTGCGACTTGAGTTTGCCACACAACTGCGAACATATCGCGGACGTTGAAGTTTCGAAAAAAAAAATCAGATTTTAGAGCGGTTCGGATTTTGGAATTTCGGATAAAGGATGGTGCACCTGTATATAAATTTGTGTGTTAAAGGGCGCCTTGAAACTACTGACTTGTGAATCAGACAAACGAAAAGGATTCCTTCGTACATTTAGTATTTAATCTCGTTTACTTCTCACAGTAATCAACCATATAGTTGAAATTATTCATTTATATTTCCATTATAATTTTATATTACTGTGTGAGTCTATGTTTAGTACGCAAGAGTAAAGCCTTTCCTAATTAATAGTATTAACACCTCTGTTTTGTGTGTTTAGTATTTTCTAAATCACGTCAACAGTTTACCGACTAAACTAGTGTCTCGGAGAACATGAGTGATAAACTAGGACTACTGGGTTATTCCTGGATTTGGGTAGACACTGGATTCGAACTGAAAAGAGGGTTCAAAGCTACGGTGAATTCGTCGTCTCTTTCTTCTGCGACTGGACGTCCTTCTGGCTCTGGAAAGTGGTAAAATCAGAAACGGATGGACCTCACCAACAGTCTGTTCACTGAAGAAACTGCAGTCCCATCTGTAGACAGCGTAATGTCGTCACGGCCAAGACTCGTCCTCCGGATGTTCGGGGTTGGCATCGCCAACACTAGGCACACCGGGTGGTTTTCTCTGGAGCTCTTCCGAAGATTTTAAATGTCTTTCTCGTACATAATCCCTAACGAACGAAACGACCGACGTGGTTGTATGGTTTTCCAGAAGTTCGGAAATTTCCCTAATTCCGTCACTAAAAGTGCAGAAGTTTCTATCCACTCGTCGTTGTCAGCTAAAGAACGAACTCCGCGGTTGTCCCGGATCAATTTATAGTATTACGAATGAAAATAGTGGTTCAACCCGAATACATGTCTATTCCCTTCGGAGATCTTTTCTAAAAAGCCTCGAATCCTTCAAAACATTCTAAAACAAAACCAAATTATTTTGACAACCATCAACGTTAAAACTTTCATAAAACAAAACTAGTAAGGAAAAAAAGAAGATAACAGCGCTAAATTTGAAATATCAAAATTTTTAAATTCCATAGAAGACAGGAATGACTAATCAATACTTCCAAAACTGTTTTTTTACCTCCTTAAACCATAAAATAAATAAAATGTAGGCTTCACTCGTACGTCTTCCAGAACTATAACTCCCATACATAATTTGTTACATTAATTATATCACGTTAGTTATCTATAAACGAATTGAGCGTTTATACCGTATTTATTGAATGCAAGCAAACTCAAACATTCGCACTCTACAAAAAATAAAAATAATATGATGCCGAATTCTAAACTACCGTGCACACTTGGCCGGATATGAGAACGTGTTTATTGTATTTTGCGAAGTGTATAAAATATTTTATTAAAGCAAAAGAATAACCTAATATCTTGTATTTATCCAAGTTGCATCATATACGGTAAAATGTACACAAAACAAACCTGGTTTGTCCAGGTTAGCCAACATAGCTTCTACTAACTTCTCGCGTGAGCGAATGCTTCCTTAACGAAGATCATACATTTCCCAGACTGTGAGAAGTTTTGTTTTGTGTAAAGCTAAACACACATGTTAGCGGCTAACGAATTTATCTTACCGTAGTTGTTTTTGTGTAACTTCGTAAATAGCAAGAGAATAAGCAAATAATGATTTTGCAGGTACTAAATTAGTCTGCGCAGCGAGACTGGGTGTGTGCGGGCATGTGTGACTATCATGCAGCCAGCATCTGTTGTTGACATCACGTTCCCAACATAGTGGCATTCCACTGCTGATATTTATTCGCGCGCCAAGTCTAGTTGATTGTTTTCGTAACAGCCTGTATGTAGTATGTTGCAACATATTTCTGTCTAGAGTTTGAAAATGCCGAATAATACTTTGAGTGCTCGAGACCGAGCATATCAGTATCAGAAACATGGGTTTTATTGTACTGACAATAGCACAGGGATGTGTAAATTTTGCAACTGTAAAGTTTCAAGGGAAAGAAAAGATTCCATTGACAAACACCTAAAGTCGGCTAAGCATGTGGCTGTAAATATTGTGTCAGTTTTAATGGGACTGTCTTTAAACCATTCAGAATTTGCAGAAGGTACACTTAGGTCCTTCTGGCTTCCGTGTGCAAATGCAGACAGCAAAAGGTTTTTTTTCAAAGTATAACACTGTTCTTTCTGATCATCGCCACAGCCTCTCTCAGGAAAACTTACAATTACTAAATGAAATATGTTTTGAAGTATCAAAGATTGTAAAGTACTCTGCTTTAACACTGTGTTTTCTATAGTTTGCACATATAAATTTTTTTAAAATGTCATTTTTGTGTAACTGTTTTGGATTTAATTGGCTGTTATGCATATTAGTCTATTCCTAGTATTGATGGATTGTGTTTTAAATACATAAACTATTATATTCAATAACTGCAAAATTTAATCAACATTTAAAATACCGGTAAAATTTCCATTGCATAACGAAAATACCGACTTTAAACCACCACTTTTCTGATTTGAAAGTACCACTTTTTGCATACTGAAAACACCGAAATTTTCCAGGCCCTAGCCATATAGTATATTGTTTCTGTTCTCACACTTCTAGTCTTCTCACAACTTAACCCATTTTGTACATATTACTGCTAGACAGTCAGTCCTGTTGTGCTTACTACACGAGACGCATTGTGCTAGTATAGCTGGTTTTGAGGTTGAATTGTATAAGTGTTAACTGGTTAATGAAAAATGGGCAAGATTAATGGTGATATTTGGAGTTATTTGTATGAAAAATCAGTTCAAGGAAAAATCAAAGTGTTCTGTGTATTTTGTGATTTGTCATACTTCAGAAACAGTACAAGAATGGTAAGGTACATTAAAAAGTGAACAAATGTCCATTGACTATCAAATCCAAGTTCCTGGGAAGTGAAAAAACAAGAAAAAGAACTTTCAAATGGAACTACATGCCCTGAAGTGTACAATACTGCTGGTCCAAGTTCATCAGTAAACTTAAGTGAAAATATGGCTCAGATTTACAGTGAAACACAAAAATCACCATCTTTACAACTTGCAGCAGTCTCAAGTGCTTCAGAATGTGCAGGAACTAGTGCCAGCACTAATACAACTAGGCCAATATGGTCTAGCTCACACAGTGTAAATTCAACATTGTTTTCTTTTCTCGACCATATGACTCCAACAGCTAAGGTAAGTGTCACTTTAATATAGGCTGGTCTTGTGCTTAGTCGTTATGCTTGATTGACTAATGTTTTAACATAATCTTATGTTTATAAGATACATCATTAGTAATGCAGAACTAATTTTTAAAAAAAATAGTATTTTATGTTTGTTTTAGCTTGTGAACCAGTTAGGTATAACATGTTTTGTAAATATAAATTAAAAATTAAATCAGTGATAGGTATATAAGTGACTGAAAAATTCCTTTAAAAGAAAAGGAAACTGTAACATGTCTTCCATATAAACCTTCAAAAAATTTTAAATAGTACAACTAATTCAAGTAATGGAATCTTTTGTTTTGCTGGTGAAAGCCAATGAGTTGCTGGCTAAAGCTATCTATGTTAGTGTAGCACTTTTATCAATGGTTGAGCATCCACGGTGGCAAGAATTCTTTAAGTTAATTCGCCCCGCATACAGTCTGCCAACACGAAAATCAGTTTCAACTACCCTTCTTGATGCAGAGTTTGCAAAAACTCAAAATAGAATTGAAGGAATAATAGCTAATGCAAGAAACCTTGCTCTACAGTGCGATGGCTGGAGCAATCTGAGGTAAGGCAGAGTTCACAGAACCAAAAAACATATCTAAAGAAAAAATTGTGTAACCATGATCTTGAGCATTAACATATTTTCCTTGGCGCAATGTCTACTTAATCAGAGAAATCTGTGTATATTACAAAGCTAATAGTCACTTTCAGTCTTTAATTAATTTTTTAACCAACTATTAACACATTTAACTTTGTTTTATAAAAGCCACCAACTTGTTTATATCAAACTGCACTTTCTGTTTTTGTCTAAGGCAGTAAAGATTCAAAATTGAGAATTTTAAAATTTTGTTTACATAAGATATTCACCTTTATAAGTCTTCTTACAATATGTACAAATCAGTATGCCATGCCACACACAAAGTACATTATTGTAGCATGTTATGAATATTATAGGAAGGTGTTGCACAAGTGTATCAAACCATGCCACAAATAACAAAACTTCACAATAAAACTGTTTTATAGTAAAAAAAACCACTTGCAAAAATTGAATTAGGGACAAAAATTATGTTAAAGAAAATGAAAATATAGAGAGGTTCATGATATTGTTACGATCGCGGGGTTCGTAAAGGATAGCCCAATTAAAGATTTTATTACACATAGAGTTTTATTTATTGCCACTATTTACATTACTAGCAAATAATCTAAAAATACCAATCAATCAATTGTACTTAAAAATGTTGCTTCCTCAGTCACTTGTTTTTACACACCGCACACCTCGCTGGGCCGCAACTCTCGCCGCAGCACCCCTCGTGGTCCTCCGCCGCAGGACTCCGTCACCGCACTCCGCAGCCGCTGTCGCACTTCCCCTTCGCCGAGATCCCACTCGACACCTCGCTCGGAATTTTGCTTGTAACTCCGCCGCGCCCGCGACACTATCACCCGGAACAGAACTCTTCGTCCTGGAACCTTCGTCCAGGGACTTTGCTGCTCTATCCCCCGGAAACTCCGCCGCGGGAAAGCTCCTGACTTAACTCTGAACTCCCTGAGACCATCTTCCCCCGGCTTTTATATCAGCCCAGACACCTTCCAGAACTCCCGAGCGCGGCTGGGGCCAGTCACGTCATTCCGCGCGGACTCTACGGCAGAAATATCGAAACACGTGTCGGAGGCTCGCGTAACTCCGCAACTGTTAGGTTTCAGATGAAAACTCACAGTGCCGCGCGGGGAGCTGAGGGCTAGAGGGAGGGGAAGCAGCGACCCAGGTGCGCATGGCACATCTCATGTTACAGCGGCATGTGATATCAGCCCAGCTAGCTCTGCACCTGTGCATGACGCGACCTTACGTTCGTAACATTACCACATCCTTAAACCTGTTCGTCCCGAACAGGTAATGCATCCCTTCCAGCATATTCCCTCAAGCGGTCCATATGTACCACTTTCATTACGTCCCCTCTTTCCTCTCTGGATCCAGTAAACCACATAATTTAGGTGCTTTAAGACCTCATAGGGGTCTTCCCATGATGCTTGTAGTTTAGGGCACCTTCCCTTTCTTCGTTGCGGGTTATACAACCACACTTAACCTCTCTTCCGGAATCCGGATGAATTTGCTTTCAGGTCATACCTAGTCTTCGTTCGATTCGTCGCTAATCTAAGATTCCTGCGGGTCTCCTCGTGTACAAGTGACATTCGCTCCTCTAGATGATTTACATATTCAGTGGTGCTGGTTGGCTCCTTGCGCGGACGCCGGAACCTGACATCACAGGGCAGCCTCAACTCCTGTCCAAACACAATACTCGCAGGGGTCTGCCCAGAGGAGTCATGGATGGCAGATATATATGCCATCAGGAACAACTGGATGTGTTGATCCCAATCCTGTTGATGCTCGGCTACAACTTTGGCAAGGTGTTCCTCCAGAGTTCTGTTGAACCTCTCCACCTGCCATCGGACTGATGTAGAGCTGTAGTCCTGGTTTTATTTATTCCCAGCAACCGACACACCTCCTGAAATATTGTTGACTCGAAATTGCGGCCTTGGTCTGAGTGGAGCTCCATTGGTACCCCAAATCTGCAAATTAAGTTGTTGAGTATTCATGGTGGCGAGAGGGCGGGAAAATCGGGAATAGTCAGGGAATTTTACTAGCCTGGAAAGGTCAGGGAATAGTAAGGGAAAAAAATTGTATTCACCAAAAAAAATGTTTTTTACAAAAAGGCTAATTTATTTTTGCCTTAAGCCATGAAAGCAACAAAAAGGCAGAAGTAATTTGTCAACTTGACTTTGACAAGGGGCAAGGGTTTCGAAGGATCCTTTGGCCTGGGGTAGTAAAGTTAGAGGGGGGAAGGGGTGTTTATGGTCGCCCGAGCAAGCACACTTGCCGCGCGCAGCCGAAGTCAGTGTCTGTTGTTTGAGAAGTGAGAACACACGCACAAAGGAGGAGTAGAATTTATTATCAGCCCAGCACGGTATAGCGAATGTCACATTTTTTAATGTTTCCGTGCCAACGAAGCAAAAGCGAAGAATAATTTGTGTGGTAAGTATTTGGGTTTCTTTTGTGTGGTTATTTTGCATGTTTATAACAGCCTTCCCTGACGGACGCAAGTGTGAGCTGGCAGGGATGCAAATCTGTTGTGTTTACAGTTTAACTGTTTCATGTTTCAATATATATCAGTTAAGAACTTCATAAACATTTATAATTTTTCTTGGCTCTCAGTTTCCAGGGCAGTGGTATTTATATAATGCGATTGGATGGAAGTCACGTATACATGTAATTTTAGTGACTCGTGTATCGGTGTGTAGAGTTCTGCGAATATTCGAAATTTCCAATTCAAATTCCTAGCACGCCGGCTCGTAATTTACTGTGCGTTAAGTGCATTTTTAGCGACATTCCACGGTAAAAGTATCTGTTTCTTTATATTATATTAACTATATTTCGGCGGTCAGATGACTTGGGAATGAATTAATATTGCAAAACGATATGTACGAAGTTTCTTTGCTGTAAAAATTACCGTTTTAATAAGCCTAGCACGCCGCTTCGTAATTTACTGTGCGTTAAGTGCATTGTTAGCGACATCCCACGGCAAAAGTAGCTGTTTCTTTATATAATATTAACTATATTTTGGCGGTCAGATGACTTGGGAATGAATTAATATTGCAAAACGATATGTGCGAAGTTTCGTTTCTGTAAAGATTACCGTTTTAATAAGCCTAGCACGCAGCCTCGTAATTTACTGTGTGTTAAGTGCATTGTCAGCGACATCCCACGGTAAAAGTAGCTGTTTCTTTATATTATATTTTATATTAACTATATTTCGGCGGTCAGATGACTTGTTAATAAATTAATATTGCAAAAAGATATGTAAGAAGTTTCGTTGCTGTAAAAAATACGGTTTTAAAAAATGTACGGTAGCACGTCGTCTCTCAATTTACTGTTAAGTGCATTTTCAGTAAAACTTTTCATTTCTCGTTGCCAACTCAACATACGTTGTGATTATCTCTTTCTTTTAACGCAACCTAACTTGGTGCCTTTTTTTTATGCGTGTGACATGGACAAGGGAAGGAAAATACACCTTGCTTTGTTTTCACGAATGCTTCCCGTCCCATCTTTCCTCTCTTGCGCCCTCAACACACTCGTTCCTTGTCGTCCTATCTCACCCCTCTTGTATTTCAATTCTCGTCCCTTCTCGTGTATGTTATCTCGTTATTGCTGCCACTTCACCCTACCACTTCACTCCAGCTGCTCGGTGTCTGGTAGAGAAGTACAGTCGTTCAGCCCATGATTTTTTTTTTTTCATTTGCTACATTGTGAAATGTAAGCTGACATTAAGGGCAGAGTGATTTAATAAAATTATTTACAAGTATATCAGCATCCCCACATTGTATACATATGTTACATAATTGACAGGTGCCTCTAAATGTTAGTAAAATATTATTCAAAAATTCTTTTCTCATCTGAATTTTCTTCAAAATTAATGGTGCTCACTGTACACACACACACACACAACACACACACAACACACACACACACACACACACATATATATATATATAATTTTTATTGGATATGATGTACTGGAATTCAGTAACTGGGCACTAAGCATTGCACTCTTTTTTCAGGACGTGAAGCATGCCGAACAAACGCACAAGGTTCCAAAAAGACTGGCTCAATGATGAAAAATATGCCTGGTTATATGAAGATGATAAGGATCCATTCCGTGCTGGATGTTCACTATGTCGGTACACCTTTTCTCTCAGCAACATGGGTAGGCGTGCGGTTACAAGCCATCTTGCCAGCAGTAAGCACATGAAGGCAGCTTCAGTCTCAGTTGCTCTACCTGCTGTTTCATCAGTGCAAGTCAGTTCTAATCACAGTCGTGCACTTAAAAGTTTTGTGTTGGGTGAGAGTATTACAAAGGCAGAAGTTTTATGGTACCTACAAAGTGTCATGACTCACAAGTCATTAAGGTCTGCTGCCAAAGATGTTTCTTTGTTTCCAATAATGTTTCACGACAGTGACATTGCAGCAAAAATGCAAATGCAGCGTGATAAGATGGCATACGTAATCCTTCATGGATTAGAACCATATTTCAGAAACATGCTCCTTGAAACACTCCATGCATGCAAGAATGTTGTTATTGGATTTGATGAGTCCTTGAATAAGGTGTCTCAGAAACAACAAATGGATATCACCATTAGTTTCTGGGATTCTCAGAAGAATGAAGTATGTGCTCGCTATTTAACTTCAGCTTTTCTAGGTCACGCAAAATCTTCAGATCTGCTGAATGCTTTTGTTAAATCTCTCTCATCGCTCAACATTTACTTGTTAAAAATCATTCAAGTCTCAATGGATGGACCCAATGTCAATTTCAGGTTTTTGCAAGATTTAAGAAAGGATTTAAAGAAAGATGACCTTAGTCCTGTTCTTCTTGACATTGGAAGTTGTGGACTTCACACAATGCATTGTGCATTTAAGGCAGGCATTAAAGAAACGGGGTGGGATATTATTGCCTTTTTGAGATCCTTGTACTATCTTTACAAAGATACTCCTTCTCGGCGGGCAATATACACAAGACTTTCATCATCCACAGTGTTTCCCATGAAGTTTTGTGAAGTTAGATGGCTTGAAAGCAGCAAGGTTGCACAGAGGGTGATTGACATTCTACCGCACATCTCTGTTTGTAAGTGGTGTCGAAAAAGAAAAATGGCACCTACATCACATAGCTATACAATAGTTTGTAAGGCAGTACGTGACTCATTACTGCCTGCTAAGCTAGCATTTTTCCGCACAGTGGCATCAGATCTAGAGTCTTTCATGAAAGAATTTCAAACTGATGTGCCTATGGCACCTTTCCTATATTCTGCTCTCACACTGATTCTGCATAATATCTTGGATCGTATTGTGAAACCTGATGTTCTTACAAAGTGTTCAGTTGTTTCGCTTGACTTGGATAATAAGGAAAACCTACTTACTGCTAAACAAGTTAAGATAGGTTATGCAACCCAAAAGGAATTGGGGAAGAGCAGATTAGCTGAAGTAGATATTTTGACTTTTCGTGAGGACTGTGGGAAGGGCCTGATAAAATTAGCAAAAAAATTGACACAACGTTCACCTCTGAAATTTAGCTTAACCAGGGCAATCTCGTGCTTCGATCCTGCTGTTGTAGCAGTTCATGCAAAGGTTGCTAACAAGCGACTAGAAAACTTAATGCAGATTCTTGTAGATCATAATTGCCTACATAGAACTGCTGAGACAATGCAGCTTGAGAATTTTCTGTTTGCAGCTCAAAACCTGGTGTGAATAATGAAATGAAGGAGTTTTGTAGGGTGAATGAAAGAGTGGATCACTTTTGGTGGAAAATATTTGATATGGGGAAAATGCAGAATATAACAGAAGTAATGAAGTTGGTTATGATACTGTCTCACGGAAATGCGCAGGTGGAACGACGATTTTCTGTAAATGAAGACTGCATAGTAGAAAATATGAGAGAGCAGACATTGGTAGCAAGGCGAACAACATATGATGCTGTTAGTTCATTTGGTGGTGTTGCAAATGTCCCAATAACGAAATCCCTCATCCTTGCAGCTCGCAATGCCCGGGCAAGATTTCAGGAAGACAAAGAAAGACGTCGCAAAGAGGACAAATTAGAGAAAGAAGAAGCAGATAGGAGACATGCAGCACAAGAGGTCAAGGAACTAAAGGCTAAAAAGTTAAAACTGATGGAAGATGCCCAAAGAGAAATTGGAATGATTGAAGACAGAATTGAACAAATTTCCAAGACGTAATTTATACTGATACTAGCAGACCCGACAGACGTTGTCCTGTACACACGTCGTTAATTCGAAAATTTCAAACATTCTTCAATAAGCTGTAACAATCTGGACTGTTATGATGTAAATTATTATTCAAGAGTTATTTTAATATCTAACTTCATTACATGTACACTTATACAAATTCGACCGATCGGTAGCATGTGAGTATATACTGTGTGTGTAAGTATGCATATACTGTATGAGTGAAGTGAAATGTAGAAGCTATGTTAACTAAAAAGATGCATCTATTACCACACTCCACGGATGAAATTTGTAAACTGGATAATAGCAGCCACTGTCTATGATTATTGACACAGATATTTCTAGGCGTCACCGAAAATTTTAAGTGAATGAAATGACTGATTACAGGTTGGGATATTATCCGTGGAGTGTGGCAATAACAGCATCGTAAATACAAACTTTAACTTGTTTTAAGTAAAGTTAATCAATCTTATAATGAAACTATTTTATAACATTTATTTATTATTTACAAAAACTAAATTTATCTTAATGCTATTGGATGTACAATATTTTTAGTTAATCCTTGAGGTGTATAAACAAACAAATTCGATGGTTTTCCAACTCTGGAACACGCAACATATGATTGACCGTGAGAAAAACACGGATTTTCTAAATCTAAGACACAAATTGTCATGGTTTGGCCTTGTGACTTATTTATAGTCATAGCATATGCCAAGCGGATTGGAAATTGTAAACGTTTGAATGGTATAAGCGAATCTGAAGGAATCATTGGGATCCGTGGTAGAAGTACAACCTCACCTTGAAATTTTCCACTCAAAATAGTAGCTTCAAGAATGTTGCCCATGATTTTTTTTATAACTAATCGCGTCCCATTACATAATTTCGGAGCATTCAAATTTCGAAGCAAAATTATAGGTGAACCAACCTTCAGTCGCAAATTATGTGGTGGCATTCCAGGTAAATCTAATGAATTTAAAAATTCTACAGGATAGTTAACATCTTCATCAGGATCAACAACAGTGTCGATCAATTTAAATGTAGTTTCATTACCAGGCAGTAATTGATGTATTTTGAAATTGATGGCATCAACATCTAAATTTTTCGCAGCTAAAATTGCTCGCTCTCGTAGCCATCCATGATTAGTACAATTATTTTTCAAATCTGGAAAGGTACTGTTTATTAACTCATCTTTGGTAGCCACCATGTTGCAAAAATTCTCTGGAAGTCGAAAATATTGTGTATCTTCATACAATTCAATTTTACCATTGCCAATATCCAACAATTGTTCAGAGAATCTTGACGCTAATGGATCATTTTGAAGTTGAACACGCATATTAATAGTAAGGCATAATTTTCTGACACTTCGCCATAGATCAGATTCTTTTAAACATGCGTTTATTTCGTCTGCATATGTCGCGCGTGGAATGACTGGTAATGTTTGTCTGAAATCACCAGACAGCAACCATAGAGCACCACCGAAAAGCCTAGTATTATCCTTGATATCTTTCAGGGACCTGTCGAGAGCTTCAAGCGAATGCTTGTGGGCCATGGTACATTCATCCCAGATAATAATTTTGCATTTTCTCAAAACTTGAGCCATGCCTGAATGCTTCTTTATGTTACACATTGCTTCGGGATTTGTGTGAACATTCAAAGGTAATTTAAGCGCTGAATGCGCCGTCCGTCCACCATCAAGTAACGTTGCTGCGATTTCTGATGAAGCAATAGCCAATGCAATATTATTTTGTGATCGGATGCGCGCAAGTATCAATGAAATGAGGAATGTTTTACCAGTACCACCTGGTGCATCCAAAAAAAAGAATCCACCTTGTTGCGCTGCAATTGATACATTAATTTGATCATATACATTTCGTTGCTCAGCAGTGAGCAATTGTTCATTATTGGCAACAAAAGTAGCCAAAGAAGTTCTATCGAAGTGGTGTTCCCGTTGAACATCGCTGTTAATGGTATCTACTGCTGGGCGGTTCGGCGCTGGCATGCCGAAATGGATGAGCGACATATTCGAAATAAGAATACAAATATGCTCAATAATTATTAATGACTCATATATTTCTGCGGAGAATTCGATATTTTGATTAGTAATTCTAATCCGATGTAAAATATCCTCACTCATTGAGTCTTTATATTTGTCCCACAAAGCAGATGCTTCAGACGGAAAACACATTGTCAATATTATTGAAAATAATTGACGAATTTGTTGTGGAGATGAGCTCAGTGCTGCATCTGCAAGTGTGAGATCCCAATGGTTATCATCCTCCAATAAATGTAACTCACGACACGCATCAAAGAAAGTGTCGTATAAAGTACCATTGACTTTTCGCAAATATCGGAAAGATGTTGGTCCAGGAACGTTAACCAATAACAAACGCAAAAAAAAACATTCGCGTTGCTTAGGATGAACTGTATATACTCGACCTAAAGTATTTGTCATAAATATGTTGGTGAATCCTGGGACTGGAATGCCTCGTTTCCGTGGTTCCCAATTTTTTGATTGTTTATTCCACGTAAAAAATTTAGGAACATCAGTATACATTAATGTCCTTGCGAATTGACCAAGAACATCTTGTCGGCAACAAAGGTTGAAAAATTCAGTAAGAGTTGTTTTTGGAGCCGTTAAAGCTTGTTGTAGTGCAGTCTGTTCTGTAAAGTAAACACGCTGTCCGTTTTCAAGATGCACAGCCAAATGTATAACAGCAGGATCCCTTTCATGTATAGGAAACGTAAAAATGTGCCAAATAGCTTCGTTACTGCTTATGTATCGACCCATTTGATAACGTGTAATTTCGTCATTGTCATTTACATTTTGAACAGCGAATACAGCTTTATCACTGCCCTTGTGAACATACTTACAAATGTATTTTATAGATTTCACTGAACTGCATAGTTCAACGTTTATGTGCGCTTTATAGGTTTTGCACAGCAATGGTGAATATGGAACTACCCAGCGATTATCAATATCTACTGTCACACCGTTTGACAAACACAATTCATATGATTGACCGCCATTGTCTACGTCTCTACGCCGGTAAGATGGATAACCGTCAATATTGGTTTTAGTATCAGATTGGCATGGTTTTGGAAAACGTTTCGTACATTTTCCATTGTCCATACATGGTGACATCATGTTTATAGAGTACCACATGGACCATGGATCATATTAGTAGTTACAATGTCAAACAATTCTTGATCAACATTCGGATCTGGAATTTCGGCTGAAATAATTTTGTCGATTTCTTCTGGGCGTACTTAATCCACCAACCAAATCAAAATATGCGCATGAGGTAAACCTCGTTTTTGCCATTCAACAGAGTAAAGCCAACAATGTGTTTCACCAAATACCGAGTGATGTGTAATCAAATTCATCAAAGATTTTAATTTTTGTTTAAAAACACGTGCAGTGATATCATGGCGATGCATCGATGTTTGACCTGGCAACAACAAACTTTGAATTTCATCCCAGTTTGGATTACACGTAAATGTGATAAAAAGATCTGGTCGGCCATATGCACGTACGTAAGTCATGGCGTCTTGAATATACTCTTGCATATGACGCGGACTACCAATGTATGATGATGGGAGAAGATATGCGCTACCGATGTTGTTGATGTCATTAGATGCATCTACGTTACCAGTAACGGCGTCACGCAAATGAATGTACTCCTCAGCACGAAGTTTTGTTTGATTAAATTTAATATATCGTAATCTCTCACTTTCAATTTTTACGTACATATCGACAATATACTGATGAAATAGCTGTCTGCATTGGAGAATGGTATTGTCTTCATTAGCACGAATCATCAATCGATATGCGTAGAAGTTCATAGCACTAACTTTCTTGATCAGTTCTTCACCTGCAAATAAATATATATACTTATGAGAGATACAGAAATTATTTGAAAAAAAAAAAATCTGTAAGATAGTCTATAAGTTGTACCTGTAGTTTGATTCCTTTGTTTAATACTTAAATGGTATCCATCTTCTCCTTCCCAAAATATCAACGGATACTGCGATGCATCGTAAGAACGATGATTGTCTTGAATTATTTGCATCCTATTATCTCTGCGTTGAATGCAAATGTCCCGACGTTCACATGGGTCACCAGCCATAACAACTGCAACTTCATTAATAGTTGGAACATTATATGTGCCTGCGTACTCTCCGTAGGGCACTTTGTCTGCTTTAATAATAATGGCGTAGTTGTCGTTTTGCAGTCTGCTAGAAAAAGTCTTGAACAATTGCAACAACTGGTTATGGTTTTGCAAAAATGTTTCCAAAATGTCCACAATTTCTCGTTCCTCCATCTGCTCTATATAGTTGTAAGCGCAGCGTGTGTGTGATTGTTGCTCCTCATTGCCCATAAAATAAAATTGTAAAAATTTTGGATCGGCATCAGGTATTGGGAGCAATGAACCAATTTGGTGGTACACTTGACCTTGAATTTTGAATGTAGATTCGAAATTACGACCATCTTCATTATGAACAATTTTTGTTGCTCCAAATGATGTCATTTGGAAGCATGAATTGAATTTACGAATTTTTCGTAAAAAAAAACAATTTCGATTGAGATGTGGTGCCAGCTAAAAGTGTTTTTAAAGGTTCCGGCGGTGGATTTAGCGATGGCAGTGAAATTTTTCCAGATGCGCAACATAAACCAGCTGATTCACCTTTGTACTTGAAAGCATGACAATGTTGACACTTTTTGTCCATACTACCAATCGAGATTAATGCATGTGACGAATAGTTGATTTCAGGATCATATTCAAACGCAAGGCGATTGAGTGATGCTCTTGTCAATGCTCGATCATTTTGCATCCGACGTTGGTTACGTTCTCTATGTGCATCCGTCGCTTGTTGACGTGCATCTCGTTGTCTTACTGCATTAGCACGAAGACGTCGAGTGCGTTGTACTGAATTTTCATTCGCACGTGTAGATGCAACTTGATCTCTCAGATTTGCATTATCCGCCGAGTGTTTTTCATCTGTTCTATTTATTCGACGATCATGGACCAATTGCGCGTTCGGAGTACCTCGACCAATATTTCTGGCTCTTCCTCGAATATTTGGCATTTTTCTGGGAAAAAAAAAATACTGTTAAATAATACACAACGAATGTGTTTTTTTTATTGAGAATGAAATTTTAATTAATTAACAAAAAAGATTTATTGTAACAAATTTTAGATAAAAAATGTGTAATTATATTTTTTTGCTTGATAACTTTTAAAATGAATAATTTTTTCCAAAGTAAATAATTTTTAATAGAATTTTTTCCAAATTTTTTTATAGTTTTATTTTAAATAGTTTTTTTATTTAAAAAATGAATAATTTTTATTAAAAATGATTGGAAAAATTCGTTATGGAATCAATAAACTACACAAATAATTTTTATATTAGGGTGGTTGTTAACAAATTTATACGAAATACACTCAAGTAATCCACAACGAATATGAGTTATTTATTGAAAATAAAATTTTTAATTATCACCGAAAACGATTTAAAGTATGTAATTTTTAATAGAATTTTTTCTAATTTTTTAATAATTATTTTTATTTAAAACACTAATAAAAAAACAATTTAAAAAATTTATTATGAAATTAATGAGCTACACAAATAAATTTTTAGGTTAGGTTGGTTGTTATAAAACTCACGTTATAAAATTCTAATTTTTATTAAAAACAATTGAAAAATATGTTATGAAGTCAATAAGCTACCAAATAATTATTAGGTTATTTTGGTTGTTATAAAACTCACGTTATAAAATTCTAATTTTTATTAAAAACAATTGAAAAATATGTTGTGAAGTCAATAAGCTACCAAATAATTTTTAGGTTAGGTTGGTTGTTATAAAACTCACGTGTAAATTTGATAAAATATTTATACAAAAAATATACTTCGATTCCACTCTAAATTTGCAAAAAGTATCGTTTTTTAGGAACACTTCAAAACTCTTCAAACATCAATTTATATTCATAGTTAATATTTTAATTAGCACACGACTTAAACGAACACAATAATAACACAAAATTTCAAATATTTTTCTCAATTTGATCGCAGCACCAACTGTCGGGACAAACTGAAATTAAAATAGAATAATATTTAATATTTGATGCTGCGATGGTAGCACAGTCTACCGGATCGAATGTAAAACATTCCAAAATTAACAACTACTTATAAATGAAAAATTAGTTAAATAAACATTTTCTAATTTTTATTAAAAACAATTGAAAAATATGTTATAAAGTCAATAATTTTTTCAAAGTATGTAATTTTTAATAAAAAAAAATTCTAATTTTTTAATAATTATTTTTATTTAAAACATGAATAATAAAAACATTTTAAAAAATTTATTATTAAAATAATGAGCTACACAAATAAATTTTTAGGTTAGGTTGGTTGTTATAAAACTCACGTGTATTTATATTTATACAAAATTTATACAAAATATATACTTACTTCAATTCCACCCTAAATTCGCAAAAAGTATCGTTTTTTAGGAACACTTCAAAACTCTTCAAACATCAATTTATATTCATAGTTAATATTTTAATTAGCACACGACTTAAACGAACACAATAATAACACAAAATTTCAAATATTTTTCTCAATTTGATCGCAGCACCAACTGTCGGGACAAAGTGAAATTAAAATAGAATAATATTTAATATTTCATGCTGCGATGGTAGCGCAGTCTACCGGATCAAATGTAAAACATTCCAAAATTAACAACTACTTATAAATGAAAAATTAGTTAAATAAACATTTTCTAATTTTTATTGAAAACAATTGAAAAATGGTTGGTTGTTATAAAACTCACGTTATAAAATTCTAATTTTTATTAAAAACAATTGAAAAATATGTTATGAAGTCAATAAGCTACCAAATAATTTTTAGGTTAGGTTGGTTGTTATAAAACTCACGTGTAAATTTGATAAAAAAATAATTTTTTTGTTTGATAACTTTTAAAATGAATAATTTTTTCCAAAGTAAATAATTTTTAATAGAATTTTTTTCAAATTTTTTTATAGTTTTATTTTAAATAGTTTTTTATTTAAAAAATGATGAATTTTTATTAAAAATGATTGAAAAAATTTGTTATGGAATCAATAAACTACACAAATAATTTTATAGAGAAATGACACACACTCACTATTTGTGTGGCTATGAAACATGAATTTTTTCTGCAATTTAAATTGTAATATACAAAAAGGGTATTGAAAATTGAAACAAATATGGCGACACTATAAACTGTCAGGATCTTTATTTTTTTCTTACTCTCTACTTAGTTCCTTACAATAGCAAAACTTAATGGCTTCTAATGCGTTGCAATTTTTGCTTATAAAGCGTGTTTTTTTTAGTTTTTCTTAACTTAGAATCGAGAAATAATATCCAATTGTGAATCTAAACCATCCTCGAATCCCCGTGAACTCACACACAAAATTTCATCAAAATCGGTCCAGCCGTCTAGGAGGAGTTCAGTGACATACACACGCGCACAAGAAATATATATATAAAGATTGTTATGTGGTTTTTAATATTTTAAATGTTAAATGTCTCTGTACATAAATTCTTTTGTGTGTGTCAAATGTTTTTGTCCTGGAGCAGGGATATTAAAGTGAAAAATGGTGGTTTAAAACTTGTATGTGGTATAAAACTTGTGTACTTTTTGTGTCTGAAATCCACAAGATAATTGATGTTTTTATTTATATAACTTTTTTTTCCACTGTGTGGTTGTAATTTTAACATTCCGAATTCTTTCCAATACTGCCTAGTACATTGAGGTATTGCAGTAATTTAATTTTTAGGTAACTTGTATAGGTGTTGAGTACCCGTGAAAGCACACACAACCACTAATTGTAATTTATTCCAAGCAAGCATAAAATGTGTTTTTTTTTTTTTCAAATATATTTTTGTCAGGGAAAACCTTACATCCAGGTGGGAAAAGTCAGGGAAATTAATTTCTACCATTCTGTAGCCACCCTGGTATTGCATCCGCAACAGTGGAGGCTTCTTGATTAGGAAGTGCATAAGCCTCTGGCCACTTGCTGAGGCAATCCATTGCTACCAGAATATACCGGTCACCATCTTTAATCTTGGGAAATGGTCCAGCAATGTCGATTGCTATCCTCTCGAAGGGGGCCCCCTACCTTGTATGCCCTCATTTTCCCATAACTCCAGTGTTGTGGCCCCTTTTTAGCCGAGCATGCTTCGCATTGTCTACACCAAGCCTCTACATCCTGGCGACACCTCAACCAATAGAAGCGTTGACGGGTCTTGGTTAGAGTTTTGTTCACCCCTAGATGACCACCAGAGGTACCATCATGAATTTCCTTCAACACCTCTGCCACTATACTCTTTGGAAAGAGTAGTTGCATGGTAACTACTCTTCCATTCAACTCTCCCATGCCCTCATTAGCAGCCCATTCACCATCCTCAAGCAATCCCACTGTGCCCAGTAAGCTTTCACCGCCCTTCAGTCACTGGAGATCTCATGCCATATTGGACGCCCAGTACCACTCTCTAGCCAGCTTATGATAGGTGCTAGGTCAGGATCCTGCCGCTGCGCTGCCTTCAAGCTGGCACTATCCCATCTTTCTTCCCCGTTAATTATTGTTGTTTGCCGAATGTCTTCGATCCCCTCATTTTTCTCTGCCCTGTTGCAATGGTTACAGTCTACCTTGCAAGGCCTTCGGGAGAGGGCATCAGCATTGCTGTGAATTTGGCCTTTCCTGGGTTCTATCCGACAATAATATTGCTGTATCTGTTCATTCCACCCAGTAAGTTGTCCCTCTGGATTCTTGAACTGTAGTAGCCACTTAAATGCGGCATGGTCAGTGCGTAAAAGAAATTTTCTCCCATATAAATATTTGTGGAAATGTTGCAAAGACTTTACTACAGCCAAGAGTTCTCGTCTTGTGACACAATAGTTGGGTTCAGGCTTAGACAAAACTTTGCTGTAGTATGCTATTACTCGTTCATTTCCACCCTGAACCTGGGACAGGACAGCGCCCAAACCACCTCCGCTTGCATCTGTGTCGATATACTCTCCATGTAGATGGGGGTAGGCAAGTATGGGGCTAGAACACAGGGATTTCTTGAGGTCTTGACATGCAGTCTCGCATGCCGAGGTCCAAATAAATTGTCTTTTGTCCTCAGTCAGCTGATGCAGTGGTTTTGCGATTGTCGAGAATCGGGCACAAACTGTCTGTAGTAAGTACAAAGTCCCAGAAAACTTCTTACTTCACACTTGTTTTTAGGTTGAAGCCACTCCATAACAGAACGGATCTTCTCAGGATCTGTTCGCACTCCATCCTGCGTTACTATATGCCCAATAGTCCAATCAAATTACGCAAAAATGAATGCAAACCCGGACATTAAAAATAACAAACCGGGACTACTGGGAAAATGTCGAGGACACCTTCCGCTGCGTCCATACAAAAATCCCAAAAAATCCGGTTGCTGGTTTTCCGCCTTTTTGAATTTTCACATATATTTACTAAAAAAATCGCAGGAACTAAACGGTTTCACTTTTCGGGATGTTTTTTTTCCTACATACTTCCTATAAATTTATCTTTCCATAAATGTTACTATACACATAATTTCTTTACCTGATGTTTTAGTTTTGTTGTTTAAAGTATTGCCGTTAATTGTTTTTACTTTAGGCTGAAAAACTTAAGAATTTACATCAAAACGGTAGATCGCATTCAAAAACGTTTCAAACAAAAGTTGTAGAGCATAGAAAAACTTATCGAAAACAATTTTAATATATGATATACGCAAATAATTAGCCTTTTAGAAAGTGTTTCTCTGCGCGGTGGCGTTAGCTTACAAGGAAATTAATTACACAGCATATTGCAGCAGAATTTTTACTCTAAATTTGAAACATCAAAGTGTATTTCTTCATGGAATGTTATCCTAAGTATCGTCAATAAAGTAGTATAAAATTATTATTGTCGAACTCTGCCCTCTCTATTTTTAATAACTAATAATATTCTTGGAAATACATTTTTATGTTATGACATATAAAACTCGTGAACTGATTTATTTTTAATTTATTTCCAAATCTATAATTTTTATTTATTTCCACTGTACCACAGAAAGTACAGTTTTAATGTCAATATAATTTGTCCAGTTCCATCTGTAAACCATATATTTTACTGGTCAGCATGTTTTCTGTTATTTACATAAATGCACTGCAAGTCTTATTAATAAATAGTAAATACTATTAAGCATTAAAACAAAATGTCAATGAATGCTGTTGACATGTTAATTATGTGTAAATGCAAATGGTCACCAAACAATTTTATGAAAGTCACTTTGTACAACATATTGAAATTGTCACAATTGTTTAAAAGTCATAGCATCCTTCAAGACGGACATATTTTGTGGTTTATATAAATGTTTTTTGCAGGTGTTTGCTCGGAATTAAATTTCATATAAATATTAAGGAATTAACAAACAATTATATACTGAATGGTAAACATGATTCCTTATTATCAGAATCGAAGAACTTGAAATCAAACATATCAAAACAAAGAAAATTCAGACACTCAATTTTGTCCTATCAAATTTGAATCAACAGAAAGGAAATTAATAATTTTATGGACTTTGCACATCAATGTCAGCAACTTCTTCTTCTTCACCAAATTCACAGTTGGTGCTTATAAAAGGACTATCGCTACAGCCATATCCAGAACATTGACCACACATACCAGAACATTCAAGTCCACTTCGTTTGCACTCACAGTTTTTTCCACATTAAATTTTGCAGTTGCACATTACAAGTTTCATGAGGTTGTCTGGAGCAGGTTTTTGTAGTGTTGGAACTGGAAGGAGCCTATTGTTGTTAAGCATCCAGCCCCATTCTGTGGGCGAAAGATCCACATGTTTCCACTGCTGCACTTGTAAATAAACGCGTAGGGAATGCTGGCGTGCTGCTGCCGTTGTGGGCGGGAGTTTTGCTAAGTTAAAGCTACCACTGACTTGCTGCTTGCCCACAGTCTTAAGGTAAAGGTGATGTCTTCCTGTGTCGAGATCAGATTGTCCCTTAGCGCCATACATTGCTAGAAATAATTTCTCTCCGGCATCTGCAACTGAATCTTTGGATGATGATGATCTATTAAAGACTTCAATTTGACTTTGAAGCAAATCATTATCAAAAATCAGTTTGTATGCATTCTTTTTCCCTTTGTTGAAAGGAGCAGAAGTGGTATCGCACCCTGTAAATGCATGAAGGAACAACATGTATTTCTTCATGTTCCCTAAACTGGCTTGCAGCTTCTGACTGCTATATGTGCGATCTGGTTTTGTTTTCGTACCAGGTATCAACATATGTGTGTCAGCTGTTGCATGCGTGATCAACAAGCACAGATGGACCTGACAATGCTAACTCTGTGGCTTTGGTAACAATAGCCGTATCTGCATCTCCATCTGCTTCATAAACATTACACCCAGCTTTTTGGAGATGGTTTTTCATAAGTTTGATGAATGCATCTTTGTTAGTCTTGTTTGACAGAAAGTCTTGTTGTGAACACTGCACATGAATATTGTCTTCGACAGTTACTTTTACTGAATTTCTATTTTTTTGTCTGCGTAAAAGCTCAACATCTTTTGTGCTGGCCCCTGCTTGATATCCGTCGAATACGATGTAACAGTGAACATAATGGTCCTCAACATATTTAACATACTGCTGACATATCTGCTTGAATGTTGCTGGATGAAGCCAAACAACTTTGTGCAGTAAATGGCCACCATCAATTGTATATACTGCATTATCTGGAAGAGACAACTGATTTGACGACAATTCATCAAGGACATGTACAAGAGACGACTTCGTGCCCTTACGAATAGATACATCATCAAACAGCGATGGTGGATGAGCAGCCAGTTCGTATGCTAAGAAGGATGCCCGCTCTTCATCACTTCTTACAAGGCACAGCATTCTGTGGAAAAGTTGGTTTGGGTTGATCACAATTTCTTCATTGTGTACTCTTACAGCTTTACTTGCATTGTCTAAACACTTCACCTTGTATGTGCGTCGGTAGTGAACTTCAGAAAAACATTTGCCTACAGTGTTCTTAAGATTTGATTGGCCAACTTCCCAAGCTTTGTCACAGTTTAAAGATTTGTCTCCAATCACCCCACTGGAAAGAGAAGTTAGGTCATCTGAGAGTCTTTGAAAGGGAATGTGTTCATGAAGCCAATTTATGAAAGACTGAATGTCAGCTCTATCTCTATCTTGTCTTGATAACCTGAGATCAGTGTGCTGTTCTGAGGATTCGATCCAAACTCCACCAATTTCTTCTACAGCATCCACAACTCTCAATGTATTAGGTGCTGCATGGATCCATTTTGCAAGAGTGGATGATGAAATTCCGCGGCCATGCGTGAGACCTCCAGTACTCTTAATTGATCGCATTAGTACCTGTTCAATGGTCATATCAGACCATATACCCGACCAGAATTTCTTCATCGGCGAATAGTGAAAAATCCTTGTTTGGTGAACTTCTGAAATTCGTCTGGATTCATTTTATCTTCAAGCTGAATCATTTCTTGAAGGTATACATGAGCAGATTTGGCATAGTTGAAGTGGCCAGCAGAATGAAAGTATGGTAGCATCTGTTGAATAGCATAAAGATGCAGCTGCCAGTCACCACAACGCTCAGCTCGGATAAACAAACACATAATGTTGACCATATTCATGTACTGAGTCCATAATTTGGCAGTGCGCCCACCATTTGTTTCGACATTCTTCATTTCCTCCAATAGAAGTTCAGTTAGCTTCTGTAGAGACTGGCCTTCAAAAATATTTTGGAGATTTGAAGGTTTGTTGAACATTAAAGTGTAACACTGTCGCAAACATTCAAGAAAGGCAGTATCTCCGACAGTCTTCTCAAGGATGAGAGTAGTTAAAGCTTGTAGAGTCAATAAATGAGCATGAAACGCTCTTGAGTATGCTCGTCCACTGAGCATGTGCACTACACGATTCTTGGCATATACTATCTGCCATAGATTTTCTAATCCACTTTCACTCATTATATGACCCATAGATCCCATGTATGAGAGCAGAAGGTGAAATCCACCGAAACGTATGACAACACAATTCAGTGGACTTTCTGGAGATGATGCTAAAACCATTTCAATAGCTTTAGCAAAAAGTGGCTGGTCATATGTCACCATCACATTCAATTGACCATGTTTGATTCCTTCTTCTGCTGCTTGTAGTAGTGATGAATGTATTGTAGAAAGATTCCCTGGATCCATATTAAAAAATGGCAATGGTAAAACAGCTGATATTTCAAATTCTTCATTTTGACAAACTCGCTCCATAAAGCCCGACCAGTTACAACGAGGCAAAATATCTAGCCATGTTCCTGACATCCATAAATAATCAAGTTGCTGAGCAATCTCAGCACTTTTTGGTTTCAATTGAAGTTCCATAACATCTTGCACTATTATATTACTATAACGAGATCTGCTAGGCTGTTTGTAGAATGATATTTTACTTAATCCTAAAGAACTTGTGCTAGGTGCTGAAATAACACCTTTTCTAGGTACTTTTTTTTTTCTGTTTTAACAGCTGTTGCAGGCGTTACACACTTAATGGCGCCCATTGCGTGGAAAGTTCGATGACCATCAAGAGAGTGCACATTGTGATCGGCATTATCATACACAAACTGTATATATGCATGGTCATCTACAGTGGCTTGTGCATTAGTAGCGACGGAGGACTCATCCCTAACCACTTCACTGTAAGATGAGCAAATACCGAGGTTTGACAACAGATCAACAATATTTTTAGATCCAAATTTCCTGTGCAGGTAAACACCCAGACCTACTTGCAGAGGTAAAGTAAATGACCTAGATCGAAGTGCAGCAATAATCTGATGTTGAAGACACAATTTTTTCCTTTCCATTTTGACTTTTTATTTTTTTTTATTTTTATTTTTATTTTTTTTTGAGCAAAAACTGTACTTGTAAATAGCTTCAGTAATCCGCCTACCAGCTCTGTATTACCTATCTTTATTCTTCTACAGTCGGAAAAAAGTCATCTTCGTAAGGACGGGAAATAATTTCTTGTCTTATCAAGTGGGCTGCAGCTACAACTATCCTTTTTTCTTCTTTTTCGTCAGTTCTTCTTTCGGTGTACAATTTATCTGTAATTGTTTTACTTATAACATCCGAAAAACAAACAACACCTTGTTTGCCTGGCAAGTGTGTTATATTTATATTTTCACCATAATGTTCGGAAAGTTTCCATTTCAAATGCTTCTCGCTGTATGGTTGCGTACCCGAACTTATTTCATCCAAATTTTCTACAAGCTCACTGATTGTGAATTGACAATCCTCATTTTCTTCGATAAATTGACATAAACCTCGGAATGCTTCCTCGCGTAGTGTATCAGGTTGTCTCCCACTCTTCTGTACTATGCCTGGCAGATATCTTGGCGTCTGAGCTCCCTCGTCCTGTCTGGAGGGGAGGGGAGGGCGAAGAGAAAGCGATACCCTATTGTCAAGGTCAGCGGCTAGGTTTGTACTAGCAGAACAGAAAACATTCGGCGCGTGACTTCCTACACTACGCAAGTCTGTATCCACGTCCGTGGGGGCCTTTTGGCTAAGAGCGCTGGGTTACCAAACCAAAAGTGAGAAATCCTATGAATTGTACTTATATTACATAAGTGTAACATTGTGTAAATTGCAGTGGTTGTGCTCGAATATTTGTACTTATCTGTCAGGAAAAGTAACAAACTATTATCTAAACCTGCAACGTTTTACTTTGTCCCATTAAATATACTTACGGTGTCTGCTAATTATTATGCTAACCAAAATTAATTGAAATGTTAACTCTGTAATTAGCGAAAACCAGACACGATTTATTTTGGAAAACTAGGTCACTTAGTATGTAAAATAAATTTAAAACTATGCTTCTCAATTCATTGTGTTCTCAAAGTTAATTAAAACAAAAGTCTTACAAGAAAAAGCAAACGACCAAAACATTACGTAATTGTAGCTCTCCGCGCGAAAGCTATCTCACAGTTGATGACGTAGGAGCCAATCTAGCCCTTATCGTTCTGCGGTTTCCGTACCTAAAACGTTCCATTTAGCGCTGGATGTACATTTAAGTAAACATGGAGCTTGTTATGTTATATTTGCTGCTTTAACTTCATGTCAGTCGTTTAGGAAACACCTGACTACCAAAGTTAATGGCATTTAAAAACTGCTTGTGTATGTGTGGCTTTATATTTTAATGCACCTATAATCAATTATTTATTACAAATGTAAATACAATTTGCATTGTACTTCCACTTTATTTTGCATATTATAACCTTCAAAACCTCATATATATATTATATTATTTGTTTAATGTAAGTGTGGAGTTCTCTTTCCATGATAATTGATTGTATTAGGTGACGAAAAACAAAATTAAGTTAAAATTAATTACTATTATTACTATTCTTATTAATTTCTCTAGGTACTCCCGTTTTCCCCGTTCTGTCATTTCTTCAACGCTTCATACTCATCATTTCTCCACAATAGGCTATCAAGACCTTACTTGTTAATAGCCGCCCAACTCACACACACCCTAACTGCCCAAATATTTTACTCTACTGTACACTGCGTAACGTAGTAAAGATATATTTCCATTGTTTATTAAATACTTAAAATACCTTTTTTTTTCCTGGCGTAGTCTGTGGGTCATGTGGTTGTTCTTTGCTGACTTTACGAATCCTGACTATGGACCGTTCACTCACACCCGTGTACTTCGCTGCTCTTGCCGTCTGTCTCTGTAAAGGCTCGAGCAGACATTTATTTTTCGCTTCTTTATCACAAAACTGCATCACAGTTTTTATTATTTCCCGCTCTCCGCTATGTATTACTTTACCACGCCTCTGCGAGCTGCCACCTTCGCCTTCCATTTTCGGGTATACACTGAAGGGCGATATTTTCTTAACAGCCACTACACGGCTCTCGGCTACGTGTCGCCTGCTTACCCCCTCTTCTTTCTCCGGTCCCGCTGTCCCCGCAACCCGCGCCGAGAGACGCCAAGATAACTGCCGGCCACAGTACTGTTCCAGGCTTTGAAGATCCACACACATTGAAGCGCTGATAGCAATGCCGATGATACCAACCTTCTTCAGCAACAAGATCTATAACCCTGCTAGTCTAATGAGCACATCTTTAGCCCAGTCACAATCTCCTCTCTTCTCTGCCATATGCCGAATAGAGTCTACAATGTGCAGTGTAGATACTACACTCCACTCTTCTTTTCCAGGATTACGTAGTTTTGAGGTATCAACACAACTACGACCGCAAAGCAGACATTGACTTTTAAAGTTGAATGATGGTATATTTGTGCGAGTTATCTTAGGTGTAGTGGACGTTTGTGCAGCAGTTCTTTTCCTAGTGTAGTTTTTTCTACACTCTACATGTACAATTAATCCCTCGGAGCCTACAAGTTCACGATCTAGACCATCTTTCCTTAACTTGCTTATTTCTATAATAGTGTTCAGGCCTTTTTTTGTAAGCTGAACAGTTTCGCCATCTGGGCAAAGACAGGGGCGCAGACAGCAACACTCCATTTGTTTTGCACATTCATTCACTGAAACAAAAAGAGCAGAAGAGATTTTAAAATAAACATTATATATTATAAAAAAACATTTTATAGATTGAAACAAAAAATTATTTGAGAATAATTTTTTTTGTCTAGGTATAATGCAAAATAAATAGTTCGGGTTAAAAAATTACATGCAGAGTGCCACAAACAAGTTTCATAATTATAGTTAATGGGGATTACGATAACATTTTATAAAGAAAAACGCTTTAATGTTTCAAATTTAGGATTAAATTTCTGCTGCAATATGTTGTGTATTTACTTCCCTTGTAAGCTAACGCCACCGCGCAGAGAAACACTTTCTAAAAGGCTAATTATTTGCGTATGTTATATATTAACAAAAGTGTTTTTGATAGATTTTTTATGCTCTAAAACTTTTGTTTGAAACGTTTTTGAATGCGATCTACCGTTTTGGTGTAAATTCTTAAGGTTTTCAGCCTCAAGTAAAAATGATTAACGGCAATACTTTAAACAACGAAATGCAAACATCAGGTAAAGAAATTGTGTATGGTAACATTTATGGAAAGATAAATTTAGAGGAAGTATGTAGGAAAAAAAAACATCCCGAAAAGTGAAACCGTTTAGTTGCTACGATTTTTTTTAGTAAATATATGTGAAAATTCAAAATGGTGGAAAACCCGCAACCGGATTTTTTGGGATTTTTGTATGGACGCAAAGGAAGGTGTCCTCGACATTTTCCCAGTGGTCCTGGTTTGTTATTTTAAATATCTACCTTTACGCCTAATTTGACTGGACTACATACAAGGAATGTTACCTCATGCTGGAACAAGAAGCACTTTTTAGGACTTAACTTAAGTTGGGCATGGCGAAGCCTGTCGAATACATCCTGGAGATTTTGCAAATGTTCCTTCACTGTATTACCTACTACAATAATGTCGTCCAGATATACTAGGCATTTTTTTCCAAATCAAGCCATGCAGGATAAGCTCCATCAATCTCTCAAAAGTTGCAGGAGCATTACATAACCCGAATGGTAACACAGTGAACTGGAACAGACCACTACCTGTCGTAAAAGCAGTCTTCTCCTTATCCTCTGGGTGCAGCTCCACTTGCCAGTAACCACTCTTCAGGTCCAGTGTAAAGAACCATCTGGTACCAGAGAGTGTATCAAGTGTGTCATCAATACGTGGGAGGAGGTAGCTGTCCTTTTTGGTGATGTCATTTAGCTTCCGGTAGTCTACACAAAACCTCAGTTGGCCATCCTTCTTTGCCACTAAAACATCTGGGGAAACCCAAGGACTTGCTGATGGTTCTTTTACACCACCTTCCATCATACCCGCGATCAACTTCTCAGCCTCTTCCTGTTTGGCTAGAGGCAGCCGTCGTGGTGCCTGTCGGATCGGCTCTGCATCACCTGTGTTGATGCGATGAAGACCAGGCTTGTTCTCCCAATGTCAGTATCCCCTGAGGAAAAAACATCCTGGTTGTTTACCAGAAAAGCTGCTACTTCTTCTATTTCCCCATCTGTCAGTTTATTTTGCCATCGCCGTAGTAGTTGCTCCAGATTCGTGTTCAGTGTTTGCGCATCATGTCTAGCAGGTAAAGAAGACTCGCATTGGCCTACCCAAGAGACTGGTTCGCAGCTAGCTATTGGGTCCCCAATTTAAGGACCTTTGTTCGAGAGTCGAGGTTGGCCACCCTGACTGGTACCACCTCGCCGAACCTTGCAATGCTTCCAGCGACCAGGAGTGTCTTCAATCCTAACTTCATAGCTGGCTCTATCAGGTAGCTCACGTTGCCCCTAGGGTCTCCCGTAATCCTAGCTGCTATTATCTTCTCATGATTTTCTGGAATTGAAACAGTTTCACTAACTACCACTTGCATTATAGGAACTTCTAGTTTGTCGGGAGTAAACAAAGCCACCTCTTCATCTTTAATACGCAGTACCTGTCCTTCCATGTCAATAACAAATCCATATCAATTCATGATGTCTACTCCTAATATTACCTCATCGGTGATATCAGTAACAAGAAAGGTCTGTGATAATGTCTAAGTTCCAATCCTTCACTCCATATCCAGCTGTCCATGCACAGGTGAGGTGTCTCCGGTGGCTGTTTTGAGTCTGTATGGTATAGGTGTTCTCTTCAGTTTTTCTCTATTTACAATAGATGCTGATGCTCCTGTGTCAACAGTAAGTAAACACTGTCTGCCATTGATCCATCCATTGAGCAACTAACTGTCATGGCCTCTACGAAATACGGATACAGGAAAAACCCTAGGGGCTACCATTTTCTGTAGAGCTGGCATGCGCCCCTTCGTACCAGCTATTGCTCGTTTCCCTGTTTATCTTGTTTTTCTTCCTGTTGTGTTGTATTCATGCATTTTGGACACAGTATCACTTAATGTGTCCTAGTTCATTGCAGATGAAGCACCGCGGGCATCCTCCTGATCTTTTGATCTGGTTACCTGGAGTATCATTCAGCAGCTTCTTCAATGGCCTTAGAATATCTACTTCATTGGTGGTGTTTCTAGCATTTGCTGCATTGAAGGGCTCCATTCCAGCTCTCCTTGTCCTGATGTTTGAGTTTCTTGAGGCACTGCGCGCTGCCTCGATTTCCAGGCCATGAACCAAGGCCTCGCAGCTCTTCTTGTGTCGGGCCAACCGAAGAGATTGCTGAACCTCTGCATCTCGGAGACCGTCTATAAAAGCACTAGTGGCTAGCTGCTGGCGGAACTCTGTTGGTGCTTCTGGGTAGGCGAGGTGCACGAGTCGCTCGATGTCGGCTTCGAACTCTTGGAGGGTTTCCGAAGATCTCTGTTGACCTGTATTCAGGGCTGTTCTGTACACCTCGCCCATGTGTCGGTCGCCATACCTCAACTCAAGGGCCTCTACTAATACCCCATATTCTTCCTGGTCTGTAACTGGTATGGTCTGCAGCAGCTCTAGTGGAGATCCTCGCAGGGCCAAGACAAGTGCCGTAGCCTTTTCTTCATCGTCCCAGCCATTCACTTCAGCAGCGGCCTCGAACTGTCGCCTGCAGACAGCCCACGGCGATTGGCCATCAAAGGTGGGTGGCTTGAATTTTGGGAGACGAGTTGCACCTTCCACCTTCACGTCTCCAGAATAACTACTCCGTTTTCTAGCAGATGTAGCTTCCTTGAGCATCCGACGCCACTCTTCGGTTACCGCTGATACTCGCTTTTCAGTGGCCTGCTCGAGTTGAGCCAGCTGTTGCACTACTAGTTCTTCATGTTCTGCTACATGTTGCTCCAAACACTGTACTTTGCCTTCCAACTGGTTGCTGGTTTCATCGATCTTCTTTTTCATTTCTTCTTGTGCAGCAACTATTTCGTTTCGCATCTCTTCTTGGTTTTTCTTGATGTCCTCTACCTCTGTCTTCATAGCATTCTTCATCTCCTCTTGACAGTTATCAAATTTATTCTTCATTTCTTTCTGGCTATTCTTCATCTCGTCCAGCCTATTTTCCATTTTCTCCTGGCTACTCTTCATTTCATTCTTAATTTCTTCCTGGCCACTCTTCATCTCGTCCAGCCTATTTTCCATTTTCTCCTGGCCACTCTTCAGTTCGGCCAAGAATGCCAGGACATTCTTAAGCTCATCGGCAGCCATCTTTCTTGTCCACATATACTACAAGCCTAACACTAATATCTTATGACAACACTAATTTCTTCTACAATCTAACCAAAACCCCTACTGAACGCTAACACTAATTTCCCAACTACTACACTTTAAACTAACTACAGTTCCTAACACTTGTTCCAATCTCAAAAATCTAATTAAATTTTAATGCACTATAAACTAATTCTAAATTCTTTAAATTATAGCTATCCCACTTCTGAGACCAAAAATGTTAAGATCGCGGGGTTCGTAAAGGATAGCCCAATTAAAGATGTAATAACACACACAGGTTTATTTATTGCCACTATTTACATTACTAGCAAATAATCTAAAAATATAAATTAATCAATTGTACTTAAAAATGTTGCTTCCTCAGTCACTTGTTTTTACACACCGCACACCTCGCTGGGCCGCAACTCTCGCCGCAGCACCCCTCGTGGTCCTCCGCCGCAGGACTCCGTCACCGCACTCCGCAGCCGCTGTCGCACTTCCCCTTCGCCGAGATCCCACTCGACACCTCGCTCGGAATTTTGCTTGTAACTCCGCCGCGCCCGCGACACTATCACCCGGAACAGAACTCTTCGTCCTGGAACCTTCGTCCAGGGACTTTGCTGCTCTATCGCCCGGAAACTCCGCCGCGGGAAAGCTCCCGACTTTACTGTGAACTCCCTGAGACCGTCGTCCCCCGGCTTTTATACCAGCCCAGACACCTTCCAGAACTCCCGAGCGCGGCTGGGGCCAGTCACGTCATTCCGCGCGGACTCTACGGCAGAAATATCGAAACACGTGTCGGAGGCTCGCGTAACTCCGCAGCTGTTAGGTTTCAGATGAAAACTCACAGTGCCGCGCGGGGAGCTGAGGGCTAGAGGGAGGGGAAGCAGCGACCCAGGTGCGCATGGCACATCTCATGTTACAGCGGCATGTGATATCAGCCCAGCTAGCTCTACACCTGTGCATGACGCGACCTTACTTTCGTAACAATATTATACATAAAATAATTAAAATATTATTACACAAATAATTTTTAATCTAACAGTATTTGGTAACGAAAAAAAAATGGTGTGTGTTTGCAGGAAAAGCGTACTGTTAATGTTCATGCAGGTTGTATGGCTGTCTGTCTAGAGTAAAGTTTGCAGTTTTTGGCAGTTAACACCACACGCCAATACATTATCAATGATGTATTTAAAGTAATTAACACATTTGTAATAAGATTACAGCTTTTTTTTAGCTTGTCTTGACAGTCAACTGCAATACACTTGTTTTATATTGGCTATATATTGACACAATCTGCCTAAAACTGGGAACATTACAACAGACATACTGCAATAATGTGAATGTGTTAAGATGGACTATGTGGCCTTAATATTAACTGCTTTTGAATTATAATAATTTTAACACTAATTCAATTTTATTTATTTTCAGGAATGAAAGCATTTTGATTTTCATCAACACACCACAGCCAGTGTTTGTAGACTCTATTAATACCAAAGACAACCGTCATACTGGAGAATACATCGCTGGTGAAATGAAAACAATTTTGATGAAATATTATCCAAGAAATAGCCCAATAGGTAAAAAAAGGGGTAACCTCGGAATGAAAGATAATAAGCTGCAAATTGGTATAAACCTTTGTTTTGTCATTCTAAATGTTGTCTCAAAAGTCACAAATGTTATCGTGTCCGCGTCTTAAGATATTGAAGGTCAAAGGTCATAAAAATCGGTTTATTCGCGAATATCTCACTTTCTATTGCTCAAATGAGATTTGCACCTATTATAAAAATTGTAGAGTATAAAATTCTCTACAACTTTTGATTGAACCTTTTTTTTCATATGATCAACCGTTTTTGCGGTAGACCGCGAAGAGTGCGCCGCGTACAATCATATATGGCCTAATGCAAGGTCAAGCGTGAGTTGCGGTTATCAGTACGTTGTATAAAGTTAATTATTTACTGAAAAATTATAATTATTAAACAATGCCCATTATTTATGTACTAATTATTAATTATTAATATTTAATTATTTATATTTAACTATATTATAGTAATAATTTTGGAATGTATATTTTAGTTATATTTTATGTTAAAACGACATTATATACGTTTCCTTTAAAACATGAAAAATTTTTAATACTTATATACCTGGAAATACTTGTCCCTACCCTATGACCTTTTCTATTTATAGCCAGGACAGATGTTCTATTGTATTCAAGGCCACTTTCTCTTTTAAGGGACCACTTTGTATTAGTCAAGATTATTCGTTAGTTTGAAATTGTATCTTCGCAACGACGGACGTACGGTTTTAAGAGCTATGGCTGATTTCTGTTTTATATGTGATAAGTCACTTTCAGAAGGTGTTTCTGTGAATGTCGTACGTGGTTTCAAACTTTAAAAACTGTAAGTATTGAAAGGAATGATGAACATATAATACTTTATGTTCTGTGAATGTGCATTCCGAGTGTCGAAAAGTGTACACTAGTAAAAATGCTATTGTTGCATCGAAACGATGCACAGAAGTGGGTGAACCTTCAACGTCAAGTGCAACTCGTAAAAAAAGAAATGAAGTGTTTGATTTTTAAAAATTGTGCTTATTTTGTGGCCAAGAAGCTAATGAAGTAGCAGAAAGGGGGAAAGAAAATATAAGTATAGACGGACAATAAGTAATGTAAGTACTCTAAGACAACGTAATTAAAAAAGCAGAACGCAATGATTCCTTAGGAGAATTAGTAAAGGAATGTATACTTTACGAGTATGATTTGATCGCTGCTGAAGCAAAGTATCATACTATTTGCTTTACCAACTTTTTAACCCGAGTACCATCTGCTGATGAGAAGCCTTGCCAAAATGATCAAGTCAATCAAGCAATGAAGGATATTTTTTGTTATATAGAAAATAATGAAGATTCTCAATTTACTTTGAAAGAGCTGAAAGATGTCCTTACGGAGTACGTACCAGACGATAAGACGATTATTACAAAACTACAACAAAAATATTTAACTGACATAATAATCACAAAAAAAAGCATTTACAATTATATCTTTCGGTGATAGACAGGTTAATGTATTATCAAAAGCTTGGTACGAAAATAAAAAAAGCACTCCTGCAGAAGAACGTTTACGGATTGTAGAAGCTGCTGCGGCAATTATTAGGGAAGATATTAGATTATCTGTATTTGAAACTAAGACGTATCCACCACCGAATAAAATGCTAGATGGTATTAATGAAGAAATACCAAAAACATTATTACAGTTTTTGGAAAAAATTATATTAAAAAATAGAAAAGGACAAGTGGATCATTTAAAAACGAAATGCACATCTATCAGTCACGCAATAATGGCTTCGATACGAGAACGGTCATTTTCATCACAGTTACTATTAGGCCTATCTGTATTTCTTCACAGAAGATAAGGATCTAAAAAATTATTGGATGTTTTATCAACTTTGGGATTTGCTGCTCCATATAGTAATACTGTACAATATGAAGTTTCAGCAGTTTACAATCCACAGCCTCGTATTTTACCATCAGTCAGGTGCGTTGGTACAATATGTTGGAGACAATGCAGATATTAATGTCAGTACTCATGACGGTAATAATACTCTTCACGTTATGGGAATGATAAAAATAGTTACTCCAAAAGATGCTGTAATTTATGATGATTGCATAAAAAAATGTACAACTAAACCAAGTGCAAAAGAGTTGGCAGCAATAAAACATGAGTAGTATACAAATGTTGCTCCGGCCACAGGGTCCAGGGTGTGGTGCCTGTGGTGCCGACCGCCATCTTCGATTGTGACGTCACGGCGGCCATCTTGGATGATGACCCTTGACCTTGAATTTGACCTTCAAAACTTGCCAAAAAAAATTCCAAGATTTTCCAAAATTTGCCCAAAGTCATTTATTTTAATTAAATATAAAGAATTAATAATTAGTACATAAATAATGGGCATTTTTTAATAATTAGAATATTTTAGTAAATAATTAACTTTACACAATGTACGGATAACCGTAACTCACGCTTGACCTTGCATTAGGCCATATATTACTGTACGCGGCACACACTTCGCGGTCTACCGCAAAAACGGTTGATCGTATGAAAAAAAGTTCAAACAAAAGTTGTAGAGAATTTTATACTCTACAACTTTTATAATAAGTGCAAATCTCATTTAAGATATAGAAAGTGAGATATTCGCGAAAAAATGATTTTTATGACCTTTGACCTTCAATATCTTAAGATGCAGACACGATAACATTTGTGACTTTTGAGACAACATTTAGAACGACAAAACAAATGTTTATACCAATTTACAGCTATTATCTTTCATTCCGAGGTGAAACCCCTAATATTGATAATGCTTCCAACATGAAGAAAGCAGGTGAACTGGTAGAAAATGAATTTCCACATGTTGTGTCTATTGGATGCAATGATATTGTGTAGTGTGAGTCAGTTTCTAATTGTTTCAAAAGAGTAGTTAACATCATTAAAACAATCAAACACTCTCATATTTTAACTTCAGTACTTTCTGAAATAAATGAGAGAAAAGATAACAAAACTATTCTTCACTTGCCTGTTGTAACCCGTTGGGGAAGTTTCTTACATTGCTTAGACAGTATGATGAACAACAGAGTAAGTTTACAGACCTTAGCAGTAAACGAAAAAGTTGGTAATGCAATTTCAAAAGACATTAAAACTAACATTTTGGATGTTGGTGTTTTGGGTAAGAATTGAAAAATTGGCTAACCTGTTACGGCTAGTTGTTTCCTGGATTTCAAGGTTAGAATCAGATAAACACAATATTCATAACACACATGGAGCTTTAGCTGAAATTGAAGATGCTTTAAAAGTGTCACTTCCAGAATCCCCACTTTCAAAGAGCGGCGAGAAAATTGTACTAATGAAAATGGAAACCAGGAAAGATTTTCTTTGAAACCTATCCATCTGGCTGCATGCATGTTAGACCCCTCTTCACAAGGCCATGCACTTAAACCTGATGAACAGTTGAGTGCTGTTGAGTATATATGCAAAATTTCAACCGATATGGAACACATTGAAGAAAGTAGTTTTAACAGAGTTAGCTCAGTACCGAAGTAGAGAAGGTATGTGGGCCAAAGAATTTCTTTGGATGGCGCTTGAAAAAGGTAAAATTGAACCCTGTACTTGGTGGAAAGGTCTGTGTGGTCATACACAGCTTCAAAAGTTGCAAACAGAATCTTAGGTATGCCAGTAACTTCTGCTGCTACAGAAAGGTCTTTCAGTACACATGGTAGTATACATACAAAACTAAGAAACCGCTTGACCACTGAAAGAGCAGGTAAAATATCATTCATTGCCCACAACTGGAAATTGTGTCACCACATTAGTCCAGTCAATAAGTGCTCAAAAGAAGGGTGTAGAGTGCATGGAATATGCAAGAATTTTTGACTTGGGGACTTTGTTAGTAGTTAGAAGGTAAACATACTAAAAGTCCCCGCCCCTGGGAGGTGAGCTAAAGGAGGGAGGGGGGTGGGAAGGGCCCTTTTTTGGTTTTTCGCTTATATCTCAGAAGCGGTGAACTGTAGAAACAAATGATCCAAACAAAAATGAAAGATAATAAATTTTCCTATAAAATGTTTTCTGTACATATTTTTCGAATTCCCAACGGTTTTTGAGATATACGTTATTTAAAACTGATAATTTTCGATAAAATCATTTTTCTCTCACTCTTTTAGTCAAACATTTGCTTCTAGTGCCTCCCCCGATCATTTCTCAGAAAAATTATTAGGTACGAAGTTGTGGAGCGTTAAATTACCTTTAATTTGATATACAATTTTTCTACTGTTTCATTTTAACTGTTGTAATTTTCTATATTGATGAATAACAACACTTCAACAATGGAGATAAGCAATTTAAACAAAAACTTTTTTTAGAATATAATTATAGGTTTTACTATATTATTACAAATATATAGTCATTCAAAAATGAAAACAAAAGTCCATTCAAGGCAAAATCTTGTGTTTTTTAAGAGGAAGGGTCGAGTCTCATTCATCTTCGTCAGCAGTGGAGACATCGTCCAAAGATATTGGTAAAGTATTATTGTCATCATCGCCTTCTTCCTGAATTAATATTGCGACTCCGTTTTTGCAATTGCCCATGCAATTTGGGTATGCTTCAGAGCAGTTTAACGAAGCTTTTCTACAACTACATCTGCCACTGTCACATCCTTTGGTGCATCGGCAAAATATCATCTTCAAGATTTCTTCAGGGGCGGCATCCAACTCTGAGAGTTTCGGAACTAGTTGGTCAATCCTCCTCTCCCAACCCCAATTTGGTGCCCCACCATTAGGTTCCTCCCCTAACCACAGCTGTACTTGGTGGTATGTCCGAAATGCATGCTGCTTAACAGCTCCTTTACTTGGAGGGAGAGTTGAGAGATCAGGCTTCATGTTTGTAACTATTTTTATGAATGATTTGTAGTGAAACTTGTTTAGGGATTTTTCTGTAGCTGGAGCGCCATACCATGAGAGAATACTCATGATCCCAGCTGTCTCAATGGAGTCAGGGGAAGAAGTACAGCTGTATATTCTTGGACTTCTGGTACATTTTGACAAAACCGACTTTACTTTTGCGATACGCTGCAGATGTTGTATCACAGCCTGTGAATGCATGTAAAAATAGCAGATGGGTATTGTCCTTAATTTTCAACTCCTGCTGTAGCTGTTGTAATGAATATACACTCTTCTTAACCTTTCCTCTTCCAGGTTTTTCCAGGAGAATGTCACCTTCAGTTGGAGATTTGGCTACCAAGAGAACAGCCAAGTCGATGTGATCTCCAATAATGGCTACCAAGGAATTTTGCAATTTATTGATAGCTGTCATTACAATATCATCAGCATCACCTGAAGCTTGAAGTGTGTTTATCCTGTTTTTCTTCAGCTTCACTATCAGTAGGTTTATCAGCTGACTCTTATTATGAAAATTGGAAAGGAAATCGTCTTGTTTGACCTTGATTTCACTTTGCAAACTGACACTGATGTCCACACATCTCCCGAGTCGATATCGTTGACTCTGTTCCGCTGATTTCGTGCTGTCTGATATGTCAGTGTACCCATCAAAAACCACTGTACAACTTCTCCCATGATAATGGGTCTTCAGAAATCTAATGTAACCATCACAAATGGTTGATACAGTTGTGTCTTTTTGCCAAACAACTTTGTGGACCAGGAATCCCCCATCAACAACTAATTCAAAGGTAGTTAGGTCAGCATCATTATCAATTTGCTTAAACAGTGTGTATATCACCATTTCCTCATTCAACTTTCATTGAAGAATGCCAAGGGATAGGGAGCCACTTCATATTGCATATAATTCTTCAAATCCTTGTCCGATTTCTTGGTAATGGAAATTTGCTGAAAAAGCAAGAATGGATCCATGACAACTTTTTCATTGTCAATCTGGATTGTCGAATTCATTGAGGATAGAGGAAGTGCACAATCTTTCCGTGACAGTTTAATATTTGTGAATGGCAAGTTTTCAATTTTTTCCATTGCTTGTTTGCCAATTTTAACTGCTTCATGACATAATATTGTATCATTTCCCATGACTCCTCTTGTTATTGACATTTTCTCGGTCCTTAGGAAAGGAGGGTGGTTATCAAACCATTGCGTAAGCTTTCCAATGTCACTTGCATCTCGACTTTGGCGAGCCTCTCCAAAATCTTTGTGCTGCTCACTTGATGAAAACAAAACACCACGATATTCATTGAGTGAAGCACATATGTCTTGAGTTGCAGTCATCCCAATTACCCATTTACTGAGAGCATTATCTATCTGTCATACCTCTACCATGGGTCATGCCACCTCTGCTTGAGAATGATCGCATCAAGGTTGTCTCAATGGTCATATCTGACCACATGCCAGACCAGAACTAGTCATTCCTTCTCATAGTGAAGTAGCCTTTGTTCACGAACTTATCGTACTCCTCTGGTGTCAATCGAGTAGAGAGGCTTTCCATATCCTGTACATATAAGTGGCAAGACTTGGCATATGGAAAGTGTCCAGCAGCATGAAAATAGGGTATCATTCGTTTACAACAGTTCAGGTGAGCAAGGAAATCACCAGACCTCTCTGCATGGATGAACTGCTTTATCAAATTCACCATTTTGAGGTATTGGATCCATAGCATCGCAGTGGGTCCATTGTTTCTGATACTGTCTATCGCTTCTCCAAATTTTTTAGCCACTGATTCAAGTAATTTGTCTTGGTTCAAAGAATTCAGTGAGGGAGGCTCGGAGAGAAAATCTGATATAAGGGTGCTGATGCATGTCTGCTCTTCCTCCCAGAGTTCGACTGGTCTAATATAATGTTTGACAAGGTATTTTCAATGAGAAAATAACCCCGCACTGCTCTGGCAAAGGCGTGCCCATTCAGCATTTTGTCCACTGATAATGGAGCATATATAGTGGATAAAGCTTCTTTCAAACCAGCTCCCATCATAAGGTATCCTACACACCCTAAAAATGACAAGAGCAGATGAAATCCGCCGAGATTTACAGCACTACTTGACAGCTCAGCGAGTGATGTATCCGTGGCAGCTGCAACAATATCCCTGGCTTTCCAATATAGGGGATGATCAAAAGTTACGAATATATGTTTTTGATCGGTTTCGTCACACAACTTGTGTGCATAGTGCAGTGCTGTAAAAACTGTGTCATATTCCGATGGAGGAGCATTTATAAAAGGAATGTTAGTCACTCGAGTCTTTTCACTTGGTTTTCCCTCTTGTAATACAATGCATGTACCCCTTCCATTCAGTAACTGCAATACTTTGCTTTTTGGCAATCAACCATAGGATGGCATGTGGTGCAGGATGTGGTGGCTCTTCTGGTATATCAATGGGTGCCACAGTCACCTTTTGTAGACCTCCTTTCATCGCGGTGTATGTTTCAAGTGGAATAATTCAGAGTTTCCTGTTTCAGCAGACAAAGGCATCTTGTTCAATCTTGGTATTTCTGAACCTTTTTCAATATGGTTCGATGGGGTGACACATTTGATCCCACCCATAGCATGGAAGGTATTAAGCCCATCTATGGTGCAAACATTGAAATCCACATTATCAAAAATAAGTTGGTTGAATGCAGCTGGCTTGTAGGTTAGCTGAGCATGGGCAATCGCAGATAATTCTAATTTTTGTGCTTCGTAGTATGATAGCTGAAACCCAGACTTGCTAGAAGATAAATTAAGTTCTTTGAGCCGTATTTCCTGTGTAGCAGAAGGGGAAATCCTGTCAGTATTGGTGACAAGAAAGTATGAGGTCTGCCAACTGATGTGATGGCATGTCCAATAGCAACACATTTTTTCCTTGATTCCTCAGTTTTCTTTGTTTTTTTTCAACATAACCTCCTCAAGAAACATTTGAAGGGATTGGGGGAGAGAATCTGCATCCTTCAAGAAGTTATCTCTTGGTGTCTAAGTGTTATAATTGTACACTTCACTCTGAATGTCTTGCCTTATTATCTCAGCAGCTTTTCGGACGAATCTGAGTTGCTCTGCTTGCTCATTGTTTTCCTTGTTATCATACCAAGTGTTGGTAAGAAATTTGTACCCAGTGTCTCTAAAACAAATTACTGGTACTTTAAATCTGTTGGATCCTGCGGTCACGATTATGCGATCTTTATACCTCTTCAACAGTTCTGTTTTGATAGTTCTCCACTCAGGTTTCCTCCCAGTAATAGTACCCATAATTTCGTTTACAGTGAATTGACAGTCACTATTCCCCTCGAGTAAGTCACTAACCTGTTCCATTGCATGTGAAACATAGTCTTCATAAGTGGATGTTGAGGATTTCTGGTAGGGTTGTGCGAATGTTCGGTATACCGATACCGAAATCGAAATTTTGCTACTTTAATTTTCGATTTCGGTAAGAATTTCATCTGTCGAAGTTCGTTTTTAGCGAAATATTTCGAGCCAAACGAAAGTTCAATAGCTTACCGAAGTTCGTTTGTTCTAGTTGAAAAAGAAATCGTAACTTAATAAAAATGTACAGTAGAATACCGGTACAATAACGTACCTTATTATAAAGTATATTTCACTTAACAAATTTTTTTTAAGTCCCCTCCAAAAATCATATCTTCGCCATGCAAAACGGTTTCAGTTTAAAGTATCATATTTTCACTATAACGTATAAATTCTACTAGTAGCGTGGCATTACTACACCAAAATTTACTTAAACTGGTAAATAAATTTCCAGCTAAATGATTAATGTAGTAGAACAAAGATACACAAATACCACCGCAACGTATTTTCTAACCTCTAAATTCTCAAAACAAAGTTAACAAACAGTTGCGCGCACAACCATAGATTATACCGTACGTAGTATGCGACGTGAGCAACACAACACCATTCGATACATCGAAAGACGGCAGTTTGAGAGAAGTATTCATTATTTAGACAAAAGTGTTACGCTACGCTAAAAATACTGTTTGATGTCTGTGCCGGGATTGTTTATTGTTATTGTTGAGTTTATTTTCAGGTTACGTTATTTAGACACCGCATTGTATTTGTGCTACAATATGAATGATCCTGGAGATAAAAAGAAACTAAAGCAATTCACGCTTAAGGAAAAAGTGGATATACTCAGAGAACTAGACAAGGGGAAAAAAGCAAGTCGCAGTTGCGAATACATATGGCATTGCGGCTCTCCTGTAGCTATTTTTTTTTATATATTTTTTTCTCTTTGTAAAGATATGTATGCATGTTTCAGTACTAAGTACAAAAACTTGAGGTACCTGTAAGTACTTAGCACTGAGATTCTACTGTAATGTCTTTATATGATTTGCTTGTTATTACTAATAATGTAATAACATATGCAAATCATATAAAGACATTAATTAGAAAAAAGATTTCCATTAAGATTAATTTACGTGGTGATGAAAAAAACTCACTTTAATGAAAATACGGTAAAATCATAATTTGAACAAACATGGCAGATAAAGTAAACAAAATTCAACCGTGATTACAGTAGGCCTAGGTATCAAAACAAAATCATGCAATATTTGAAAAATTACCTGATTCATTTGCTTTCAAACAGTAGTGTAGGTACTATATTTGTAAAACATACATTCCAGAACTGTTAGTACACTATTTAGTATTTACCGTATACACATAAACTTTTATTCGCGCACAGCCAAACAAAAACATTGTCGTCTGCTTTATTTAAATTTTACATACTCTGACTGGCATATAAAATCCTCATAATATACAGCCAATTAGACAAAAAGGTCAACAAGTCACTGCATGTAATGACCACTTGGCAGCAACCATTTGTTATGTTTTGTTTTGACCATGTCCCTTGCCTGGTTTACAGCTTCTTGAGCTAGCCATGTGTGACAGTGGTGCAAGATGGCGGCCGTTCCGCAGTATTCACGTATTTTTTCATCAGTACCATGCACGAATAAATATATTATCATAGACTGCGACATTACGACTGTAAAGGAAATAGTCTGTGCGCTGAAAGATCTGGATTGATTCTTGAAATTTACGAGTGACATGGGGCTGTGTTGTGTGGTCTAGGACGGATGTTGATTATATTAAATAGTAATATTTATATATACATCAAAAGGTACCAAAATGATTTATGTAATAGAATTTATTACTGAAGAGCAAATTTTGGGGCACTTTTTTTCTTTGTTAATTAAAAAATTTCGTTTAACTTTCGTTACGAATATATTTATCTCATAGAAAAAATTTTTTCGTTTCACTTTCGCGAAACTTGATAAATTTTCTTTCACTTTCATTTCGTGTGGATAAAGTCACTTTCGCACATCCCTAGTTTCTGGTATAATGGCCTCACAAAGTCCAACCGACATTCATCATGATACACAGCCTCTTCTGCAACTAAATCATTCACGGGGGAAAGACGACCCATCACTTCATCTCCCCATTGATCAGGTCTAGCTAGAGCAGCATCCATACTCGTTACTTGTATGTCAGTTTTGTTGCATCCTTTTGTGATATTAGAAACTGAAAATATCTTCCTACGTCTCTCCTTGGGCTTCTTTTGCTCACCCTCAGCACTTTCGGCATAAAAAAAAAACCATTTTGTTTTGAAATCAAATTTGAATTGTTTGGACCTCACAAAGTCGCAGGCTCAGGTGGTTCTGATGATGTTGAAAGTAACTGTCTCTTTAAATGAGCCTTGATTGATTGCGGTCTTGTGTAATTTTTTCGACATTTAGTATGAATCAGAAGGGTGTCCAAACTTTCTAAAAATGAGCTATTGCCATCTCCCCTTTCTCTACTTGCTTTAACGAGTGATAATAATCCTTTTTTTGTCCCTGTGGAAACATTATTACCCGGTTCATTGATTGTTTCATCACACACAAAACACAGAGTAGCCATTGTGATCACAACACTGTCAACATTTGCGTATATTAAAAAAAAACACGTAAAACATACCCATATTACAGACACAAACACTTTCTGTACAACGCTCGACGAACGTTTGAAGTGAACTGAAGATAAAAAAGAGACGTGAGTAGGAAACTCCATCCCCCTCTACACGGCCTTTGTTTCTCGTAGGACTTCCACAATGTTAACCCTTTCCCGGGCGTGAAGTACCAGCGACTGTCGTGTTATTTTTTTTGAATTACTATCAGTCCATCTAAATATTTTCTATGTATTATTATTAATAATAATTTAAAAACTATTATAGTAACAAAATTGTGTTTCATTTGTAGTTACCATATTTCCATTGTTGAAGTGTTGTTATTTATCAATATAGAAAATTACAGCAGTTAAAATGATTTATTGGCAAAATTGTATATCAAATTAAAGGTAATTTAACGCTCCACAACTTCGTACCTAATAATTTTTCCGAGAAATGATCAGGGGAGGCACTAGAAGCAAATGTTTGACTAAAAGAGTGAGAGAAAAATGATTTTATCGAAAATTATCAGTTTTAAATAACGTATATCTCGAAAACCGTTGGGAATTCGACAAATATGTACAGAAAACATTTTATAGGAAATTTTATTTATCTTTCATTTTTGTTTGGATTATTTGTTTCTACAGTTCACCAAATCTGAGATATAAGCAAAAAACCAAAAAAAGATCCCTTTCCACCCCCCTCCAACATTAGCTCACCTCCCAGTATGTTTACCTTCTAACTACTCCTAACAAAGTCCCCAAGTCAAAAATTCTTGCATATTCCATGTACTCTACAATGCGTTTATTGACTGGACTAATCCTGGAGGACATTGAAAAATTGGAAAGGAAAGATTATATAATTATAGTGCGTTCTGTTAGTCTTTTGATAGTTCATATTCGGATACCAGCATGAAATTTTGACAGGACTATCTTGGGCATAGTCTTATTTTGAAACAATCAAGACACAACTTACGTATCCCCCCAGAAGGGAAAAAGGGGTGAAAATGTCAATGAAAAAAGAGTTTTTTATGATTGATCAAAAACAGCACATTTTATAAAAAAATATGCATCATTAAATTTTCATTAAAAAAGGTCTCTAAGAGTTTTTTTCATTTAACGAGTCATTAGGCAACAAATTTGAACTTTAAAATGCTAAGAACATTAAAATACTACAAAAAGTACGATACTGTAAATACTGTAGCTCATAAATAAAAGGTATGGCACTGAAAGTGAGGAAAAATGTTTTTAGATCTTTGTTACTAGTTATACCATTAAAAATAAATAAAAAGGAATTATTTATTTCCAATAATAACTGTGAATCAACATTAATATGTTCAGAATATGGATATTAATGATCAACTGAAATATACGTAGCAATTTATTGAAAGCAAATTTACACTATTTAGTTTTCATAAATGTTAAAAATGGTTAATAAAATATATTTGAAATTCATTCCCTACCTACTTCAATTGTGTAATAAGTACTTACTGGGGATGAATAAGTTATAAAACTTGTCATTCATATATGAGGTATTGGCACATTGTTCACAGATCAACTGATCCTACTTGCAATTAATTACTCATTTAGCAAATATTTTGTTCACATTTATGTTTGATCAGAGCATGGAGTCAGAGTTCTATTTTAAATCGCAGATCTTCCACTTCATAAAAACTGGTTTAAGTTGCACATTGTCCGTCGCATGCACATAATGAAGTACAGGGAAGACAGTTTTTCTCACACTTGCAGTTCCTTGAGCACATGTTTATGCAGTGGCAACAAATCAACTGAGAACATTCTTTTGAAACTTTTGGAATAGTTGTCCAAATTGATTCATATCCCGAAGAGGAATTCCTTTTCCATCCAAAAAATGTAATTTCTGGAACTTTCAATTGACGTTGAAGGCACTGATTCCAAATTACCGCCTGCAGCATCGCACGCTTCACATGTAGCCGTAAAGCGTCTTCTGTCGGTGGGATATTCTCGATCAAACAGTTTTTTTTTTTTTGTGAATAAAATCCTGCGACATTCATTTACACTTTTTGTGGTGATAGTCGTGTCGTACAGAAGAATTGTGAACCATGCAATCATGTTGAAATCTTGTTCTTGATTTTCTATAGAGATTGACAAGCGATTGAAGACTGGTGTAATATCTGCCACTCTTTTCCAAATATTCCAGGCCCTCTGTTTTCCAATCCCATAAAAAGCCGAGACCGTGTCGCACCCTGTGAGTGCGTGAAAGAATGATAAAGCTGCTCTGATATCATTTGGAATATTTTCTAAGAACACACTTAATGAGAAATATTTTTTGTTCTTACCACTGCCAAATTCAAACCAAAGGTTTTGCAAACCCATTGATTTTAACTCCGACAAGGCAGCTGCTGCAATAACTACCACATCCGAATCCACTGTAACAAGAGCAACATTCTTATGGCCAGTCTCAACACAGTTTTTCACATGTAACAGAAGTCTACTGTCAGCCTCCTAATGATTGCTTGAATGTTACGTTGCCAGAGCTCGTAACTTGATCTTCGTCACTGCATACTAGAAGTTTTTGACCTATTTCACATGTTGTTATTGCTGTAGCAAGAAGATGAAACGGTTGTTTTTTGTTGTCATCATCAAGAAGAAATTTGTTGAATGTCTTCGGAAAAGATGTCATGTGCTTCACAATAACTTTTTGTCCAATACCTCGTTTTGATCTTGTATCGGATTTAAGGCTGCCTTCTATGTATCGATCAAAGATTATGTGAAGTCTTTCTACATGCTGGAGGCGATCTTTCACAGCTGGAAGGAAAACCTTGTGCGTGAAGTCGAGGAAAGTCTTTGATGAAGAAGGATGGAGCCAATGCACAAAGGCGGCACCATCTACAATACTAGCAGTACAATGTGCCAAGCATTCGTTACATCCTTCATTTAAAACAGATGTGATGCAATTCATAATGTCGGATTTCTTGGATGGTCTACGAAGATTTCCAAACTCGCTGATTGATGGTGGGTACAAGTGGTTTTCATGAGCAAATAGCATACCTATATCAGCCCCTCGTATTGGACTTGCTACATATAACTTACAAAACACATTTGCATCTTTTCGTAAAGCCTTCAATTGAAGCTGTTTTTTTGGAATTGACTGTCCCACTTTTAACTTTAAACAGAACCAAATTTGACCTTTTTATGACTTCATGCACAGACACATTACCTTCGACAAGTCTTTCCTTTACATATTCTTCATACGTCGTTCCTCCCTTGGCTTCGCGTACAGACTTTTCAGCTTCTTTTGAGCACCTAATTTTACTTACTGCTGTTGAGAGCGCATTTTCTTCAAAAGGATTCCCAAGCTTTTCAAATGAGGTAACAGAACTGCTAACATCTTTCCTGAATTTTTTATTCATTGGCGTGGTGTCTTCTCTATGTTTACCCTCTAACACATTACCATCTGTATGAAGTGAGAATAGCTCTTCAAACTGTTTCAAAATGTGAATCACGTCTGGCCCTGCTGCCATCCATTTTAGAAGTGCAGATGGAGATTCCAACACTTAGCCGCACCTTGATTCCTTTGTTATTCTGTTCATGTAGGTGATCATCTGCAATTGCAGAAAACTTATGGTTTCATTTTTGACTTACAAACTTTTCTTTAACGAATTCAGCATAAATGTTTGGATGAGAGCTTTCGAGCTCATTCAAAGTTTTTACAAAAACTGGAAGCCATCTTGCATAATTTATATGGTCTAGAGCAAACATCCATGGGCACACCTTTACGAGAATGCTTCTATAGTTTAGGAAGTTTGCTTCACGTACACTTTGTACAAATGCAAGCAATAGAATCTCAAGTTCCAGTGTTGTTGACCAGTAAAGAAATTGAGCAGATTTTTCTTCACATTTTTCACACCACTCTTCAAAGCTATCACTTACTTTCTCCTCTGACAGTAAGAACGTGCTGTGGGCTTTAATCCTCAAAATATGTAATGAAGCCACTGTAACTTGGTGAGCATATCGTGTTCGTTTTACATGTGAACACGTTAGAAATGATTCAGCTGTACCAGCAGTTGCCACACCTGAATCAACTAAGAGTCTGTCCATCCCGATCCTAGTAGCCATGACCCAATCTTGCTCTGTATTGCCATTTCTATGTGCAGTCCCCTCATCATCACTACAATTTTACCTTCTCCAAACAATCCTGGGACTTTCCAGTGCAACAATTTAGCAATGGCATATATTGGTTGATCTCCTGTAAGTACAGGGACTGTGTCATTGAGATTTAAGTCTTGAAATATGGAAAATATCAGACGTATGCAGTGTGCTACAACTGGTGGAGACTGTGCATATTCTCTTAAAAGAGGGAGCATAACATGATTACATTTTGGCTGTAATGGATTGACTAACATTTCTGATGTGAACGATGGCCATGACACTATATTATTTTCAGAAGCAGGTTCTTCTTGATCAGTGATAGCTTCAATTTTTTTCAGCCATAAGTTTACAATTCTGGAATATCCTTCACATTCCTCATTTGACCATGCTAAAGTATTTATAGGCACATCATAGTACTTTGTGCTAACTGCCAAAGGATCAACAGTAGTATACCTAGAACTTCAACTATATCTTTCCATTGTGAATCTTCAATATGCATGTTTCTTTTTTGTGGTAGCACAGCATCAGGATGTTGTATTATGGTAATGCTCGTGCCATGAAACTACGATTCTGCTTTAGTTGATGATGCATTATGATCCACATTATCACAGCTGTGGTGAATACACTCGGATGCAATGATGCTGGAATCACCTTGCCCGTGGAAGAATATGACTCACAAACAACATTTGTCATGGTGGACAACAATTTTCTTATTTATACTTTCTGAAAAAATCTTCAATCCAACATATAGAGGTAAAGGTGTTTCACTTTCAACTACATGTCTTATGGCTGTGTCTTTTTGCCTCTTGTATTTCACCAAATTGAACTTAACGAGTTGAGCTAGAGATAAAAGAGGCTTAATCTCTGCTCTAGTCGAGTGCTCAGATACTCCTTTGCCTTCAATTATCATCTTCTAAAGTAAAACCAGAGATTTGCTGGTACACTTTTCTGGAACAAACTCATCTGAAAAAGTTCCTTGAAACTTTGGAAAATCCCTATATAAATCTTTGCGAATTATGTTTGCAGCACGTGCCAAGCATAGTCCATCACTCATACTGTTGTAGGAAGCACTATCAAGAACAGCATCTCCAACTGAAGTCTCAAAGTGCAAAATGATTTCTTTTCCTGATTTATTTGCTGTAAGACCTGGAACAAACGAAATTAGTTCTTCTTTTAGTCTAGTCCTGTTGACATGATAGCTTTCTATTCCAAGCTGTGCCATCTCTTCCATAAGTTTTGTGATGGTGGCCAACTTTATCACTGGTGATGCATTACTGTTCAATTGTAGTTCTTCAATGTATTGAACAATATGAGCTAGGGCAGAACAATATACCAAACCATACTAGTTTTCCTCTCCCCCTTCCTTTCATCCTTCGTTGCGTTCCTTTGCACGGGCACAATTTCTGAAGCTTGCATAACATTTTTTGTGATATTTTGCCTCTAAAGCAACAAAGTCTGGAGATGTAAATGTCTTCAAAACTTTATCGTCTCCAGAGTTCCAGTGCCAAAAACCTTACTGTTGGTCCAATGTCCAGTGTTTGTGCTGATACAAGTGTTTCTTTCTCACTTCCTTCGCCATCACAAAACAAACAGCTGCTACGTATATCCACAGAGTTTGTTTCTGACCTCTTCACTCGTTTCGAAATAGACTCACTGGAATCTTTGTATTCTTTTTTGCATTTTACTATATTCAGCTTTTGTTTATCAAACTTGTTTCTGCAATCCTTATGAAATTTGGCGCCATGTGAAATAAATGTTTTGGCTATACCACTTCCTTCATCAAATTGGGAGAAAAGAACCCACTTCGATAGAGCGCCAAGAGTCCTGAATCCCTCCAGATCTTCAGCTAACAACATTAGTCCATTTTCTGATCATTGACCTCTTGACATATGATGCATCTATCCCATTCAACAGCAGGAGGTATGGACGTTAAGTTCTCTACCAAACTATGTTTCCGTTTGGATGTCATCATGTTCCAGTTCAGTTTTCAAACAAACCTGTGGACAAACATAAGTATACTATTTAATGTTCACATCCTCACACATAATCAATAAAAACACAAAGTAGCACAGTAACATATATTTCACATATTTTTTTTCCTTCTGCACAGAAAAACATTATTTTATTATTTCAATAGCAAAGAAAATAATTTACCCAGCAGTAAAAAAAATTAATTTTCTACGCCATCACCCCCCCCCCCCCCCCTCCCCCCAGGCTACTCTGGGGGAAACTATGAGTTGTGTCTCGATGTTTTTTACACAGAGGCATGTTAAAGACAACCTGTGCCAAATTTCATGTTGGTATCCAAATATGAACTATTGTTCACAAATAGAAGACTTACAGAATGCACTATTACTGTCATTGTGGAAGACGAATGTGAGAAAGTACAGCAGAAGATAAAACTACCACAGTTTGTTTTAAAAGAAGACAGTGCATCTTGTTCTAACAATGAAACAGAAGAGGAAGAAAAAAGTGAATTCAATTTTGAGGACAGTGATGATTTCATTGGTTTCAAAGACCCAATGTGACTTCATATGTAAATAAGGACATGTTTGTTTCCAATTCAGTTAAAACTGCAACATGTATGATTTCTTATTATGCATGCAACTAACTGTTGATCAATATTTTTTTTTTTGTGTTCTATTTGTTATAACTTATTTGTCTTAATTTCCAATCAGTTGATAAATTTTAATAATATAGTGTTAATATTTTCAAATCTATGTAGTCAACTATTTTAACTGTGATTGACCAGGTAATTGTTTTTTCAGAAGGAATCATTTCTGTTAAATCTGCAGTTAGTATTATTCTTTACCTTAATTTTTCTTCCACTACATTAGCTTTTTGTAACGTTGAAAGCAGGTGATTAAATAATTTTCAGATTTAAAAACTGATTAGGCCTACTTGCAATGAATTTGTGAACTATATTTGTAAAAAGAATAATTCCACCTAAATGTTGAAATTAATTTATAACAGCACCCACAATAAATTCTACATCGCTAACGAAATATATTTTAATGTCCTCTTAATACTGCAACTATGAATATTGTATTTTACAATATAAAAATTTCATACAGTAGAGACAATCACATCTCTAAATCTCTGAAATGGTTATTTATAAACCAACATCAAAGTTTCCTATGTTTTTCGGTTTTTGGAAAGTTTCCTATGTTTTTCGGTTTTTCGAAAGTTTCCATGAAAATTTTCCAGTCAAATTTCCGATAGATAAAATTTTGGACATTTACCCATCCCTAACTGTGAGTGGCCACCATGAGAGGATTTTTGGTCAATGCAGATTGAAAGAAGAGACCCTCGTAGCACACAGATGTGTGTATGATGTTGTCAGCTATCTGGGTGGGATTCAGTCAGTGCCACTTACCAAGCCTACCCTCCACGCAACAGCATCAGCCCAGTTAGAGGAATCTCGTCGTCGCAAACTAAGGGTTTGGCTGTGAAGGAACTGGAAGCCAAGAAGTGTAAAATTCTTGAAGAGGCTCGTGCTGAAGCCAGAAACATTGATGATGAACTTGCTGGTTTAAAAAAACTGTGAAGCTATGAAATTAAGTGCTGTGCTTACTGACAACATATATCGGTGTTCTTATATTAATTTTAACCAAATTTATTGGATGTTATATTATTTTACATAATTTGAACTAATAATTTAGAGTTTCTAAGTTTTTCTTTGATATGACAAGTTATTCCAGCGTACCTTTTTCTGAGAAAAATTTCCACATTTGTGCAGGTATAGTAATATTATATTTTTAAGTGTAATTTATAATTTAGTATTACAAAGAACGCATAGACTTAGTATAGAAAATGAGTTAAATATTCTGGAAAAATGAAAATAAATTTCTGGAAAACCTGGAAATACCCAGGAATTTTATTCTAGGGTTGGAGTAGTCACCCTGAAATTATACTGAGCTAAATAAATCTCTAAAATTAAATTCATTAGTATATTTTACTCAAAAGTGTTAAAAAAAAAAAGGAACTAAATTAATTTATTATTTGAAGAAGTCAGTTTTTGTGGGAAATTCCTGATTACTGTAAATACCCTTTCTGTAGGAAATACCCATTATATGGAAATCCCTCTTCCTGTGGGGAAAACCATGTAAATATCTTATGTGTCTGCTTTTCTGCAAAGTAAAAATATCATTTTCCAACACTGGAGATGTTCAAGTATTTACCCTGAAAATAGCGTTAATAAATTCCTACTAGTTTCTGAGAAATCCCAATTTTTAGCTGACATTTCAATATCTGTGCCCTGCCGCTGCCGCTGCCTTTAATTGTTTATCCGTATCGGTTTGTGTGTTTGTGCTGACGAACTTCAAATATTGTGAATGGTCAATTAGGTATGGTTGTTTCGGAATTACGAATTTAAGATGTATAATCACACAAATTACATAAGAACCTTGGAAGAGCTGGGGAGGGAGGTGGCAGTCACGTGACCGAAGCTTCTGGCCAGGGTGGGGGCCAGTTGAGCTGTGGTCCGGTGCCGTCAGCTCGCGGTCCTAGTTACACGATCCAACGCTATCCATGGCATCAACGTCGGGGCACGCCGTTGCGGGGACAGACACGGGAGATTGTGTACAATGTGGCGACACATTTGAAAGAGCAAAAGCGATTACATAATTTGAAGTACAACATTGTCGAAGCAACAAGTGCTGCAACATGGGTTTCTCAGTCAACTGTAAAAAGAATTTTGACAGACGGTAAAATAAAAAGCAAAAATAGTTTAAGTTTTTCTACTCCCACGGGAAAGAAGGAGCGGAAAAAAAATCGAAGTAGATGACTTTACGTACGGCACTATACGGCGGAAAATTAACTAGTTTTACACAGTTAGAAAAACAATTCCAACATTAAAGAAACTGACCCAACATTAAAGAAACTGACCAGGGCATTACGAGAGGGCGGAGTTTTAAATTGCACTTGTGAGTACTTGTGGCATTTGTTAAAACGTATAGGATTTAGGTGGAAGAAATGCCAATCAAAAAGAAAGATTTGGTTGAAAAACCGGAAATTTCTGCTTGTAGGGGGAGGTATCTACAAACAATTCGTAAATATCGAAATGCAGGTAGAAATATCGTGTATGTTGACGAAACATACTTACATGCAACACATTGCGTTAATTCCTGCTGGCAGTCGAGCACTGAAGTAGGTGTAACAGAATCAACTGGCAAGGGGCCACGTTTGATAATTGTGCATGCTGGTGGAGAAGAAGGCTTCATTTCTAATGCTATATTAATTTTCAAATCAAAACAAAAGTCTGGTGATTATCATGACGACATGAACTACCAAATTTTTTCTACCTGGGTAACACAGAAGCTACTTCCAAATTTACCTGAAAATAGTGTCATAGTTCCAGACAATGCCAGCTACCACAATGTCCAAATAAATAAAAAGTCTACGACCACTACTCTGAAATCTGGCATCCAAGACTGGTTAAAAGCCAACAACATTCAATTCTCTACAGATATGACCAAAGCCGATTTGCTACTTTTGGTAAAATCCCACCAAAGCACAAAAAGATTCAAAGTGGATCAAATAATAGAGGAGTGTGGTCATGACACCATTCGTTTGCCTCCATACCACCCGGATTTGAATCCGATTGAACTAGTGTGGGCAGATTTCAAAGCAAAAGTTTGCTAGGAAATATCTACATCTTTGGACGATAAACAAAAACTGTGTGAGAAGTTATTTTGTTCCTTTACGGTGGAACAGTGGAGAAAGTGCTGTGATCACGTGAAAAACATTGAAGCCTAATATTTCAAGAACGATGCAATAGTGGACATTGAAATTGACAAGATAATAGTGAATCTTGACTCATCATGTGGCGAAAGTTCTTCGGGTGACACAGGATCTAGCGCTACAGAAACGGCAGAATGTCTGAACTCAGACTCGAGCTTGGAATAGGTGAGTCGCGTTTAAATCAATTTTAACCGTACTTCCCTGTTATACATAGTTATAAATGTTTTTGTACTTTTACAAAAATTCCTTTGCAAAACTAATTGCCAAAAAACATTTTGTAGTACAACAAGAAAAGATTTGTAAATTTTTCTAGAAGTTGCGTGGAAACATCCAACATAATTTTTGTACAATCACAAGAAAATGTTTGCAATTTTACAGACATTTTTTATTTCGTTTTATACAATTAAAAAATTTAAAATGCACTAGTATCTAATTTGTGTCTTTTTCAAGAAGTCATACTTAATGTTTTGTAAACAACTGCAGACATTTAATTTTCTTAAGTAACTTGTACCCTTCGAAGTGAGGAAGAGTAAGTTGTAGATTATAGTTGTAGAGGACGAGGGTCGTTGAATGGGACAGTACAATTTTGACACGCGTGCCTGACCCGGGACTCAAACCCAGAGCCCCCCGTTCTGCAAGCCGGCTACTATCGAGGCAGACATAGCTGAACAGTATTTAGTTTGTAGTTTAGGTTGTGTACTTTTCTTTTGCACACCATAGCGGCTGTCTGCTATTTTCGCTGTCGACATCACAATAGTTTTATGCGTGATTATAATTAACTTTCTTTCAAGTTATATAATATGTTGAACTTATTATCACTGCAAATGAATATGTGAATGATTCAGAAATTTGTTTAGTTATTCGATCAAGATATTTTTTTTCATCACCACAGCATTCGGTTGTCTAGTTTCATCACAGCATTCGGTTGTCTAGTTTCATCACAGCAATGGCTGAATATAATAGGAATACTTTATTAAAGCATTATCACTGTAATATATATATATATCCATTAGCTATCTACGTTGTTCCGTAAAATGTTTTCTTTTTTTTTTTTTTTGTAAAAAAAAGGTACACCTTGGCAAATAACTGTACTGGAATTCGAATTCGGGAGGCCAAGACCAAGGGTTCGAATCCCGACTCTGGCGTTCTTGATGGTAACCATGTTTTCCAGAAATTAAACAACAGTTGAACGATGGGATGGTTCCTAAACAAAGAACGACGCAAGACCGTAACATAGCGATTTTTAAACTCTCAACTTTCTAGCGTTTTTGGCTGAAGTGTCCGCCTTCTTAATTCATAACAAAACCTTTCCGATAATGTCGAATGCTCAAAATGTGTATCTCAGGCCCCGGGTTTACTTTTTCACTGCGTTTATTTCATTTGTGTGTGGGCGTCTGCCTAGTTTGTTTTAATTGACAGTAAAGTTTGTTATTCGTGTTTTGTAAAATAACTTGTTAAATAATTTACGTTTCCTTTGTAGACGATTGGCATATTTGAAAAAGCTGATGAAATCCTAGTTCCCAATAGAGAAATCTCATTCAATAGTTATTACATTTAAAATAACTTGGTTTTTTTCTTGCCATCCTTTTGTCATTGCGGTTTTTTTTATATATACGTAGCCTTACTCTTTACATTCTTATCAATAGGCGTACAACTTAGACTGAGCGAGATGAGCTCACATACATACAAAAGGTATTAAATACTTGAGTGTTGCCCGCCCAAAGCTGCGGCGAAGAGTTATTTCTTCGTACAGAGTTTACTTTGCTACTGGCCAACTGCGTGGGTACGATACCGTGTTCGTGTAAGTCGTGCCGACGCGACGGACAAGGGCAAGGGCGGAGTCACTCCCTCCCCCTACTTCCCCTCGCCGGTCCTCGGGAACCCGCGCATGCGCAGTAAAAGGTCCAGCTCTATCTTGTCGGGTCATAGCTATCCTCATCCAACCGTTCACGTGAATTTTTAGAACTTTAAATTTATATATACTTTCCCAACCAACCATCCACTATATTTTTAAGAATTTTTTTACGTCGCTAACGTAACCCATCAATCTTTCATTACTACGTGATTAAAAACACTACACTTTAAATGAAATGTAAAAAAAAAATACTATATTAATTCAATGAAATTCGGACAAACATCCAAAAAAACAGAAAATATAAACATTAATGTTCTATACAACTACGAAATGCTGTCATATTATTTACTTTTATTATAAAACTATACTGTTGACTAAAGTTCTTCAAAATAAACACAAACCGACATGGGTAAACAATTAATGGAGGGCAGCGGCAATGCATAGATATAGCAATGTGAGCTAAATATTGTGATTTCTCAGAAACTAGTAGGAATTTATTAACGCTGTTTTAAGGGTAAATTTATGAACATCTCTAGTGTTGCAAAATGGTATTTTTGTAATTTTATTTTTATTGTAGCCGCGACGTAAGATATTTACCGTAAACCCTTTCTGTTATTAAGTCCCAGTCAGATGTGCAGATTTGCTGGCTTTAAGTTCTTTGATGTTATAACTTTCCTGGTTCAACATGAGTGGCAGAAAGCAGGATGTTGTATGGCTTTCTTTTGAACATGCCAAACCAAAATTTATTTATATAATTAAAAAACTTGGTTTTTAGCAACAGAAAAAAAACAGGTTGTTTGGTTTTAGAACAGATTGTTTTTTTTTTTCAACCCGGTTTAAAATTGGAGATAAGTGTATAAATGAATATTATTTGCAATTGTCATGTTTTATATCTTTGACTACAGATCATGAATTACCAAACAGGAAGATTTGGGTGTTAAGAATTTTGATCTTAAAGAAGGTTAGTTCTTAGAAATGATTTTTTTGTGATCAAATAATATCATTTAATGGAAGTAAGCAAATTAGTTTTTTACTGTCACAACATAAAGATCATTTATAATGCTTATATTCAAGTGTTTTAATTTAAGTCTCTTAAAATAGAATTACTGGATCTCAAAAGAACATTTTAAAGAATTTACCTTTTTTAAGATTTTTGTAATAAAATCTTCTGGATTAAATTATACACTTGATGCCTAATACATAATTTTAAATGAGAGAAATGTGTTTGTTTGTGTTCTGTGTTGTCGCTATTTAAAATTTAACTGACAAATGCGGTCATGTTTAAAATAATATATCAAATTTAACTACATAGGATGAACTTGCAAGAAAGTGTATGATTTGGCTAGTAGATCCATAATATAGTGATAGCTAGGTCATTTAGCTTATGTTTTAATGTTTGACATTTGAAAGTCGTTGATAGCAACTTCAGAAAACGTTGTCGATTTATAACAAGATATATTAGTTTGTCCACGGTCTAGTATAGATGAAATTGCAGTGTTGCTCCTGCTATCAACTGTATAATAATCAATTTGCAAGATTAAATAACGCGTTTGACGGACATCGAAGTGTGTAAAAAAAATGCAAGATCTCGGAAGAATTTATGAGATATATTGATGTTACATCAAATTTGAAATATCTTCCTTTTATTAACTGAAGCCATACCATAGTATTTGGCAACGAACTACCAGGTATGTCAAGAAATGTAGCGGCACACAGATGGAAGAGGTGAACGTAGTTAACAGCCTGTAAGACGGACTCCTGCCGTGACACGAGGTCGCTCGAAGAAGGGTCCTGCCAGCTCCTGTCCGAGCCAATCGTGAAGGAAGGCAGCGGGCGAGAGGGCCGAGCTCCGCCATTGGCGAGACCCTTCCCGCTGCCCTCCGTTGTTGTCCCACTCACTGCCAACTACTAATTCAAGTTAATTTGTTTCATAAACTCCAAAATCACAAACTTTTTCTCAAGTTTGTCTTTAGTATAGTTCAATTTTAAATTTTCATTATGCAATAAAATTGAGCTTGAGCTTATTGTAACTTTGTTGTCAATGCTAATTCAGGTGGAATTAGAAGTTGTCGTATAATTTGGAAAGTAATATTGTAATTTTCATTTGAGAATTTACCTTGTCTGTTACTTCACCGTAGTTTAAATTGAGTAGTCCGATTTGTTGCCACCACTGAGGAGACTGACATAAGCATATTTTTGAAGTTACAGATTTGCAGATTGAGATGAGGTGATATCATTCAGCATATTCAGAAGTTACATGTATTGAATTATTCTCATTGATGTTAACCAATAATTTATTTGAATACTTGGAACACGGAGATTTTATTATTGCTAATCGAGACTGGATTAGTATTAAACAAACTTATACAGAGCTGCTACCCATTACGGATTTTCCGTAATTATTACGGATTTAACGTGGAATTATGGAACATCGCTGGTTTATTACGGAAATGAGGCTTTGTGCTGCATGGTAACAGAAAATTCAGTTTCTGCTGTGCGTGTTTCGTGAACGCAGTTCGAATACATCGTGTGGTTGCGTAAATAACAGAACTAGTAAGTGTGTGTATATACTGTCAAAATAGGTAGATAATTCTTGTGTTTTGAAATAATAATTGGATTGTATTACGCCCGTTGTACGATACAACTAGTACATATTCTTGGACTTTTCGTTTGTTGGCTACTCCTATCACGATAATTTTTGAACGGTACTTTGGCTAACCCGTGTTGTTTTCATTTTATTTCTTGAAAGCCATTTTTTTCATCATAGTGTTTTTGTCGCGTCTACAGACGTGAAATTTTTTTATGTTTTTCGATAGTGTTGTGTTCTTCAGTGACGGTTGTAGAAATGAAGCTTGTGACAGAACAATGTGTATCTGGGGGGAGAAAAAATGCAATTCTTAAGAACTTTTGACCTAACTATTCAAAAGAATGGCCATGCTTGTCTTCAAATGTTTTGGAATGCCATGCGTTTTGTAATGTATGCACATGTGACTTTTCGATTGTACATGGTCGAAGACATGACTGTAGACTGCATATTGAATCAAAGAAACATGCAGAACATTTTATAGCCATGATGAGCAATATATATCATTTTTTCGCTACATTTGAAGAAACGAAAGTAACAAACGCAGAGTTATTGTTTGTGTTTGTCTTCTGTTATTTGTTTACAAGACAGTTATTATCCAACCAGGATAAAAGAAGCAAATAAAAAGACAGTTGTTCAAAAGTTTAACTTTGAATACTTTGAATTGAAGATTCAAAATTTCCAGTAAAATTATTGACATTTCTTACATATTCAGATGATAGTATTGTTCAAATAGGTTTTTTTTTTTTTTTTTTTTCAATTTATTAATTTTCATTTTAACATATACATAGGCCTATATTTTTCATTTTTTTTTTTCGTATTATTGTCATTGTTTTGTCTTGTGTGTATCATATTTCCCTAGGAAAAATTTATTGTGCGTGATTTACGCGTACTTTTTTCATATAATTGTCATTACTGATGGTTGTGATTTGAGGTTGGCAGCTCTGCTTATAGTCCGCGACCATTAAACCCATCTACTATGATTAGATGATAAGAAGTTGGGGATTCGGATGGTTTACTGTATAAAAGAGGGAATATTTTGTATGGTACATTGTTGCCATGGTAAACAATATTTAAAAATACATAGATAGTTTCAAACAGTATTGACCATAATTCCAAATAGGTAAAAATTACACTAAATTCACTCTTTATTTTAAAACTACTGCAATGGATTAGTATAGAAAATAATTTACAAAGATTTTTAATTTTTTTGGCTTTACTGAGCCATTGTGAGAATTACTAGATTAGTAGAAGTATTATAATTATCACCGTGTTAAACAAAATTTATGAAACTGATATCTTATTAACTCAGTTCATTCACAAAGATAAAATATTTAACCAACACAATTTAACTTTATTTCAGGTCAAAGTTTAAACATTTTATCATGATGTTATTACTTTATGTAATGTAACATTAGTTTTCGGGATTAAAGAAGTCTCTAATATAACAAGCAATTGGACGCCCGTGTGTGTCGACTACTAGCGCTGTTAGTTCGCAAACCACCGCGAGCTTCACCAAGCGGATGGGTCACGTTTATCTCTGATGCTTATGTTGATACTGAAAATGTTGGTGGATAAGTTTATGGTTAATTCTTACTCAAGTTTATGATAAAATAAAATATGTTATATGTTTGGCATTCTATGATGATAAACTATTCGCATCCCACTACATTCTCCACGCAAATTTTTAACCTTACGTAATGTTTTAATCTTATGCCTGATTATTTATTTATTTCATTTTAATTAGAGTGTTTAGAAAGGTGAATTTGTGCTCATGTACAAGGCTCTATAAAATTTTCTGCAAACTTTGCAGGCCTATTGAAATTAATGAGATCAACAAATGTCTAATTACAATGATCTTACCTCCATCTGATATGACTTGGATATACAATTCCTTGTGGGACTGACTCATCTATACAAATTCTTATCTACTTTCAGTTGAGCTAGAAACTAAAAAATTTATAATTTAAAACCCCTGAACGAAATTTAAAACTTTCAAAAACCTACCATGCCAGGCCATCATAGTATTTTTATAGAAAAATTGTCATGGAAACACCATTGTTAGAGATGATGAAAAATTGTAATGATATAGCCACAAATAATTGCTATAAACACATTTATTGATAACAAAGTGCTATAATATCTTATTGGTGAAAAAATTGCTATATTTTTCACACTGGTTTTCTCAATCTGACCAATGTTTGTTTGTAAGCCATGACCATAGACTGCAACATGTGAACACAGAAAGAAAGTTACATTTATCTGTGAGTGTTATATTGTTTGCTGCAAAATATAATGGCATCATCAATGATACAAGATGAACATTGTGCATGTGCCATGTTTTACATATCTATCAAGCGTTTTTCTATTATGTTTACGTTTCTACTGAAATGTTAATTTTATAAGTTAGGATTGGAAACATTGGAAGTTTGGCACACTATAATGTAAAACACTTTGCATCCTGCTGTATGTTACACGTTAATATGTGACATGGCCGCGGCCTAACTGTCCTTATGCTAAGCGGGGGTTTGCGTCGATACATGTGCTGAGATTAATTTGTGGGCGCCACTGTGCAAAGGGCACGGACCCGGGAGAGACGCTTTTTCAGGTCCGTGATGTCGCCAATGTGAGGCGTGATTTTAATGCCCCTAAAGCCAATCCTAGTACTCGCCACTGGTCCGCTCGCAGCGTCGGGTACTCTCTCCACCTACGCAGTGGGCTCTTACGGCGTCCCACATGCCGTCACACTCAGGATGTTGAAATAAAATCGTGTGCCCTGGTTTATTAGTTGCTACTTCGCCTACACCTTTGATTATATCACACAACGCCTGCGGCACAAATTGGTTCACATGGTGCGACCTGACCACGTGGTCACACACTAAAATTAGGTAATTATCATAAAAAGGACCATAGTGGTCACTCATACAATTATTTAAACAGTCCCCCCGACCGAGAGAAGCCCCGAGGAATTACCAACAAAAGATATGATTAAGATTTAACGTAATTACTTAGCAGTGCAGGCAAGCGGTGAGGTCCCCGGGATGCTGATGCGTCTGCTCTTGGTCGGTGCTTAGTCCAGTCAATGAAAAGTTGTAGAGGGAAATGGAAGGAACACAATTTTTGACTTCGGGACTTTGTTTGGACTAGTAAGGAGGTAAACATACTGAAAGTCCCCACTTCTAGGTAGTGAGTGGGAGGGGGGGGGATGTAGAAGGTCCCTTTTTTCGGTTTTCTCTTATATCTCGGAAACTATACGCTCTAGTGAAAAGATAAATCTATACTAAAATAAAGCTAGTAAAATTTTCCACAAAATTTATTTGTTTCCATTTTTCTCTATCTCGCATAGTTTATGAGATATTTGCGTTCGAATTCACTAATTTTTAGGGAGGGGGGGGGGAATGTTTTTTCTTACGTTTTTTGGCTTTTTTGACTAGATAGCCTTTTATCTGTTCGCCGTACGTAAAGGTCATGCAAAAAGAAAGTTGTAGAGAATTAAATTTTCTTTACGAAAAACCAAAAATTTTATTTTATCTTAAATCATTGTAAAGTTAGAGCAATTTTACCTTTTTGTGTATCTCGCGAGATTTTTCAGCATAGTTTAAATTCTGTCTTTTTTGTTATTCCACTGATCTAACTATAAATGTAAGCCAATACATACGTATTATCATGTATAAACAGTTTCAAGTATCAAGTTCATATAGGCTAAGTGGCATATAAAGAAATAATATGAACATATATTATATATTTGCCTTAACTTATGTATCTAGTTCTTTAAAACCATAATTAATTTGGTGTCGTATAAAACTATTTTTGACACCCTGAATGTAATGGAACAACTTTGACAGCTCCATCTCTTACCCCTTAAGAAATGCAGTTACTATATATGATGAAAACTTCCTAATAATACTCATAATTGGCACTTTATGAAGGATCACTGAATTGTTGTTAATTAGGAGCAATAATAACCCTCTACACAAGCAATAACACTTGTATACATTTAAATTTATAAAATATATAATGTACAATTAATAATGTATAATAATATATGTATCTATTAACTGTACATTCATTCATCAAAGGAATTGTGTTAGGGTGAGTATAGAGGCAACAACATTTGTACAGTCAAATGCCCTAACTTGGGACAGTTTCGTACTTCAAACTGTAATAAATACCCTTTAATAAAACTATAAAATAATTTTAAAAATACCCACATTCCGAAGGACCCTTAGGCTCTACATTCTCTAAGTTGGAACATTTAATATTTCCTTTTAATATTAAAAACAAATAATAATGTTGATTGTCCCAATTTAAGGCCATGGTACCTAACTTGACAGCCACGTTTTACCAGTTATTTTCATATTTAGAGCTCCTATATTGAATTTGGGACAGTGTTAGAGTTTTTTAAAAAGGTTAAGACTGAATTCCCAACAAAGTAAATCTGAAAAAAATAATTTTTATTTAGAAAAAATTGCACATAATTACTTTTTTTTTTTTATTATTTATTAACATCACCTGAATCACAAATAAACAATGGAAATCAATTACATAATATGTACTGAGAAGTACAAAAGTATTGGAAATATTATGACTAAACTCACACGTTCAAACTTTCATTTTGAAACTAGAGACATAATTGACCACACAAGCATAAACAAAAAATTATCAACAAAGGCCTTTCAATCCAACAGGAATTTGTAATGCTGGCGACGAAGGTGGATTGGCTTAACAATCCTGTGGATTGCACCCGTGGGGACATCGTCCACATCATCAATTTCAGGGAAATAGTAAATGTTTTCTTTGTAATTTCTCATAAAACGGATGTTGAAGATCGATCTATCGGATGCGGCACTGATAATCTTCCCCACGTAAACTTTAACATTCTCTCGTTTTGTGCCCTTGTCATACAAGTAATTCACAACTACAAAATCATCCACTTCAGGAATGTTCATGGCAGTTGTGCCACTGGTCGAAGGCATATTGTCTTGGCCTGCTGGAGGGCCTACTTGGGCCTTGACCTTCTCTGGAGGAGCTGGCACAGAAATTGTAGTCGATGGAGGAGAATCACATCGCAAGTGTGTTTCTATGTCATCAGCCTCTTCCTCAGATTGTACTAATAAGGAAGCAAAGTCCATATCGTCATCAGTATCAACCACTGGAACTTCAAAACTGTCATCAGATGAGTTGCCATAATCATCAACTTGTTTCCTCTTCTCCCTTTTAGGTTTGGGTGTAACTTGGTCAGGCTCCACCTCACTGTCATCGCTGCCAAGTTGCTCAAGTTCCAGGTTCTTCTTGCTTTTTCTTCCCCTTTTCATACCCGCCTTCTTGATCTTCTCTTTACTATTGTTCTCCAGCTGAGCAATGACTTCCTCGCAGGCCACACTTTTGCCAGGAATCACATCAATTTTTTTCCTCCTTGGATTAGTGACTGTCTCTTTATTCCTAGTTTCTTTTAGGAAAGCTGTTAATGTTCTCACCCATTCAGGACCATTTTTTTCATGATCTTCAAGTGCTGACTCCTTAGGCAGACGACCCAAAACACGGTTTACATCAAGTGGATACAGTCCACTAGCCCCAAACCCAGCTTTCATATTGTCTGAAATTGTGTCATTTATACTGTCCAAAGTCTGTTTCAGAATGACTGGGAAGTAGTCTTTGCGGATTGGCCCCTTTTCATTTTCCAATCATAAAGAACATTCCTCCAGGAATTCTTAAGGGGACTGAAGAAGGCAAGATCCAAAGGCTGGCATAGGTGCGTGTTGTTGGGAGGAAGTAACACAAACTTTAATTTGTTCTCCGTGCAAAGTTGAAGCACTTTAATGGACACATGGCTGGCCAGGTTGTCCCCAATCACCACTTTTTGGCAATCCTACTTTCTAAAGTAGGGCAAAACAATTGACTCAAACCATCCTGAAGGTGAGTGATTATATCGGGTATTCGGTGGACCTCCCTGAATCCATGACCCATGAACACGTTGACTTTTGAACACAACATACGGTGGGAGACAAATGCCACTCGCTGTTCCAGCAAACATCACACTAACATTAGACTTAGATGAATCTAGGATCCGATCTGGGTATTTGCATTTCCTTCTGACTATAACAGTCTCTTTACCCGAATCGTCTTGCATGCTAGTCTCATCGTAGTTAATGAGTGCTTCGGGCAGACATCTTTGAGGGTCTCTGCGAGCTTTGAAAAATAGGCTTTGATTAGTGTCGATGTCACAGCTTCCCTGTGCACGTTTGATGTTATGACTTAAATGGCCCTTTAGGGAATCCTTTTGTCACCTTATTAAACAGGTAAGCCATCGTGATCCTGGCTGGTTTTCAGTGAATCGAGGTTCTTCTATGCCTTTGGAATCCAAATATCTTTGAATTATATTTTTCAGATCAAACTTGGATAAAGGAAATCCCCAGTCAGCTGCTAATCCAAGACAATCAGCAATTATATTTTCTTCTTGGTCAGAAAAAACAGGTGGACGGCCAACTTTTTGCTGGTGCTTTCCATTTAGGTATCTCTGGATGAATGACTTGGATGCCAAACTGCTTTTCCGCTTCACGCAAACGTTTTCCTTTACGTACTGCGTTTTGTTATGATTCAACTATAAGATGATCTCAATCCTTTACTATTCGAAGACGGTGATAGGGGGCTCAAGACTAGAAATGAAAGACAATTCAATTTAGAGACTTGATTTACTGTCACGTACTATTACAGTGTTAGCGGTCACCAAATTAGACAATGATCAGGGAGCCTCGCTACCACACCTCGGCAGGTTCCTTACCCACGCTGTGCTGGGTCGCGCTCGCGGCAGGTTCTCGACGACGGAGTACGGCGGCCGAGGACCACGGAGCTCCGTGGTGCCGATGTCACGACGTCAGCCGTCCAGTCGCTGGTGACCAGAAGAAGCCCCTTCTCGACGGTGGCTGTCATTTTTATCCTTCTGTCCGCGTCCGTGTTGGTGTTCCGTGTTGTCCCCTTTTCTCTCGCAACGGCAGTCGGCCTTCAGCGACCCGCGTCGCTGTTTCGCTGGCGGTGTTGAAATTGCTGACACCTCGTGTTTTACTCAGGGCGAGCCTCGAATCCGCTTGCCAGAGTGCTCAGAGCGAGTCATAACACTCTCCCCCTGGTTGGATTAAGAGGCTGTCCTCAGCCTAGTTCAAGAGGACACTGGTAACTGCATCTTGGAGCGGGACGTAGGTATCTTGATGCATCGGCCGCGGACCCGATCTTCCTGTAGGTGCCTTTACGCTCGGAGCGCCGCGTGTCCTTTCTTCTCTCGCAGTCGGTTACAAGGATCGACTTGCTTTCCTGACGTGGTGTGACAGTGAGACTTTCTATAGTTGTTATAACATTTCTATTTTGTACTCTGAGGGTACTGATTTGTGATTACATTGATTCTTTACAACCGATATAACATAACACAACACAAATTAATATAATCAACGTGTAAACAGCTTGATACATGTTAGTTGTATCATAAATATATCAATACAATTTATATGAACATACTCTGACTATATGTATGGTAACCGGATTTTTTTTGTAATTTTACTCTATTATTTATTTATTTATTTACACATTGTTACATTCACAGCAACACTCAAAGTGAGTCTAAACGTTGTGCACGACATACAAGACAACTACTACCTACAAAAGACATATAACAGGGTGGCCACAGACCGGGAAAACCGGGAAAAGTCGGGGATTTTAGAAATGGTCAGGGAATCCCCTGAGAGGTCAGGGAAAATTTTCTCTTCTACCGTGCATTATTAACTTTGAATATGCCATTTTATGTTAGAATGTGTACCGTAAACCAGTTCTTACGTGCTGTTCTCGTTCGACAGTACGAAAACAATTGCTTGCGTGCAACATGAATAACTATTGTAGAGATCTCTTTTTACATGCTAAATGTCGCACACCAGTACCATAATAATTTGGTGTGTATGGTTTTTATGCTCTCGGTGTTGCCAACAAATGTAATGCGTACCGGTAAACCAGTTCTTACGTGCTGTTCTCGTTCAACAGTACGAAAACAATGGCTTGCGTGCAACATGAATAACTATCATAGATCTCTTTTTACATGCTAAATATCGCACACCAGTACCATAATAATTTGGTGTGTATGTTTTTTCTGCTCTCGGTTTTGCCAACAAATGTACTTGTTTTTGAGCACGTTCTAAGAATTCTACAAAATCAAATGGCTACTTTGTTTGGCAGCATATTTTCAGTTCTTATTTTCGCTTATATCATGGATATTATTTCGTAGGGATTTTTCTAAACTAAAAGGTTTAATAATTGACGTGTTAAAACATTGCAATGAATATCAAAAGGAAATGAAAAGTCGGTGGTTGGGTTAATTTAAACATTTCTTTTTGTTTCGGCTGGGATCACCATATTGGCTTATTTGCCTTCGTGTACACTTGTAAAGTACCTATTGCTGGTGTTGCGGAAATTATTACGACGGAGTTGTAGGGGTAGTGTTTGTTAGACGTAGTGTTTGAAGTAATTATTACTGCAGTGAGCTACTTCTTAGGAATCGTAAATGGGGATTATGAAACGTCTAACATAGCTGGCTAGCTGTTCAGAGAGTTAGCTAAACTATTTTTATACAGACGTTCGATTTGTTTGTTTACATGTGAAAAGATTGCGTAAAATTTCATGTTTCAGTATTTAAAGTGTGATGAAATTTTCATAGTTTAGAAAGGACAATTTAAGTTAAGTTCGTTAACAGTTTCATGGTAAGTTGTGAATAATTTGAGACCCTGAAACATGGTATTTCCAAGAATGACTTTAAATTTCAAAGATGATTGGCTTCAAGATGAGAGATTTTGTTTGTGGTTGGAACGACCTAAAACCGGAAGTAATAATCATGCTCGTTGTTCGCTGTGTCAGAAAACATTCTCCCTCAGCAACATGGGGAAACGTGCACTCACAAGTCACATGAATGGTGAAAAACACAGGCAAGCAGAAGAATATTCCAAACGTAGCATTTGTAACTTGGGTATGTACTTTTCTTGTGAGCCAAAGCCTTCTACTAGTGCCAGTGGTAATTCTGATTCCATGTTGTATACTACTACTATTGTTTCTGATGGACTGTACTTGGTGACCAGTCGGGGGTTGTCAGTAAAATGCAACCTGAGAAAAATTGTGAACAGTCAGTTGTGGAATCTACAGCTCTTTGCAAAATGCCACTGTCTGGGATAAACACGTTTGTTTTGAATGAGGAGGTGACTAGGGCTGAAGTTTTGTGGTGCATGCAAACAGTTTTATCACATAAGTCTTTGTGTTGTACAGCAAGTGATGTGCTGTGATGCAAATGATGTTCCCAGACTCATCAGTTGCCAAAAAACTGCAACTGCAAGAACAAAAATTGGGTACATTATATTACATGGCATAGCTCCTTATTTCCATAATGAATTAGTGAAAGACATATTCCAGTGTACTGAAATAGTTGTGAGGTTTGATGAATCACTAAATAAGACTTCCGAACTTGGACAAATGGATATAGTGGTGAGATTTTGGAGAGAACAGAGCTGCAAGGTTTCAACTAGGTACTTCAACTCAGCATTTTTGAATCATGCCACAGCTGAAGATCTGCTGAAAGCATTCACTGAGACACTGTCAGAAATAGATTTGTGCAAAATTCTGCAAATATCTATGGATGGTCCCAGTGTCAACCTAAAGTTTCACCGTGATCTTTGTGCTTCATTGTAAGGCCTAAATATTTGCATTGCTTGGTTGTAACAATTTTTACTTTTCAAATGTTTAATACTTTAAGATACTGCATGGTGTTGTTAATTTTTTATTGTTTTTATTAGGTACTGTTGAAATTTTTATGCCAAAGAATCTTAACAAAACTGCTAACAACAGAGATCCTATATTTCTCGTTTTAAAATATATTTATAAAATCACAATCATGGTTGTGCAAATTAAAAAAAATTGTCAGGGAATTTTTTTTGCAGTCAGGGAAAACCTGGAAAAGTCAGGGAATTTCATTTCTACATTTCTGTGGCACCCTGTATAATAATAAAGTGAAATAAAATATAAATACAAACAAAAACAAAATTGAGACAAAAACTAATAACAAAATATACAAATTACAATACAAACCACTTTGGACAACAAAAATATACAGACACATTGATAAAGTAATGAAAAATAATTATATCATCTAGAAGAAACATATCTTTGACACAAATGGAATATAAAATTAAGTTTTGTATGGAGACATAAAAATAATTTTCACATAATTATGTTCTTTTTTTATATATATATACATACATATCCTTCTTTTTTATTTTCTTATATCTAATTAATAACATTTCCCTACTATCTATAGCATATGCCATCCTCCTATATTATAAGCTGTAAGTTATAATTTATTGTATTAACTATTACTAATATCATAATTTTTTTATAAACTACTCCTTATATCCTATATCTCAGTAACTTATTTACATGGACACTTATCTACAAGATTTATACCATTATTTTATTGTACAAAAACGTGTCGAACCTTAACTCTTGTCCACTGTAGCGCTACATAACGTGAACTCCCGGGAGTGAAAATTGGTACCATGGCGAGGGAATTTTATAGGATAAGGTTGATAACTATTTTACCTGCACCTATATGTGGGGTTTTTTTTTTTTTCCTTTTCCTTTTCTTTCCCAATATAGAGACTTGTGCCTTGGCTGCTTGTTCCTAGAAGGTTGGAACGGGTTTGAGGCCGTCTTGTTGTATCCTTATACATGGTTGCTACAGGACTAGAAAACCGGGAAATGTCAGGGATATTAAAATAGTCAGGGAATTCCGGGAAATGTGAGGGAAAATTCTACGAATTCTGGAAATTTTAAAGTTGCTTATAATTCAAACAAAGCTTTGTTTTGATGCGCTCGTACCACTTCCGAACGACTCCGCTAAAAGGCTGCTGCTTAAGGCACACGGCAACTGCAACTTTTTTTTTACTTGGTCTACGATTGTCCGTTGCAATAGGCTGTTACAACCACCCACCATAACTTCTGGCCAATCCAGGCACTCGTTTGTTCACTAGCGAACCCGGCCTTCATTTGTTCGTGTTTTGATCCTTTTTAATTTGCTTTTGAGACTTTGTGTTTTGTTCCGTTCCATGCAGTGAACTACAGAACGGGCATGGCGTCGTTTATCTTTTGAAGGCTATTTTCACGTGGAATAAGATGAGTACAATGCTTATTACGTGAATTTAAAGGCGTTGTTTCAGGTGAAGTTACTTTTTGATGTGATCATAAGAAAATAAAGTGCATTTTGATATAGAAGCAATACCAATTCTCATTTTGAAAACTACCAAGCTGATACGAAAACACGTGGCTTTTGTGTGCGGTTATGTTTTTGCATTTTTTCTAACTATTTTTTTAAATTACTTTTTTTTTTTCAATGGTAATAATCCGTGAGTTCTGTTGCGTGACACTTACATTGTGTATAAAAAATATGCATAACTGAACATGTTTTTCCCCAGAATCGTTAGTTAACACATTCGAGTCTGTTGCTTATGACTGGTTTAAATCACTGAATACTAGGGCTTTTTATGGTTTTCCATTTTTTTAATTTAAATAACATATATGGTACTTAAAATACTTTTTACATGATAAAAAAACTTAAGATTTTACAATTTTTAATACAATTTTTAATACAATTTAAAACATGATTTTATCTCTTTTAGTTACTGATAATTTATTTTTTTATAATAAACTATGTTTTACATAAATAAAAAAATTTCTCATACACACTTCATACTATTCATTGCTATGATTTTTATTTAAATCCAGTTAAGTTAACATTTATTTCACATTTCCAAATTAATACCAATATATGAATACGTAAATAATTTTTATTTGGTTATGTTTATGAAAATTTTGATTTAGTATGGAACTTTTGGAAGCACCCTGGCACGCACAGAGCAAAGCCACAGTCTTCGCACCACCAACGAGTTTCCTTCCTCAGCCGTTTTCCACTGTTGGCTTTGCCTACATCGGAACATACTTTACAGTATGTGGTAGGGTTGAGTTTTTTTTCGGTTGGTGGAATTTTCTTCGGAAAATGTCGAGCAGACAATCAATCTGTGGATGAGGATGATGATGATTGAACGTCTGTATCGGTAGCACCATATGAAGCCAGCTGGTTCCCGAGAGCTCTCATGAAGTTTTCCAAACTTGTTTTGTTGCCATCAGCCCTGGATTTTTTGAACAAAATGAATGAATTTATGATTGACATCAAAAAAAGGTGGAAAAATTTTTTTTCCCACCATTTCATTGATTTTCTTTGAAAGGGGTAGTAACTGAGTAATTGATCAACATGATCAACACCAGTTTTGTTTATATTGTAGTCAAGTACAACATCGGGTTTGGTTTTAGCAACTAAGCCACCTCTACCTCTTACAGTGACTTCACTGCATGTGGCTTTGTGCTTTGTGGAGAGGCAGTACACATCACGTGTGTCGTTCCACTTTACAGCCAACAAAGGACCGCACCTGCAAAAAATTGCTTCACCTCTTGCAAGTTCTTTGCATTTCAGTTCAGGTGGCAAGCCTTTGCGGTTTTTTTTGTACCGTACCCACAGCCAGGGTTTTTTCATCCCATAACTTATAGAATAATGTAGGACTTGAATAAAATCTGTCCATGTAAATTGTGTGCGCCTTATGAAAATAATCATGACACAATCTCCGGACAAGACTCTCAATATAGTTTTCCACACTTCCAGCACCACCAGTATAAACCTCACAGTTTAGGACATATCCTGTATTGGTGTCACAAAGAATATATAACTTTATACCATACTTATAGGGTTTATTTTTTATATAAACGCGGAAGTGTAAACGTCCTCGAAAAGGACACATTCCTTTATCAATTGTCAGGTTTTCTGATGGATAAAGACAGGCCTTACATTGACGGACAAAATGATTGAAAAACGGCCTGACTTTATGTAGAGGGTCGTGATTTTCTTGTCCTCTTGGTACGTAAGTAGCATTGTCATTTATGTGTAACATGAATAATATTGACCGGAATCTGTCTCTGCTAAGGAGACGCCCAGGAAATGGAGTGTGCATTATGTTGTCATTTGACCAATAATCTGTTATCTTGGGTTTCCTGTCCAAGCACATGTGAATGATCACTGCAAAGAAGTAATATATTTCTTGAAGCTTGACCGTAGTCCAACGCTACCACATTGAATTTGGTTTCAATTTTTTTGCCCGTTTCATTTTGTTAATCATGGTACCTGCATATCGATTTGTTTCAGTCTTTATATTTTTTATGACGTCTGTGCCAAAAAATTTAGAGAAACAGGTAAGTTCATCGGAAGTTTCATCAATGTCGATAAGAATGCCAGATGCTTCCTCAAAAACAGGCAGCTGTGGTTGGTTGTCCATTGATACCCAGCGATTGACTCCAGGTTTTTCATTTGCTAGTAATCGTGTTCTTGTATTGGAATCTGAAACGAAAATCATATGTTTTTTACATTGTTTGCGTAATTTTTTTACTTTTATGTAAATGTGGAAAAAAAAAAACGATTACCAGCTTATAAAGAAATTCAAAGGCACAAAAATGTAATATTTATGAAAGCTGGGTAACTTACCAGAAACGTTACTTGTGCTAGGTTTATCCGAGTGGTCTTGTCTATTCGCATTGCTCAGCTACGCAATATGGACTAGCAGAACATCGTCTTCATCTAAAAAATAATGTGACATTCACATTTACATGTAAGGGTCCAAGAGATAATGTAAAATATCTACAATACACAAGGGAAAAAAATACGAACCACTATCAGTACTTGTATCAGGTGTCTGTGATGGACGAGCTTGTGAAAGTCCCGTTTTCTGTGTAAAAGTGCTCTTCTGTTTCCTTATTTTTGCAAAATCTTCATCTGTAATAAAAAAAACATCCTGGGTAAGATATGTACAAAAATAATAATTTTTATACATAGGTAAAACAAGTTTCAAGCTCATTCGGCAGGTTTTGAATAATTGCATACAAACCTGATGTGTCAGAATATTCAGACGATGGTTCATACAAAGAATCAGAACTGCAGTTATCAGCTTCTGAACCAGAAGAAGCATAAAATTCTTCATGTTCGAAAAATTCGTCACTCTCGCGCGATCTCTTTGCCATTTCTACTGCAACAAAACCGCGGTAATTCCCCTGGCACGATGAAACACGCCCGAAGCAGCTTCAAACGTAAAACAGTACAGCAGATGCCATCTAGCGGCAACCGATAGTACTACGATGACTGTGGAAAGAACGCCCGGCAATCCAAGCCCGTTTATCGCTCGAGCAAGCACATGTTAGTCCATGAAAACGTGCGCTCGAGTGAGGCTCGAGCGCCGTTCATTGTATTAAAATACTATGCTCGAGCATGGACCCGAATGTGTTAACATTGTAAGAATGTAAGAGTATTGTATGTTGTAATGCTGCTATTGTAATTATCTAAGTAGGCCCGTTATATTGCTAGGTGTGAATTTGTAATAGTTTTTGTATTTGTGTAGTAATATTTTTTTTAGAATTCATAAACAATAATTTTTTAACCTAACCTGAAAATATTAATAGGTATGTACTTTTTTTTTAGCTTAGAGATGTCGAAGAAAACTACTTTTAAGGAGAATTGGCTCAAGGAGTCACAGTTTCAGCATATCAAACCCTCTGCTAAAAACATAAATTCTGCGTACTGTACTTTGTGCTACAAAAGTATTCAACTCAGCAATATGGGCCGAAGAGCTCTCACCAGCCATGTCAAAGGAAAAAAAAACATTCGCAAATCTGCCGTCAAAATAACACAATAAAAAACTTTATTTTACCTCATATTGAAATTTTTTACATTACATTTAATCATATGCACGTTAATATTTATGGTATGTGCTTCATAAGAAAGTCAGGGAATTTTTCTCTTAAATTTCTGGAAAAGTCAGGGAATTCTAAGATTCTATTTCTGCAGCAACCATGTTATACTTACTCTTATTTTTCTCTCACTCTTTTTTATGGGTGTCTATTGGTTGCAGAGATGTAATTACAGTTGGGCTTAACGTCTAATTTCTTCCCTTATGATAAATGTTTTTGTGTCATGGAACAAGTCTTGTTCTCCCATTCCTCTATTACCTTGCTATCACTAGATGGTGAAAATGGAATTTTATAAAGCAAGGGAATCGATTCCTCATATGTAATTACGCCTTTTTTCTTCAGCCAATACATACCCGCATGAGTACGAAAGCTAGGCATATGGTTACTGACGACACTGACTGCAAACATGCTGAGTATTAATAGATGCCAGATTCCCTGAAAGAACTCCATGATTGGCTCCTCCCCTGCAAGACATAACATGCCATTAGGTTCATTCATACTCTACTCTGCTATATCAGTATCCTATATATTTTTCTTGCCTTACTGTCTTATTTTTTTCGTTATTCTTATTACTAGGCCGTGCATTATCACTCTGATAGCATTACGAACTGTCGGTTTATGTATGCTCACTTTAAATGACGAGTTGACACCGTGTCGTTGATTATTTTATTACCTTTCTTCATTCTCAACACTACTGTCGCTGGCCCCAACACCTTGACAACCTGGAAAGGACCTATTTATTTATATGATAGTGACTTATGCCGAGCTTTATGTCCAAGCCAAACGGAATCACCTTCCTTGTATGTATTTACTTTAAATTTCTTATTAAAATTGGTTTCCTGTGTTTTTTGACTGTGCATGATATTTATTTTTGCCTGCTCTCTATCACTACGTAAGTGTTTTTCCCAATCTACCAGCCGACGTGGAAATTTCCCAAGCACAGCGTGTGATGGTTGCATGGCCTCAACCCCGTGTACAAGGAAAAAGGGTGTGTATTTACTGCTGGAATTTACTGTCATGTTATAGTTAAAAATTATGTATTGGAGATATTCATCCCATCCGCGGGGGTCTTCAGCTGCCCATATTGTCAGTTGTTCTCCAATTACACTGTTAATAGATTCCACCAATCCATTACAACAGGGATTGAAACTTGTTGTCTGGAGCTTCTTGATCTGCAGTTTTTGTAAAAGTGTTGTTATTAACTCTTTATTAAATGACGTTCCTCTGTCTGTCAGCAGCCTGTCTGGACATCCAAAACGTAAAATAACGTCCTTGATAAATTCTGCACAGGTCTCGGCGTCGGTTCTTGGTACTGCCTTAGCAACTACAAATCTTGACGCATATTCTGTCATAACAAGAATATACTTGTTGCCATTCCTGGTACAAGTAAGTGGACCTTTGGCATCCAGTGCCCACTGTTTAAATATTGGTAGCGGTTCAATTGGTTGCAATCGACCCGATGGTTTTTCACGCCCTTGTTTAGCTCTTTGACAAATTTCACATGATTTGACATAATTTGTTACGTCCTTACTCATTGTATCCCAATAATATGCCTGGCGTATTTTTGCAATTGTCTTAAATATGCCGAAATGGCTGCCTCCTAAAAGTGCATCATGGTGGGCTTGTATAATTTCCCGTTGAAAATTTTTAGGGACTAGTGTCAGATGAATTTCTCCTCCCGGTGTATTTAATTTATAATATATTTCCCCATTATTTTTCATTCCATAACGTCGAGCTAATTTGATGTATTTTCCTTCCGCATGTTCCGGGTCTGTAAGGGCTACTTTAAATTTTTGAATATGAGGGTCTTCACTATATTCTCCTTGGAAGGGTGATGTGTTTACAATGTCGTTCACTGAAAATAGTAAATCTTCATCTCTTTCAATACCTATATTGTACCTGGAGTTCAACACTACTGTTTCAAATAATTGTTTATTATGTTTGTTATGTTTGAGTAGCACTATTGTTTGAGTAGGCATTTTAGTTTTGAATGTTTTCTCTTGACCTGTTTCGATATCAATTATCTTAATATTGATCTGATAAATTTCCACGGCTGCGTGTAATATAGGCTCACTTAATACTTCGTCCTTACTCATGTTTATTAGTAGAATTTTTTCTTTGTTCAGTATAGGGCTACCCAGGTTTCCGTAAAATGTTTTGTAATCATTCCAGTTTTTGTGGATGTGTTTAGCAATGGTTGTTTGTATTTAACTTTCCTTATTTTCTTCCGGAAATATTGCGTCAGCAAGAGAGTGAAAAATTGAATTACCTCGAGCGTGACATGCTCTTACTATATATTCCTTGTTTCCTACGCGCTTATTTATGTATTGCTCATCTGTCGTCGGCACACGTGATAGAGCGTCTGGAATTTTATTGTTCGCACCTTTCACTATTTTTGCTTCGAAGTCGAACTCAGCAACTGATGTGGCAAATTTTTGTATTCGCGTATTGTGTTCTGCCATGCTTCTTAAGTATCTCAAGCTAGCATGGTCTGTCTCAATAATAAAATGTCTGCCATATAAATATTGCTTAAACAGATGGCAGAAATATTTTATGGTGCCTAATTCTCGTTCTGTTGTTGACCAGCGAGTTTCATTGGATGTCAGTTTCCTTGATGCATAAGCTGTAATGTGACAGTTTCCGCGTTTATCCTTTTGCATTAAGGTTGCACCTATTGCCGTTTGGGATGCGTCACATGCTAAAATTGTTTATCGGTTTTCAACCAATTTTTCTAATAGTGGTACTTCCGAGACTGCCTGTTTTAACTGTTGGAAAGCAGTTTGCTGTTTTACCCCCCAATGCAGGTTCGTTTGTTTTTTTGTAAGCTCTATTAAATGTTCTGCCACTGTTGCATAGTTATTTATATATCTCCTTAAGTATGAAGTCATGCCCAGAAATGACAGTAACTGCTTAATGTTTTTTGGTTGTGTCATTCGGTTTATGGCTTCCACCTTGTCTGTATCTGGTTTTATTCCATTCAGTGTTATACAATGTCCCAATATTTTTATTTCATCCTGTGCAAATTTGCACTTTGCAGGGTTGACTTTTACATGAAACTGCCGTAACCTGTTAAATACATCCTGTAAATTTTGTAGATGTTCCTCGAATGAGTCTCCCATTACAGAAATGTCGTCTGCGTATGCTATCACAGTGTGCCACCTCAGTGGTCCTAATAAAATATCAATAAACTCTTGAAAATAACCTGGTGAGTTTGAAAGTCCCATTGGCATTCTATTGTAGTGATATAACCCTATTTTGTCAATAGTGAAGGCTAACTTAGGCCTATGTCTGTCTTCCTTCCTTACAGGTATAGCGTAAAATACTGAAAATAGGTCCAGTGATGTTTTGTATCGCGAGTTCTGTAACGTCTGTAATATATCGTCCGTTCGTGGTGAAGGATATGATATTCTCTTGACCTAGTTATTTAAGAGACGAAAGTCTGTTAAGAAGCGTATTCCTCCGTTCTTCTTCTGTATCACCAGTGATGGTGCTGCGTACGCACTGTCCGACCTCTCGATAATTCCGGCTGCCTCCATTTGCTGCACCTGTGCCATTAAAGCTTCTCTAACTTTTGCCGTGATTCTGTATGGTCTTGTGTGGATCGGTTTGTCTATTGCCAGTTCGACTTTTATTTGATAATTTTTAGTTTCTGTGATATCTTGTATTTTAAATGCAAAGCGATCTTCGTTTTCTTTAATAAGTCGTCATAACTTGGCTTGTTCCTGCTGAGATAACTTTTTATTTATTCCTTCACATGGTGACTTCGCTTGTTCGTCCTGCATTTCCTCTACTTTACGAGTACATTCTTGAATCGAACCTGCATATGTTTGGAAGTTTTCATTTATCATTTCTATTTGAATCATTTTCTGGGATTTTGCTGTTTCCATGACAATTATGCCTTCTTTCATAAATGGGACCACGTTGTACTTTTGTAGAAAGTCACACCCAAGTATTATATCTAAACTTAAATGTTTGATTACCAGGAATGTATGTGAATATGAATATCCTTGTATACTAAATTTTAATTTCACCTGGTGTGTCGGAGTCGGAGTGATTCTGTGGCTCCCACAAGTGTGATTTTTTCCTTCAATGGTTCTAGTGGTTGGTTGGTGACGATAGTAGATGCAATGCAACTGCGCGTACTTCCTGTGTCTATTAATGCAATTCTAGTGGCCTCTCCTATCTTGACAGTGACCTTGGGCGTTCTTCGTGTCTTATTTTTTTCCCGCATGTGGTCAGCTGATTCTCTTCCTTCCTCGTCACGACCTTGTTTGTCAGCTACGCCACCTCCCTGCTTGCTCTGCATGTGTAGCGGTGCACGCACGCCTGCTGTCGCAGTGTCATCAAGTTTGCTGCGATACTTCCTGTGTGTATTGTTCTCTCTCCACTGCAAGTCGGGTTGTTTCTTTTGCAAACCAAACTTACGTTGGAATTCCTTGAACCTTTCTGACACATTAGTGTGCCACTCAAAATCTTGATTGGTAAATAATGGGCATTTATCTAAATTATGTCCTGTGTAAAAACACATTGTGCATGTATCCCAGAATTTGTTTGGTCCTCTTACCTGTGCGACTTTCTTAAATCTGTCGTTCTCTGTTACATTTATTCTGTCTTGTTGTTCTGTGTCTCGGTTATAATTTCCTGTTTGCGCTTGACCATTAATTTCTTGACCTTCCTTATCCTTTGACTTTCTCCTTGTTGCACGTTCACAGTGTTGTTTCTCTTGTGCTATTGAAGTTCTTAATTTTTATTTCACACCTTGGCTCTTCGTGTTCTTTTCTTTTAGGCATCTTTTTAATAATTGCTCTATATTGGTTTCTATACAGCGAAATGCATTTATTATCAGGCATAGCATTTCGCTTGCTAACTTCAGCGTAACTACTTTTTATTCTTGATTGATTGCCGTTTATTTTTTTTCTGCTTTGGGAGCGTGGGAATCACTGTTTTCACTCCCTGCAATATTAGTTTTTTTGAATGTTGCTCATACGACCTGCCCTTATTTATGTATTCATCTTCATTGTTATTCCTCCATTGTCTGTCTTCGTACTGTCTTCGTTCATTGAACGTTCTCCCATTCAAACCTTCTTGTCTCTTTTCAGTTCTTCGTATATACTCAGCTTTGTCATAATTCGCACGCTGCTCTCTTCTATGACTCGCTATTATTTTGGCTCGGCGACTGCCTGTAATGTGTCTGTCGCATAAAGTGTTGAGCATGCTGACACTGTGCGCAACTATTACTAAGAGCATTACTGTGGAGGTTTGCTTCTATATCCCGATCTATTGTTTATAAATGTCCTGTCCCTGTATCTTACTTCCCTTGGCCTGTACTGTGGTTTTCTTGTTTTTTCGTGTGTCTTGTTGCTGTATGTTGTGTTTCGTGCTAGCATTGTTGACTGTTAGACTACGTATTTCTTCTTTTAAATTACTTATTTCCTTTTCTAATGATTCTGTATTAAGTGTTGTGTTTTCAATGTTGGCTTTGTATCTACTATTTCCTATTTCTATTTTTCTCAAGCATGATTTCATGTCATCTAACGTATGAATGTTTTGCAAGATCAACTTGTCCACGACAGATGGTAAAAGTGACTTCCACAAAATGTCCAAAATCTCTTCGTCCTTCATATCTGCCTTATAGCGTTTTGCTAGGTACACTATATTTTCGACATGCAAGAGACTGCTTTCGACCGTCTGTTGCCACGTCCTGTTTGAGTCCTGTGCTGTGTGTAAGTTTTCATACGCCCTCTTGGCTGTACCTCGTAGATATAGTCCTAACCGCTGTAGTCGGTTCTGGTCTGTCCATCTGTTGATTTCTCCAATTGTATTGTAATTGTGTAGGAACTCTTCTATATCTTTGAATGCTTTGCCTTCGAATGTACCTATAGGTATTTGAGACTCTAGGAAAACTTTAATTGGTTGCTGTGCCATGTTATTATCGTATGTGTGTGTTTCCATGTGTTTGTCCTTTATGTCTACAGCGATCCTACGGTTGACTTTCCTGAATCTATCTGGTTAAGAACATCGTCATACTCTATGTCAGTGTTCTGTGTTGTTTCTACTCCTTGTGAAACAGGTTTACTGAGGAATGCTCGAGTGATACGTCTCCCTGTGTGATCCAACTGTTGTATCACCTCTGGATTAGTGGTAACAAGCTGCTGTGCTCGTACGACTAACGAGTTAAAATCCTGTGTGGCATTTGTGTTTGTATCCTGACTCAGCCGTACTTGCGAGGCGTTAGCCTTGGAGCCGGGGCTTGCTGACAGTGTGTCAAACTATCGTTTGGCTGCACTTTTAATAGGTCGTGGTCCCTCGTCATTCGCCATATATTAACATTACTAACAAATTACACTCTTAATACTAGAGTTAGTATAAGCAAGGTAGCATTAAAAGAGGTTAGTTTGCATGCAATTTTTATATAAGCACTATATCTATTTAATAGGTGTGATAGGTCTGGCTACACCCGTAAAACAAAATATTACAGAAAAGGGTAGGTGGTGGGGTGATAAACTCGTAGCTCGCAGCAAGAGGTGGGAAACTTAAGGTGCCTCCACCATTGTTATGATTCATCTATAGATGATCTCAATCCTTTACTATTCGAAGACAGGGTGATAGGGGGTTCAAGACTAGAAATGAAAGACAATTTAATATATTGAGACTTGATTTACTGTCACGTACTATTACAGTGTTAGCGGTCACCAAATTAGACAATGAGCAGGGAGCCTCGCTACCACACCTCGGCAGGTTCCTTACCCACGCTGTGCTGGGTCGCGCTCGCGGCAGGTTCTCGACGACGGAGTACGGCGGCCGAGGACCACGGAGCTCCGTGGTTCAGATGTCACGACTCCAGCCGTCCAGTCGCCGGTGACCAGAAGAAGCCCCTTCTCGACGGTGGCTGTCATTTTAATCCTTCATCCTTCTGTCCGCATCCGTGTTGATGTTCCGTGTTGTCCCCTTTTCTCTCGCAGCGGCGGTCGGCCTTCGGCGACCCGCGTCGCTGTTTCGCTGGCGGTGTTGAAATTGCTGACACCTCGTGTTTTACTCAGGGCGAGCCTCGAAGCCGCTTGCCAGAGTGCTCAGAGCGAGTCATAACAGTTTGCTGCTTTAGACAGTAAAGCATCGCTGTACTGTTTATACCTGTATGCCCTTGGCATGACGTATCACAGACCTATAACAAAAAGAAAAAAAATTTCAATTTTACATTTCTTGTAGAATCATTTGTGAAGCCCACCACTAAAGCTCTCAGCTATTGTTGGGCATGACACAAATACTTAGTAAAAAAACTATAGGTTTATAATAACTGGTAAAGTTCCAGTTAAATTTGTGAATAAGTTTGTAAAGCATGACTGGTGATAAAATTGCTTAACAATGTAAAAATGCATGAATAATACATGTTTTAATGAAAATAAAACAACAATAATCGATGTTCCAAACTTGAGACAATAATTCCTAACTTGGGACAGTGTCCCAAGTTAGGCGAGTATCGACTTTCTCATATTTCTCATATTAAAGTTTGAACAGCATCCCCAACTAGAAACATGAGGAAACATTTCTCATATAACCTCAAAACCCCACGTCAAAATGTAAGAGTGCAGTAAACTTAAGTAATTCACTAAAATAACTTAACGATTTCCTTGGATTTTCAAAAATCATCCTCCACAACTCCTAACATGTCCATAGACTCTGAAACATAAAACGGAATAACAAAACAAAACTGATAAGATATTGCCATAGAGGTAACAATAAATAGCCACAGTGCTACCAACTCCATTTTTGGAAATATTCTAACCTTGTCCCAAGTTAGAGCGGCGTCCCAAGTTAGGGCATTTGACTGTACTTAACTATTTTACTGACACATGAACTTGTAAATGTTTTTGTAGAACTATGTTACTTTTCAGTTAATAATATATTATTACCGTATAGTACAATTGTGCAGTAATAGTAGTGATCAATTCCTGGCTCTTTTGGGGTGGGATGGTCCGGGCTCGTCATGGGAACTTAGCCCTGGGGTGGGTTCTGCTTCGTTTTCCTCTTCATCCGTTGAGGAAGATGACTGGCAGAGTATCGATGTTGAGTTCTTCATCATTGTCCAAGAGGGGCCCCCATTAAGGCAGTTACCCTGGCAACTTTGGCAGGCAGGGGAACACTTGAGAGATGCCTTTCTGCATCCACATTTGGTGGTGGCACAATCCTTCGTGCACCGACAAATTATCATTTTTAATATTTCATCTGGTGCAGCCTGTTGCTCACTGTGCACCGGTATTAGAAATTTATTGGTGGTTAGCTCCCACCCATACATCTGAGGAGGTAGCTCATGTCCCCTCAGTTGTTGGGAGGCATGAGATGTCCGGTTTGATATTGGCTACCGATTTAACAAAATATTGGTAATGGTAAGCGTTTAAAGACCTCTCTTTAGGTTGGACCCCATACCACCTAAAAATACAAGTTTTTCAGCTTCCTCTATATCATCCTTTGTTGAGGAAAGGTCTGAGAAAACTGCAGCAGCTCCCTGGACATCTGGAGACTTCAAATACATTTTGATAAATCCAAGCTTACTCTTTCGGAAGGCTGCTGAGGTGGTATCGCACCCAGTGATGGCATGTAGAAAAAGTGTATCTCGCAGCCCCTGGGTCTGAAGCTCCTGGGTAGAAAACAATGAAGGATTTATGTTTTCATCTCCAGGCTTTACGAAAATTATATCCTGGTCACCAGGTGTTTTGGCCATCAACAGGACTATTAGGTCGACATCCTCACCTATAACAGCAACAGCAGTGGTATGTGATAACTCTACAGCTATGTCTACAATGAGGACATCAGCATCGTTCTGTGCTTGAAGGGTACTGATTCCATGTGCCTGTAGTGTGACCTTTTGCATGTTAATCAGTCGACTTTTGTTGTAGACATTTGAAAGGAAGTGTTCCTGCTTCACAGTTATGACTGTCTCCTGATTGAAATGTATGTCGGCTGACTTTCTGAGATGGTACCACCTTTGCTGCTCAGTGACCTTGGTACTTGATGATCTCGTGTACCCATCAAACACTACAGTACAACTCCTTCCACGATAGTGGCTGTTCACGAAATTGGCATACCCATCACAAATTACTGATATCGTGGAACCTCTTTGCCATATAACTTTGTGGAGGAGAAGTCCTCCGTCCATAACATTGTCAAAGTGTGTCATATTTACTTCTTTGTTTGTTGCTTTGAGCTCTTTGTAGAGAACCGACTTCCTCGATTTCCTCATCCCACCCTCATTGAAGAAAGCCAAAGGGAAAGGAGTTAATTCATATTGAAAATAAGTTTTTAAATCTTGGTCAGTTTTCTTGCTTATGGCTATGCGTTGGAATAGCAAAAAAGGATCCACCGACACTTTTTCGTCATTGATCTTGATTGACAAGCTCAAAGTCGAAAGGGGGCGTGCTAGATTTTTTCGAGACAGTTTAATATCAGAAAATGGGCAACTCACCATTTTAGCTATTGCTTGTTTACCAACTGTAACAGCATTGTAGCATGTAATTGTTTTGTCATCAACCACCCCCGTCGCAATGGATATGATGTCGCTGGTAGCCCGAAAGGGAAAATATTTCCCAAACCACTGAATTAGTTTGGTAACATCAGCTGCATCCTTAATTTGGCGGGCTTGTCCAAAATCTTTGTGCTGCTCACTTGACGTGAATAGAACCCCACAAAACTCTTTTATGGAGGTGCAAATATCATGGACACAGAGGTAGGCTCGTTAAGAAAATTTGATGTTACTTCTTCAATACATGTCTGCTCTTCTTCTGTCAACTGGATGTTTTCTAATATTATGTTTGACAAAGCTGTGGTTGCGAGCAAATGTCCTCTCACTGCCCTGGCAAAAGCACGGCCTTGCAGCATTATGTCTACTGACAGAGGAGCATAGACAACACTTCCAGACATCAAATAGCCAATGGCTCCCAAAAAGGACATCAGGATGTGGAATCCCCCGAGACGCACCACACATGTTGAAAGTTTGAGTCAGGTGGAGCAGCTGCCACAATCTCTGGCCTTCCAATAAAGAGGCTGGTCAAACTTTACTATCAAGCACTGTTGCTTAATAAGTTTTCCACATAAATTAGCTGCATATTGTAATGCTGTATAGATGGTATCGTAGCTGGAGGGAGGAGAATTTATGAAGGGAAGAGAAGCAACTCTTGTCTTCTCGCTGAAGTGTCCTGTTGTAATGTACTGCGTGTATCCTTTCCACTCTGGTATTGAAATACCTTGATGTTTAGCAACAAACTACAAGGTTTCATGAGGATAAGGATGTTCTGGCTCATCTGGGATCACCAATTCTTGCACCATGATTGTTCGCAACCCCACTTCCTTGCCGTGAAATGTTTTGAGTGGAATAATCCCGAGTTTTCCTGTCTCCCGTGATGTTGGCATGTTGATCAGTCTAGGAATGTCGGATCCTTTCTCCACAGAGATGGACGGTGTAATACATCTGATACCACCCATAGCATGAAAAGAATTGAGCCCGTGGATGGTGCACACATTAAAGTCAGCATTGTCAAACACGAATTGGCTGAATGAGTATGACTTGAAAGTTGGTTGAGCATGCATGAGAGCAGACAATTCCAATGTTTGGGCTTCATAATGTCAATGTCCAAAATTCTAATTCTTTTTGTTTTGTATTTGTTAATTGAAGTAATTTTTTTGTGTTTGTTTGTTTTTATGTATGGTGGCCACCACCCTGGCTCATCGCTGTTGGTAGTCATCTCACAACATTAATAAATAAATAATACAATGAACAAAAACCCAAATTCGCTAAAACATCAATTAGTCTTTTAGAGGCATATTTCCTGTGGAGAAAGAGGGAAAGGCTGCTCATTACTGAAGACGTGAATGTGCGTGGTCTGACAATCGAGGCGATAGCATGCCCAATAGCAATACACTTTGTCTTTGTTTCTTTGACTCTTTGTTTTTTTCATCATCACATCCTCTAGAAAGGTTAGTAAGGTTCAAGGGAGAACTTCTGCATCCTTCAGGAAGTCATCACTAGGGGGATATTTTTCATAAGTGTACAATTCACTCTGAATATCTTGCCGAATGACTTAGGCAGCTTTTTTGAAAATTCCTCAGTCGTTCATCACATGCATTGTCCTCCTTGTGTTCCTACCAAGCATCACGTATCAGTTGTTGCCCAGCATCTCTAAAACATAGCACTGGAACTTTGAATCTGTTCGAGCCTTTAGTCACTATTATATGATACCCATACTTCGGTTCAAGTTGTGCTTTTATTTTTTTCCATACAGGTTTGACACCAGTGACGACACCAAGTATTTCGGTCTGTGAAAATTACAGTCAGTTGTCTCTTCAATGTAGGCACAAATTTCATCCATTGCTCTTATAACATTGGCAGACTGCTTAACAAATTTCAAACGACAATCATTGTGATAAACACCCTCCTCAGCGACGAGGTTGTTAATAGAGGACAAGCGACCTAATACTTCATTGCCCCAACTATCTTTTCTTAATGAGGCGGCTTCCAGACATGTTTTTTGTAACTCAATAGTGCTGGCATTAAACACTTTCCTCCTTTTATTCAGAGGCTTCTTGTCTTCACTTTTAATGGGCTGTCCACAGAAGAAACAATTCTTCTTAAAATCAAATATTGGAACTTTAGATCTCACAACCACCGGTTGTGAAGACTTTGATGCTTCATTTTTCTTCAAAGCTACAATCGTATTGTTCCTTGTGTAATTTTTCCAACACAAAGTGCGGACAAGAAATGACTCCAAACCATCTAGTTGTCGTATTTTGCCATCACCCCTCTCTTTGCTGGCTTTTTTAAGGGAATGTATTCCCTTTTGACTCACGTTTGAAACACCGTCACTTGATTCACTTATCTCTTCATCACATACAAAACACCTACTACTCATTGTGACGCTAAAACACTCTCGATATTGAATAACTGTAATATGTGGCACATATAAAATGTTTCTCAACCGAACGCAACATTTCACAAGTGCAGTTGAGAAACAAGTGAATGGTAAGGAATCTGGTGTTGGGCCCCCAACTTGCGAGCCCTTCGGAATTCCTGATGGCGGTGAGGGGTGGGAATAACTGTCCCCATTGTATGCCTGCGGGCTGACCCTAAGGATATCACGCTGCCCTGAACTTACAAGGTCGGACACTGTATCTCTACAAAGGAACCCTGAAAGTTCTTCCATTCGATTCCCGGTATCAAAAATACAATATTACAGAACTATATATGTACCTGAAAAAACATTATATTTACATGTATACAAATAATTTATTTATGTGCCGCTTATATATACTATATATATTACATAATATTTATACGCATAAATATGCATATATTAACTTATATATAGTTTCAGCAGTGGAATAGCGAAAAATACGGAAGTTAAACTATTCTGAAAAATCTTGCGATTTACACAAAAAGGTAAAATTGCTCTAACTTTACAATGATTAAATATAAAATATAAATGTTTGGTTTTTCTGAAAGAAAATTTATTTCTCTACAACTTTCTTTCTGCATGACCTTTACGTACGACAAACGGATAAAAAGTTATCTAGTCTAATAGGGCAAAAAAGTAAGAAAAAACATCCCCCCCTCCCTAAAAATTAACGAATTTGTACGCAAATATCTCATAAACTATGCGAGATAGAGGAAAATGGAAACGAATAAGTTTTGTGGAAAATTTTATCAGCTTTATTTTAGTATAGATTTGTCTTTTCACTAGAGCGAACTGGCTAAATATCAATCAGCACAGGGTCAACCCGGTTGGAATTTTTTGAAATATGTGAGAATATTTTCTCCTAATAAAGCTAATCTGCTGTCACACAATTTTAACAATTATGTTAGTGTATTGTCACTTCTAGCATCTTGTGGTGAAGTAGAGTTTGCTACTTACATTGGAATCTTAAAAGACTCAGATTGTTTAGATGTAGACCCATTCCAGTTTTGGGACAGCATAAAGGGCAGGTGTCCAGTTCTGGCAGGTATAGCAAGGGCTTATTTATGCATGCCTACCAACAGTGTTGACTGTGAAAGAAGTTTTTCATTTTATAAGGACATTCTTTCAGACAACAGACGTAATCTGTTACCAGAAAATATTAAGATGCTCAACATGTTGTATTTCAATACCAGTCTTTATAAAGAATAGATAGTTTACAAATGCTCAGTTGTTTGAACTTTTTAATACAAGAATATGATTAATGCTGTATTTCAACATTTGTTTAGTGCCTTGCATTAGGTAGGAATTTCACATGTATAGAAATATAATTCCCTTTAGTTAGACTTCGTTAGGTTGTAAATACATGTTTCAAACGTGATAAACTATTTTTTTATAAATTGCAGAACTTTACATTTCTTGTCGCAGAATTTCTTGTTTTCTATTGCAGAATTTCTTGTTTTCTATTGCAGAATTTGTGTTTCACTATCGCAGAATTTTGGCCTTTGGTGTGCAAAAAACTCCTAACACTAATAAAAAACTACTAACTAAAATTACAACAGTTTATTATTAGTGATAACCAGTCCGTCTTCGGCGGACTTCGGTTCGCCTCGTGCATGTTCGTTGTTAATGCCTTAACTAAATATTAATAACTTAAAGTACATGAAGACTCCCGGCCGACCTGCCGTCACACGCCACTTGGGAACAGGGGAACAATAAGCATAAAAGAATGACAGTGTTTGTCTCTAGTTAGAGGGGTGTGGTGCACTGCTGCTACGGCGCCAGAAGAGGGACGGGGGCGGAGGCTGACCAGGCTCCTGGGGCGCGGGCGCGGTTGACGTCATGTGTAACCTTAAGTAACATTTTAAGCCATGTTCGAAAAAATACCACCTTACTGATTTACATATTGGCTGTTCAAAACCAAGTATCAATTTAAAAGCAAACTTTGCAAAATTCACACTGGTAGTATCGAGTCACAAATTATGCAAAAAAAAAATCTAATGGAAGATGTTTATTACTTTTAATAAATTATTGTTTTCTATTAATCCAGCAATCTGATATTCAAAGAATTGTAATACCTGGAATTAAAATTAATGGTTGGTTAGTTCAGGTATTTTTAAAACACTGTAAACTTTTTGAATGGTTTTTTAGGTTAGGTTAAATACATTAAAAATATTACAAAAACTATTTGTTGTTTATTAGGTTATGTTTTGTGGGCTAATCAAAGAATTATTGTCTTAAAACATACCATTTTCCCACGAAATAGTCTTCACTCTACAAAATTATTTCTACACCAAAATTCTCATAACTATTTAGGGTCTTTGTCATAACTTTGCCATGCAATTGGTCCATTTTGATAAGTTGGTGGCATTTTTCAAGGATGACGATCACAATAATTTATTTTTAATTCATTCTTAAAATCCCTTACGTGTAAAAACCAAAGATAATGAAAGCATACCTACCTTCATTCAAATATATATATTTAACATTTTACATGTCATGGATATACATAGATTCAAATATCCTCTTTGCCGAATTTGCTCATGACAAAATCAATTTAATTTCTTAACTGTAGTGAAATAAACACAAATCCAGGTTATTGTTTAAAAATCTACATTAAAAAATGTGCTCAACAAAATTAGGGCATTTCCATTTGATGCATAATTTTTTGTAAGCATTATGTTAAAAACAAACATGTTTGAACACACAACTGGGGAAAACAAATCTCAGAAACATAACAGAGATGCATCTTGATGATGATGATGCAGAAAAAATGTAGGCGCATATTCTAAAGAAGTGTAAATTTATTTCAATTTTATCTGAGAAAGCTCTGTTGACACTTAAGGGTTCTGTTCAGCCAATGTTTGCTATTAAAATAGTACGGAATTATTTTAAATGCCAAGGATGGTCATTGTTGTTTTAGAATTCCTGTGATGTTACAATGAATGTTTTCCTTGTTTTTATATCATTTTTAATAAGGTTTAGGTTGCATAGTTCATAAATATATGCTTTTATGCGAGTGTTTATAATGGATGGGTCAAGCAGGCTGATTGCTACACCAAGTGTCCTGATGTTCGTCGTCGTGGCGGTGACTGGGATTTCAGGGGATAGTGGAAAGCAATTTTTTATGTTTATTACTGATATTAAAACTTTTAACTAACATTGCTGAGACAAACGGTTTCATTGAAACCATTCGGTAGATTTCACTTGATTCTGGAGCAGACAAACATACAAATTTTTTTTAAGTATTTTGAGTTCTAAATCATTTAAATAGGCATGCCCTATAAATTTTATTCTATGAAATATATAGACTTTTCACTTTGTAAAATTTTATTACAGCTTTGCCACCATCCTTGAATTTGCATATTGTCATTCAGAAAACATGGAATTATGCTTGAATTATTTATGGCTGCCAGGAATTATTTATATTATTTGCATAATATCTATGATAATTATTTAGGTTATGTTGAACTTGGAGATTTTAGTAATACATATGTACTAGCCATTAAATTTAATATAACGGAAAATCTGTGGTAGTTATAATTGCCTGATTGAATGAATTTTTTATTTATTGTGGTTTTGTTATATTTGATTATTTCTGTAATGACCAACGCCTTAATGAATTTGGGTGACTAATTACCAAAAAAATTGAATGTTATTTTGTTTTCCTTGTACATTCACATTGTCAAGATGACAGTGTTGTTATTTTACATTTGTGTTGTGCTAAGGTATCAATCTATTTTCATGTTCAGCTTTGGATCAGATTGATGGTCTAAATGGTGCCTGAATATTCTTACTGGAATATTTATACAAAGAGCTACTGGAACGGAAAAATGTAGTAGTTTGTGAGAAATATTATTTTGCCAAGATGGAAAGAGTTCAACTGTTGCTGTCCAGACTATTGAGTTGAGAAGTTTATCTATTCTTATGTGTTGATACTTTTACTTTATTACAGTTTTGCATGGTTAAAAAGCAAGGAAATTTGTCAAAATAATTTTCAACTTTCTTATTCAAAAAGAGTTACCTTATAAAGTGGAATGAACCAATAAAAACAAATGTTTCCCCTGTGTACATTTTAGTCTACCATATTTTTTGAAATGGCCAAACATTAATAAATTAGCTTTTTTAAATAAGTTATAGCAGCCTAATATTCGTGAAAAAAAAATTTACCTTTCAAAAAAAAAATTTAATTTCTAACATTTAATAAATAATGTGTGTAGTAGGCAAAGAAACCTTTTAAACATTTAACTTCTTCCTTAACAATTTTTTTTTAATAATTTTTTTTTTGTTATATACTAGTTTGGAAGAAATTATTTTCATGCTATTTTAAAATTCAATGATTTCAGAAACAATAAATAATGTTACGTAGTCATTTATTGAAATGTTAGTAAATGGCTGTATAGGAATGAAATACCATTTTTGATAAGTTGAGAGCTATTCTATCAACAAAAATACAAAAGTAAAATTTGCATTACCATGCAGAGTTTAACCTAGAATATGTTGGTGCCCATGTTTTTGTTGCGTGGTCTGTAATATTAGTCAGTTTCCTCTATATCAGTGGTTCCCAACCAGTGGTCCGCGAGAGCTAAAATATGGTCCGTGAAAGATTTCAAACTTTGAATGAACGCGCGTCGGTGAGCTAAAGCGAGCGCGGCACGCATGCGACCGGGGGAAGGGCAAGCAACTGACTAAACATTATGGTGCAAGCCGGTCAGTCGATCGCACGTTTTCTTTTGTTTTACTCAGCAGTGTTGTGTTAGTGATTCTGTTTAGCTGTTTAGTGAGTCAACATCTGTAACTCCTCAATATTATTATCGATATTTTGATAAAATATGAACAGGGTAAGTAGGCTACGAATTTTTCTCTGTTAAACTTTTTTAATAAAAACATGGAATTACAAAACAGAATGTGGACGTTAGTTTACGTATGATTCTTGTGTTTGTGTATTACAAATGTTCACAACTGTTAGGTACAGTTAGTTGAAAACCTAATTATATATAAAATAAAGCGATATGAAATTAAAAATTAAGATAGTAAAAGAACACTGGCCTCACAAATTAAAAAGTGGAGCCAGCTACAAAAATTCTTAAAAATATGCCATCATTAAATGGTTGAATTGTTATTATGCTGTTTTAGGTTTTTCTTAACGAAATAAAAAACACCGTTAACTCTTTTAATGCCACAGTCGGATAAATCGCCTTTGAGGAGGATCGAAAAATTGGCCTGAATATTTTTTTTTCTTTCAAAGACGCATTTACGACACTTGCAGTGCACTATACCGTTGTCGGTTTGACTCGCCCTACTATTGAGTTGCTTTTTCTCAAAATAGAGAGCAGAGCTGTCACGCTTCTGTCTTCCTTCCCTGATAGAGAGCAGGGTTCTCATGCTGTTTTCGAACAGCATGTGAAACAGATTGGTACTGCGTTTGTGCACATTTCTTCGTTTTGAATTTAACTTTCCGTTGTGAGAAATTCAACTTTTATTTAAAAAAATATATATCTTTTGATTCTTTTGTAAATATTAAGTGTTAATTATTTTCTACATAAGTATGTATTCCTGCTTATAAAAATTTATTTTGCAATTATTTACAAAAATTATATATTTCTGGCCAACAAATTATAAAGTTGCTTTATCAAAAAATAATAAGCATTTTCGTGGATATTATAAATTGCCAGTTATTATTTATTGTTGTTTATTGTGCGTTTAAAATCATTTTTGTAATAGTTGTAGTGATTATATTTTCCCACGAAATCCTTAGTTCCAAGAATATTACTTTTATAACCATGCCCTACTCGCACGCCAATCCATTACAAATAATATAACTTTTTTCACGAGAACTTTAAAATAAAATAAATAAAAAATGCATTATATGTTTTTATTTAATCTTAAAAAATGACAAAGAATTATTTATTTTTAAGATGTAAAAAATTTATACTTCCATACTTAAGGGTTAAAAGTTATTAAAGGTAAAAAAGTAATTAAAGGTAAAAGGTTATTGAAGGTAAAAAAGTTATTAATATTTAACTCCAGATATGTAATTCATTTAAAAATGACTTGGCACTTTCAGTCTAACCGTCATAGAATGAGACAATTTGAGGCTGGCACCAAGAGGGTTAAGGGAAATTTAAGGTACCTACCAAGAACCTTGTTTTTAACGATTAGACAACATTATTTTTTAAATTGTTAAGTAAAGATTTAAGTTTGTAAAAAAAATTATAGCGAGGTTAGAATTTTTTGGAAGCCAGTTTATATTTATTTATTTAATGATTTACTTTATGAATTATGAAAAAATTTAGCTATATTATTTTTTATTCTTTTACTTGGCATAAAACATAATATAAGCATAACAGTGTACATTCTATTGCATTTTGGTTTTGTTTTCAGAAAATGCCACCTAAGAGAAAATATTATAATAGTTACATTAAATTTGGATTTACTTCGATAGAAAGTAATGGAGAAATAAAACCACAATGTGTTATATGCGCAACTGTTCTCGCGAACGAAGGCTTGAAGCCAGCGAAATTAAAACGTCACCTAGAAACGATTCATCCATTGTCATGTCAAATGATATCGAGGAGCAACTTGTTTCAAGAATTAAAATGTCGCCATTCTTCGCTTTGCAGTGCGATGAATCCACTGACATTTATAATTGTGCTCATTTACTTGTTTTTGTCCGCTTTTTAGACGACGATATCATAATCAAAGAATAACTGTTGTTTTTTCAGGAACTGGAAATGACATCAAGAGGTATCGACGTCATGAATATAATAACTGGATATTTCCAGAAATATGGCATTATGTGGGAAAAGCTAGTCGGTTTCTGTACGGATGGTGCTTCTGCGATGTTAGGATCACATTCCGGTCTAGCAACTTTATCCCAGGAATCCGTCAACATTAACATCGCATTGTATCCTTCATCGCCAGGCGTTAGCTTCCAAGACTCTTCTTAAATGCCTTAATGATACAATGAAATTGGCCATAAAAGTAGTAAATGTCATTAAAAGCCGTGTCTTAAATTCACGCCTTTTTAAAAAACAAAATGTGTACTGAAATGGACTCCAAACATGAGAACCTCCTCTTTCACACAGAGGTTCGTTGGTTGTCGAAAGGCAATATGCTGGAAAGATTATATGAGCTGAGAGGAGAGATTGAGTTTTTTCTAGGTGAGAAAATAATAGAAGACTTACTAGTACAGTTTTCTGATTTGACATCCCAGATGCATTTGGCATATCTTGTGGATATTTTTACACACTTAAATAAGTTGAACTTGCAAATGCAAGGTTCAGGAAACAGACAATTAGAAGGCTTTTCAAATATTTTTAATTTTGAAGATAAACTTCGTGCTTTTATTTGCAAACTTAAGTTATGGATAAGTCAAGTTGGCGAGGGCAATTAGAGTGCGTTTGCAACATTGAAGGCACTCCTTGACGACAAAAAATATGTCATTTTTAGGGAAAGCATACAAAAAAACATGAAATGTCTTTTGCAAATGTTGGTTGATGAATTCAACCGTTTCTTCCCAGAATATAACAATACAGAAGCTAGTGTGGACCAAAAACTGATACGCAACCATTTGACACTAACGCTAGAGAAGTTTCAGAAGAAATCCAAGAAGATCTTATTGAATTACAAAATGACAGGAATTGTAAGGACGATTTTGAATATGATTCTTTGGAGACGTTTTGGTGTAAGAAAGAAATTTCATATACTAAAATTCGAGAAATCGCTTTGCGCTATCTTATGCTTTTCTCAACAACTTATTTATGCGAACAAGGATTTTCTGCATTACTGATAATTAAAAACAAATCCAGGAATCGACTGAAAGTAAGTGATGATATGCGTGTAGCTTTGAGCAAAAATATTACCCAAAGAATTCAGGATCTTGTACAGAAGATGCAAGCTCAAAAATCTCATTGATGCAAACTAAATTGTGTACTAAAAATATATGTTTTCAATCATAACACTGTTACTTATTGTTTATTTTGGTTTTTTAGATTGCTTATGTTAAACGTTTCGATTAACATTGAACGATTAGGCTTAAAGTTTATTTCTAGATTGATACAGATTATTTTTTAACCTTGTGGTCCCTGCTAATAATAATGAAATTAAAGTGGTCCCTGATCAAAAAAAGGTTGGGAACCACTGCTCTATATTTACTAAGTTAATGTTTATTTGCTTCACTTGACTGTTTTTGGGGGAAATGTCTGAACTATGTGTATTTAGCTGCAAATTAAGTGAATCTCAAAGTGTTCTGTACAAAAACTATGCTTTTGAATATCACAGTGTGAGTTTTACGCAGTTTTGCCATAGAGAAATTTCTTGGAAATATAATTTTTACCTGAAAATGTGCATGAATTTCAAAATCCAAGTTTTGTGAGCATCCTATTATAGTTATAGAGGAATTACTATTTGTAGGTATATTTGGAAATGGTGTACTAATATTCTTAAATTTTGGTGGATTTCCTGACATTTGATTTTTGTAGTGTTTGAAACCATTGCACTGTTAGTGTATTGATAAACATATAAGATATTTACTTTCACACAGGAGCAGATAGCATTGAAAACCTACTTTGCTTGGTTGTCCTTAAAAATTTAAGCAGTGCAAATATTGACAGAACTGTATGAATAAAAGTTTTTTAATGCAGTTTAAATCAGTGTTTTGTTGCAATGATTATTTTTTGTAAAAAAATTTTCTAAGTGGTATTGCTTGACTTATATTTTGAAAGTGAACATGTTGCATGTTATGAATTTCCATTGCAAAGAAATTTTCCCTGAGAGGATATTCTGGTTTAACGGATCTGAAGCAAATGGTAATAATATTTCTGTTTAGAGGTTTGAAAGAAGAAGACTTGTGTTTTATATAAATTGTAATTTTATTGGGGAAATTCCAAATAAAGAAAACTACAGTGAATGTTCTGTGTGGTACTTGGGAGCGCTAGAGTAGCGGGGGTGCGGGGGTGTTGCAGGGACTACGACGGGGTGCCGTCGACCGCCATTCGGGAGATCTCGCTGCTGCGGGAGCTGGACCACCCCAACATCGTGAAGCTACTGGACGTGGTGTCGACGGACTGCAGCCTGTACCTGGTGTTCGAGCTGCTCGTGTACGACCTCAAGAAGTTCCTGGACACCACGCCCTCGCCGCTCTCCGTCAGCCTGGTCAAGGTCACTATTTTCAAATATTATTTACAGTTTTTACAAATTTAATTTAAGCAATTTGTATAAATATAATCATGATCAATTAGTTAAAAAGCCCGCCTTAACCTGTTTGATATTATAGAAGATTTTCTCACACGGTGGTTGGCCGGTTCTTGCACGCTCGGCTCGGGCGGAACGTGATAATTTTTCGTGCGTGCAGCTGGCGTTCATTGATTTATAAGACGTTATCACGCCTAATAACAAACACTCTGCTAATTAAATATGTATCAATGCTTTCGGTACACATTTTACTAATTATGCAGACCTTTAAGTTGTCCTATTTTCCCAACTCCTCTTCCTCATCTCAGGAAATTTAGAACGATCCTACAGCATTCCTGATTGGTCTTGCATCTTGCCATTTCTGCCTCCTCTATTTGCTGTTACTTTACTCTCCATTCAATCTATTTCTGAGAGTAAATTTTTTATATATATATTTTTTTATTTATTAAAAATTTATTAAAGATAAATTATTATTAGAACGTGTCTTACAAGTAAAGGTTGCCAGTGTTACGATAATCAGTTATGTTGTCACCTGCCTGTTATTGCAGAAAGTATTAGTAAAACCTAATATAATATATGATCGTTAAATTTGATTTTATAAAAAAAATGGTCAATGTTGTTTTAAAAATACTGTGAGTGGGAAAAGAGCTTCTTCCAAAGGAATATCCCAATTAATTAACTACAGTTTTATTTACTAGTACTATTTGAAATATCTGTCCACAGTTGACTGACTGAAGCTTCTTCATCTTTCACTATTATTAAGGTCGTTAAATAATCTTAGTTACTGATATGTTAGTATCCGTTTATATTCAGGCTTCCCCAGTCGTTTGAGTGGTATGGAGTACCCAAGTGTTAAATCAGGACAAATGCTTGAAGAGTTATCTCTTAAACTTTCTGCATGACAATTTCTCTTTAAAAAGTTAAATGTGACGCTGCAAGCTCTTGAATTAACCATTTTTTATTTTTTATTCTCTCGTGTTATCTTCACTTTAAGAATAGTGGAACTTATAAGATTTCTGAAGTCTGCAAATGAATCTTTTAACGAAAAGTTGGTTTATTTTAATGAACATAAGATACTCATGAAAAGTTCAAATAAAATGGATTTTTTATATTTCAACAGGACATAAAGACTTGTCAGAAAGACAAACTTATTTACTGTAACCAACACAATGTAACACTTATCTGTGTCTGGTTTGTAGACAAACAACTAAGGATTATATAGAAAATCAGAAGTTAACCTCCAGCAAAACTGTTAGCTTAAATGTAATTTATTTTTCATAAACATCTAGACATTATATCTTTACCGAATTATCTTTTAAATCACCACACAATCACTGCAGTTAATAACAATGATCTTGAGATATCAAAATGATTTACATATAGAGTTATGAAGATAGTTATACACATTATTTTTTTGTATAATTTTTCAAAAACAGCGCATTCAAGGTGTCTAGTGACCGGGAAAACCGGGAAAGCCGGGAATTGTACGGAAATTATAACTGCCAGGAAAAATCCGGGAATTGTAACAGGAATTTTTCATAAATCCGGGGATAAAAACAAAGTTTTATTAAAACGTGTTATGCTGCATTTCATTTCTGGATCATCATCGCTGACCAACAAATACCGTTAAAAACTATCAATAAGTTTTAAGTGGGACGCGAGTCTTCACAGGTCCATGTGGCGCCCGGAGACAGCGCGATAGACTTGGCAACACTGCTTGTGTGACTCACCCACGCGAGCGCACGCACACACACCAGTTCACAATCTCTCGTTCAGACGTCTGGCGCCGTCTAACAGCCAGGGGGGTGACAGTAGATAGGACAAACTCAATCCTTAAAAATGAGATCATACCATGTTTCACCAACATCGGAAAAAAAATTACAATTTTTGATCTCTTTAGTTTATTACATATCCAGTTATTATAATTACATACGGCCATCTTTGTATTGTCTCGTGGTAATAATGGGATTTGAAAGTAAAAGTATATATTTTTTAAATGTCACTGAAAACTAGATGCTGCGTGGCATATTGCCGAAAACGAAAATTAGAGCACGTTGGCCTGTCGTTCTCCATATTACCTGCTAGGGCTGCTACTGTAGTTTTTGAAGTTGAAAATTAAAAAAAAATTAAAAATGGAATGGAAAATAAATATAATAAACAGAAATAAAATTCATTACTAAACGATCATTAGTTTCAATCTGGCTGTATAATTAATTTGGACTTTACTAGTGCAGAAAAATATTTTATAAATACATACACTTGTTGAATCAATTGTAAGATAGATTGGTGGTCTTGTGGGTAAAGGCGTCATGGCTTGAAAGTGACCATTGAGAGTTCATATCTACCTTCAATCAATACATTTTTTTTTCTATTGCGGAAATAGTTTAACGTCCCATTATAAGGACTAACATAAAGCAATTTTACAATATCAGTAGCCTTTATCGAAAAAAATATAAAATATGACAACAACAAAGGTGCCAACAGTGCCAACTATCACACGCTAAACCTTTCTCAGGTTGTATCTGGCTGTAATTTTTTCGTTGTCAAGTTGCAAAGAAATGGTATGATCGCAAGGGTTTTGTTTACAAATTTAAGCAAATGATCATTACTATGGGTGTGGCGCCTCTCCCTTTACTTACTCTATGCTAACAGCATTCTGCCGCCGTTTTCCGCTATCCAGTGTTTGTGTTTCGTTGCAATGCGTGTATGTGGATTATTAAGTATTTACAGTAAAACGTAAGTACTGCTTTAATTTTCCAAAGTGGAATATTTGCATTCAGAGGTGGCGGAATTTGTTGCTAATAATTAGAGACCTGAAAAACGCGATCGCGATAAACTCAAAAAATAACGCGAGTTGTAATGTTTTGAAGTTAAAAGCGATTTCATAATTTTTTCAGACTTTTTCACGAATTTCTACGAATTTTGCATGAATTTGTGCATTTTCACGTCTTTCCCATCTCAGAATACAACACCAAAACCACCCGATATCGTCACGTACCAAGCTTAGCTGAAAAACTACACGTTGTGCATCGAAACAGCGTTACGTATGCCTATTTTAACCGCTGCTGATTTTCATAACCTCCTTTAAAATGTCCGGGAAGGTTGCTGTCTTTTGATAAGTAAATTCAAACATATTCTGTTTGAATTTTTATACTCTTAAGTTTTAAATTTAAAAGGTAAACCAATTACAAAACAGAATCTCTGTAAAATCTTATTTAAACATTTGGTTTCGGTTCAGTTTTTTTTAATTATATGCAGTCAAATAAAATTGCAAATAAAAGTAAAATAACCTCGCTTTTTGTTGCAAATTTTGCGAAAAATAACACCGCTTTTAAGAAAAAATAACCACTCTTTTTTCAGGTCTCTATATAATAATGTATGCATTGACAAAACACATTTCTTTGCGTTGTTTGGCGTTCAGTTTCCTTGCAAAGGTCGTATCCCTATGCCTAAGCAAAATTAAATACTTTTCCAACAAATAAGTTACCTTATTTACCCGTGTAAACGCCCCATTCTAAACTTAAAATATTTTAGAGAGAAAATTTTTAATGTTCTTTTGTTTACTCTGGAAGGCACAGTACTCCATCAAACTGCGTGCGCACATACATTTCACTAGTCAGTAATTTTGTGAACATAATTCTTTTATTGATAGCCTCATTGATAAACGTAATAAATTGAAATAGTGATAATAGGCGGGAGAAAATAGCTATCACGTGCGTGCGCTTGTCCCGTTCCTGGGTAAACATACTGTATTTCTTTTGTACAAATTGTAAACACAACTTAGCAATTTTCGTGCCTTGTAGCTTCCAGAAATTATATAAAATTTACTATCTTGCAATATTATGTGGTTTGTTGAAACATTTTTTTGTCCGTCACCCGATGTCTGGGACATCGAGGTCTGAGATATATAGGGTTTACTGTATACCTGACAATACCTGCTACAGATATTAACATTTTGGCCAAACAGAATAAAGATTACACTACATATTTGTTAGAGACATAGTATGAAGCATTCACACGAGTAAATATGGTAATGAAAAATTGAAGTTACCTAATAGTAATTTTATAATTTTTAGGGACTTGAAATGGCTCGTCGGGTGAGAGGGAAAATTTCGTTTCAAACGGATTGGAAAGTAGAATTCCCTTGGGTTGAAGACATCAAGGATGATCGTCACTCTGCTAGGTGTGCAGTCTGTGGGACTACTTTTTCCATTACTTCCATGGGAAGAACAGCTCTTACAAGCCATGCCAGTGGAAACAAGCATAAGAAAAATGTGAGTAGTGTAGATAAGACAGCGCCAATTCAAATTTGGGCTACTACATCTGCCCCTGAAACATCTAAAGCATCTGAACCTTCACCTTTACCATCTTCATCTGTAATTCAACCTTCGTCAGCTGCTGTTATTCCTGGTGCGAGTATGAATCTACCTGCTGAAGATTCGTTAATCCCGAAATCTGCTTCTACAACCCGCTGTTTGGATAATTTTCTTCTTAAAGACGATGTGACTCGTGCCGAAGCTTTGTGGTGTCTTGAAACGGTGATGAATCATAACTCCTTACGCAGCGCTGCTAGTAGCGTAAACATGTTCAAGCGAATGTTTCCCAACGATCGTGTTGCAAACAATATGAAACTTCAAAAAGATAAAATTTCATATGTCATAGTTTATGGACTTGCTCCTTATTTTTATGATAAGTTGAAAAGTGTTTTGAAAGAGTGTGAACATTTCGTGTTGGGTTTTGATGAGAGTGTGAACAAAATTGCACAGAAACAACAGATGGACTTGTCTGTCAGAATTTGGGACTCAAATGTAAATAAAGTTATGTGTAGGTATGTAACATCCATCTTTTTGAATCACGCTACAGCTGAAGATCTCTTACAAGCCATGAAAACTGGCTTGGAAGGATTTGACATGATGAAGATTATCCAATTATCAATGGATGGTCCTAACGTAAATTTCAAAGTACTTAGGCTTTTACAGCAAGACAGCAGATCTGACCCAGAATCCCCACAGTTACTAGATATTGGTTCTTGTGGTTTACACACAGTGCACAATGCCTTTAATACAGGCATCAAGAAATCTGGTTGGGAGATAATTGAGTTTCTTAGAGCCCTTTACAATTTGTTTAAAGAGGCTCCAAGTCGACGAGGAGACTATACAGAGGCTTCAAACTCACACGTGTTTCCTTTGAGGGTTTGCTCAATTCGTTGGATTGAAAATGGCAAAGTAGCGAGGAGAGCAATGGAAATATTGCCACTTGTTGAAAAATATGTCAACATAGTCAAAACCACAGCAAAGGAACCATCTTGTAATAGCTTTTCTGTTGTATGTAAAGCCCTGCAAGACAAACTCCTGCAAGCGAAAATAGCTTTCTTTGAGGCACTGGCAAGTGACGTTGAACCATTTTTGGTAGAATTCCAGTCTGATTCTCCAATGGCACCATTTCTTTTCGATAGTTTGACATTTATTGTAATGACTGCTATGAATAGAATTGTGAAAACCGAGATTATTGAGAAAACTCCTCTTCACAAAATTGATGTTTTCAAACAGAATGCAGATAAGACTTTTGTAAATCTCAAGGATGTGAAACATGTTGAGCTTGGTTACAGTACCCGTGCAGCACTAAGGAAGTGTAAGAATGCCTCTGAGAAAGATATTTTAATTTTCAGAAAAGAGTGTCGGAATGTCCTGCAATTTTTTGTGAGTAACCTGTTGCTGAAGTCTCCTCTGAAGTATTCTCTTACCAAGGCTCTTACTTTTTTGAACCCTTATCATATTTCTTCCAAAGATAGTTGTGTAAAACAACTTACTACTGCTCTTGACCACCTCCTTACGGCCAATCTTCTGCCAGCTAGCACTGTTGAAAGGGCTGATAGAGAGTACAGGTTTCTTTGCTCGCAATCAAATGTCATTGAAGAAATGAAAACCTACTCTAAGTCTGAAACTCGCTTGGATACCTTCTGGGTGCAGCTTATAGAAGGAAAGAAAGAATATGAGAACCTCTTTAAAGTAGTCAAACTACTTTTAATTTTGTCTCACGGCAGTGCTAACATCGAACGAGGATTTTCAGTGAACAAAGAAATTTTAGTCGAAAATCTGAAAGAACTATCACTCATAGCCCAGCGTCGTATTTTTGATTTTGTTAGTAATGAGCCGGGTGGACTGATGAAGCTAGACATTCCTAAAGCCATGATTCATGCAGTGAGGAATGCTTATTCCATGTACAGTGAGGCACTTGCAGAGCAGCAGTGTGCAAATAAGAAAATTTTCAAGCTAGCGGAAGAAAGAAAACGTGCAGCTACTGAGATCAAACAGCTTGAGGCGAAGAAACTCATGTTGCTTGAGGATGTACAGCGTGCAGTATCTGCCATCGATGAGAAGGTGAAAGATCTTAAAAAATAGTATAGGGCTGTGTATTGCATGACACTATACAGTTAAACTTCTCACAGTTTTGTACTAGTGTGACTATGGACCAAACAAGCTGCAAGACAATTACTATCGAACCAGGACAAATGAAAAATTCCAATGTTTTAATAATGAATTTGAAGTTCCAACATTTCCAGTGAGAAGGTAGGCCTGCATATGTCTTTGATGTTTATAGCATCTTTAGATGATCATTTTGTTAAAATGCTTTTTCTCATTACATACAGTAGTAATTTAGTAATTTATTGCATTTGTTCAATTTTGCATGTACTATCATGATTTTGGGGTAAAATTTTATCGCGTATGATTTACATGTATTCTTTTCATTTTGGACATGTACAGGAATGTAGAGGAATTGTACAGGAAATTTTTCTGATCATTTCCCTAGACACCCTGGCATTGTAAATTTCCGTGTCTCAGATCTACATAAATCATACATTACATACGAACTAGTGGAAGTGCACAGCAGAAACAACTCCAGATATCTTCAGTAATGCCTACTGTAACAATTCATGGACGTAAATGCGGTGTCCATTCCTGCCCACACAAAACTATTTGTTTTATTTTAATGCATTAGAGGTATGTTGCATTCAGATTGCAGTGAAATGTATCACACGCAATGTTTATGAAGGAATCCGCAATGGCCTACGGTGGAGAGATGTCCTTCAAGGAAAACGTGGTAAACATAAATAAGGATGGCCGGACCGGAGATCAAAGCCGGCTCCTCAGGAACGTATTGCTAAGCCACTTCGCTCCGTGTAAGCTTGTTAGCAGGGGAGGTAGCTACCTACGTAAAGGGATGCAAACACAGTCTGGAGGAAAGGGAAAGGATTTTCTAACAAGGTGAGGCAGAATTCGACTAACAAACATCGGCTGCAAGTTCATCATGGAAAAATAAATATAACAAAAAAAAACTCATGGTCTAAATTGCTTCGTAAGTATGGTATAAGACTTTCACGTTGGTGCTTAATAAAGAGTATAAGTTGAAAAACTAGGCATCTAGATTAATTAATCTTAAATGAACAAAGTTGCACAACCAACGCAAAACTCTAGTAAAACAATTTCACTGAAATAATAGGATGTAAAATCATATTAAAAAAAATTATGATAAATAGAATGCTACTCCCAAGTATTTCAATAAAATTATTTTTATGACAGTGACGAGTTCTGCGGTTTTTGTAGAACTTCATACAGTAAAACATCACTCCGATGCTTAGAGATAAATCTTAATTATTGTTTTATTTATAATGTACCAGTATTATAAATATATACTAGCCTTAGGAAAATATTTTAGACCATAAGTCGTGTGTATATTTTCGTCTCATTTTTTTCCTGATAAACCTGTAGCTGAAGTTTGTCGGTCAAATTGTAACTCAGACTTTTAAGAGATGTCAACCAATTCTCTGCTTCATGGGACGACCGGGCCTGGTTTAATATCATTGAGAGGAGCCTGTAATGAACCCGGCCTTGGATTTTGGAAGGTGCGGATAATCGGAGAGTTTTTGAGTGGTATGGAGTACCTCCCGATTATATGGGATTTTCAAAATTAAAAAAATATCAACGAAAAAGTTTAGTTTAACGTATTTCTAATGTCTTGAAATAAGTCTAATGTCTTGAAAGTAGCATTCAATATTTTGGCAAGGAAAAAGACATGTGAGCGAGTCTTATAGTATTCGCTATTCTCCGTTCACTCTTAGCTGAGTTTTGAAATAAACAAACACCGTTGTATCACTGCGCCGTGTCAGCAAGTGATAGGCTGAATTCATCTTGCGCACCAAGCACTAGTTGCAACACACACACTTCAGTACATTCGGTGCTAATGAAATAACAGAGAAGTAATATAACAGGAAAATGGTGCCGTTACCATTCAGGACACAAAAACAAACAATGTTTATTTTTTGAATTTTCGATAAAATAGCAATGTAACGTAAGACAACAATATGATAGTGTTACGATTTGGTACTCACCTAATCACTATCTGGCAGTGGTGCTATCCCTTCCAGACTTGAATCAGACCTACCACCACTATCTTAGTCACCGAGAGGAACTATAACACTGTCAACGACAATATCACTGATACCATCCAATTCCCACATTCTTTCCTCTTCTTTCATTACGTGCTGAATACAGTCGTTCCACTTCTCTGGAGTAATCTGAGACAAAGCTGTGGCTACCAAATCACGTACCTCGCTTAGCTTGAATGTAATTTGACTCCACACGAGTTCGATTGGATTCAAGTTGCAATGATACGGCGGTAGCCTAAGTACAGTACGCCCCGCTTTTTCTGTGATGTTGTCAATCACATTTGCAGTAAAAGATGAACGTCCTGTATGAACTAAATTCAGCGACTCCACTTTCACAGACGTTGCACTGAAGGATATATTTTTTTACTGTAACCTCTCGATAATATTTTGTTTTCTCCACGAATGATTTGGCACACTATCACACTTTACACTGTGATAGGATGCATTGTCCATAACAACAACACTAATTTTGGCAATGTTTTTTCAAACCAATCCCGGAAAACGTCACCATTCATCTCTTCAGGATAATCACCAGATTTCTTTGACTGAAAAATTAACTCACTGTTTTCCACAAAACCACTGTCGCTACCAATATGAAGCAATATAAGGCGCTGCCCCCTTACCTGTTGGATTTTTTTAGTCCTGTAGACAGTTCTGAGAGAAAAGCTTCTCTCTTCTTCTTAACTGTAGAATCTTTCCAAGACTTGTTTGTAGCATGCCCTTCATTCACCCACGTTTCATCTAAATAATATATTTTGCGTCCTTGTTGTTGGTAACCATGGATTTTGCTTAAATAATTTCTTCGCCATAGTGAAATGTCGTCACTATCAATTATGACATTTGTTTAGTTTCTCTTTACGTACTGATAACCAATAAGTTTTAACAGTTTATAAAATGTTGTTCGTCTGAAATTAGGAAGTTCAGAGTCGTCGTTAACATACCGTAGCACTTTCTTCAGCGTAGGTGGTTCATTTGCGAAGAAAAGACTATGCACTTTACGCCAAATAGCGTCTTCACAAAATCACAAGTTTTGATAACAGGATACTTACGTTTCCTTTTCTTTCCGGGAGTTGTTAATGTCCCAGTGTCCTGTAATTCTTTCCTTGCGCGAAGCACACTGCTATTCGAAACACCCTTAAATTCCGCAGTTAAACTCGCGATATCGTTCACATGACAATCCGGATATTTGTCTGAAAATGTTTTAAAACCATTCAACACAATAGTTTTCGGTGCACTTTTCAAAGGCTTTCCTGTTCTGTGCTTTACAAAACTCGGTCCGGCATCAGCCATAACAAACTGTGCCTGCGCGCATCCGAAATACAACTGTTGTGCCGGGCATCAACTGTACACTGTACACACGGCGTCTGCTAACATAATTGTAAGTAAATACTTGCTGACACATTAAACTGTATTGGGTATTAATGGTGAAACGCTATAATCCTATATAACAACAATTGTTATAAAAAAGGCAGTGTAAAAATACTTACAAATGGTACGTAACCAAGGGACTATTTCTTGGTGCACGAATAATGTGCGCGGTGGCCGGCAGCCAATGAAAATGTTTGTTTTTTACAAGAGGCTTTGTTTATTCCAAAACGCCGGTAAGTGTGTTCGGAGAATAATAAGCTTTAATTGACATACACTTTGATAGTGGTTGCTTACTTTAAAAAATACAACAAAAAAATGTGTGAAATATTTTAAATTGGGTTTTTGAAAAAAACATATATATATATTTTTATTGTTACTAAAGTAGTTGTGCTGGTGCCAACCATCAATATCTCCTCAAGTTACTAAGGCTGTTATGATGCACTCCCAGCTGCCACATTGGCCGGGAGGTTTGTGTGTGGGCGACGGTGAGACTCTACCCCTTTATGCCAGGTCCGTTTGTGTTGACTTTATTCAACAGCATCCTGGGGACCATTACCATCTTGTGCTCGCAGCAACCTAGGGCTCAGTACTTAGCTTTTAATACGTTTGCTGGCACCTTTTCCAAGTAATCCCAGTTGCATGTCATCCCTGTATGCCATCCCCACCAAGGCAGTAGACGTCTTGGCCACCTCGGGCCAGTGCGAGTGTGCTCAGCACCCTGCATTGTCAAGGCCCGCCGGGTGCACAGACCACATTCCTAACCTTCCCCCTCCAGCCAGCTTGCGAGCCACCACCAGCCACTGTGCCGAGGCGTGCGTGTTTGTGCGCTTCATACCCTCCACCTCCTGCCGCTCACCGACAGTGACGGCAGAGTGCTGGTTTCAGATGGAGACTTGTGTCCCGTGCAGTGGACGGTGCTACCCTCATTACCAACCACCCAGACTCTCGAGGGCGTTGTGTAGAGCACCGTATAGGGCTGGGCCGATGCCGGTCACCGATCACAATAATCGGCATTGGTACCGATCTGCAAACGCCGATCATTCCATACTAAATCAAAATTAATAAATACTGAATTAAGCTTAAAAATTCGAAGTTGTACAATCACGTATCAACAAAAACACGAATTTACAGTATTAATTTGCATATGGGTATTTTTAAACCATGCCAAACCATTATTTTACGTAGTTTTTAATAATTCACAATAAAAACTTCGATTTTTATGAAATAATACCAATTTTAACCTACGTCTGTTGCACTTACGAAACCACAGGCATAGAATATTGTGTGTTGACCACAAAATACAAAACAAAATATTCGCCTGCAGGTTAACCAACTTTCGTATCCTCTAGGGTGTGTTCCATTGCATATCAGTACGTGGAGGAACGAGCACAAAAAACTGTGATACGTTCCAGTGATAGTTCAATATTGGAACACAGTTTGGATCACTGCTGGTATTTATATATGCCGTAGTGTGTTTATCTATGGTCATAGTCCGATTACGTTGTTGTCTATTTTAGTGATTCTTTAAACGTTTGTTGGTTACAATGGCACATAAAAGTAGTTTCATGTGGAAATATTTTAAATTGCCACATAAAGACATTGTAAAAGCAACGTGTTTGTTTTGCGGTGCGGGTATATCTCGTTGTGGTACAAACAGCAGGGGATTTACAACCACAAATTTATCGAGGCATCTCCGTTCATTCCATTACAATAAAATTTCGCCAAGTGAAATTTCACCGTGTCCCGCTTTACCTTCAACCAGCAAAAGTAGCTCACCAGAAGTAATTTCCGAGTCGACTACATGCACCCCAACTGTAACCGCGAAGCAAGAAACCATCGATTCCATGTTCCAAAAAAAATCAATGCTTGAAATTTCACACCCTAGGCATATTAAAATAACCAGACTTATTGCAGAAATGATGTGTCTAGACATCCAACTATTCAGTATTGTGGAAGATAAAGGTATTTAAATTAAATAAATTGCAATAAAACCAGTTTGTTAAAAAAAATAGTTAAGTTTCGTGTATATGCCTTACTGAACTGTATGTGTATATTATTAAATGAGTCTATTCTGGCATGATTCTGCATACAGTAATCCAATACAGTAATTGTACCGTATCACTTATCCAAGTTTAGCCCTTGATCCTGATGGCATTATACTGTAAATATTGATCCTGTGGTACATGATGCATGCTATTTTAATTTAGTACAGCGAAAGATCCTGGATATACGAAAAAATCCTTTATGTCAAAATTTATTATGATCGTATGTTGAACAATTAACAAAGATTATGTTTTATTCGACATAAGGTAATTATTGTTATATCAAACTTATTGTTATGTGCACAATATTTTGTTACACTAAATTAAAACAGCAAGCGTCATTGCCCACAGGATCAATATTTACAGTATAATGCCATCAGGAACAAGGGCTAAACTTGGATACGTGATACGGTACAATTACTGTATTTTTATGCTAAAACACGTGGTCAGGCCTATGCATGAAACATTTTTGGAGAATAAAGTTGGATTTATTGTCATCCATTAACTACATAACAATTTCTTAAGGTACTATCTTTATTGTTCAAGGGTTTACCAATTTGATTGCTTACCTTGAGCCACGCTACAACCTTCCCAACCGAACAACATTTTCAAGGAAAGTGATCCCCGACCTCTACACGAAAGTGAGAGAAAAAACAAAGAATCTACTTTCACAAGCTACATCTGTCAGTTTAACAGTTGATATGTGGTCATCTGTTGCAAAACAGGATTACATGTCTCTCACAGCTCATTTTGTGGACACTGAATGGGAAAGAAAGGAACTCTGTTTGTAAGTGGTCCCGTTTATGCGCACACACCATACTGCTGCCAATTTGTTTACTTTTATTTTGGAAGTTATTGGTCAGTGGGGAATTAGCATTGAAAGCGTCCATTGTATTGTAAGTGATAACGCAAGTAATTTAGTTGCAGCTACTGACCTCATGAATGTTAAGAGGATTCCCTGCACCGCACATGCAATGCGACTTGTGCTTATCAATGCTCTTTTTAATTTGAGGCCTGTTAATGAGCAAGGAGGGTGGTAGGACATTTCAAACACTCTCTGGTTGCAAACAAGAAGTTGGCTCAATTCCAAGAGGCAAACAATCTCCCTAAACACCATCTAGTCCAAGATGAACCGACTAGATGGGACAGTACATATCATATGTTGGAACGCTTATACACTCAGAGAAAAGCTGTGATGTTTCTGCTTCCAGAACTCAAACTCAACACTGACATCTCTACAAGTAACTGGATTCTGATGGAAAAGACAATCTCAGTATTGGCAACCTTCAACTTAGTTACCCTGGTAGTCAGTAACAGTGATACTACAATTTCTGAAGTGATACCAATAGTGAATGGGCTGAGACTGGATTTGTCTAACAACACTGAAAAAATCCTTGCTGATGGTGTTAAGAGTATAATAAATCATTTAGATATGTACTACAAGGACATTGAAGAAAATCAACTGTATGCATTTGCTACCATTCTTGATCCAAGATTTAAAATCAGTGTATTCAGATCAATGGAATCAAGCCAAGCCATGAAACAGAAATTACTGGACGTTTTGGAAGCTGAACTGCATGCAGATACAAGTGATAATACTATTACAGAAACATCAGTAGAAGAGTCTGCATCTTCATCACCTGGACTACTGACTGGCATATACAAGAAATTGATCGCAGCAAATACCGACGACACTGACACACATTTGGCACCCTCACGAGAACTCGACCAGTACCTTTCTGAATCACTGTCACCAACTGACTCAAATCCAGTGGTTTACTGGAAACATTTACATCACCTACAGTTGAGGAAACTAGCACAAAAGTTTTTATCTCCCCCAGGTGCATCTGTCATTTCAGAAAGACTATTTAGCTCAGCAGGTTTGATAAGTGGGAAAACAAGAAGCTCATTACACCCTGAAAAGCTGAAAATGCTTGTCTTCTTGAACAAGAATTTGAAGTATGTGAGTTCTGAACATGATATGTAGAATGTGAGGTGATATGTAGAAATGTAAACCAACTATAACTAAGTTTTTAAGTGTAACTATGTGACATATCACATATCTTTTGTGCTTTTACATGCTGCAAGATCTGCAATGCATTATTTAGACAAAAACTTAATATTTATTTTGAAACTAACCCACAAAGAGTTGTCAAGTGTTAATGTTTTGTGTGCATTGGTTAACCAAGTAAATCTTAAATATCAACACATTATACGTATACTGTTCATTTTCAAAACAATTCATCAAGAATTACCATGTGTGTCACTGAATTTGTGTATTACATATTGTGTTGCACTCTTAATATTGCAGTAGCATTTAGTTATTTATTTGGAAAATCTTTTGTAGATATTATAAAGCACTTATTTTCAAGACCTATGAAAAGTGTTGTATGGGTACTTTGGTTTGTGGGGTGGGAAGGTCTAGAAATAGTAGAAATAGTAGAAATAGGAAATACTTAGCTTACATTATATTATTGTTAATTTTTAAAAACCAATGAACAAATTGTCTTCTGTCAGAAGTGTTAAATAAATGGTAAGTTATCATAAGGTAACTTTTTCATTAAATTTTTTTTTTTAGATTTTTATTATTAACATCAAACAAGCTATATAATTCTTAATTTGTCTGATCGGCAATGATCGGCGCCGGTCATCGGCTCAAATAATCGTTATCGGAATGATCGGCAAATTTAGTGATCGGTCCAGCCCTAGTACCGTACATACAGACACAGCGCTTGCATTGAACCTGCATAGTTTCTTGAATCTATATCTGCTCTTTGTGAGCACATGGAACGATTATGCAAGTCTGAAAAAAAATTAATATAAGTTGAAATATGGTTCTAAGTATTGTTTTTATGTTTGTTGCAAGGCTTATTCGGATCCAATATCTTATTACGATTACGAGGCTTATTCGATAGTGCAGCTTAGGTAATTCTTGTAAGTTTCTGTAAAAAAAATAAACTCAAAACTCCAAATAGAATTTTTTCTTTTACTTTTTGACGTGTTTTACAATCATTTGCTAAGAGAGTGTTGTGATATACAGTAAGTGGTGAGGTTAGGTTACATATTAAAAATACCGTCATATTGTAAAGATGTTAAGTTAGCTACATTAAACATCCTGAAATATTGTTTGAACAGTTGGTTAGGAAACACCAATGTAATGTAGCTAACTTAAACTAACCAAACATTCTTACTATTTTATAGTGTTTGTAATGAAGCTAACCAATCGTTAACATAATTTAAAAGTAAATCTAATGTAGGTAACCTAACTAACAATTCTCCCAATTTTACTCTTGTTTAATGTACCTAACCTAACATAAACACCTTTTAAAATGGCCGTTACTGGTAAACTACTTGTAGTATCACAATGAATGCCCTGTTAGATAATAATTCGATAACATATCAGAAAGTATAAAAAAAAGAATTTGGGAATTTTTATTATAATTTTTGCAGAAAAGTGGATCTCTTAGAATTACTGCTACATTTCATTTGGGTTACTTACATAATCTCATAATTTTTTTTTTACTCTTTGTAAGTTTTTTTCATGAATAATAAACAAATAGAAATACATATCACATTTTTTATTTCCCTACCTTGAATAAAATTAAGTTAAATCTTTGTTTGCTCATTTGTCTGTTGAATACTCGAGGTTGTGTGTATGGCCACCCTGAAACGACACAAAAGCTACTCTGTTTCAGCGATTAAATGCACAATGAAGACACTTCAATGCAGATTACCTGGTTATCCTACTGATTTCACGAAAGTAAAGTCTATCTAGGTTAAAATTGGTTAGTAGTAGCCTATTTTATATAACACGTGTGAGTTCTTAAAGAAATGGTGTTACTCATCGTAGCTGTGTGTACAAAGTGATGCTAGTGCTGTGTGCAGTGGAGGATCCAGGGGCCAGTCTTCCCCCCCTACATTAATATTGCTGACAAAAATTATTGTTTCTGAAACCAATAAAATATTTTAATATAATTAATTAATTACTTGTATAATCATAAAACCTGGTTGTTGGATGTTATGTGTAGTGTGAGTATATTAAATACAAATTTAGTAATTTTAAAAAAATTTTTCTCTGACTACTTTGAAATTCTAGAGTGCCCCCTCCGAGGTGAACCTCTGGATCGGCCACTGGCTGTGTGTAGCAAGGAGCTGGAGTGTGTGTAGCAAGCGGCGTGCTTCAACGTGGGGTGACTGTGCAGAGCTGGAGTGTGTATAGCAAGCAGCGTGCTACAACGTGGGGTGACTGCAGAGCTGGAGTGTGTATAGCAAGCAGCGTGCTACAACGTGGGGTGACTGTGCAGAGCTGGAGTGTGTATAGCAAGCAGCGTGCTACAACGTGGGGTGACTGTGCAGAGCTGGAGTGTGTATAGCAAGCAGCGTGCTACAACGTGGGGTGACTGTGCAGAGCTGGAGTGTGTATAGCAAGCAGCGTGCTACAACGCGCGGTGACTGTGCAGAGCTGGAGTGTGTATAGCAAGCAGCGTGCTACAACGAGGGGTGACTGTGCAGAGCTGGAGTGTGTATAGCAAGCAGCGTGCTACAACGTGGGGTGACTGTGCAGAGCTGGAGTGTGTATAGCAAGCAGCGTGCTACAACGCGGGGTGACTGTGCAGAGCTGGAGTGTGTATAGCAAGCAGCGTGCTACAACGCGGGGTGACTGTGCAGAGCTGGAGTGTGTATAGCAAGCAGCGTGCTACAACGCGGGGTGACTGTGCAGAGCTGGAGTGTGTATAGCAAGCAGCGTGCTACAACGCGGGGTGACTGTGCAGAGCTGGAGTATGTATAGCAAGCAGCGTGCTACAACGTGGGGTGACTGCAGAGCTGGAGTGTGTATAGCAAGCAGCGTGCTACAACGCGGGGTGACTGTGCAGAGCTGGAGTGTGTATAGCAAGCAGCGTGCTACAATGCGGGGTGACTGTGCAGAGCTGGAGTGTGTATAGCAAGCAGCGTGCTACAACGCGGGGTGACTGTGCAGAGCTGGAGTGTGTATAGCAAGCAGCGTGCTACAACGCGGGGTGACTGTGCAGAGCTGGAGTGTGTATAGCAAGCAGCGTGCTACAACGCGGGGTGACTGTGCAGAGCTGGAGTGTGTATAGCAAGCAGCGTGCTACAACGCGGGGTGACTGTGCAGAGCTGGAGTGTGTATAGCAAGCAGCGTGCTACAACGCGGGGTGTCTGCAGAGCTGGAGTGTGTATAGCAAGCAGCGTGCTACAACGCGCGGTGACTGTGCAGAGCTGGAGTGTGTATAGCAAGCAGCGTGCTACAACGCGCGGTGACTGTGCAGAGCTGGAGTGTGTATAGCAAGCAGCGTGCTACAACGCGCGGTGACTGTGCAGAGCTGGAGTGTGTATAGCAAGCAGCGTGCTACAACGCGGGGTGACTGTGCAGAGCTGGAGTGTGTATAGCAAGCAGCGTGCTACAACGCGGGGTGACTGTGCAGAGCTGGAGTGTGTATAGCAAGCAGCGTGCTACAACGCGGGGTGACTGTGCAGAGCTGGAGTGTGTATAGCAAGCAGCGTGCTACAACGCGCAGTGACTGTGCAGAGCTGGAGTGTGTATAGCAAGCAGCGTGCTACAACGCGCGGTGACTGTGCAGAGCTGGAGTGTGTATAGCAAGCAGCGTGCTACAACGCGCGGTGACTGTGCTGAGCTGGAGTGTGTATAGCAAGCAGCGTGCTACAACGCGGGGTGACTGTGCAGAGCTGGAGTGTGTATAGCAAGCAGCGTGCTACAACGCGGGGTGACTGCAGAGCTGGAGTGTGTATAGCAAGCAGCGTGCTACAACGCGCGGTGACTGTGCAGAGCTGGAGTGTGTATAGCAAGCAGCGTGCTACAACGCGGGGTGACTGTGCAGAGCTGGAGTGTGTATAGCAAGCAGCGTGCTACAACGCGCAGTGACTGTGCAGAGCTGGAGTGTGTATAGCAAGCAGCGTGCTACAACGCGCGGTGACTGTGCAGAGCTACATGTACCAGCTGCTGAGCGGCGTGGCGTTCTGCCACGCTCACCGCGTGCTGCACCGAGACCTGAAGCCCCAGAACATCCTGCTGGACTGCAAGGGCTACATCAAGCTGGCCGACTTCGGCCTGGCCCGGGGCTTCGCCATGCCCGTCCGCACCTACACCCACGAAGTGGTCACCCTGTGGTACCGGGCGCCAGAGATCCTCATGGGCTCCAAGTTCTACTCCACGGCCGTCGACGTCTGGAGCCTGGGGTGCATATTTGCTGAGATGGTGAGAGCAGGGCATGAACAAACTTCAGGTAGTCATGTAGGGGTTTTTTTTTTATTTAATCATTTTCCTTAAAATAAACTTTAATTATGGTGCATTTGTGCATTTAAATTAAGAACAGGTTCTGCTCTAATATACACCATTCCCTTGAAGCAAAGCTGTTAAAGATGTTCGATTAGTGCAGTTTTGAAGTAACTACGCCAATAAATTATAGCATGATTTGAAATAGCACTGTCGTAGATTCAAATTAGCACCATTTTCTTTTATGTACTTTTTTATTTCCTTACGCACACAATGGCAGTATCACTTGAGTAGCAGTAAATACAATACTACATATTAATAATCTTGTTTTATACTTTTGTCCCCCATTTTCCAAATGTTATAGGTGTGGGAAGTTTAAATTTTGATCCTAAAATTTCAGCAAACAAATATCTAAAATGGCACATCTTTCTACATAAAATGGCTTCTATAAATTAGTGATAAAAATGTCTAAATACTTATTTTGTACTACCAAATATTAATATGAACTAGTGGTGGGATTTTCGATACCTCGATACCTTCGATACTTGACTGTATCGCAAAGTATCGAGTATAGAAACTGTAAGTTTGATGCATTTTTTCGATACCGGAATGCTTGTTCATTTGTATTCAATTAAGTTTTGAGTCGCCATCGTACAAAATACAACTACAGTAGAACCTCGATGATACATTCCCGTTTCATACATTTTCCCGTGTTATACGCCAATTAATTTTGGTCTCGCCGAAAGTACTATACAGTAAAACACCGTTTTAACGAACTTCATTAGAGCGAACAATTCATTACTACGAACTATGCCTTTGGTCCCGTCAGACGTCCATATAACATAACGTAAAAAATTTCACTAGTACGAATTTTCTCGCTCAAATTTTTAAAATATTCTATAAATATTCATTTGAACGAACACTTTTCTGCCCGGCACGGTAAACGACAAACGGATAAAATAGTCGCCATTCACCCACACATTGCCATCATATTTATTTTAATAGGCGCCATAGATGACTGCAGTGGACTAGTGTTGAAATTAATGCACAAAACTGGTGTAGCGACTAAAGCGCTGCATTGTGGTTATCGCTGACATTACTCTTTGTTCTATGCTCGCACGTGTTCTACATCATAAAGTATTGCTACATACATATCTCTGTTCGTTTCCTTGTTTATTGTTTTGAGAAACGTGGCTATACTACGAGTATAACTTATTTTTACGGGAAGCCTATAACTCACATAGTTTCGGTTCCCTGCAAGAATATCCTAAGATTTTCGAAGTTTTGCGTTTTGGTATTAACGCCACTTCAGCCGCTAAATCAGAAGTTTCCAGTGAAAACAAGCATGTTGTGACTAACCTAACCTAACCCTTCGATTTTTTTAGTTTCAATTTTTGAGAGAAATCCGAAGTTGCACGAAAGTTCTAGGGAACCGAAACTATGTGAGTTGTAGGCTGCCCTATTTTTACAAGTGTCGGGTCCATTTGTTTTTATAGTTTAAAAAACCGTACTACTGAACATGTCTTCTAGGAAACGAAAGGCGATTGATGTGAAACTTGAAATGTTAAAAGCAGTAGATAAAGGAAATAAAAAGACTGATGTGGCTAAAAAGTTCGGTATCTCCAAATCAATATTATCCACAATTCTCACCCAGCGATCCAGTTGGGAAGACAATAAAATGTAAAAAAATTTTCCTAACTTTTAAATTTTATATTTTTGATTTATTACAGCTTCTCTTGATTCCAAAGGTAGGCTTACTGTTTTGGCAAGCAACTTACCTACATAGTATTTCTGTATTGTACATATACATACTATACTAGTATGTATGTAGTACTTATGTATCTTGATCCCAAAGTATAACTGTTATAAAATTATTGATGCTTGTACCACTCATATTGGTATTAGATTTTCTACTTTGTTTTTTAACAAGATCGAGTTATGTTAAAAACCCCAAATCAGGCAATCATTGTGATTTCGGTATAAAGAACTTCATTATAACAAACTGCCATAATTTTGGTCCCTTCATGTTCTTTATAATGAAGCTCTACTGTATTTACAATGGTTTACTTTCCCGGAACATGCACTTATAAAATCATTAATTTCCCGTTTCATACGTTTTTACAAAGCGGAAAAGTCCTAAAATTTACAAAAAAATTTGTTATATTCCTCATAAACTACGTTTTAATGCTTTTATTTTGAAAAACGTTCATTGTTTACCTTTGTAAACGAAAGAAAATAACTTTATCGCACCATAGATATGGACAGTATCAGGAAGACTGTGCACTTGGGTAGTAGCATCTATGGCCAGCACCAAGCGAGACTAGTGGCGCAAACTAGCAATGATTACCAAGGCATGGATCTCATATTTTGTGCATTCATTAATCTTTGAACTGAATATACCAGTTTGTTATTGTTTTCTTATGATCGGATTGTTTTGTATTTTACGTTTCTCAAGTTAAAATTTTATTGAAAATTGTTCTGTTGCATAAAGTTGTTTGTAAAATGAAACAAACAAGCAAAAATTTCTGATTTTCTTTTTACAATAGCCTAATTTTTTTAATTTCTAATTTAGGCTTGGTGACTTTTCCTCCCCTCCAAGAAAGGACTTCATAACATTTTGTAAAGCCACTGTTTCTCATTTCAGCTTTACTTGATTATGGACTGTATTTTACATTTCTGGTGGTTTTATTATATGTAGGTATATATATAATGATGAATTCTTATCTTTCATTAATATAATACAATTATTTACACATTATGTATTTAAGTTTAATCTTACATTGTGCTGGTATGAATGATTGGAAAAAAAAATTATTATTGCCATTCCATTTTCATACACTTTCCCTCATCATACACCATTTTTGTGCCCTCCGTTGAAAAGTATATGACGGGTTCTACTGTACTAGAACAGCTCATTAGCCGTAATTATGGTAACCAATAGGCTTACATCAGAATAAATTATAATTATATAAGTAGTTACTGCAACTTGCCAATAGTAAACAAACCGTAAAGTAAGGTTAAGTTGGTTTATTTCGTGTTCAATAAGTTACGTTTTTTTGAGTGATGTATATGTTGTTAAACAGTATAATCAGATGTTAGGGATATTAATACTATAAGTTATTTTCACTTGCTGAGGGTTTTAAGAATGTACTTTGGATTTTAAGAGACGTTTTTAATCATTACTATTTTTTATGTAATTATTCACTAATAAGTCGCTGTACTAGATTTTTGCCTGTTTTGGCCTACTTTTCCAGGTTTTTATAAATAAGTAGTTGACTTTTGTCAAGGAATTTGTATGTTGATTACTGTTATTAATTTTAATTAACGTGTTGCATAATTCTAGAACAAGGGACTGTATTGGTGTGGTATGTAATAGACAGAGGTATAAGAGGCCTGTAAGTGCAAGTGAGAAAGATACAGTGCTTCCCCGCCAACGGAGATAAAAGTTGGGATTCACCACGGGTCGTGGGAACTGAGTGATAACTGCTGTCTTACGGTGTAGGAGAGAGAAGGAGAATGTAAAGTCCCTAGCTCTATGGTTAGAAAACTATTTTCAATGTGTGTTCTGTTGTCCTATTGGCTTGTATCTGTAAGTGTGAATGAAGCGTGCGTGTGATTGGTCGGTGAGGTCATGTGACTTCTCCCTGCGTGGAGGAGACGGTGGCAGGATTTCACCAGTTGTCCGTTGATCGCTGCACCAGTAGGTCGCGTTCAGTGTCTTCTCGCCAAATTATGTAGAATTTGTGAAGAGATAATTTAACGTTGGTGGTCAGAGCCATGCCGAGTATTAAGTTACAGAGCTGCCAACCATTACGGATTTTCCGTAATTATTACGGATTTTAACCCCGAATTACGGAATTACGGAACATCGATGGTTTATTACGGAAACGAGGGTTTGTGCTGCATGGTAACGGAGAAAATTCCGTTTCTGCTGTGCTTGTTTCGTGAACGCAGTTTGAATACATCGCTTGGTTGCACAAATAACGGAACTAGTAAGAGTGCGCATGTACGATGTACTGTCGAAATAAGTAAATTAATTCTCGTGTTTTCAAATAATAATGGGATGGTATTACGTCCGTTGTACGATACAACTAGTACATATTCTCGGACTTATCGTTTGAAGGCTACTTAAATCACGATAATTTTTGTACGGTACTTTGGCTAACCTGTGTTGTGTTAATTTATTTCTTGAAAGCCATTTTTTCCATATTAGTGTTTTTGTCGTGTCTACAGACGTGGATTTTTTTTATGTTTTTCGATAGTGATGTGTTCTTCAGTGCCGGTTTTAGAAATGAAGCGTGTGACAGAATAATGTGTATCTGGGGAAAAAAAACACGCAAGTCTTAGGAACTTTCGACTTAAATATTCAAAAGAATGGCCATGCTTGTCGTTTTCAAATGTTTGGAACGCCACGGTTTTGTAATGTATGCACGTGTGACTTTTCGATTGCATATGGTGGAAGGGATGACTGTAGACGGCATATTGAATCAAAGAAACATGCAGAACATTTTAAAGCCGTGACGAGCAATAAATCTATATCTTCGTTTTTTCGCTACATCTGAAGAAACGAAAGTAACGAACGCAGTTACTGTTTACAAGTCCTTGTGTTTGTCTTGCTGTTTGTTTACATGACATTTCTTATTCAACCAGGATAAAAAAAAAGCAAATAAAAAGACAGTTGCTTTAAAGTTTAACTTTGAATACTTTGAATTGAAGATTCAAAATATCCAGTAAAATTATTAATATTTCTTACATATTCAGATGATTGTATTGTTCTAATAGATTTTTTTTTATTCATTAATATGCATTGTATTCATATTTTTCTTTTTCTATTGCATATTATTGTCCTTGTTTTATCTTGAGAGTGTGTTATAATGCCCCAGGAAAAATTTATCGTGCATGATTTACGCGTACTTTTTTCATATACCTAATTGCCATTACTGATGGGTGTGATTTGAGGTTGGCAGCTCTGAGTTAACCTAAGTTTTTTTTATTTCATTTGAACAGTACCAAATTAGAAATTGTGATCACCTTCGTCGGCATTTGGCTCGTGGCGAAGTTCATTTTCGCTGGGTGCGGCTAAGTTTGAGGCCGCACTGACTTCTTGTACTTATAGTAAAATATTACTGAAGGACGCTATTTTTAGTTAATTCTCATCGCGTGAGCTGCGAGCATTTTTCGACGGGCAGATGTACGTGTTGAATGAGTGAGTGAAACATTGGAAGTGTTTGGATTCGTCTGTGCATTCTATTTGAAAAATAAAACAACAAAAATTACAATCGGCGTTGAACATCTTTTTATTTTTGTATGTAACGAACCGTTACAAATGGCGCCCGGCCACGAGGCTTGAATTTTTACACAACCCTGAGATTAAGACGGACATTTCGGCAGCGAAGGAGAAAATATATAATCATTCTTAAAACAGTGCGTGACTACGATAACCTGAAATAACAAAAATCTACGACTAATATTGAACAGTTTAGAAGAAAACGGCAAAGTGTATCCAGAACTGTCGGCACAGCTGAGCGGCGAATGCGGCGAGAGACAGCGGGCTGTTTCAGCGAGGGAAGAGTTCCAGAGACGGAGGAAAGCGGTACATCGCGGGACAGAGCGACCCAAGGCACTATGGAACTTCAGGCCTGTCTCAACGCGGGACTTTAGGACCTCATTGCCAGACAACGAGATCGTCACTTCGCGGGACATCGCGGGATGATTCGCCAAAAATAGCAAGTCGAAAAATGTAACAAAATTAATTGTTTGCATTGTTTTTCTTTTGTGTTGAGCATTCAACTAAGATTTGTGTTAAAATTTTTGTAATTTGTATATTTCATTATGACGATTAGTAGCCCAGTTGAGGTTATGGGGGAGGTCAGTTTCAATTAATCAGTTGTTATTGAACATGATGAGGGAAATGAAACAGGGACAACAGGAATTGACAAAAAAATTTGAACAATACTGTCGGGAAATAGACAGGGACAAAAGGAATTCCAACAGAATTTTACTCTAAAATTAGAACAGGGTCTAGCACAAAACACGCAGGAAATAAGGCAGGAAATTTCACAGATGAAGGATGAAATTCTGCAGGAGTTAGGGAATACAGAGGGTAAACTCGATGTACAAACTGATGTAAACAAGGAAATTCACACTAGTAAACAAATGGTTGAAAGCTGTGTATCACAAGTGGAAAAGGAACTAACTAATGTAGAAATTTGTGAAAATGAATTAATAGTGTCAAAAGAAAATGTTGAAATTCTTGGTCATGATGTACATGAACACGTAAACATTGGAAACAAGTTTGAATTGTTTCATGATGAAGGGAACAGTGAAATTTTGTATAATGTGGAGGAAAAGTTTGTTACAATAAGAGGTAATGCACAGGGAATCAGGATTTTGTGTAAACAAATGGAAAGAGTAGAGATGGAAATGAAAGCATTCTCAGATACACTTAAAGATCAGTTTGCCGAGGATGTAATCATGGGAACAATTTCTGCAGATTGCAGGGAAGTGATGAAAAGACATTTTTGTCAGTCTGCGCAGTAGTGTACCTAAATGTGGGCTGTGGGTACCGAATAGTTTTCAAACTAGAAATTTTGCACTGATCCATGTGGAACTTGGATTGATGAAAACTGTGCAACATGTTCAGAGGTTTTGTGTGTGGAAGCAGGTGTACAGAACTATCGCAGAAATTGTAAACAGTTGTTTGTTAAGGGCACAGACAGTAAATGGATAATGCAACATCTTGAAACTGTGTGGGTAGACTTGTTTGGTCCACTGCCTAGCTGGAGGGGTGGAGTCAAAACCAGTTGTGTTGTGTTTGATGTCTTTTAATTTTTTTGCAAATTTTTTCAATTTTTTTAAAATTTTTTTCAGAATTTTTTTTTTATTCTTTGAATTGTATACTTTTTTGGTAATGTTTTGTATTTTTTGAAGAATAGTTATAGTATAATATAGAAATGCACAAATAAGTTTATAACAGCAATTTTTTGCAAGATTCTTAAAGAGAAGGAAGATCAATACATCAAAGTTGATGTGAATATTTTCTGTTTTGAAACAATAATAATAATAATGGTATAAATTCATTTGAATAGGCAGCTACTAAATATTATGTGAAGAAATGCTTTACATTGTGAGAATTTCATTGCACTTGGGTAATGTTTTGTATGCTTAATGTTGAGTCATAGGAAGCTGTTAACTGAAATTCATTGAGTTATGTTTTCGGGAAAATGATATAATTTTGAAATGGTTAAATATTTTTAATGAAAATGCCACATATTGGTTAAGCTAAATGTTTGTTTTGGATTGAATGACAGGGTGACAACATCCTATATTAAAGGTATGGAATGTAATGCTAAACGTTAATGAATAACAGTTGTCGAGTTTTGAAGCTGCAGAAGCAGTTGTGTGTTCATGATGGCCAGAGGTTAGGTGAATTTTTTGTATTGCCCTAAATAATGCAGCAAAGGTTTTTTCTTTGTGTAATGTGGTTTGTGAGGCAGTTGGGGGGCCAGGAGGTTAATTTTAAATATGTTCCGGGCATGAAGTCCGATGTTTTTTTTTTTGCAAGGGTGCGTCCCTTCTCCTTGGTCGCTCCCACCCCTCATCTATGTTAATATATATGCTGCTGCTGCTGAAAGGGGAGGTATGATTTGAAACCTAAGGAAGGGCATTTGTTCAAATAATTTGTTTTTGAAGAATAAAAGCATACAACTGTAGCTTAATGAAGTGTTTGTCATGCCATGACTGTAGAATTGTCAATTTGTTGTTTGTGGAAAATTAAGTGAGGTATGTACAGCTTAAATTTTTATGTGTAATGACAAGTGCTGTGTATATTTGTGTATGGCTTTGGATAATTTTTTGTTTCTAATTTCATTAATAGGTTTGCCGAGCTGACTAGCAGCTAAAAGGGTTGTAGTTGGGCGCCCCTTACCTTTCGGCTAGCTCGGAAGCTAGGAATGATGGAGAAGGAAGTTGGAAGGAAAGGAATTCTGTGTATTTTTTTTTTGTGTGTGTGTGATGATAATGATGTTTTGGTGTATTTTTTATATTATGATTAATGAGAATAGGAAATGTAAGTGAATAATGTTAACAAATGGAATTCAAAGTGTGATACAGTTAATGTGTATTTGGTGTAAATATTATGAGGTGGTGTAACATTTTAATGAGAAAGTTTGAATGTGAATAGTGATGCTGTAGTTTGTTATAAAAGTTTTTGAGGTTTCACATACCTAATTTAATGTTTGTATTTGTTTAGAAGTTGTAGTTCATGGGTTATTAATTTTGAGCAGACTAGTTATAGTGTTGAGATAAGTGTTTTCCAGTGGTTGAAGTTATGATAAGTTTTTGTTAGTGCAGATATGAAGAGTGGAGATTTTGGTTGATTTGTATGGCTGTGCGAATGTGACTTTTTCAATGCGAATCAAATGTGAATCAAATAATTGCAAATATTTTTGAATAGCGAATAATTTGTAAATATTTTCTAATTAAGTTCTAGGTATTGACGTCGACCAGGGCTACGCCCTCCCTTAGCCCGATGTGCCACGTCACGCCGCAACTGACCCCCCTCTCCTCCCACCACCACCCTCTATTCAAACCTCCCGCCCCGTGCGTGTGCGTGTGTGTGTTGGGCACCTGGCAAGAGGCGGTGCTAGAGTCGGTGCGACGACCCCTTTCTTTTATTAAAATAAACATAATGTGTAAACCTTTTTATGTAATAAAATATCCATAATTGTCACTTCTCAAGTTTTAGTAAGTAAGGACGGCGCAGCGCTCCATGCGGGCATCCGCAGAACTACCCGCCAATAGTTTTTAAACTTTAATAAGAAATAACACCATAACTAAAGGTTAAATAAGTGTACTTAAATTATGTTTGTTTTTTAAATAATATTTGTTTGATTAAGTATGTTACCGGACGGCTGCCCGGTAACAAAGCGGGAACTTAACCCTTCCCGGCGGCCATGATGCTCTGGTCTCGTCAGTCTGTTTCCGTCCGCCGCCTGGAGTAGGAGCGGCCCGCGCACCTCGTCGACTTCATCTCTTTTGTTCACCGATCCATTAGTTTCCGTCGCATCTTTAAATAAATCTAAAACCTTGTAACTTCTTCGAGGCCTGCTCCAGGTGGTAGACTCTTTCGCCTAAATATTTGTTTTCCGTTTACGGATATTTCGTACGCGTAATCCGTGACTGCCTCTCGAGGCCAGGCCACGCGGTGACCGGGTCAGCCTATAAACTGGTTAGCACCCGCAACTGTGTTTTTTAGTACTTTACGTAAAACTCTTTTAACATTTTTGTAACGTGCCGTGTAATAATTCGCCTGTGCAAGTTCGCTGGTAATAAAATCACTAGCTCAGAATGTGTGGTTCAGTGGTCACGTGTATAATTCCCTGAGTTCCGAGGCGTGTGGGACGCCTCAAGAGCCCACGAACACGACGCACGAGGGGGGAGATTAGCCTAGCCCCACACGGGTCACGTCACGGCCCTGAGCCGAGAGTTCGTAGCCGGGTCCACGTGCCCTTCCACGTGGTGGCGCCCTAATTACTCCTTTTCGTCCATCCGAAAACCCCCCCCCCCCCCCCCCCCGCCATTATAAATCTGAATAATTACAGTCAAATTTTGGCATATTATAAATTGTTGTTTAAAAGAGTAATGTTCTTTAGCTTTATATACATTTTTATTACTCAAGTAAATAAAAACATAATAGCCTACTTAAATATTTATAACAATAAAAGTAGATTCAATAATTAATAATATTTAATAAGTTAAATTCGAATTTATAATTTTTTTTTCAATTTTTCTAATTTTTTGGAAAAATTGGTTTTTTTCTTTGTTTTTGTCTGGTTTTTTTCCTGGATTCAATTTTTCCGGAAATTTTAGAACCCTAGGTATGACTGGAGCTGAGCTTTGGGAAGTGGTTTGCCTGGGAGGAGGCTGAGAAAAGTGGTCTCTGTCATGAAGTCGGACTTACTAGTCGCATTCGTGACTCGAAGCAGGGAGAAAAATGAGGCTACAACTAGCATAGGCCAAATCACATCTGGGTATAGGATGAAGTGTTGGGAAAGATTCGTGTGACTCTGGTTGGATAATATTGATCAGGATGCACAATGGTCTAACAAAGTTTGTTAGAGATTTTAGGTGAAAAAGAAATTTCTACCAAGTATTTTAAATTTATGACACACAAACTATGAAGTGAATAAATGTTTTATTTGTGCCTGGAATTTCAAAATATATATGGAATGTAACCCGCAGCTCACTTGATGCTGATAAGTGCTGGGCATTTGCTGTCCCCCAAGCGAGCAGATAACCATTATCATCCACGTCACATAACAAACAGTAACTTTGCACATGTATTGAACAAGTACCGTGTTTTCTCGCTAATCGTCGCCAATTTTATTCTAAAATCAAGTAGGTGTGCGACGATTATGCGGGGAAAAAATTATGTTAGGTAAAGTTATTCATAAAAACAAAACCCGTTCATGGAAAGTATGATGGAGTAAGGTGGAGTATACAAGAGCACGCCAAACAATTTATATTAATAATTCATTAAACAAAAACCTTTCTTCAACTTTAAATAGAAAAACTAAATCTGTGACACGAACGCAAGCGACTTGAAGCTGTGACGTGAACTAACGCGTAACTACGGTCGTAGTATAATCTTGCCACGAAAGAGTGCGGTCTATCAAATATAGCTAACTCGGCACTTGACAGAGAGCACGCGTTGCATGCATCGGCGAGATATCGATATTCGACTATGTGTGCGCGCTCTATATGGGAAGCAACATAACCAAACATGAATGATGCCAACTAGTGCTGGCTAAATTTTTGTAAGCGGTACACCGCGGCGACGCAGACAATCAGATAAAGGAAATAACATTTAAACGTCTTTAAAAGAAAATTTACATGACAGACAACTTCATATTTCCGTTAATTAAATAAGTGGTAATATCCAAATAAATATTAGATTTCTACTTTAAAATACATCGTTTTATACAAAAAAGATACCTACACAAAGCGCTCAGCATCTAATAGCGGGACCAATAACATCATGCGACGTTTACACGAGAAGTTTTTTTGTCCTAATTTTGACTGCCTAAAATATGGCTGTGACGATTATGCCAGTGCGACAATTATGCGATAAATAAGGGTAAAGCACAACGATATCTCATAAAAAACTAAAGGCCCATTTTTGAAATGTAAATTCAACACTTCTTAATAAATGCTTTTAAAAATAAAAACTCAAGTAAATAAATTTTTCAGTGTGATCAAACATATTTTTAATTAATTAATAATTTTTACTTTTGGGAAACACAAAACATTTGACGATATCATTAGGTTATGTTTGAAAATGAACTTAATGAAAGTATCTATAAACAATGTTGTCAAACGTGTGACATTTGAAAGTATACAAATTCCATTTTTAACAAAGAAACTGAAAGACGCCATCTTGGTTTCAAATAATTAGGCCATAATTTGTGTTTGGTTTTCAGAAACATTGGAGTGGTTTTAAGTTTCTGAAGTTGGTCAACATGTATGATTAAAAGTAAATTACAGAAAAATTGATGTTTTAATTGTTTATTGTAAATTTTATGAAATAAAAGATATTGTTTCTTAGTATGGCAATCCAGGCAGTTGTTCAGATGTGATTTCAGTATCTATTTGGTAATTCATGAAATTACCTGGTAACAGGATTCATTTAACTTAAGCCTGAATATGGTGTAATAGGAGGCACATAATTATAAACATCCTAAAGCAAAATAGGTAGTCATTCTTCAAGAAATAACCATAAATGGAGGTTGCCAGTGAATGGCAATATTGTCAGTAACAAGTGAACATGTTGAAGGATTTGTATTTCTGTATGAAAATTTGAAGTTAAATAGGTTTAAGATGTTTCATTTTATTTACATTGTTTGTTTTAGTTATTATTTATCCTCGTCTTGTGTCGTTTCACATGTTCATGCCGAGTTCTCTGTGTGATGGTCTGGTGAATTTCCCTCGTTTTGTTTCCAGTTGTCGAAGAGAGCACTATTCCCGGGAGACTCGGAGATAGACCAGCTGTTCCGCATCTTCCGCACGCTCGGCACGCCTGACGAGACCATCTGGCCGGGAGTGTCGCAGCTGCGCGACTACAAGTCCATGTTCCCTCGCTGGGACTGCCAGGACATCTCGGAGACCGTGCCTCGTCTCGAGTCCAAGGGACAGGACATCTTCTTGGTGAGCCAGGCACCGCATGTCGAAGTTGGGCTCCACGCACAGATTTATCTTATTGCTAGAAGAGGAATAATTCAAATTTATTGAAATTGGACATGTCTATATTAAATATTGTTATAATTACATAATGTACATAGTAACAGAGGCTTCCAACAATTTAAAGTTGGAGGTTCTATGCCAGTGGTTTCAAGCACTTAAAGGTAGTACAGTAAACTCCCGGTATATCGCGCCCCGATTGATCGCGGAATCGGGTATATCGCGGGTCAAACCATGTCCCCCAGTCAGAAATGAATAATAATAATGGAATAAATGGTTGACAGCCGATTAGGATAATTTTGCGTTGTAACTAACAAACTAAGCATCGGGCAGAAAAAAGCCTAGGCGTAGAAAATGTCCGCAGTAAAATTCTAAACAAGATATCTCCGTACATTATTCCTCTATCTTGTAGGGTTTTCAAATTATGGTCCAATCCAGCCCAGTGATATTTTCTGAAACACTAGTTCTTAACGTCGCTTTATCTCACAAATGAAGCATCGGACAGGGGACCTGATAAAGCCCACCTTCCAGCGACATTGTCCAGCGTGACTCGGCTGGGGATTGATGTTGGATAGGCTTGGTTGTCGGCAAGCGCTGGGTAGGGAGAGGCGAGCCGAGAATATGGAGAGAGGTAGAGATTAGAGCGGGCAGAAACTTGTCGAGGGGGAGTGGGGGAGGGAATGTGTTCACGCAGCACACAGGCAGAGCATGAGTCACTTGACTGAGCAGCGTCCCTGCGTACAAGGCAAAATCAGGTAGTCCGGTGTTTAAAATTCCACTCCAGAATCTTAATTGGTACTTTACTGGACATCTGTATATAAATGTTTTGTTACAACTTAAACCTACAGACGTAATATTATTGGGTAATTCATTGTATTATACAAGTTCATCTTTTTACTTTGGTATAATGTTTTAACATTAAATAGTAAAGTAAATCGGCTAGCGTATTTTTAATCTTTGCCCAGGAATTCCCAGTGGTCCAATATTTACTTGAACCATACTGTACCACTTTTGCCGTGAGGTAGTAAACAAGTCCCGGAAATGTTTATGTGTAGCGGTCTCCCGACCTTTAAACAGAGGCTGGGGAATATAACACTTGCCGATCCGAGCCACACACACTCAGCAACTCGACACAGCTTTTGGTGAAATAAGTAAAGACAAAGTTTAACACGGTTTTTAATACGGTGTCACTGATTGCGCTAAAATTAAATTGGCGCAATTTTTGTTTCCCACATGTGACCATTTATAATTTACTGTAAGCATGGGTAATAAAGTTTAACCACTTGACACGAAAGACGATTCTTTATTTTTTATTGTACGAATGCTAGAATCGTTTTTTTCCTGTATCTGCGGCCTGCTTCTACAAAAGACAAGCTATCTGTAAGTAAATCTAGAATTTTTATTTTGTCAATCAAACTCGGTACTTTGCGATTCATATTCGGTTTGAAGTATCACTACGGCCTTTCTTTTTAGAAGACTTTGACCACAGAATCGTGTGTAACCGCACACACTGCGCTTACTTTGTTACGGACACTGACGAAGCAGATACTGTGGCTAACACCACGAGACTGGCAGCAGCAGCTTGTGTGCCGCACATGTGTATGGCGGCGTGTGGCGCGCTCGTAGGCCGTGCGACAAACTGTGCGCGGCACGCGGAAAAATAAAAACAATTCAACATTTAATATTTATCTTTAAAATTTATTATTTTTATTTTTTCACCCGTGTTTAGTGGAAACTGCGGATGCAAAGTCCGCACAAAGGCGGGCCGTCTATACTGTGCGTGCTTGCCGACCTATTAGAACACAGGCGGTGTTTTATGCCTTTTGACCTTGGTCACATCGAAACATCGCGGTTATGCAACAACGCGGGTAAAAGTTATGTCCCCCGACAACCGCGTTAAATAGGGAGTGTACTGTATATTTATAACAGTTAGAAATAAGTATAGCATCTAATACCAGGTTTTTTATTGCATAATCGTCACACCGTTATTTTAGGGCGTCAAAGTTTGTAGAAAATAATAGAGCTGTACCAATACGAATCGGCAGAAGCCGATTTTGCCTATATTTGGTTGAATCTGCGTTTCTGAAGATTTCCGATTCACTTGTTAATTTTCGGCTGATATTACTGAAAAACGAAAGTGTCAGCCATAACCTTAAAATCTACGAGTACCCTTTTCACTTTTCATAGTAGTACTGCATTCTTTCAACTGGCATTATTTCTTAGAAACATGTGCCAGCCGTTCTTATCAAAATTTAACATTTTTTTAACAGTAATGCTTTTTTTAATTCTAATGCATCATAAATAAATAACTACCATCATGGTAAAGATAGATATAAAAAATAATTATTTGTTCACATCATAGCTGCGGAAAAAAATGCTTCACCGGGAAGTTTTTTTAATAACTCATTTCAAGTTTAAAACTTAAATTTAAAAGATAATGGAAATCCACAAGTAGAAATTAACATAGAACAAAGAACATACAACATGTAATTTACCCATTATACATCTCAGTGTCACGGTAACTATAGTGCCAAAGGGGTAGCTTATCATGCTTCTGCAGTAATTACGGTATTTTCACAGAATCTTGTTCTTTTTAAGATAATTATCGTAAGGAAAATATTGGGTTTTGTGCTGTAGTTATGGTAAATCTTCTATAATTCTTCGTAAGTTGCTATTCATTTGTCTTCACATTTACGTGCACCATTATTGTTTTGCACAGTTAAATAGACAGATGTTTCTTATCATTGCTTCTCAGTTATACATGGTTTGAATATTATTTATGTGAGAGAGGCTATTTAAAAGTATTTTAAGAAACTGCTTATTCTACAAAATTAGAGTATGGTGCTTGCACAGAAGTTACACCTAATTTTGGTTTGTAGTAGGCCAAAGGTTAATGTAAACAAAATTAGGATGGCAATGCACTAACTTAAGTTACCACAAATACATCCAAACAAAATTTAAAATAAAAAACTGTATGAAATTATGCAAGATAATTAAAGTAAAGCACGTGTAATTTATGGTGCTGTACGATAATGGGGGGGGGGGGGGGGGGAAGTGTTTTCCCTTGTATCGGTTCGGAATAGGCGTATCGGCAACATATGTATGTGTGTATCAGCATATCGGCGTATCGGCAAAAATTTGTGAATAGGTACAGCTCTAGAAAATAATTCTTGCATAATTGTCGCATGATGATTTTGGTCCCGCTGTTATATTCCGAGCGCTGTATGCAGGTAATTTTCCCATATAAAACAATGTATTTTCAAGTTGAAATCTAATATTCATTCGGATATTACTGCTTACTTATTTAATTAACAGAAATACGAAACATATATGAAATTTATATGAACATTCATGCGAAACCACCTATGTTTTCATGTTGACATACAATTCCCTTAAACATTACCATCCATTTTACAAATTTATAACAAAGTATGCCCTTGTTTGACTTGCAGTTTATGGTGATCAGTCCCTCGTCCCGCGAAGCGATGTTCTACGAAGTTCTGCGCTGGGCAATATTTACCTCCAGCGATGTAGTGCTGACATACTGGGAACATGATACACAGTATCTCTTTGAGCTCAGCAACACAGCGGCATTTAGGATCTAACACTATTTTCACACTTTTTCAAAACATATCCAAACATTATTTCTTGCTGTTGTGTTTAACCACAACATGTTAGGCCAGCCAATTGTAACAAGTTAAAATTATGACTGTTCCTTGCACAGTCATAGAACACTTGAATAATATCTCATCCAGAGTTGCAGGTAGGTGGGTGTATAATTCTGGTTGTGGCTGTTAATTTACTTTAAACTGTTAGCGATCATTATCAAAAAAATCTTAAATTAATTTGGACTTTTATTCGTCTCTCTGTGACAAACTTTTGAGAGACTACCGGACATTCCAAGCCTGCGCTTCATGCCTGGAGCCTACAGATTCTTAATAAAACGTCCAAAAAATTATGAAAAACTAAGGTTGATGCTTAACTTTGACATGGTCCCAGCACCCAGACGTGAAATTGTGAGCCCTTAAATAATTACAAAACATTATTTGTGAGAACCACCCCCGCACATTCTTTTGGCACAGTACTGGAATGACTGATGAAACAAAACACATTACAAAACTTACAGAAAAAAATTCACTGAACTCAGGACTTCCCTGAAAAGCTGCTTTGCTATTGGCTATGTATATTATTCTTACATCTAGTGATTTCTCTCTTTGATGGCTTTTCCTAGATCTCTCACATATATCTCTATTTTACACAGGATGATAAATTATCGGCGCCACTGAGTCACAACACGTCTTGTTTTCATTCTTATTACACCCAGCACTGTGAAATGTTATAAAAATGCCACCAACACACTATGAACCCCATACATATAACTATCATTGTGAAAAGAATATTTAAATGCAATAAAATACTGAAAATCACGCATAAATATTCTTGCCAGCAAATTGAGAACCAGTAAAAACATGTTTAGCACAGGGCTGCCACCACTTTGAAAACAGTATCCTTGATTGAAATGTGAAATATCCTGTAATATCCTTGTTTTGAATATAAAATATCCTGTAAAATCCTGTACATTAAAAAATACAATAAAATATGCAATTTTTATGAAAATTACTCGATCGTAATGTACGTAACTATACTTCAATCAAAACAATTCAATTTTTAACACTTTATACAAGTATTTACACACACGTAGCCTACACTTCACCACTGGCAGTATTTAAATATCACTTTTTCAGATGTTTTGCCCTATTCCTCATTTCTTCTGTTGGCTGGAATTCTTCCATATTCTTCATAGAAGAGATATGCAACAAAGCATTTAGCATTGGCGATTCAAGACATGACCGTGCGCTGTCTTGATAAAGTTGGGCTTACTAAATATCCTTTCCACCCCTGCATGGCTGTGTGGAAGAATAAGCATTGCCTTTGCAAGTTTAAAAAGCAGTGGAAAACATGTTTTCCCATTAATTTCATACTGTGACACTTTATGCCAGGCCTGCCACCAAATTAGGTTCCTAAATCCTCTTTACAGCATTTAAAATTCCTGTAAAATTTATAGCCGTAATTGACACAATTTATTTTTCGCTGTAATTTTAAATATACTTTGCATTCCAAAACATAATTTAAAAAAAAATCAAATGAATGTAAAAAAAATTTTCAGATTTGCTACTTACATTACAAAACTAATAGTTGGTATCACAATAAAATGAAAAATAATTTTAAAATTTCTCTTCAGTATAGGCTTTGGTGCTTTTCTTATTTACAAACTATAAATACATCCATACAACTGAAGTTATTTACAAGTTTAATAAAAAAAAATGTATTTCACATCATTAACTAGCTACTTTTTCATGTTCTGTGCTCTTTTCTGCATCTCGTCAGTGGGATTGAAAGCCAGACCGGGTCGTTACCACAACGCCGAATTACCACAACGCCGAACGTACAATAACGCCGAATACCATAACGCCGAATACCATAACGCCGAATTCCAAATTGACCACAACGCCGACGACCCGAAAACTGCTGTGTACCACAACGCCGAATGACCATAACGCCGAAAAATGTTGCTGCGGGAGTGCCAAATGAGCAAACTGAAAACTACTAAATGAATTTATGTGTGTTTCTCAAAAGTACCTTAACGCCGAAATACCACAACGCCGAATGCCATAACGCCGAATCGGTAATTGACAATAACGCAGAATTAAATGTTGACGATAACGCCGAAATACAAATTGACCATAACGCCGAATCCATACTTGACCACAACGCCGAATCCGTATTTGACCACAGCGCCGAATCCCTAGCGTGTTGCCTACCAGCCAGGAACCTAAACGCAGTATTTGGAAACTTATTTTCTTTATAACGAAAGCAGCAAAGTTTAGAATCTTATCTGTAGTTGTAAAGTGGCACAATTAATTAAAGTAAGTTATAATTGTCAGTTATTATATGAATTGTTAGCGGTGATTAGTAGCCCCAGATACTTGGTGAACGGAATAGTTATTTATAAAATCATTCCTCTCGAGCTGTCTCCTCAGTTAATGCTTCGTTATCATTTCATGATAGCATTTAAACTCACTTCCATGTATCATTATTAACCCGCATGCCTAAGTTTCATTGTGCACTGTGGAGGTACATATAGCTGAAGTAGCTATTCAAATGCTTGGAAAACATTTAAGTCTTGCAAGATGACTACATAACATAATTATGCATTATATTAAGGTGGTTTGGACGCAATAATAGTTGTAGTTTTATATTTGTACCAAACAATGTCCAACTTTTAACCATTGATTCCGGTTTTCAATTGTTTCCCGAAAGTATAATGCTGAAATGGCGCGGTTGAGATATTCGGGCGTTTTTAGGGTCTTGAAAATTACATTTCATAAATTCCTTACATATCGTAGGGGTTTGTGAATTTTTTCATGTTAAGAATAAATCTTGTTCTAGCCGCAAATGCGTTCTTAAATGCGATATAAATGTGTTTAACAAAAAAAAATAAGCATAGTACACCTAATAATTTTTTCTAGAACCATTCGTATTTATGTTACAGATTTTATGAAAGTATAATTAGCGAACATATATGCTGTTTTTTTTTATTCCCAGGGGCTTTATCTTGAGCCTAGCATAGATAGAAATTAGTGTGATCCAATAAATAATAAATTAAATATTATTTACTTGGATACTGTAAATTGTATGCACCTAATTATAAATTTATCTTATTAAAGCGTAGCGACGAATTAGTAAAATAGCATGTATGTAAACTGATAGAGCTAGAGTTAGGTCCCGTTCGTAAGTTTACTGCGTTCAAGAAAGGTAATTGGTTTGTGCAGGAGCGCAAGAACTAACTATTCTCTATACCGCGAGGGTAAACGTTGCTTCCGAAGAGCCCGCTAGAATGCGTGGAGTGCTCTGCTAGAGGTGCTTGGCGCGGCCATTGTGCTAAGGAAGGCGCGCTGTTGTCACTTACTCGTCTGTTCTTTTCCAAGTGAACGAAGTGCGCCGGAAAGTCCAGAACACAAAACGTGACAACTTCGTAGTCGACAGTGTGAATATTTATGTAAACTAAATATATGTATGTTCAGTTCGAAAGCGTAGGTCAGATATTTTATTGGGTTTGCCATAAATTTACGTTGCCGTGATGCAGTAGGTACTGTGCGTATAGTGAAAAATCGTTACGTTTTTCTAGTAAGGCCTGTTCTAAAATACAACGGTAACGGAACAGACGGAACCGAAAACGAAAACGGATCGTTGTTCCGTTCCGTCCGTATTTTTCTCTTTCTACAACTACACAGACCCGTAAGAAAAACAGCCGGTAAATAGCAAGCGTGGCGTCACATAAAACTAAGAGTATCAAATTAATTACGTTTTAAATCTTTGTATATGTACGGTAGTATATCTGGAAATATATTAAATAGACATTTGGAAAGGAATTCAGAAATAATGGAAGGCATAAATCTCCTCATCTTACGTTTAAACATTTCATTTTAAAGTTTTTCTCCAACTTGTCATATATATAGTAAATATTTTACCATGAAAATCAGCAGTTCGTTAAAATTCATCACGACGAAAAACACACGAACAATTAAATCACAAAACTTGTTTACATTTTGTTTCTGTAAAATAAAAATAAAAAAATAAAAATTTTACAAAAATAAATCAAAACAAATTGCGGGAGGTTATGCCGTCCACCCTGGATAGTCAAGGTCACTGTGCGTAATGAGCGTTTTGTAGTAGGAGTGTGGGGGTGGTGGTGGAGGGTTAAACCAAATATTTTAGAATGACAATATAGGAAATTCGAGCCTTTTAACATGGTGAAAGCTGGCGACACCCGACAGCAGTGACCCTGGTGGCTTTGCCTAAAGGAACGCCCGCGAAATTAAAATTCCCATGCATTACAATGGGAGATACCAGCACAGATTTACTCTTGTCTCTTGAAATATTGTTGTTATCGTGAAATAAATTTACGGTCAATATATTTTTACTGAAACAGAGTATTCATATTTCAAAACAGTTACCCAATTTACAGAGCTATATTGATTTTTAAGACCATTAAATATAGTGTTACTGTAAACATAACAGACAACCAAATGACGCAAATCAGACAGTTTTTAATAATGAAACATACTTAACTCTAAACCTGAAATTTTATAAATCACATATTTTATAAATATTCCGTGAAAGTTGAAAAAAATTTCCTCGAGGAACTGCTTACAGTGAAAAAAACAACTTAAAAATTGAATATGAATTGTCCCGAACCAAAATTAAGTATTTTTAATGTTGCTAATTTGAAGTCAACCAAACACTTATAAAATTGAGATTAATTTAATTTATTTAACATAACCAAACACTTAAAACTAATTTACATTATTTTTATGTTGAAAACCAAACATAAAACCTTTGAAATCAATAATTTAGGTAAACTGCTTGAAATACTACAGTGACAACTAAGTCATTCAGCATAATGAGTGGAGCGCAAAAATACAAATTTGAGGATATTTAAATTATTTTTTAGGTAATGCTCTGGTTTAAAAATATACAATAAAAATTTTAAAACAAAATTATATTAAAAATAGATTAAAAAATATTTTAAAACATTGAATTTTGAAATATGCATCATTGTTTCCAATAAGGCACTATCATTTTTAAACAGTGGAAAAGGAATATTTGATTTAAACTATACACAAGTAAACATGGCTATAGCAAATATTGTAGTTCCTATTAAGATATTTGGCTATAGTTTCAGCCTTCGGAAAACTAAAAAACGACTTCTAAAAGCTAGATACATCGTAATTATTGCAACCAAACATTGCACAAACTTTTCCAGTCATTATAAATAACTTAAACAGGAGAAAACAAAGAAAAAACGTCCATTCAAAATTATCAAAATAACATTGTCTCAAATGCGCTTACAACGTATGTCCAGGCTAGGCCGCCAGAATGCGCTAATGAAAGTGTCGCCCGTTTTTTCGACGACTTTCCTATATTGTCCTAAAATATTTGGTTGAACCATCCTCACACTACCATAAACCTGTTTAGGGACTTAAGTGGGGGGAAGGGGCGGGGTGGTACATATCCCACATTGTAAACAAACAACGTCTACCATCAACTACTAAGTACTATAACTACTATTATAAACGTTCATTTAGTAGTGTGTCAACAATGTGAGGGATATAATAGACTAAAGATGATGATAATACTTACAGATTTACGCAAATACTGAATGCTGGTTGTGATCTGCCATACCACTGGCGCTAAAATACTAAATTCTTCCACGCTTGATAACTTAAAAAAAAATTATTTTCATATTTGAATTATTTTCACCTTGTAAACACCGCTCTTAAAGTGACAATAGATGGTTAACACCACTATGCAAGACTAATTTATATTCAAAGTCATCCACCAATGCCTTGTCATAAGCTTGGAACAGTTTACCGACATCAGATTAGTCATCCCATGGCTGAGGGGATGACACTGACATCACGCAAAATGTTTATTCAGATCTGTATAATTGTGGGTGTGAGTGTTCATGAACGTAATAGAATTGTAATTTTTTATATTAGTACTTAGTCTGCCACTTAGGAGTGTTTTTGTGTATTTGTAACATTTATGTAATTGTATCGTTTGAGCATTGATTTTTAAATAACATATCAATAAAAAGAAAGTGTATTTTAAATGTGTCCAGTGTAAGGAACGTTAGCATGCCCTCTGCGCTTTTAAAGACGTTCATAAATGAGAATGAATCACTGGAATATCAGGTGTAGGAATAGCGATATATATACACAAAAGCATAAAAGTGACTGCCTTAGACTTTCTCATGCCAGGTAGGCATGAATACTTATCAGCAGAAGTACGTCATAAGCACAGGGATATTGCCGTAAGGGTCCTGTACAAGCAAAAAAAATAAATAATATGTAGGTATATTCCATATACTAATTAAACTGAAGACTGTTCATGGTAAATTTAACACTTCTGAGCACCTGGTTACTTTTTTCTCTCGATAAATTTGTATCCTTTCACTACTTATTTATGCTAAATATTTATATTTTTCTATTCAGGATAGTCTGTTTTTTCAACCCAACAAAAATTATATGTCCGAAACCTCTACGAAATATAATATTGGTTGTTAGGTTATTCAAATAGTAGTGATTTTCAAAGTGTCCACTTTACCGTGAACGGCCTACCTTGAAAATGAATTATTTAACATGTTAGAAAAATATGAAGATATAATCTTATTAGATGATTTCAACATAAATATGTTAAAACTTTCCGCTGTGAAACAGTTCTACGCAGGAATCCTAAATATTGCGCAACGATTTAAGGTGGCCATCTGATAGCGGGTATGTTTTTAATGTTCGAGGCGTGGGAAGGGCGGGAGAGCTAAGAGCGATACAGCGCATCAAGGTCCTAACGCCTATATCCGCCAGGCGGTCTTCTGACATGCAGCAACATTGTCGAAGACTCCCCTCTAAGGCAATTTCAGTGGGGATCCTATCATTTTATGACGAAATATTAAATGTGAAGGTTTTTTGCACGTTCCTAAACCATTTTAAAGTCAGTGAAACTTTATTTTCAAACCTAAAATTGATGGTGAAAATAACCATTTTAGCCATTTTCAGCTTCCAAAAGAGGTTATTTATATAGAGGATTGTATAAGCTGGCATCAATGGTCTAGGAACACGTGTAACATATGTTAAGTGGTATTGGTAGCAAGTGCCGAGCTCACACGCGGTACACTTGTGTGATACGTGAACTGCTGAAGCTCTGCACAGTATTTATAGTGGCCGGTCTAAACAACCTCCTTAAATAATTTCACGTAACTGGATATAATAACCCAAAGATATCACATGAATACCAGAAGAACCTCGTATTTTACAAAAAAATTCGAAAACTCAGCAATTATAAAAAAAGAAGAAATTATTTTGTTATGGGTATATTTCAGCATATTGCCTATCGCATGTAATTTCATTCTGAATAATTTAATATTGGTTTTTACTTATTGTATGCTCGTGTAACATGCATATTTTGTCTTTAACAAGCTGTTTTGAGAAAAATATGCAAACTTTGCTTACAACTAATGTATACAGAATTAACGATATTTATAATAAACATCAAATACTTTATGTGTAAATTACGAACAACAAACTACTACACTTATTGAGACAAATGTTTTAAGACGCTCGTCCACTCACAGGTGACTTGTGTGAATGAGACACTAAATCGATATACTGCCCTTATCCTCGGTGCCTCCAACTCTGAGTCGCCCTTCACGCACAAGCAATTGAACGAGCATGCAGCGTTTTCATTGTGCAGCGTGTACCTACGGGACTTTAAGCGGTAACCTTATCATTTTTGCTATAACTACGTAAGTCTGAATCGAATAATATATTAGTAACTGCAAGAGTGGAGGTTAGCTACAGCATTAGCCTCCCACCTAGGCGATCCGGGTCCAATTGTAAAAAAAAAAAAATTATTCTTTCAAAAATATATTTCATTTCGATCAATGTTCCATTTGCCCTATAAAAAATAATAAAGTGTTATGTTTTAACTAGGGGAAAAATCAGTACTGATATTGAATGTGCAAAAAGATAAACATGTTGGCTGTATGTTTAGCTTCACAGTTGCAAGAGAGTGCGCTTATCTTACGAATACAGCATTTCAATGCCTGGCAGGTAGGCAACAAGTTATGGTTTCGGCGTTATGGTCATATTAGAATTTCGGCGTTATGGTCATATTAGAATTTCGGCGTTATGGTCATATAATGGTTTCGCCCTTATGGTCATATAATGGTTTCGGCGTTATGGTCATATTGTAGATTCGTTGTTGTGGCATTCGGCGTTATGGTATTTCGGCGTTGTTGTACATTTGAATTCTCTTTCAGTATATTTAGTGACTTTCTTCTGAGTTTGTTTTTGTGGCAGTACTGCAATGACATTTTTCGGCGTTAATGTATTTCGGCGTTGTGGTCATTCGGCGTTGTGGTACACGGCAGTTTTCGGGTCGTCGGCGTTGTGGTCAATTTGGAATTCGGCGTTATTGTACGTTCGGCGTTGTGGTATTTCGGCGTTGTGGTGCGTCCCCAGCCAGACCTGCAGATGTTCTCATTCTGCAATGCAACAGCGCATTTAGCATTGGTGATTCCATTGACGATCTGTGAACAGTTTTAACTAGTGGTGCACCGATGCGGATACCGATGAATCGTAGTCGGCGATTATGGGTACTTACCGATTAATCTTAATCGGCGATTATCTTAACGATTACTTTGCAGATTATCTACGTCCCGGCGTAATTAAGTAGGTTTTTACCGTTTAATATTTTGTTAGACATTTTAGGACGAAATACGAAAATATTTGTATATATAACAAAATTCTTCTAACTCCGTCATAACATGATTACAGATATTTCGTTAAGTTTAATAAATCTCATTGCCTGGAACAATAAAAAATACTTTTTCCTACACGTTTATTTACGTTTCGTCTTTTGTTCTGTCTTTTGTTTAGTGGCCTTGTACATTACCTATAGCCAGAGACGTAAAATAGATGGCACACAATCAAAATACCACAAGCAGTTGCAGTGGATTCTATGACAATAGATCTTTTCGAGTCGTAGTAGCGGTTCAAAATCGTGGTCTCGATATACCGTCTAGAGTTTATCACTGCGTTTTACAAACTTGTTATGGGCGTCTTTGGTAACATCCGTTGTGTTATTTGTATGTGACATGAAAAGTGAAAAAGTATTTATAATTTTATATATTCAGTCAACATAAATAAAATCACATGTGCTAGAATTGGTTTTGAGTCATTTTTATATAATTATAGTGAGATGGCGAGTAGGGAGAAAAAAAGTGAAGTGTGGAAACATTTTTCTATAAACTCAAATGAACAAAATAAAGCAACATGTTTACATTGCTAAACTGTAATTTCTCTATGCAACCTTATGTCATAGTCGATAATAATGCTAGTTTTCTGCAACAAAAAATTACCCATTGTAAATTACAATTATTAGACTGTAATTCAAGTTGTTTACAATAACAAATATAAATAGAAGTTAATTTAATTTACACTTTGCAATGCCTTAATAGTGTATTTTATATATTTTTATACTGTTATTATAACTGTATTCTCAATTTTACCTAAATTCGCATGGGAATAAAAAAAATTTGTGTGCATTATTACTAGGGCCTGGAATTTTTCGCGATTGCGAATTTTGCGAAAATTCGCACGAATTTCGCATGAAAACGCGAAAAGTAAGTACATTCGCGAAAACCACAACATTTATATATTACACTGCGAATATATCCTCGAAAAGTACCATTACAGTAGAATCCCGCCGATGCGAGCCCCCTCTGATGCGTCCATTCCGTTTATATGACCGTTTTTTGAGAAAACGTGAAAAATTTAAGCAGAGAAAGTCAAAAATTTGAGTAAAATCGGCTGAAAAACAAGTCTGTTACACTTTGTTGGGCTCTATGCGTTCACGTTTATCTTGGCGAGAGCTGTACTGTAAGCAGCCAGGCATACAAAAGACGTCTAAAAATAGATACCACCCCTCTAGACTGGCCACGCGGCAGTGTCTAGACGAGCTCGGCGCCTCCACTATCGCACGAAAAGCCTCTCAGCTGTCATGTTATCTTACCCGCCCGGCGGCTTGACGTCTTGACGTGACGTGACGCGACGCGACGGGACGCTTACCTCTCCCATCCCCTGCTAATTCTTCAAGGCTCATCCCTCCCAGATCCACAAACCATGTAAAAACAACCCCCCCCCCCCCCCCCTCCCCCCTTTTTTTTTTAACAGCTAACATTTCAACACATTCCCTCATTTCAACCTTCTGCGTGAGAAACTGTCAGCGTGTTTTTTTTTTTCTCTTTTTTTTTTACGCTGAGAAGGAACGTGGAAAAGATAATTGCTTGAGCTGTCAAAATAAACATCGCTGACTGCAAGGGCGGGAGCGCATCCTGTCGGTCTGTCGCTGTGATTATCTACTCCAAAAACATGTCACAGCATTTCAGGATAGCATTGTTCTTATTTCTTTCGTTTATAGCCGAATGTTTTCTACTTGATCCACACAAGGTTAAAGTATCCTTTAACCCAAGTCTTGTGTTTCAGCATAATTACCTTATTTTTACATAAGCCGTGTTCGTGTATGGTTTTGATGCTCAAAATTGATCTGGGGTATATGCGGTGGGGTTTGTTCAAGTGGCAACCCCGTGTTCCTCCACTCCATTAAATACGAGCATATCAGTATCAGAAACATGGGTTTTATTGTACTGACAATAGCACAGTGATGTGCAAATTTTGCAACTGTTAAGTTTCATGGGATAGAAAAGATTTCATTGACAAACACCTAAAGTTGGCTAAGCATGTGGAATTGGCAGCAAAAAAAAAAAAAGTAGTTGCAAACATCTATAGCAAACTGTTTTGGATTTAATTGGCTGTTATTATGCATATTAGCCTATTCCTAGTATACGTGGATTGTTTATTAAATATGTAAACTATTATATTCAATAACTGCACAATTTATTCAACATTTAAAATACCGGTAAAATTTCCATTGCATAACGAAAATACCGACTTTAAACCACCGCTTTTCTAATTTGAAAGTACCGCTTTTTGCATATTGAAAACACCGAAATTTTCCAGGCCCTAATTATTACACTTAAAAAAAATTTGTTCATTATAATCTGTAACTGAATCGGTATCTGCCGATTATTGCTCTCATAATCGGTATTCGAATCGGTAATCGGTAAAGTCATATCGGTGCACCACTAGTTTTTAACTATCTTGAGATTGCTGAAAACCCTTTCCACAGCAGATTTTCTCCAGTTGCAGCACCACTCAAAGGCATTACTTTGTACAGATGAGTTTCAACAATCTCAGATGGAAAGAACCTTGCTATCACTACAACCTGCCTAGTGACTGTAACATCAGTTGATTCATCAATCATCTGTGTGAAAAATTGTGTTTTCATTGCATAGGTAACATAATCTGCAGCTGATGTACCCAAAGATTGAATAATTATGTGGCTAGTTTTAGTGCGAGAACAATGTAAGTTTCTTGCGATTCCACTATCAGGAAACATTTGCGGGACAAGTTTCGTAAAATTATCACCGAGTTTCACAGATAAATTGTTTTCACAAACGAAGTTCGCCCATAACAGTTCCGCATCAATTATTTTGTTTGGTTTGGTTACAAAACTTGTCAAAGAACAACTCGGATCAGCAGCTCGTTGGTTTTTCGCATGCCAAATTTCAGTGTTATTTAGTTTTATCGCGATTCACCATAAAATCGTGCCTCTAATTATTAAGAATGATACCCTCCAAGTATTAAAACTAGGACACAGTGCACTGTGACCTTGAAACTATGTAATCATGGTTTACTGCGTTACTGAGAAGCATCATATCATAAAATTACTGTATATACCCGAATCTGACGACATTTTTTACCATAATTTATAATTCGAAACAAAGGGGTCGCCTTAGATTCAGATACACTGATTTTTAGGTAAACATACCTATTTTGGGTCAATATTTTCAGGTTGTGCAGTAGTTATTGGCTGCACACATGGGCGCAAATCTGTAGGATTTCCAGGGGGGGCCCGTGAATTCTGTGGTTTAATAATTTTGCGCTAGAGGTCAACCGAAACAAGTCTTCTCTGGATGATAAGCTCGTATGTTATACACTTTATTTTTACGTAAGTGATATTAACAATAAAGCAGAGCAACATATGTTTTAGTAATTATTAATTAATGACTATAAGAAATGGTCTCTCAAACATGTTTGTATAATTTGCTAACCTAAATACATAAAATATCCATGAAAAAATCTATTAAAATAATATACGTGAATATAACGCTGTCCGTCCGTCTGTCTGTCCGTCTGCCACCAGGCTGTATCTCATGAACCGTGATAGACACAAATGCTTGATATTGAAAACGGCAACAGGTAGACGCTTGAAATATTCACAGAATATTTAGTTATATATTCACTTTAAAATAAATGATTAAATTAAAATAAAACAAATTTTTAAGGGGGCTCCCATACAACAAACGTGAAAACAGAATAAAATTTCACAAATGATGTATTTCTGTTGCCGCTATAACAAGAAATTCTAAAACAGAATAAAATAAATATTTAAGAGGGGCTCCCAATCCCATACAACAGACATGATTTTTTTTTTGCCGTTTTTATAGATAATGGTACGGAACCCTTCGTGCGCGAGCTCGACTCGCACTTTGTCAGGTTTTATTATGCCACATCACATAATTACTGCGATTCAAATGCTGTTCGTGAAATTCTTTGTTCACAGTTTTTGATGCGCCCTAAAAACCCAAAGCTCCAAAGCTAATAAACGGATCAACATCAAATGAACGATCGAATCATATTAAAACCCTTAAAGACTCTTTTATTTAGTAAAGGCATCAACCAGGTAAAAAAAAAAAAACTTAATGACACAAATGAAAAATCTCGTAGATAGAACTATGAAATTTATCCTACAGCTAATTGAACCACATACATTTCTCGGCTTATTTTTGGTATAATCAGTATTTTGGCAGTGAATATTATTTAGTTAAAATATACCGCTTGATTAGTTATTAAAGAGACGCGTTTGCTTCCTTATTAACTTAAATACGGATGTGTAACGTTTAAATACTTCTTTCTCAATCTTACTTTTGTTTACTCGTGCAGTGTTGCAGTTATCAAATAACAAATGTTATAAAGTGATTATCGGCCATGAATTGTGAAAATTATCGTTTGATAATAAAAGGGGAGTGATTTTAAATTCCATATTGACGAGGAAAAAAATTATTCCCTGTATATTCACATGTAACGTACAGAGCAGCTAGCCTTACAGAATGGAGATGAGCTAAAAAAAATTCCAGTAATGGTATATAAGTTTCAGTTCGTAAATAAACTAAATTCTGCTATAATTACTGTTAAAGTATTAAGTTGTTTATTTACTGGAAAAAATAACGTTACATAATCACTTAAATAAAATATATTACCTAAATAATAGTCACTACTTATAAAACGATCAAGCTTACCAGGTGAGAATCAGATTCTGTTTTCCGTTTCTTCCGCGTCACGAAATTATCCATGTTGATGTTTGCCAAGAAAGCAGAAGACTGGCGCACACGAGAGCAAAACCACTTTAAAAACAGACTACCTGAAACCTATAATACTGTCGTTTCAGAGGACAAGGTAGTGTGGGTATCAATGGGGAGGAAATGCTAACGGAACCCTACCCTAGTTTCGTCCTTTGGAATGAACGGTTTCTAGGAATTAAGGGTTTCAAAGTTCTCACTGGAAAACTCCATACCATGGCTTTCGCAGAAGGGGTAGGGGAAAATAACTACAGAATTCAAAGGTAGGAATATAAAGCATGTCAAAGTGTCTGTCGTCGTTGTAAATAATAATCTGATATATATGCTGTGTACACCATTAACTTTAAAATCACGAAGTGGGCCCCCCCAAGGAGGGGCCCATTAATTCCAGGGGGGGCCCGGGCCCCCCTGGCCCCCCCGGGATCTACGCCCATGGCTGCACATGTTACAACCAATGTTTTTGGAATGTTCTATAGCACAAGATGGTGCCCACCTTATAGACTATTTTCTTGTACAAAAACATTAATGTAGGTTATACAGTACTTCCTTGCTGTGATTATTTTTTACAGTTGGACGAACGGTTCCGCGAGTTATGTTATTTACTTTTGAAACAAAAATTATTATGTGAAAATGGCCGACCACCTGGAAACTAGAGGTACGTCTGCAAGCCGTTTTACTAAAAGGGAAAGAGAATTCTATGACAAAAACTTCAAGATGATGGTAATAAAGTAGATGTGTGTGTCAACAAACCATTTAAAGACTGTCTAAAAGTGCTGTATTCTGAATGGCTCTTGCAGACTTGCCAACCTTTACAATTTTTTCGTAAAATGTATGAAAATCACGTCCGTTTTACGACTGTACGAGGATGTCTGCATTTTTTACTAATTTTAAGTACGAGACGTTTATTAAACATGTATATTATGTCTGCCTTAAATGTTTTATTGTATGGTTTGTGAAAGCTGTTGCCATGTGTTGTTACTGTGGAAACGAGTGCGGTAATTGAGTTATATTATTGGTCGAAGGCCAGCGAACCACGTAATTTGTTGTTCGATTGTGTGTCTTTCCTTATTGGCCGCCTGAGTTACATTGATGCGCTTACAACCAATCACGAACCAGTTTAAATAGCATTTTTAGTTTGGCAAGATGGTGTCGTGCATAACTGTATGTTGTGATTCTTCAGTTAAAGTTGAGCCAATTTTGAATTTGTTTATTACAGGTTAGGAAACAAATTTATTGCATGTTTTTAATAAAAACGTGTTATGTGCACAATTAACGGATGTGGAATCAAGTGAAGAAGAAAATGCCCCCGAAACGTGATACGCATTATTCTCGGGCATTTCGCGATACATACACGCGGGATTTTCCATGTATTCTTAAATCAAGGGAACACGGTTAGCATTTTTTTCAGTGTGTAGATGCGACATCAACATGGGGCACGGCGGAAGATATGACATCAATCTCCACGTGAACTGTTCAAAACATCTCGCAAATGTTAAAAGTGTCACAGTCAGTTCAAAGGTTAGTGATTAGTTCGCTAAATATAACAGCACAGACAATGCTGTAATACGTGCAGAATGTATGTTTACAAACTTTTTGGTTGAACATAATATTCTTTTAAATTTTTCGGATCACGCCGGCCCGTTATTCAGAAAAATGTTTTCAAATTCTGAAGTAGCAAAAAAAATTGGTTGCGCAAGAACAATGTCAACGGCTATCGTGAAAGAAATGGCAACAAATGCAACTATAAAAATGTTTGTAATTTACAAACTGTGGCATTTTCAGTCGCGACCGACGGCAGCAATGACTCTGAATCAAAATTATATCCACTAGTAGTAACATTTTGTGATGCAAGTTTGAAAATGATAGTGTCAAGGTTGCTTTCATTACCAGTACTCCAGGGAGATTCTACTGGAAGTTAACTGATATCAGTTTATATTGTAACAAAGGTACACTCTGTTGATTTTTAGGGTACCACAAGGAACAAAGTTTTTTCTTTGATGTGATACTAAGCAAAAATGTTTCCATAATGGTAAATAATGAGAATGATTGTTGGTCTGCAATGTTAATGTATGTTAAAACGATTACATAATTTCGATTACTAGAAAAAATGTTATATTGTGAAAGTTTATTAATTTTTCAATTGCCGCGAGCAGTTTACGCGTGTTATATTATTTTTTTTGTATTTTACTAATTGAGGGTTTCAAAAGTTGGCAAGTCTGGTAGTATTTAATATAAAATGGTCTATTCCGATATCAAATACATAGGAAATGAACATGCTCAATTGAATGAAATAAATCACTTAAGATTTTTGTTCAAGAAAACAAGCATTTTGACTATCAGGATCCAAGCGGTTGCATTTTTTTTATCACAAATGTATGCTGCCGTGCTAAAAAGCCTTTCACGAAATACTGTGGAAGGTAGCACACACAGGTACTTTCTAGCAAGTGTTCTCATAGTTGGAAATGTTTTGCAATTTTTCCAGTATTCTAATACGTTTGTGTTGGCTAGTGAAGTATTTTCAGAAAAAAAAGACTGAATTCATTAATGATGCCATCAGTCCTTTTTTCCTTGGAGGATTTGCTAAACAGGTCACTATATCGAGACCACGTGTCCATGCTGCTTGTACAGTGAAACCCTGATTATCCGTTTTCCAATGGACCATGAGTAAAAAACGGATAATCCAGGAAATCCTACAATGTGGGAACACACTCTAAAGTTATCAAATGCACAATGTATGTACTATTGCAAAAACTTTCAGTGAATCAGTTAGGTATTTCCATAAATTGACACCAGCAGCACACTATATACAATATCAATAGGGGCCTGTTCTTTTCGCGATCGCGATTAAACGACGATAAATGCGAAATCACCGTTAAATACAGTTTTTACGCGAAATCGCCATAACACGGCGTTTTTACACGGAATTTTGTATTAAAACGCGAAATCGCAGTGTTTTTACGCGAAATTTAAATACTGGTTAAAAGACTTGTCTCGTCAATGGTAAACAAACACCGCAACATAGCCGCCAAACATTAATCATAAATGCATAGGGACTGGAAAAATTCGCGGTTTGAATGACCTCTAGGATGGACTCCACGATCCTCTATGTACGCGGGAATATTACACCAGCTCATTGGCTACTGACTCGTGACACCTGCTAACTGGGATGCTTATGATTCGATACTTCAAACGTTGAGGGTCATTCATTGGCTCACAGTCCTTCAGGCAAACTGTGTTCCAATCACTGAAGCGGCAATAAGTTACACGCACTTGGATTCTAGCCTATCGCGATATGAACCCGCGAATTTTTCCTGTCTCTATAAATGCACTAAAGCAAACAAAGCTTACACACGCTCACGTTATAATGTTAAACCCAAAAATATACTGTAAAAATACGCAAAACTACGGCGTTTATTTTCCTTTCCGGCATAATGTTTGGATATATAAGACAAACAGGCGAAGTTTTAAAGCGTACGCACACCGCTCGGGGCACTGACGTCAGCTTGGAACAGCGACACCGGATAAATACAAAAGCAAGCAGATGATTGGGCGAACTGTGTTTGGAACAGCCTTACGTGAGTGGCCATATCACGTCAGCCGGGGGCGCTGGCATATAGTTGGAACAGCGTCGTAGTATCAAGAGAAATTATAAGATGAGTTTTCAACGGCATTTATAATTTCTAAACGCTCTTTAATGGTTTTAACCTCTTTTGTAGGCCGATACATATCAATGAACCTTTATAAATTTCACACGTGCATTAGAGTTAAATGCGTAAAGCTAATTTACCGTTAACAAAGAAAATCTCGCGCATATACGGCCGGCCACGGAAACGCTAGGATGAACAATTTCGTCTATGTTTCTCGCAGGATTTCACTGTCGCTAAATAGAAACGTGTTTACGTTGGGCTAGTATGTACAGTATATCGACCACGGTTATATTGTTGTGTCGATTATCGCACAAAGCAAGAACTATCGTGCGAGCGTTAGCTTTCGTCTGTTGTTTTATCGAAGTTGGTGAACTTGTTAGCAACAGCGTCATGCTCACTTTATTCGTTTTCTTTTAGTAATGGTCGCCATATGTAAATATTGGTATTGCGTGTCGTGTAGACACGCGTAAACTGGAATATTTCTCGGGAATTTGAATGAGAAATCGGTAAAAAGCCTGTAAAGTTCAACCCGTTAAACCGGGTTAAAAAATATTCGTAAACGATGGAAACGGGATTTTTTTAACATTGTTCTTGCGGGATTTTTTCGGGACCACGGACAATGAACAATAAAACCGGGAAATTCTACAATGCGGGAACGAATAAACGAGGTTTCACTGTATTAGTAGTTGGCTGGAGGGCAGATTCATTTGTGGCTGTCTCACTACTGTCCTGAAAAAATATACAGTAAAACACCGTTTTAAAGAACTTCATTAGAGTGTACAATTAATTACTAAGAACTATACCTTTGGTCCTGTCAGACGTCCATATAACATTACGTAAAAAAAATTCACTAGTACGAATTTTCTCGCTCAAATTTTTAAAATATTCTATAAATATTCATTTGAACGAACACTTTTCTGCCCGGCACGGTAAACGACAAACGGATAAAATCGTCGCCATTTACCTACAAACTGCCATCTTATTTATTTTGATACGCGCCATAGATGACAGCAATGGACTAGTGTCGAAATTAATGCACAAAACTGGTGTACCAACTAAAGCGCTGCAGTGTGGTGTTCGCTGACATTACTCTTTGTTCTATGCTCGCACGACGTGTTTAACCGATGTGAAGTTCTACATCATACAGTATTGCTACACACACATCTCTGGTCGTTTCCTTGTTTATTGTTAGAGAAACGTGGCTATGCTACGAGTACAGTAGAACCACGTTAATTCGTGATGGTCTGGACCGAGAAAATCACGGATTTCCGAATTTCACGGACTAGCGATTAAAAGCCCAGAAGGTCTTGTCAAGCTTCTCAGACACCGGCGTGCAGTTGGGTTAAGGCCAAAGTCCTGTGACGTAACATCTCCTGAGGCTTACTGCACCTTGGCAGCAGATGGATAAAAAATAGTAAACTCCCCATTATTCGTGTTAATTGGGATCCGCCGATGCCCGGATAGCTTAAAAAAATACGGCACTGCCTAGCCATTAGTTCACGGTCATTTACAACAGCCGAAGAGAGAAAGATAAGATCGTGCTGACCTTGCACACATAAATTTTGGGTAGGCCCTCCCTCTTCCCTTCGGCCAGCCGAATGCCAGACACGTCACTCGCCAGGCGCCTGCCGTGCGTGTGGGTGCGTTGGCGGGCGGAAAGTAACTCAGTAGCACGTGAAACAACATTCAAACCAAGGGAGACGGGAAGCAGAAGTCAGGACATCCCCCTCAAGTTTAAAGAGTGACAAATGTGACAGCTGAAAGGGGGGCGACACAAAGGGTCGGTACAAACAGCGTTGGTTGCAGAGTTTGGCAGTCCACGCGATGGCTTGCAGTGATTGCCGGCTGCCGGTCCGCGTGACGTTAATTTTAAGCCCTGACAATAAATTTTTACTTCTCTTTTTTTTTCTGCACTTTTGAATCGTCCCGGATTATCCGATTCCCGAATTAGCGCGTCACGGATTAACGAGGTTCTACTGTATAACTTAGTTTTACATGTGTCGGTTCCATTTGTTTTTATATTTTAAAAAACAGTACTACTGAACATGTCTTCTAGGAAACGAAAGGCGATTGATGTGAAAATGAAACTTGAAATGTTAAAAGCAGTAGATGAAGGATTTTTTCTCAACAATTTAAAAATGTAAAAAAAAATTCCCAATTTTAAATTTGATATTTTTGGTTTTTTACAGCATTTTTGCAAACAGCTTGTCTTGATTCCAAAGATAGGCTTACTGTTTTGGCAAACAACTTACGTATTTTTCTGTATAGTACATACACATACTAGTATGTATGTATGTATGTATGTATGTAGTATGTATCTTGATCCCAAAGTATAGCTGTTAAAGTAATTGGTGCTTGTACCACTCATATTGGTATTAGATTTTCTACTTTGTTAATTTAACAAGATCGAGTTATGTTAAAAACCCCAAATCAGGCAATCATTGTGATTTCGGTTTAAAGAACTTCATTATTACAAACTGCCATAATTTTGGTCCCTTCATGTTCTTTATAATGAAGCTCTAATGTAATACAAAAAACAGAAGAAAATTAGGACAATTGTGTTGTGTATAATGTTCACTGCTAAAACAATTTAAATTGTAGCATTCCTTACAGTTGTGTTCAGAAGCTGCTTTGCTTCAAACAACAATACAGTCAAACCTCATTATTACAAACCTGAAGGGACCATAATTTTAGCACTTAGTAATAACGAGGGTTTGTATTAACCAAACTATTGGGATATCATGACAAAAAAAATTGATTGAACTTTAAATGCCTATATTTACAACCATAAAGAAAATTATATACACTGTTGGTAGTATAAGCTGGCTTCACTACATGCATAACAATTTGTAAACACTGAAGTAAACAAACACAATGCAACACTTACAGAATAAATCATAATACAAACTTCAATTTCAGTTTTCGTTCTCTCTCCATTGTCTACTTCTTCGAAAATTTTAACTTTAACTTGCAATGTAAGGTCGTTGCGTTTACGTTTCGCAGTCATATTACAAAACAACTCAAGCTCAAAATTGAGGTTAAGACAGACGTGCGTGAACAATGGAAAATATCAGAACTTTTTTTCCATTGATTGTTTAAACTTCTACGTATGTACATTTCCGACGACTAATATTAATAAGGTATAGAGTACTTTCCTTTTTCGTTTTCCGTTTACAACGTGGCATCTTTTCTAGTTTAGTTACTAACATCGCCACTAGAGTTGAACTTTTCATCTTGTTTTTCGACCATTTTGCGCTGTAGGATACATACATATATCTTTGGAGAGACGTTTGTTTACATGACGGTTATGAATACGTGATTTACTTTAGACTTCGGCGGTGAAATTCGTATTAACCGTTTACTTATACACGTTAACAACTACTTGAGGGATCAAAACAACTTCGTAATTCATACTAACCGTATTTCGTATTAAAAGTACTGAATAACATAGGAAAGCATACTTTATTTTCTGTGACTGTGAAAGTACTTCGCATAAACGGGAATTTCGTACTAAGCAGATTCGTATTAATGAGGTTTGACTGTAAAGTTTTTGCAATTTCCACTTTTTGTACATTTCAAAAGGGGTTGGTTTTAAATCTGGGATCTAGTAGAGTTGCAGATGACAGTATTTTATTGTCCTCCATTCCAGTATATCTTATTCTCAGTGAGGCCAACAGGTCATTTTTCTCCCCTTGTAGTCCCGATCTGATTGATGCATCTTTCTGAAGCTCATTTTCTAGGACATTAACTAATGGAATAACCTGCAAAAATATTTTTTAAAAAATTAGGTTTACATCATCCTGTGGCATTTGACTTTGTATGACAAACCATTTTCATTTCAACTTACCTCTGAAGTTGTTACACTTGGTCAGCTGACTTGAGTATCGCAGAATCAAAAATAGCCAAGATAGGAATTAAGTTTTCAATCAGTGTCCACTGCTGGCCTGTCAGTTCTGGTAAATTCAGCTCGCCACTTGTCAGCAAAATAGCCCTTTTCTGCTCCTGTAGCCTTTTTAACATGAGCAACGTGCTATTCCAGCGCGTAGGCTCGTCCTGGCTAAGCCTATGCTGAGGAACACTAGCTGTTATTTGGCACTGTTTTAATATCTTCATAGCATGTGCTGAGTGCTTGAAGTGCCCTACAAGCCTTCTACATGCAGGCAACAAGTTGGTAACAATTTAATGGCTAATTAAGCCATTCTTCAACACTAACTGCAGTGTATGTGCCATACATGCTACATGAACAAATGCAGACTGCTCCAGACCTGCTTTTATGTTACGGCCATTGTCTCTCAGAATTGCCACTTTTTCTGAAAGTTGCCAATCTGCCAATACCTCTGTTATAAATGAACAAATATTTTCAGCAGTGTGGCTTACTTCTGGAAATGGCACAACTTCCACACACAGGTCATGCCAAATAAAATTTTCATCTAAATAATGAACTGTTAAGCTCAAATAATCATCATTGGATATCGATGTCCATAGATCTGTGGTTAAGGCAACATTTTCCTTAACTTCATTCAGAACATCGTTGTACATCTGGGGAATGATTTCATTTGCCAAACTCTTACGAGAAGGCATTGAAAAACGAGGTTCTGAATGGTTCACCAGTTATTTGAAACCTCGATTTTCTGTGACAGAAAGTGGCTGCCCATCTACACATCATTTTGGCAATCAACTTTACAATGTCTGTTTGCCGCTTGTCTCCACGAGGAAATTTGGTTTGCTTGTCAAAACTAGCTGTTATTGTTTGTTGCCTAGAGCTCGTACACTTGGTTGGATCTCCTGATACAGCACTTGAAGTTGATGCAGATGAAGACAGTGATGAATAAGTGGATGCAGAAATTTGTTCCTTTTTCTGAATTTGAATTCTCGCCTGCCTCAGAAGAGGTTATGTCACCATGTGACTTAAACAATTTACTAAGTGTCTGTTGTGAAGGTGGCGCATTTCTTTTATTTTTGTCCTGTTTTTCATTAAATTTGTCACTGTGTTGACCACGAAGATGTTTGATTAAAACACCTCTAGAAATTCTGGCTCCACAATGTTCGCAATAGCAAACTTCTCATCTGCATCAAGAACAAAATGTTCCCACACAGACGATATTACTGCAACGAAACAAACTCCTCATGCACAAAGCTGAAAATATTACTTCCTTTATTAATTTACGTGCCAATAACAAAAATTATTTATCGCCTAAACCACGACCGTAGTCAAAACAAAACTTCAAAGTTCTGGCTGTGTACCAACCTCCCGGTATTATTGGTCGCATGTGTTGAAAAATTACTGTAAAATAAGAATCATGTTAGAGTATCATCTAAAAGGGTGTTAATTGTTTACTTCTATTTTTACATACATTTAAAACCATATGGTTTAATTCAGGAATGGTAAAATAACGTTTTCCGTTTATAATAAACAAAATACATTTATAAAACACATTCAGTCTGAACACTCACCAAGTTTATCTATTCATTGTCTGAACTAGATTCTGATGCAACAGATTTATTTGCCGGGATGTCAACGTCATCTTAGTCGCCGCTGTCGTCACGTGTTATTCAAATTGTCTTTTTGTTTTCGCCAGTCACGAAAAAGTTTTTCACTTACTGAAAATTCGCTTTCCGCGGCCCGATTTTCATGCTCTTCTGCAAATGCGATTACGCGCAACTTGAAAGTGGCAGTATACAAATTTTATTTACCCATATTTTCACAAAATGAACTTTCTCAAACTCTGCAATTACTGGTACTTTCCACTCCAATGCAAACGAGATAAAACAATGGCATCACAGCATCTTATCTTCCCCACACATTCCTTCCTCCCACACCGCCAATTAGAACATGCCGCTCAAGGTTGGAACAATGATAAGCGCCACACGCCACGTGAAAGCAGGCTGTTCCATTGTGTTTACGGCTGTTCCATTCGTGCCTTGCGCCTCAGTCGCCGTCAATAAATTAGGGTGCGACGAATATGGGGAGAATCTTAAATACCAAATTCATTACCTCAAACAATAGGTGCGACGATTAAGCGATGGCGACGATTATTAGAGTAAATACGGTATTTTCTAGGGGTGTGTGAATATTCGTAAACACGAATAGTTGCGAATAGTAACTGACGAACTATTCGCATTCGTAAGTCGAATAGCAAAATTTAAAATTGCGAATACCGTACTGGCCCGAATAAGACGACCTACAGTTTCAGGAGGCCAAATAAATGTAAAAATAATTTTGGTAGAAATTAATGTGAAAATTCATTAGACATACATTTTGTGTTGATAAATCCTTTTTCATGGTTGCTACAGGACTAGAAAACCGGGAAAACCGGGAAATGTCAGGGAAATTAAAATTGTCAGGGAATTCCGGGAAATGTCAGGGAAAATTCTACGAATTCTGGAAATTTTAAAGTTGCTTATAATTCAAACAAAGCTTGGTTTTGATGCGCTCATACCGCTACCGAACGACTCCGCTAAAAGGCTGCTGCTTAAGGCACACGGCAACTGCAATTTTTTTTTACTTGGTCTACGATTGTCCGTTGCAATAGGCTGTTACAACCACCCACCATAACTTCTGGCCAATCCAGGCACTCCTTTGTTCACTAGCGAACCCGGCCTTCATTTGTTCGTGTTTTGATCCTTTTGTTTTTTGTTCCGTTCCATGAAGTGAACTACAGAACGGGCATGGCGTCGTTTATCTTTTGAAGGCTGTTTTCACGTGGAATAAGATGAGTACAAAGCTTATTACGTGAATTTAAAGGCGTTGTTTCAGGTGAAGTTATTAAAGGCGTTGTTTCAGGTGAAGTTAGTTTTTGATGCGATCATAAGAAAATAAAGTGCATTTTGATAAAGAAGCAATACCAATTCTCATTTTGAAAACTACCAAGCTGATACGAAAACAGGTGGCTTTTGTGTGCGGTTATGTTTTTGCATTTTTTTTAACTATTTTTTTTATTACTTTTTTTCAACCGTTTAATCCGTGAGTTCTGTTGCGTGACACTTACATTGTGTATAAAAATATGCATAACTGAACATGTTTTTCCCCAGAATCGTTAGTTAACATTGTAAGAATGTAAGAGTATTGCATGTTGTAATGCTGCTATTGTAATTCTCTAAGTATGCCCGTTATATTGCTAGGTGTGAATTTGTAATAGTTTTTGTATTTGTGTAGTAATATTTTTTTTAAGAATTCATAAACAATAATTTTTTAACCTAACCCGAAAATGTTAATATGTACTTTTTTTTAGCTTAGAGATGTTGAAGAAAATTACTTTTAAGGAGAATTGGCTCAAGGAGTCACAGTTTCAGCATATCAAAACCCTCTGCTAAAAACATAAATTCTGCGTAGTGTACTTTGTGCTACAAAAGTATTCAACTCAGCAATATGGGCCGAAGAGCTCTCACCAGCCATGTCAAAGGAAAAAAAAACACATTCGCAATTCTGCCGTCAAAATAACACAATAAAAAAACCTTATTTTACCTCATGTTAAAATTTTTATATTACATTTAATCATATGCACGTTAATATTTATGGTATGAACTTCATAAGAAAGTCAGGGAATTTTTCTCTTAAATTTCTGGAAAACAGGGAAAAGTCAGGGAATTCTAAGATTCTATTTCTGTAGCAACCATGTTTTTGCATTTATGTATACCGCATTTAACTTTCCGTTTTACTTAAGCTACGTATTACAATTTAGTAGTGTGTTAAACGTAACAAAGCAAACAAAGAAATGCAGCTTGCCGGAACAAAACAAGTGGCTAGCTGCCATGGTGAAGCATACGGCCATGAATAACTTCGGTGACGTGACCGCGAATATTTGTCTATATTACTCTCTGACAGAGAGTCTCTGTCCTATGAATTTTAAAGAATAATATGTGATAATTATGTTGTTTGAAAGGTTTTTACATAAATAAAGAGTGGATTACTGTGAAATTAAAATAGCTTTTGAAGCAACATACCAAATTCCTGTAAATATAGCATCTTCGGCAATGTTCGTTTTACAACAAAGAAATATTGTGGAAATACAGTTGGTAGCCGTCAATTTCCAAACATTACATCCGAAATGTTCTTAACATTTTCTGTTTGTAAACTTAAACAATTGTTCTGAAAATAGCTGTGCTATTTTAAAACAAATAGTTCCGTTAAAAAATATGAAATTAAATTAACGTAAATGTTAACACGTGATTGTACACAAAGTACAAATATGAATTTTGTAATAAAAGGTTTCCATTTTGAGATGCGTCAACATTCACATTTTTACTCAAGAACAAATATTTTAATTTTCAACTTTAAACAATTGTGAATTACTGCAATATTGGGTGGATTAATCGTTTTCCCCGTATGAGGTAACAAAGTTTTAGTTAATATAAAAAATTGTGAACATTTTGTTTAACAATGTTTCTTCTGTAGCTTTCAGCTTGGAACATGTTTGGGGTGCTGACGTCTTAGGTGCGAAAATAAGGCGACTTCCAATTTTTTCATTTCTCGTTTATGTAAAAATGGTCGCCTTATTTTCGGACCAATACAGTATTTACATGGCTGTGTTTTATTTCTCGTGGTGGTTCCAAGAGCTTCAGTTTTCACCAGCTTCTAATGTAATTTCCAAAGTATTTATACATTCTTACTAACATAACCACAATGTATTTTTAAAAGGTTCAATTCAAGAAAAAAACCAAACCAAAATCATCCTACATTAAACCAACTTGTTTCAAAAGCCAGACGGTAAACGTAAACACGAGGCCATTTCCAAACGAATATTGTTAGCAGGAATGCCAACGACTACAGTATTTTTGATGAACGGTTGCAATCGTTTACAAAACCGTTAAAATTAACTGTTTAAAATATTTTATTCAATGATAACCTTTTTATATACTCAGTTTGAGTATTGAAGTTAATCACTGAGTTTTTCCGGTCATATATGTTTGAAGTACAATGAAATTAATTTCCCAAGCTAGGCATTTTTTTAATCCAAATTTTTCCATTGTGGTAACCGAAAGGAAAAACAATAGATAACAATTATTAAATATTATTATATATGAAATAAATATTAATGTCCTCAATAACACTTAAAAATACTAAGTGAACTTTTTTTTTTTTTTTTTTTGTGGTTTCATTCACAGAAAATATCTTGTATGTATAAACTAAATATATGAAAACTCGCCATTGTTCAGTGTGGTAACACAGGGTGGCCACTCACCGCGAAAACCGGGAAAACCGGGATTTATCAGGGAAATCACGTTGATCGGGAATTATCAAGGAAATGTCAGGGAATTTTTTCAATAACCGGGAATTTTTTGTCATGTATAGGTATTTCCGCAGAGCTGCCAACCATTACGAATTTTTCGTAATTATTACATATTTAACACACATCGCTGGTTTATTACGGAAACGAGGCTTTGTGCTGCTGGGTAATAGAAAAAAATTCCGTTTCTGGTGTGCGTGTTTTGTGAACGCAGTTCGAATACATCACGTGGTTGCGCAGATAACGGAACTAGTAAGTGTGCGCATGTACTGTCGAAATAAGTGTATTAATTCTTGTGTTTTGTAATAGAAATGGTACGGTATTACGTCCGTTGTACGATACAACTAGTACATATTCTCGGACTTTTCGTTTGTTAGCTACTTACATCACGATAATTTTTGTACGGTACTTTGGTTAACCTGTGTTGTGTTAATTACTTTCTTGAAAGCCATTTTTTTCATCAAAGTGTTTTTGTCGTGTCTACAGACATGAAACCATTTTATGTTGTTCGATAGTGTTGTGTTCTTCAGTGCCGGTTGTAGAAATGAAGCGTGTGACAGAACAATGTGTATCTGGGGCAAAAAAAAAAAAAAGAGCGTTATTCTTCAGAATTTTCAACCAAACTATTCAAAAGAATGGCCATGCTTTTCATCTTCAAATTTTTTGGAACGTCACGCGTTTTGTAATGTATGCACGTGTAACTTTTCGATTGCACATGGTGGAAGGGATGACTGTAGACGGCATATTGAATCAAAGAAACATGCAGAACATTTTAAAGCCGTGGCGAGCAATAAATCTATATTGCCGTTTTTTGGTAGAACACAATTTACCGATAGCAGTAGTCGATCATTCGGGTAATTTGTATAGAGCTATGTTTCCGGACTCAAAAATTGCACAGAAATACAGCTGTGCGAGAGCAAAAACATCTGCCTTAGTGGAGTATTTGGCTGGTGAAACTAAATTGAAACTGTTGCATACCTGCCAACCTTTCCGATTTTTCCGGAAGTCTTCCGAATTATAACTGCTCTTTACGATTTTCCGAAATTGTCTGAATTCTTCCTATTTTTGTAATTAAAATAGCTTCGCGGTAAAAAAAAGTCGGTGTCTTCCAAATCGATTCAACATTCATGTCGATCGATGTATCGCGTGTTGTGCTCATGACTATTGATTGTTTTTTTCTCTCCATTACACAGTTCTACAGAGAGTACGTCGTCGCTTGTTTGACGGTTATTTAAGATATGTGATTTTGATTTATAATTTACGAGCTGCTATTACGTATTAAAATTTTAATTTCAAATACATTTAAACTGGCAAAATACGTTGTGGTCAACGAGTGCAACGTGAAACAACTGTTTACGAATTTGTTTACTTTGTTACGGGCTATTGCCGTTGCCTCGTTTAGGCGTTTGTGACAGGTTATGAAGCACAAACTTTCTGCATTATGTTTTCAAAGATGAGTACGAAAAAACAATATTATTACCAGACATTCCGTGATACATATAGTGCAGAGTTTCCATGCATTTTAAATTCTGACAAAGGGGAAAGGTTTGGATTTTGTAAGATATGCAGATGCGACATCAACATATCGCATGGTGGTAAAAGTGACATCAGCGTGCACATCAAACGTGCGAAGCATTTATCCAACGTAAAATGCCAAGAAGATAATCACAAACTTTCAAGGTTCTTTGTTAAATCTGGGGGTGCAGATCTAGACATTACGCGATCTGAGTGTTTATTTACTTCGTTTTTGATAGAGCATAACATTCCTCTAGCGGCCGCAGATCATGCAGGTGCGCTTGTCAAAAAAATGTTCCCAGACTCGGAAATTGCCAAGAAATATGGATGTGGGCGTACCAAAACTTCTGCTATTATGAAAGAGATGGCTTCGGATGCAAAATCCGGAGTAGAGCAGTACTTAAAAAGTTGGCTGTTTTCAGTCGCAACTGATGGTAGCAACGATACTAGTTTTCTAGCAAAATTCTTATCGGAAGCCAAGATATATTCTGTGAGTTGTATTCTTGTGTGAAATATTGTGCTGATCTTCAAGTATCACAGTCAAAATGTAACACACAAATATTTTTTAATGTAGCTATAGCTTATTTGATAGTGGGTGATTTGTGTAATTTAGTTGTATTTTAGCAGTACAAGTCTGCATTGTAGCCATATATGTAATTTTTTTTGTCAAAATTGGTAATTTTATTTGTGTTTAATAATCTTCCTAATTCAGATTTTCATAGGTTGGCAGGTATGCTGTTGAATCATTAGTAAGTGAACCATTTGCTTTAGCTACAGATGGGAGTACTAATTGTAATGCAGTGAAGATTTATCTATTAGTTGTTTCATTTTTAAATCAAACACAAGGTAAAATTTGCACTGTACTGTTATCCTTGTTGAGAGTACTAAGACTAAGAATATTTCACAACTAGAAATGTTACACATGTGTTTCAAAATGAATGTAAGAACAGTTATCAAAAGTTGTGTGAATAAATGTTTGAGCGCTCGCCACTGAAATACCCCATTACTAGGGACAGGAAAAATTTGCGGGTTCAATGACCTGTAGGATGAACTCCTTAGTTCTGCGTATGTACTCTCGGTCAAATGCCACCCACTCATTGGCTGCTCTCTTGTGAGACGTCCCAACGTAGCAGCCTGAGATTCGATAAAGCTTTGGTCGAGTGTTTCTCATTGGCCCAGAGCCATCGAGGTGAGTAGTGAGCCAATAGCAGAGGCAGCACTGAGGTACAACTATTTGTACTTTAGCCTATCGCGAAATGAATTCGCGAATTTTTCCGGTCTCTAGACATAAAACAAAACACAGACTGCAGGTCATTGAAAGGGGCGCTATAATGTAAAGTGACATATTTAAAATGTATTATGTTATTTAACGAACTTCCGTATGTATATAATGAAGAAAATGCAGCAGGGTGCTAAAATATGAGTAATCTCTTTGTATAATATTATATTTTTTCATCAAAAGTATATTTTTTTTGTAATTGTAAATATCAGGGAAATTTTGAATTTTTAATCAGGGAAATCAGGGAATATTTTTGGTGACTGTGAGTGGCCACCATGTAACATATAAAATATATATATATTACAACTATTTGACTTCGAAACTATTCACATTCTATTCGATTCGAAAATATTCGACCATCAGAATTCTCTATTTGCACACCCCTAGTATTTTCATTTCGAAGTGAATTCGAATCAAATTTTTATAAATATTCCCGAATTCGAATCGAATATTGAATACTAGGTCAAATCAAAGAATTTCTTAAATGCAAACACCAAACAATGCAACAATCTTATTTATAGTAAATGTACAAATCTTAAAATCTACAAGCTAGGTTGAATATAAAAAATAAATGTAATTCACAAATGCACAAAATATATGCACATTTAAATGCAAGAAATTCAAAATATTAAAGTACGTAATAAACTACAAGTTTGGTGACAGAAAATATTTTTCAAAACTTATTTGAATTGTCATGCAAAAATGTTAGCTCCTGCACATGTCGAGGTGTCGGGGATTGACGACGTGCTGCCACCACATTTCCGGAGGAACAAAATACCCGCTCACTTGATACACTTGTGGCAGGGATACTTAAATACTTCAGAGCAACATTTGCCAGTTCAGGATATTTAAGTTTTCCTTCATCTCTCCACCAAATGTAAGGATTGCTTATTACACGTTTGCTAATACATAACTTAACTTAACCATCAATGCAACATTCTCCATTAACTTAGGCCTTTTGAACCATTGCCAAAAAGTTAGTCACGTAACATTTGCTATTTGTATACAACTAAATACTGTATGGTAATATTTTATTCGGCCGGCTGAACTTTCTACGTTGTTGTTGTATAATAATAGTAAATAATAATAATTATATTGAACAAGAACGATTAGAGGTAAATATAAACTTTTTTTTTTTACTTTTGGACTTCAGATTACGCGCACAGCCGTTTAGAGACAAACAACTCATTGTTTATTACATTCCTTCCAACTTAAAAAAAAAAAATATCTTTACTCTTTGCACAAAAGCAGGCCCGGCCTAAGAAGTGTAGAAAGTGTGTGGGTGAAAAACGGAGTGGTTGTATTGTCGCCATCTTTGTTTACGATTATTCACGAAACTCATTTTTTCTACTGTTACATCCATGGAATATTTTCCCAGTTTATTTATAAATGAATTTTATTCAAGAATCTTATTTAATTGGATTCAGTGCCGTAACTGCTGTTTTATAAGTCCGTTGGGGATATTGTATCACGTTAAATCATTATTGACGTAATTTATGCATGGAAAAAGAGCTGTTGTGGGGGAAGATTAAGACTAATACCGATGTCGGGAATGAATCTGGCACGTTTGTAAACATGAAAATAATTCATTGGGAGTTGCTATTTGTCATTTTCTCAGCAAAATACGATACTGGCAATTATTTTACTCTAAGCCAATGTAAGGTGAACAAAGTATAACGAACATATTTGTATTATGGTTGAGGTAAGTTTTAATTATCAGGCATATAGGCTAAGCATGTGTGTGTTCTCATTATGCTAAGTTAACGTTATTGATCGTAGGCATTCTTTAACTTTTAGGCAGTGTATGTATAGTAAAAGATTAGCTTTAAAACTCTTGAAATGTTTTTTTATATTTTTTGAGCTTCGAATAATTTCATTTTTTCGAGTACGAATTCTCATATAACAAATGTTCGACTCGAATTCGAACTTTCGAAGCTTTGGCCACCCCTAATCTGTATTGTGCTACATTTACATACAGAATAAAGTTATCCCGGCACTAAATATAATAGAGAACATAGTTATGGCTGTGATTGCATCAATTTTCTTAAGCGCATTGACAGGGTGTCCACCAGACGGGAAAATACGGGAAATGTACGGGGATTTTTTATCATACGGAAATGTGGGGGAAATGAAAGTTTCCATCCGGGAATTCGAAACGATAGACGATAACGTCGTTTTGATAGCCAAGCCCATGTTCGGAAACGCTCGTTATGTCTCGGCTCGGTGGAATGCTAGATGCTACTGTGCTGTACCAATATTGTAGGACGTAAGAGAATAGTGGCACTTCTAAACGGGTAGCTTTGGGTGGTAATCTGTACGGGAACGAATTTTATGGCGTGTAGTACGAGAATTGTCGTTTCTTGGTGCGAGAAACAAAAGGCGGTAAAAGTTACCGCAGTTCGTTGGCAAGTTGATTTGGTGGATAGGCCGTAGTGTTACTGTTTTATGGACATTTTTTAAAGAGAACACAATATTTCTCTCGGATCACTGTTTAAATTGTTTCAGTTGAAATGTTACTCTTCGTGGGATAACCTCGGACTCTTTGTTAACATTCTCTAGACAAAGGTGTTGATACTACTAAGTGCGCTGTGAGAGATGGGTTATGACAGTATTTTTCCGCAGCGCGGTAATTAACTAGAATTACAGTTTTGCAAAAGAGACGTGTAGTCCACAAAAAGTGTGATTTTCTTTGTTGTGATTAATGTAATATTTATTTATTTTTATGTGACGCTTCTCGTATGCTGCGTAAGTGATGTTCACATTGGGTTATGTTCGATGCTTTTGTCTAGTATTGGTCATGTAGGCCAAGTTTACTAGTGTCATTTCAACATAGACGCCAGTGTCTGTAATTCCTATAAATCATAATGTGTTCGCAACGAGGCAAAATAAAATATAATAGTAAGTGGGAGCAAGAATTCACTTGGCTAACCCTTGTTACAACCGACTTGTATAGAGCTAAATGCAAAGTATGCAACAAACATTTTGCTATAGACAGTATGGGTAGGAGTGCGGTGGTTTCTCATAGCAAAGGAAAGGACCATTTGTCAAGAATTAAAGTTCAGAACTCAACGCCACCATTGATGTATTCATTTGCATCAACATCTGTTGTACCTGATTTCACATCTGCTGCTTCAACATCTGCTTTACCTGCTTCTGCATCTACTGCTTCAACATCTGTTTCAACCGCTTCTATGTCTGCTATACATGCCTCTACGTCATTTGCTCTTGATTCATCAGTTGTGTCTAGATATGCATCCAGTCAAGATACGTGTAAAATAAGCATTGGACAAGAAACGTCAGTTGGTGAGTCAGTGAGCATACTAAGCATGCCAGTAAACAAAAAATCTGAATCGTCACCATTTCAATCACCTGACATACAACAATCACATTTACACACAGTTGAAGGTAGTGGTCTGAAAAGAATGCTGACTAAAGACAGTGTTACAAAGGCAGAGGCTTATTGGTGTTTATCCACGGTGCTAAACCACTCATCCTTACGCTCAGCAGAAAGAAATTGCAGCCTCTTTAAGAAAATGTTCCCAACATGTGAAATTGCCAATAGCATGCAACTCCACCGGACTAAAATGGCATATCCAATTGTTTATGGCCTAGCACCATAATTCAAGAATGAGCTGGAAGGTCTGTTGAAAACATGTAGTAAGATTACTTTAGGCTTTGATGAATCCCTAAACAAAGTAGCACAGAGCCAGCAGATGGATGTAGCTGTACGGTTTTGGGATTGTAACACCAATACTGTATGTACCAGGTACTTGACATCTGTTTTTTTGAAGCATTCTACATCTGAATGTCTCCTTCAAGGCATCAAAGAGGCACTGATAGGCATACCACTGAATAAAATTATGCAGTTGTCTATGGATGGACCGAATGTTAATTTGAAACTTCAAAAATTATTGAACAGTGAACTCTCGTCCTGTGAGGTTGATGGACCCAAGTTGCATGATATTGGATCGTGTGGGTTGCACACGTTGCACAATGCATTTAAGGTAGGGCTCAAGGGAACTGAATGGAATCTAAATGAATTTCTTAGAGCTTTGTATTATTTGTTCAAAGATTCCCCTGCTAGGCGAGGAGATTACATTCAGGTTACAGGAAGCTCTGTTTTCCCATTGAAGTTCTGCAATGTAAGGTGGCTTGAAAATGACATTGTTGTATCAAGAGCCTTGCAGGTTCTTCCTTGCATAGAAAAATATGTAAAAACAGTTGAAGGCACTCCAATGGAACCCAAATGCAATAGTTTCAAAACTGTTGTTAGTAGTCTCAAAGATAGGTTATTATTGGCCAAACTGACTTTTTTTCAGTCTCTGTCCAAAGAGGTCGAGCCCTTCTTGCGAGAGTTTCAGACAGACAATCCAATGGTGCCATTCTTGTTTGAAACACTGTCTGATCTTGTACGGAATATCATGACAAGAATAGTCAGAGCTGAAGTAATGAGCTCAAATTTTCTGAAGATTGACATTGGAAAAAAGGAAACTCTAATGCTTTCTAAAGACATTGATGTTGGTTTTGCGACGAGGTCAGCTCTAAAGAAATGTAAGGGTGCTACTGAAAAAGATATTCTTGTCTTCAAAAATGACTGCAGAACATTCCTGAAGTTATTTATCCAGAAATGTATGGAGAGGTCACCATTAAAGTATTCTTTTACAGAATCTGTTTCTTGCCTTAGTCCGCATATTTCTGCATCAGATAAAGGAAATACAAGGCTACGACAAACTCTTGAAACCCTTGTTTCAAGGAATGTAATGGAAGGCAATGTAGCAGATAAAATACAACGTGAGTATACTGACTTGTGCTCTAGAGAAAGCGTCAAATATCAAATGATTCACTACTCAAGAAGTGATATACGTTAAGATAAATTTTGGATGGAAGTCCTTGAGCACAAGGTAGAATACAGAAATCTGGAAAACTTTGTTAAACTCATTCTCATCATGTCACATGGCAACTCAAATCTAGAAAGGGGTTTTTCAGTTAACAGGGAATGTTTGGTGGAAAACTTAAAGGAACAGTCACTGGTGGCACAGCGAATGATTCATGATTCTGTAACTGTGAAGGGAGGCTTGGACAGTATTGAAATAACAAAGTCTGTTGTGTTTGCAATGAGAAATGCCAATGGTAAATACAAAGAAGCCCTGGAAAAACAGCGACAGGAGAAAGACTCAGAAGAGCAAAAGCAAGATAAAAGAAAACGAATGGCTTTGGAAATAAGACAACTGGAAATAAAGAAAAGAAAACTAATTGAAGAGAAAGAAAAGGCACTTAATGAAATTTCAGCAAAAATAAATATGTTGAAAAATTGAAGCAGCAGTTAGAAATGGATTTGGATTAATAAGTGATGCAATGCAGTGTTCTTGTAAAATAAATTTATAGAATCTGAATTTGGTTTGCAATAATACTTGCTTAAATTATGTATTATAGGCGTAGGCATATTTTAATTCACTAAACAAATTTTGAAACACAAATCCCAAAATTGGTTTACTGATTACAATAATCAAGAACGTACATTGGTTAACTTTTATTGAACAATTGCTTGTGGCATAGTTGTAATTTCCAGAATGTTGAATGGCGTGGGTGTCATTGAGGACATTGTTTATAAGTGATACATAGTGTACTCAGTATTAGCAAGGTTTTCAAGAGAAATACATAGACACTTGTACTGAAACAGTTTAACTTGCTACTACTCTAAAGGGTAAGTTTGCTCTGCAGTATTTTTAAAAGTATTCCATTTATATACATTAAATGGACTATATTTTGTATGTTATTTTTATTATGTGTTTAAACTATGAATCAAGTCGGAACAACTTTAAAATTTTTACTGTAAAATCAAAAAATATATACCTATATTAGAGAATGTTATAGTACTTATGGTTTGGTTATGAAAGAAAAAGGAAATAAATGTAAATTAATTTTATAAATACAGTAGAACCCTGTCATAATGTTCCTGCATATAATGTTTTCCTGCTTATAATGTCATATTTTTAAAGTCCCAATATTTCCACCATAAGGACAATGTATTTATTTCCTGCATATAACGTTCATAAATAGTGTAATTTCCTGCTTATAATGTTTGCTTTCTAACAGTCAATAAATGGGGAAAAAAATTTTAAAACCAAATTATTCCAACACTTACGATAAAAAGTTTCCTTTATGTATGTTTATGTTTACAATCACTGCCATACAATACATGAAGTTTTTTAAAATACAATTTTATGCAATATACTGAAGGTACACAATGTTCATAGTTACGTTTCAGTTGGCAGCCTTAGTCAACTCTTCTCTTCCTTGCCATTCCAGTGGGTATTCAGATGCACGTACATAGTCCTACGATATTTAAGTTGCCAACCATTGAGCGAGGGCATAACTAAAAGTGTTTTCTATTGCTTACAAATTTTTTTTTTTTCATTCATACGTAGGAATCCCAAAATTAAACATTTTCAGGTGGCGAAGGAGTAGACGTTCTCACTCTTAATGTTGTCATCATGAATCGTGAGACAATCTTACAAAAAATGTGGCAGTGTATCTTTAAAGACAAACAAAATTTAACCAGGGAACAAGACAAAGTTGAAAAATTGTTGGCTTGTTTCAGAAAATTCACGTATCAAGTATACAGTAAAACACCGTTTTAACGAACTTCATTAGAGTGAACAATTCATTACTACGAACTATGCCTTTGGTCCCGTCAGACGTCCATATAACATAACGTAAAAAAATTTCACTAGTACGAATTTTCTCGTTCAAATTTTTTAAATATTCTATAAATATTCATTTGAACAAACACTTTTCTGCCCGGCACGGTAAACGACAAACGGATAAAATCGTCGCCATTCACCCACAAACTGCCATCTTATTTATTTTGATACGCGCCATAGATGACTGCAATGGACTAGTGTTGAAATTAATGCACAAAACTAGTGTAGCGACTAAAGCGCTGCATTGTGGTGTTCGCTGACATTACTCTTTGTTCTATGCTCGCACGTGTTTAACCGATGCGAAGTGCTACATCATAAAGTATTGCTACACACACATCTCTGGTCGTTTTCTTGTTTATTGTTAGAGAAACGTGCGGTAGCCCACAACTCACATAGTTTCGGTTCCCTAGCACGTTCGTGCAACTTCGGGTTTCTCTCATAAATTGAAATTATAAAAATCGAAGGGTTGTGTTAGGTTAGTCACAACATGCTTGATCTTCTGATTTAGTGGCTGAAGTGGCGTTAATACCAAAACGCAAAACTTCGGAAATCTTCGCAAATTCTTGCAGGGAACCGAAACTACGTGAGTTGTAGGCTTCCCAGAAACGTGGCTATACTACATGTATAACTTATTTTTACATGTGTAGGGTGCATTTGTTTTTATAGTTTAAAAAACCGTACTACTGAACATGTCTTCTAGGAAACGACTTGAAATGTTAAAAGCGGTAGATAAAGAAAATAAAAAGACTGATGTGGCTAAAAAGTTAGGTATCTCCAAATCAACATTATCCACAATTCTCACCCAGCGATCCAGTTTGGAAGACAATAAAATGTAAAAAAAAAAATTCCTAACTTTTAAATTTTATATTTTTGATTTATTACAGCATTTTTGCAAACAGCTTGTCTTGATTCTAAAGGTAGGCTTACTGCTTTGGCAAACAACTTACCTACGTATTTCTGTATTGTACATATACATACTAGTATGTATGTATGTATGTAGTATGTATCTTGATCCCAAAGTATAGCTGTTAAAGTAATTGATGCTTGTACCACTCATATTTGTATTAGATTTTCTACTTTGTTTTTTAACAAGATCGAGTTATGTTCAAAACCCCAAAACAGGCAATCATTGTGATTTCGGTATAAAGAACTTCATTATAACAAACTGCCATAATTTTGGTCCCTTCGTGTTCTTTATAATGAAGCTCTACTGTACTATCTTTGGTTTTAACATTAAAGTTGTTTACATAGCTTGGTGAGTCCATTGGTACAAAGCTCGAACATTGTTAAGTGCTAAATTGAGATTTCCTGCTTATAACGTTTTCCTGCTTATAATGTTTTTTTCTTGTGCTCCCTTGAAAAACATTATAACAGGATTCTACTGTATTAAGATCTACAATTTAAATGTTAGGTAATGCCTAGGGATGGTGATTTTTCGTTTTCGCGAAATAGTTGCGAAAATATGCTAAATTATATTTATTCCACTATAAAATGCGAAATCTAGACTATTTCGAGATAAATGCGAAATTAAGGTAAAAAACATGTGCGTTTTGGTACAAATTTTTCTTTAGTCAAAATCCATTGACGTAACTTGTAAACAAATGCGGTACCATATTTGAAGTAAACACAGGATGTAAAACAAAATTAAAACAGTGCATGCTGTTTTCCAAGGTTTTTTTTTTAATATAAAATGGTCATGTGATACAGGGGCTAAGCCAGGGGAGGGTTTTAGGGGTTCAAACCCTTTCCCCCCCCCCCCCCCCCCTTAGCCCTAAATATTTAATTAAATTTCTTATTCATCACTCAAAAAATTTCATATTAAAAATTAATAAAAATTTTACCATTGCAATATTTAAATTTAAGTACCGAAAACAGCTAAAATACCACTATTTTACACCTTAAAATCCTAATTTTCCCGGGGGAGGACCCCCGGACCCCCCCCCCCTCGCTTTAATACGGGGGGGGGGGGGGGGGGGCATGCTTCTTAACACCCCCCATACACAAATCCTGGCTACGTCACTGATGTGATATAATTTTGTCCTATAAACTGTCACCACTATCGACAAAATCACGTTACGACGTCACGTTCATAAATGGCCTAGGTTTAGTTGCACTTGTACTCATAGCGCCGTAGCTAGAGGCAAAATTTTATGGTATTATTATAAGGCAAATTTCGTTTTTTTAAAAACAGATTTTGGTGTTATCGGTTTTATTATGGATGACTTTTATAAGCGATCCAATAACTTATCTAATGTATTAAAAAAATATTAATGCGAGAGATTAATTATTTTTAATCCATAAAAACACATTGTAAAATATTAATAACATAATAAATGGCATGTGTTACACTTACAGAATGGTGAAATTTGAATCTTAAACTAATGAACTCCAAACTTTGAAAATAACTTAATAAACTGTAACATGGTACAGTTAATTTTGTCAAAAAACATCTCCTTTGGAAAGGTATGTTAAATTACATTCATTTTTATTTACACTAATATTGGCTAATAACACTAAAATGTTAGCATGGTTAAACGCTCTGCATTTTCTGGAGAAAGTGTAGATCGCCTGTCAGAAACTACTAGAGAGTACTTCGAAAATGAACGTTCACAATCAACATTTGCAGTTGGGAAACATATTGCTCTTAATCCAGCAGTTGAAAATTACTGTAGTTGGTTTTCATTGAGCACAGAACTTGCACAACATCGACAGTCTTTGTTTCTGGTTTTGCAAGTTCTGTAATAATATGCTTGAAGGTGGCATATGCTTCAATTAAAACTTCGCTGGGAATATGAGAAATCGCAGGTAGGTTTAGGATTACTTTTTGTACGTTTTCAGGTTTCATGCACACCCTACTTACATTTTGCGGGTTAAAGAAGTGATCAATTGCCTGAAATGTTTCCCTGCAAGGATCATTTTGCATCAGTTCTAGAAGTTTAGTTTCACATTTCTTGCCAGTTAATTGCAAACATTGTTTCAATTTTGCCTGCTTCACGGTGCTTAGTTCACAGATCAAGTCATTTACTGAAGCTGAAACAACACCATTGCTCAAAACACTGAATTTGTTCTGCAGAGCTTTCAATTTTGTTGTCAACAAATGTGCAGTTGGGTACGTATTGCCCTCTAGGGAAGTTATCAACTCTGTTAGAGGAGAGCACAACATTCACTTCCTCTGCAGACATTTCTTTCAGGAATTTAATGCCACTGTTGTGTTCTCTCAACTCTTCAAAGAATTCCAAGATATCCTGCAAATGTATGCTGAGATAGACAACAGACTCAAACCATGTGTTCCATCTGGTAAGAACAGGTTGTGGAAAAAGCTAGCACATTGCAGGATCATGAGAGTATTTGGTGTTCAGAAATTCCAAGTACTGATGTTTGCGCTTCCTTGTGTCTGAAACAAAATTTTTACCTTCACTATTACATCGTTGAGTTGCTCAAGGTTAGACTGCCAAACAACTCCAACTAAATGAATTTTGTGCGCCCAGCACTGCACATGTATCACACGATCACCCAACACACCTTGAAGTGTACTGGCACATTTAATCATGTACCTAGCAGAGTCTGATACAAATGCACACACTTGTGAATGATCCACTTCATATTTAGTTAGTGTGTCTAAAACAGCACGAGTACATGGTACAGAATCTGCAGAATCCAAAACAACTGACGCAGCAAGATGTGATGTGATGCACCAGGCTGAAGGGTCCTGAAAATAATATTGAACACACAGCGCCCATTCCTGTCTGTTGTTTCGTCAGCCACAACACATATTGGAATGTGACTGACTAATAATTTTATAGTCTCTTTTTTATTTTCTGCTGCTATTGGGATGTACTTCTTTCGTAGCCAATCTGCAGTTGGTAGGTCACCACCTCCCTTCACACACTCTTGAAACCATGCTCTAAGTGCAGGATTGTCAAATTTCTCCACCGGGATATTTGCTGAAACAAAGGCTTCAGTTGTTTTTATGATAAAGTCTTCTTAATCATTTTTGGCCTTTTTTAATTGTAACTACCGAATCGGAAATAGAAACTTGCCTTTTTGTGGGTATCCCACTCTTTTTACACCTATTATGTTTTTCACTCGACACATGTTTCACCAAAGTATCACGTCTTTCATGTTCGAGCCGGCAGTTGTAAAATTTACACATCAAATTCTTTCACACTTTAAAAATACTTTCACACATGTAAAAACCTTCACCAACAAACTCCTTAACCCTCTCGTTTGCGAGACTTTATTCTTCGGCATTATGAAATATTTGTGTTTCGGAATAATTTACATTGATTTACCATAGCAAAATTCACCAAGCCTACGTTTCAAACCGTTTGAAATCATACAATATAAACTGAAAATAGTACCGTTTGCTGGTTTCGTGAACTAAACAACAAACAAAACATTAGTTTTGGATAGTCTTAGATGTTCACGTTACTAAAACTAATAATTTCAACACAAGTAAAACATGCTACACTAGCGCTTGAAAATTGTTTCATGGGTTCACTTCACCATCACGCGTCAACCGTGTAGTCTATGGTGGAACTTAACTTGTGGCAGTACGCATATTGTAAATTAAGGTTATGTTGCGAACTTCGGCATATTTTGCGGACTTCGACATATTTCGTTTTATTTCGTGTGTATAAGCAAATTTCGGTGTTATTTTGTTTTATCGCGATTCACCATAAAATCGTGCCTCTAGCCGTAGCACAGTAGCGGGCAAGGTTAGGTTTGCACTGGATTTGTTTTGTTTGAAGGTCATTATCAATTCTTGCTTTATTAATGACTTGGCGAAAAGTTAAGACAACCTATAATAAAGTGCTGTAATGTCACGATGCTGGTACTTAACTCGAAACTTGTTTCGAGTCTCGAACTTCATAAAATATGTGACTCTGTTTTCGAGTCGAGTCAATCTGACCCACCTCGGCTCGGCTCGACTCTATAATATAAACCAAGATTCGTCTCATCTCTAATAATAACTTAACTTATGAGTTTTGCATGCACAGTTTTTTTACCCTTGGTATTATATCAAAATCCATTTTAATACTCTACACCAAGGGGGGGGAAAACTCGAGCCCGACTCTACTATAAATTAGTCAGATTTTAACTTGACTTGACTCAGAAAGGCATAAATATGGAACCCGGACCAGACGCGGCACCCCTCGCAGACGGTGACCATGGAGGCTGTGTCTGTGCAGAAGCTGCTGACCTTCGACCCCTGCAAGAGGATCTCTGCGCGGGATGCTGTGGAGCACGCCTTCTTCTCGGACGTGCAGCTGGAGTTGCCGCCCTCGCCCGAGAAGCCCGCGGACTGAATCAGTGGACAAACACTGGAATGTGTGGGTTGGGCGCAACCCTGAATCAGAGCTACGCATTTCCATTTCTTTTGTAAATAGTGAAAGTAGTTTTTAAAAAATTTACTTTCTTCCTTTACGTCTTGACAAATGCATGTTTCAATCACACTTGAGGAATTGCCACGTGCAGTTACACAATCCTGCAGTTGTTGTGTCGGCAGTTTGGGAAAGTTATAGTTTCTTTAACTCTCTACCCAATTCAGTTCTTGTCTGTTTTTATGTTAAAAGCATACAAAAATTTTATATTGTAGAATTGGTTTAATGTAATATAAAATATGTAATTATAAACTATTAAAACAGTAGTAATATGGAAAATGCAACATAAAACGTAGGTAAAAAATTTACATGCAACACATCATTTCTGTTAGATGTTGTCTCCTAAGAGTTCCCACACCTACCCCTTTAAAAAAGAGAATTGCATCTGGTAAGGTCTGTATCTCCGTTACTTAACCTTCTTACGCAGATATACACATTTTTGTGTTTTGTTCACTATTACGTTACCTGAAGGTAAAATTCTGTCTACAGTAATGCTAGTGTTGAAACTTTGGTTACAGTTGCTAGAAATTCATAGTTAGTTGAATAGTTAATAGTTAATTGGATTTTTGTGCATTTTTTGGGATTTATATCTGCAGGTTTAAGGTACATTATTGTTTAGGAATAAATTTAAAATATAATTTTTTGTTCGTTGTAATACCCTCAACATACTGCTCATTTCATTTTCTTACAACCGATGAATTAGGCAACAGGTGAAGTTCCGACTTCTTAATAGTGGCTTGTACCTAGAGTGGAAATTGAAACTAAATATTTTAAGTAAATTGTTTTCATATTGTTGTTTTGTAAAGAAGTGTAAAGTCACTACATGCATAAGTTTTATTGTTTGTGCATAACATGTGGCTACCTGTGTGTAAATAAATTTTTGTACAATATCCTTTTGTTTTCTTGTTCATTTTGTTTCATTTGCAATTACCATGATAGTTTGGGTTATTGTTAAATCTATTTTGATTTCAAATCGCATTAAACAGATAAATTCTGTTGATCAATTGGTGTTTTAATGCCAATATACCGTATTGGTCCGAAAATAGGCCGACCCCTTCTACAGCACACTCAAAATCAGGGAAAAATAAATTTTCACTAACTAAAATGATTATCAGCAGCATATTACCACAGTAACACTTCAACTAAGTTAGTATTTATTGAACTGACAAAATGTGTTATTCTTACTTACCAAAATATTTGAGCTGTGTTTCCGTTTATCTTCACATTCTTTTGTAGTGGTGCCAACATTTTATACTGCAATGGCTACATTTTCTAAGTTCATAGAAATTGTGGCGTAAAAACATTTACCGTTACGTTTAATTTTGACGTTAAAGACCCAAAATTGTTTCATGTAAAACGTGTATGAATCAACCATAAAACAGCCAATATTGCAAATAGGTTTTATTGATCTTGTTATTGTTGGTATGTATCGGTGTTTGTTTATTCGTGTCGCAACTGCAAGTTGCCAACACTGGTGCCATTTTGATTTTCCTGTGGTAGAAGAGTAAATAAAGCATACTACGGTAAATAACCTTACGGCAAAATTGCTGTTTCTACTAATTGTTTACTGTAAATACCACATTTTACAAGCAAATAAAATTACCGCAGCCTTTTAAATACAGTTCAAAAATAACCAGACCGAGCTTTTAAAAGCTATGTGCTACAAGTAACCACATCTGTGTACTTAACTTAAAATATGATACATTATTGGGGTTAAGTGTGTGTACTAAATTTCTAAGTTGGAAAAATTACTAATTCCACATAAGTACCGTGTAATTTTAGGTCAATGAATTGTATATCTGATAACATTTTAATTATACAGTCAAACCTCTCTGAAACGACCCCTCACGGTTCCCAGGAATAGGGTCGTAATAGATGTTTTCCGAAATTTTCAGTTGATTACAACCCCCCACTCCCCAACCGCTTCTCGCTAAGAAACCAGACGTAGAATGGCAGGATGCTGTCACTCACAATGCTAGACGGCTTTGCTTTAAACCTACTTCAACCTTCATGACAAGTCCGTCGCCCTACAGGCCACCTCTAAAGAAAATATGTCAATAGACAGTTTATTTTTACTGGTTTGTTTACATGTACGTTTTATGCTTGCCGTAGTTAAATACACTAGAACCCCGATGTCACGAACCCCAGATTTAACGAAGCAGTGATTTTACGAATACATTCTCGGGAACCATCAAAAAATTGGACATTTTGACCAAAATGTGAAAATCAAAAGGAAAAAATTTAAAAAAAAAAAATGAAATGAAAGATCATTAAAATCTGTTAATTTTAACACACAGCGTATTTTTGTGTCGGCTATAAGGGGCCTCCCTAGTAGAAATGTTTAGCGCGTGGGGCCACTGGCCACGTGCTACTGCCAGTGGTTGGGCGGGGCGATATACCTGAGACTGTCGCCTGCGCCGCGGGGGAGGGGGGAGAGGGCGTTTCAGCAAGGGGGGCGGAATAATGGGAGGGTTGTCATTGTGTGGAGTCCATTTACTACTTATACCTGCGTTATCTGCGAACAAGATTGTGGCAAGAAAGGTGACTGTTTTTCCCTTTCGCTACATTCAACCAAAAGATAATGTTCTCATATTGCCTTGCTTGCTTCCTGACAGTGTTTATTAACTTGAAACATTTAATTAGTGTTGCGATCCAGTCCATATCCATGAAATGCAAACAATCGTCAATTCTGTTTAAAACATTTATTTTTATTTTTTAGTTATGTTCTACATAATTAAGAGATTTACATACATTACAAAAAAATTGTCACCAAAAATTGATGCGTTAGCTTGTGTTTTCAGAAAAAAAATTGTAAAAATTATTATAGTTAAAAAAAATTTCCAACATTATACTTTAGAACTGACATTTATGTGATGAATTGTTTTGCACGAACATTATGCTTTCATTCATAAAAGTCTTCTGCACCACGACGAGAAATCACGTCCTAATAGATTGAGTAATAAAACTGGAAATAAAATGATGAAAATGATATTAAATATTTTTACTCTTAGACACAAATCAACTTTGAAATCGCAATAACGACAAACAAATTTTTAACTTACTTCCTGATGAAAAAGTGCATGCCAAACTCACTTTAAAATTCTGTAGAGAAAAAAATATCAGGAACAAACAAGTGTTCCCACCAACGACACATCGTCAACTTTGTATTCTAGGGTTCACGTCGTATTTAGTTACACTAAATATTACAGCATATTATTATTTTCTGGCACTTATTACATGTTTAGCATTTTATTTTTTTTAATATTTTTTAATGACTTTAACGTTGCATAATATGATGAATAAATATACACGAATGAACTGGAATCCCGTTCCGAGACTGTTTACGAGCAGTGTAAATTTCTTAGCTGTTGCAACAGCGGCCTACAGGTGGATTCAGACTGCAGGCTTAGTCAGTCACGCTGAATCCACCTGAGTTCAGATTTTATCGAAGACAAGTGCGGGTGGTATGTAAGAACTCAGTGTGCACTGACTGTTGTGCTCAAGGTGTCAGTGAAATGTATAGCTGGAATCACGGGCGAAAATCTGTAGGATTCCCATGAGGCCCGCGCGATAACGTGAAGATTTTGCAAATGCAAGCGGGCCCCCTCCGATGGGCTTTTTTATTTCAGGGAGGTTCGGGCCACCCTGAGATTCTCCCCTCCTCCCGGAATGTACACATGCAGCTGGAATTAATTTTTAGCCAAGTACGTCATTTGGTGCTGTATTTAGGCTGTCAAAGAAGATACGAAATATGGCTGCTTTGATAATTGACAATAACTCCTTTTTATTGTGAAATAGTACCCATCTACAACGAAATCCCTAAATATATCACCACTACTGTTGGGATTTTCTATACAAACTATCAAAATAATTTTGGTTTCGTCACTGTTACTAGCTGTTATTGTATCATACGAAAACATGTATGTTTTGTGTATTAATTTACGGTATTCATCTCTGTCAAAAAAAATCTTTTTCGATAATAGTGTAAGCAAGGTAGAATATAAGGCTAATTTTAAAATAAAAATTGAATAAAGTATTTTTTGCTTGCAGTAGTTAAAATTTTTGAATTAATTTAGTTGTTTATTAAAAAAAACCTTCTAAAATCAAAGAAACTACCTACTTCCTAAATAGATAAATAGCGCTTTAAGAGTTCACACGCTTTTATTAATATTTAAACGCCAACATTTCAAATGTAGGTTTCACATAATGATAAAATCTTATCTATTTTCATAGTTACGCCTAATGGAAATAATACACAACAATTCGTCATATATGTTTTTTATATTTTTAATAACTACTCTACACATGAGCAAATTTAAATATACATAAAACTAAGGAACTCTGCATTACATTTTAAATCTGTGTACGACACTACCAGAAATTGAAGCATAAAATAACATTTTTATTTTTTAATTAATAAGTATTTCATTAACGTGAGCTATGCTTTCATCTCAATGAAGCCACTCTACATAGAGGAAGTGCACATGTATTCAATCATAACAACAGACCCTCCGGATCACAGAGTAAACGAATGAATGGAATTCATAGCATTACCAGGGTTTTAAGACATATTTTCGCTTCTACTCAATCGCAACATCTCACTTAGCATGTATAATGATATGGTTTCAGTAAACATAACATAAAACATATTTGCCCCATGTACAGTAGAGGAAACTAAAATGTTTGGAACACTGTAAACTAATTGTATTGTCATTTCTGTAGTCGCTCGAAGCGGCAAACTATGTATTATTGTTCAATAAAACGAAATATTAAAACAAACAATAACATTACGTTCAGACAATTAGTTACGTGAAGTGAATGTAATAAAATACACAAGACAGTTTCATAAAAATACACCCACCATTACCAAAACACAATCCCATAAAAATCATATAATATTCCATGTCGACTTAAAATAATTATCTATTATTCACCATGATAATTTCTTGCGGGTAGCCAGCAGCAAAGGGACACAATTTTTATTCATTTAATTAACTTTGACCAAACTTGTGAATCCTGGCATGAGCAAAGTAAGCTAATTCACAATTTTATTTTGCGTCACAATATTAAACATCAACTAGTAATGAATTAAGAGTTTGCTTCGCTTGGTAGAACATCGAATATAGTCATCTCCAGGTATTAAATTGAATTTTGAAAGAGGGACTCAAGTTTCTGAACAAGTTGTTGACTTTCCTGATGATCCATCGACAGTTCGTAAACGGTCTCATCGTCGGGATGTCGAGCTTGGGACCTTTTTCCTCACCATAGACCCGTGGTCTGTTCTACCATTTGCACAGCTATCCCAACCTATACAAATAGCCGAGTGCTACTACTCCCGTTGCTTCTATCATGGAGCTCGCCCGCAGTCGTACTTCCCTATCCAGCCTGCGTAATACACGCGTCCTACCTGCTAGCCGCCAAGAACGCGTCCATTTGTGAAAAAGCCTCACCCGCTAACAAATACTAGCTCAATAATTATAATATGCAAAACATAAAAACATTACATATGCGATAAACAAAATTTGCTGCTGTCATAAACCGAAGAAAAAGAATCAAGTTGAAATACCTATAACATAGACAGATAAGTCTAAAATAGAGTTATCGATAGTAATGTTTTAATAAACAGAATAATGTAGGTCATATTACACTAAATACGTGTTCTTACTAACAACCGAATTTAAAAATAATATAAATTACTTTTTTTTTATTTTTCTACCATAACCGCATAGACGAAACAATACTTTTGATAAATAATTTTGTATAACTATACGACAGGACTAAAAGCACATTGTACGTAATAAGTATTTGCTTATTGGAATTAATGCTGCAGAATATATGAATAGATTCAAATGCATAGAATTTAATATATTGTCGAATTTATTTGGCAATATGCATGTACAAAAGATTGAATTTGAAATGAATTATCTGTTTTTAACTACAAATATAATTTTATCATATCTCACTTTCATTCAAACTTCAGAGTGTCATTTTCAACAACAAAATAGCCACAACTTCACTTAAAAATATTTTAACTTGATACTTATATTGTATAACTTTTGATGAAATTAAATGTTAAGAGTTTCATTTAAGTTCGAAAGGAAACATAAATATAACGTTCAAAATAAAAAACAAACTTTTGTCTAGTTAGGAGTTCCGCGTCATGCAAATAAAGGAAAGTTAAACTTTTCAGTATACGGCTGCAATAATTGTAGAGGAAAATGCTATTTATTCATTACTTTTAATTCCCGTTTGAAGAAGAATAAATCGAAAAGTGCTATACCGAAAGTATAAAGTTGAAGTTCAATATTGCTTGTCAAGTAAGTTCAAGATCAAAATAAAAAAGAAGAAAATTTGTTTTCTTGAATCTACCTGAGGTACTTTGTATTGCAAGTTATTAAACATACCTATATTTTAAAAACACATGTGCGTATCTAAGTCGAATTGTTATGTAATACATGATGAACAATAACAGTACCAACACAACTTCCCTTCCAAATAACTTTCACCCAAAGATAAGGCCGCGGACAAATTATACACACTGGTCGCACGAGGAGCTGAAATAAGTCATATAAGAAAGCCGGCCGGAGTAATTCTTTTCAAGCCAAAGCTGAAAGTTATGGATGTTGTTTGTCTAAAGCAGGCAGTGAAATGACATACAAGTTTACAGAATAGCCATATAAGATCTTTGACGCTTCTTATCCCGTCAGTGGACTGTACGCGAAGATCCAACTGCATCATGGCCCGCCGCCAGTTATATACTTACGTATGAATACACTTGTAAACGATGGTCTGTATACTTATGTATGTTGCCGACATCGATAGGTATTCTTTGGCAGCTCGATGTGGATTCATTCGAACACGTTTGCGCTAAACACGACATATTTTTACATAAGAGTGACATCGCGCACTGAAAAAAGTTGCAGGTCTGTAACGCAACAGTGATACAAATATTACATAGTTCGAACATTTTCTGGAGCACGACATTCACTTTGGGTAATGCTAAGCTACTTGATAGGTACACTTTACCCGCTTTAAAAGTGATAACTTAAAAAAAAAGTGTACATGAAAGCAGACTCAGCCATATGTTTATTGCTGTTGTATTTGTCATAAACCTACTAAGTTCAATACGGCCTGTAAGTAGAACCCATGTTTTTTTACGACTTGTGTACAAGCTGTGGTTGTAAAGCGAATTTATATTCTTAGTTAACTAACGTCTATCATAACAAATTTGGAATAAGGCTGCCTTAATTTTTTTTTTAGAACGAAAATATCTGGAAATAAAAATCAAGGAAAAAAGCATGAAAGATTATGGATTTTTTTTTTCAACAACAAATAATTTATGGTTTAACTGCTTTGTGTACTATATAAAAACATAAGCAGCTTTCAAAATTTTACAATTTTTTTGATTATCCGTTATAGTTATGTTTTGTTTTAACTCATAAATATTTAAGTTGATTGCCAACGTCACGAGTGTACAATAATTTATTTCACACCGCTCCGGGTTGCAGGTAACGTAACAGGCGTGAAATTTGATCAGAAACGCGTTCTATTTATTCAGGCCCTTTGATTGGGCGTGACGGACCATGTGCCAAATATGTAATAATTATAAGTAGGTGAAGTATTAAACAAAAAGAACTTGAATGCAAAATAAAGCATCTAACAAAAATAATTTGCAAGTTTCTTTCGTGGATGTTGTAATGTATGGGCAAAATTTACTTAATTTTGGTTTTTGGATAAATTAATTGTGGTTAGTAAAATTTTAATAATTTTGTATAATTGCTGTAAAAAATTTATTTCCTGCCCTTATTAATTAATCGAGCTGTAGAAATAAGTTTATCTGAAAATTTACGTAATCTTCATTAAACATTGCCACTATTTATACTTTTTAACTTCAAAATGGTTTTTTAATTTTGTAATTAATAACGTACCATCCATAATTACATATGTGAGCGATCGGTCACTGACCTCATCTTCAATACTCCTCGTGACTCCTGCGCCAGAAGGAACATATATATACTTCTGACTAGCTTATTTAATATAGATCTTCCCTAGTTTTTATTTTTTATTTATCATTCCATGAACATTTTTAAAACAGAGAAGACCATCAGATATTTATCTAACCAAAAAGCATAGAAAAATGACGTTAAGTTTTCAAAATATGATTTTTCTTTTAGTTTAAGATACATTTTATATAAACCTACATTTTTAAGTATGAAAACTTTTGTAAATAGTTAACCATTTGGTTAATACCAGTATAAATTTTTCTTCAGCGTTGTAAGATGTGTAAAATCATTTTGGAAAACTAAAATAATTTAAAAAAATATTGGGTAGTATAATAATTGTTTTTTGAATATTTATTAAAAATAGAAGGAAAACACTGAAGTGTATGTTCATGTTAAAAGTTAAATATAAATTTTGTCGAATTAGCTAGCGAGACTGTAAAGTCACCAATAAATAGTTTGTACGACAATTTTCAATGTGTTGATTGATCAGTTTCAATACTTTATTTTGTAATACATGATCTAGTATTGTAAGCTTTAGGATATTAGTAGTTTAAAAAAAAAGCTATGTTTTAGAGATACACGAATATATACACAGAGTAAGTCGAGCACATGGTACTGTGGCGAGGCACACTAAAAGCAATTCTGAGAATTTCTTTCGGTCACGGGATTATCTTACCTTTGCGATTGTGGGTTGTCTCCCTCTCACGCACCTTTGAATATATATACTGTATAGAAGTCGCCAGCCCAGGTTAAAATTTCTAATACGGTATTGAGGTAGTTGGTTAATTCACCGCCGCAATCGCCACCATCTCTAGGGCATCGACTTGTGGTGGTCCCTAGCGGACAAGTGTCGAACTCTTCAAACACCCCTTCCCCCTCCTGTTGAACGACGTTGAGCTGCAGTGAATGATGGATGAGGGGTGCGGGGAATGACAGCAGGCGACAGCGCTGCGCTCTAACGTGTAAATAACAACTAAGACGATACAGGGCGTTACGGCAGCGCACTGCAGCGGTGAAGTTCCCAAGCTGCTCATCATACGCTTCTGAAAAACGTAGAGTAAATCCTATCCACTCGCTACTTCTATACAGTATATATATTCAAAGCACGCACGAACTTTCGGGATTTGCAGAAACTGCGGAAAAGAAATCTCGGAATTTAAAGCGATGACTATATGTTTTAAATACATGAATTTCTTCAGAAAAAAATTATCTTTTTGGCTAAACTTGTACTTTTTTTCCTGTCATTATCCTAAGCAGTATAAAATGGCCCCAAAGTTGGACAAGTTGGTGATTTTTTATTTCATATTTTGATAGAAAAAAACAAAAATGTAAACGTATACAGACAATTCGTGTAGTATCTTCTCGTGGGTGAAAAATTTTCAGTTTCGTAGTGTCGATCAATAAAGTCCCATCATTATTTAAAAAACATAGTGTTCCGCTAACTTCTGAAGCTACTAGGGCAGCCCCTTAATACTTCCAATAATGTATACGTAAGAATAACAAAAAAAATAATGGGACATTTCCTTTAAAAATACGGCAGCAGTAGCTTGTGCAACGTAAGTGGGAGCGCGGGAATCTCGTCTAGACAGGCTGGCGGCAGCACAGGCGGCGGATGCATGATGTCATACGGCTTACCTCTCCTTCCCTCCCAGGCATATAAACCATCGTGTCTCTCTCCCCCTCCTCCTTCAACGTCCTTTGGCATGTGAAACCGTCAACATCCTTCCTCCCCTTCTCCAAACTGCGTGCGACGAAAGCTAGGTTTGTATAGTCCATTTCTGGTAAAATGAAAAATATTTAAGGGCCCCCGCGACAGCCATTTACCGTTAATTGTTTTGATACAATTTGTTTGTTAGTTACACAACATTATTTCTGCTGGAAAATCACTGAAACTTCAAAATTTCTTTAATGGAAAAATTTATCAGGGCCGTAAAAGTATTCATTTTTGCCGCAAATGAACTATACTCGCCCTTCCTGCCGGACAACATTCTCGGCGCGTGACGCATGGCAACTACAGTCGTGTGCCGCGCACAGCCACAAAAACCTACGCGATTCCCAAACTACACTAGATATCCGACTGCAGTCTGTTTACGAAAAGCATTTAAGAATTTGTTAATACCCAACTGGTTATATTGAGATAAAATGGCTAAAAGGCATGTTTTCGAAGTTTTAGGTGTAAAAAACCCGTTACAAATTTCTTGAAAGTATCAGAGGGAAATGCATTACATCTTTATTTTTATTTTTCCGCCATATAATGTTACGGTCACCGCTCAATTTTCACAGTTATCTGACGGGAATGAGATGACTGCGCGCCAGTTCAGAGCCTTGCACTTAGAGGTTTTACCGCGCTAGAACTACCATTGAGCGTCGCTCTTATCATCCCGCTTCACTAACACACACGCTGACCAGACGGCGCCCTATAGCTGATTAGAGGAAGCATGTAGAAATGCAAGGCAGGAAATTTTACCAGCTTATCAACCAGGACCCGGGCAAGTCTTGACTATCAAGCTTTTCACATTAAAATATAAGAGACTTGTATTGTGTAATTTCGGTGTTATTTAGCGGTTTTTCTTAAAAATCGCATTTTTCGCATTTTCCATATAAATTCGCGGAAAATTTCGCGATTTCGCGATTCACCATATAATCGTGGCCCTAGTTATTGCTCGCGCGAGAGGCGAGACGTGGAATGTTAGAAGAAAAATAAATGCGGGGTACACAGGCGGCAGCCAGTGTTTCCTGCGCGGGGAATAAGTGGCGTAGCCTTTTTTTTTATGCTGGGTGAAGCGACCTTTTTCTATCAACCCACGGGAAAAGATAATTGCTTGAGCTGTCAAAATAAACATCGCTGCGGCAGTTAAAACAAGTCGAGGCGGGCGTTCATCCAGTCGGTCGCTGGGTATTGTCAAACGATAGTAATTTAAATCAAGAGAAATCCGGCAGGTAGCTTTGCCTTAACTGCGTACCACACTACACACTCGCAAAAAAGCTAAACGTAACACGTTGCCACAAAAACCATTATCTGCACCCTGCCGGCAAAGGGACGTGGAATGGGGGTTGTTAAGCGCTGACAGCGGTCGACAGGAAGCACTCGGCAAGAGAAACACAGTAACACGCTACTCACCACAAGAAACTTATTTTCTGTCCGATTTTCTTCGGATTTTCGGCAATTTTTCCACGGTTCCTCGAAATCGGGTTGTAATATAGAGGTGGTTGCAATAAATGAGGTCGCAACAAAAAGGTTTGTACTACCTATTTTGTCTAGTGCCCCATTATAGGCCGACTCTAGATTTCAAAGTTGACAAAACTGGCAAAAAAGGTCGGCCTATTTTCAGACCAATTCGGTAAAACTTCACGGATGTAAATGGAGTGAATTGCAACTATCAGGACTTGAAGATGGAAGGCAGGAGAGTTGATTTTTAGGCCGCTCCCACCGAGAGAACACACCACTCAACTCACAATTCCAAAGTAAACAAGATGTGCCCAGACCTGCATGTTAAAATTCAAAATCGAAGGAAAAAATCACCTAAGGCGTAGTTCTTTACCAGGTGGCAGAATACATCAAGAAGTAGGTTAACTATATTGGTTTTATTGTACTCTTCAAAAGTAAAATATTTATGACTAGGGCCCTACTTTAATGGTAAATAAAATCAGCACATTTCGTCGTAAAAAATTTCTTGATTTCGTCATAAAAATTAACATTAGAAATTAAACATTGTCAATTGGCTGCGATTAATTTAATTGCATAAAAATGAATTTTTAATCTCTGATGCTTAATTACTTACAATAGTAGGTAAAGTCTGACTTTACAGCATTTAAAAAAAAAATATTTTTTTATTTGAAAACATTCTATGAACAACAAAATTCACAAATTAAAAATACTGTTTTTTTTTTTTTTAAATTGGGAAGGACTATCATACAAATGCCATGAATGAAAAGTTCAACAATGTTATAAAGCCTTCTCATTGAAGTACGAGACCATGAGTTCAACATTTTCTGGTTTCAAGCTTCTTTTGTCTGAAAAGACATCGGAATAGGCCGAAAATGTCCTTTCTGAATCATCATTAGAAACTGGAATCCATACAGCTTTCAAGACGTTACATGCAAAAACTGTATGATCAAGTTTCAACGACAATAGTATCGGCACAATGTCTACAGAATCACTCTGTTTGACTTTGTCCGTCACGATTTGCTTGAACGCTGAGTAGCCTTCTAAGAATTCCTTTGCCGGAATACTTGAAACAAAAGGTATCAACTTCCCTTTCTTTACCAAAACATCATAAACTTGTTTCAAAATCACTTTCCGGGGATTGAAAAGGTGACCTAGGCTCTTGAAAACAACTTTGGCTGGATCTTCAGCAACCAGTTTCAGAAATTTTGAGTGGCACTTCAAGCCGCACTACTGGAATTGAGTTTTAACAGAACCCTGTTTTACTGCTGGCAGTGCCTTCAGAGATGCACTCGCTCTCGAACCAAACTGAAAATCTTTAACTAGCTGAAAGGATCTCAACAAATCAGAGAGCTTACCAGTGACAAGATGAGACATGGGGTAGTGTGAACCCTCGAGTTGTTTCGTCAAATCCACCAAAGTTCAGCCATGCTCAACAAGAAATGCAGCTTGGCACTGAACAACGTCAAGCTGTTCCTTTTGTAAGCTTACAAAGTATTGTAAGGCTACAGTAGACATCTGTGAATTGTGATTTTTCAGTTCGAATCGAATTCGAAACAAATTTTAAAAAAATTCATGAGTTTTGAATTTTTTTCGAATCGAATTTGAGAATATTTATTAATATAACATAGATAATTAAAAAATTTTAACATACCACCTTTGAAAAACTTGTCACATAATTCACAGTTTAAATCAAGTAACTAAAATTAAAGTGAGACTATATTGAAGAAGCACAACCGTATTCTCAAAAATTAAAAATTAAAAAAAATAATTAAAAAATTATATGTCTATAGCACTAACATAAATCACTTCGCAAATCATTTCAAATTGTCATGGAGAAAGGTGAGTTCATCGGCATGGTGCGGCAACAACAATTCTCTGCGGCTGGTAACTATGTTGCCTGCTGTAGAGAAAACTCACTTGCCACCTGGGTGGCTGGCAGATTGAGGTAGTTGTCTGCTACCTTGGCAATGGCAGGATAATTGTGACTGTTGTTTCTCCACCACCCATATGGACTGTCGTGTCTTGTTAGGCGGGTTGCTGCAAGGTAACTTTCAATGGCCTTTATAGATAAAAGGTTCATCTGTTTGAGGTTGTGTTAGGGGATTTTTGTCAAGTTGTGCCGTTTATCATAATTTTCGGGTACAAGTTTTGAATTTTAAATTTAATTTTTAAAGAAGGAAACCACAAAAATAAAGTTGCATTTTTAATTTCATTTAATTTTGTTTCCATTACTGTACTATCCGACGTAATTTTGTGCAACCTAGTGCACCTGCGCTTGTTGGCAGGTCCAATTAGATACCTTTTGCTGACTTGGTTATCGCAGCATCTCGGCCACGGTTTGCATCACGTTTTCTGCCTGTAACAGTATGACTTTTCGAACTAAGGAACGCTACCCCAAGCCCCGCGCTAGCATCTTTCATTTCTCGGAGGCAAGCATAGGTAAGCTGTTTGGCGGCACGTCGAGGAGCATATTACAGTCCTCGGCGATGCCTCAGGACGATCCACACGACGCCTTTCCCAGGCGTCTTAGCAAGTTTAGACCCCCCTTTCCCTCTTCTCCCCGCTGTGGCTTCTTGGGAACTTCAGCCCGGAGCATCGACCTCCAGTGAACCCGCGCAGAGTACATGGTATCCTTAAGGACATCTGCCCTTGTCCAACAGCCATCAGCGAAGCCTAGCGGCAAGAAATATCCCTAACCTTGCTCTGTCCGCTGGTCGCGAGTGCGCCCGGAGCACTCTAGCGAACGTTTCTGTGACCCTCCAGGCAGTTTCTCATCTTGGCCACCATAGCGCACTTCTCATCCCTCCCATAAGAAACAGCTTGTCACAATCGACTTTGGCAGCAGTCGCGGTTCGATTGCGACCTTAGTTCGCCCGAGACCCTGGTGAGTGCGGCGAGCCTTTTTTTTTTGCAGTCTGCTTCGCCCCTTCGGGCATTTTCGGTTACCTTCAGGCAGTCCCCCCCCCCCCCCGATCTCTTTGAATGGGGGCAGTTACTTTCTTTAATTAGGCGCGTCTACGCCATTTTTTAACATTCGACGGGCAGCATCTGGTCAGTACGGACCACGCGTCGCGATTCGCTAGAGTCCATCTCAGTTGTTCTTCCAAGACTAGACACTACGTCATGTAGTCTCCTACCTCAAGGGATTGATGCCTTAATTTTCTTATTTTTAAATTTGGCTGACCGTAATAGTTTTTTGATTTAAATTATTTCTTTGTCTTTCCTTTGAGCCTGCGAGCTCACGTAAAACCAGGGGCAAGTTTAAGATAGATGGTTGTTTTACTTTTATATGTATTTATTTGCCCCGGGGCTCCCTCCTGTTTGTAATTAATATATTTTCATACATGTGTACCTACTTAAAAGATGAATATAAAAGAAATGAAAAAGCTAAGTAAATTATTTTAATAAAAGGGCAGTTATATAAATCAAACCAGCAGTCTTGTTATTTCATTATTACTCATCCTCGATCCACATAGCCTCCTAGAGTTACTAGTAGGTTATAAGTAAACTAGCTGCCCGACTCGGCTTCGCACGGCTATACTAATGGAAAAAAATTTAGCCACATCTCCCATTTACAGTAATGGTAAATTAAAAAAAATTCAGTGAAAATTTATTACAATGCTGTATAATGTACCGAAGAGAAAATGAATAGCACCGATGGTTTCCCAACTCATGCACGCAACGTACAACTGATGTACCTGTACTTCGCTACGGCAGTCTACAGGCAGATCACTCTTGCGCCGCTCATTATACATGCCCCTCCTTGTGGGTACGCCACTGCCGTGCGATGCCCGTTGCCATGGAGACACAGAAGGCATGAAAAAGCAAAATCCGGTTCTCATGCAGACAAAGTACCCACTGTTGCCTGGTTTTAACCACCCATGTGATCTAATTTTCGGAAAATGTCATCCTGTGTAACATAAGGAACATTACTGTGAAGTTTCAAGTCAGTAAAATATATATACTTGAAAAAAAGGACAATAAAAAAACAAATTAATCACAGAGAGAGGGAAAAAAACAATAGTTTAGGTTTGCGATTTAAAGTGATAAAAATTATGTAAATACTAATTGAACTCTAATGAGGGTACTGATTGCTTCGTTGTTAATATCACACGGGTTTTTTTTTTACTTGTATGGGAAAATTAAGAATGATAAGGCATATAGTGCGTGGCAACAATGTTAATAGACAATAGGAAATAAACTTCTAGTGCCTGCGGCATTGTCAACACACACTTCGTACGTGTTCTGCATGTTGTATCTAACCCCCTCCAACACATTTGATTCTAAATTGGACTTTAAGTAAGGATCCCTAATGTTATTGATAATTTAATATAGCCTATAGCCTTCCTCGAAAAATGTACTATCCAACACTGAAAGAATCTTTCAAATCGGACCAGTAGTTCCTGAGATTAGCGCGCTCAAACAAACAAACAAACAAACAAACAAACTCTTCAGCTTTATAATATTAGTATGGATTCCTTTGTACGACGTCTGGGCACCTCTGTGATTAGTGTTGTTTGTTTTGTTTTCTGGGCTGACACTTCCAAGGCCTTATTTTTTACTTATTCATGTTTTGAGTGTTTACCTGCAGCCCAGCGTACGTTACAGTTCATCCCACAAGGATCCAGTACTTTCTGGCTGCATGACTTGAAGAGAGTTCGCAAACTTCTCTGGTGCATTATCGATGTGAGTATTCTGTAGTGCTTTCTTAAGTAGAATAATTGAATGTTGCCTTTCATTTTCATCTTCAAATAATGTAACTTTGTATCTTGGGTCAAGAATGGTGCATAGGGCATTTATATCATCCATTTTGTACAATGGATATCTTGTTGCTAAAGCCTTCAAAAGGTTTCGTCCAAATGCTACACCAGGTGTGTTTTCATTCTGTATGTAGTTCAGTTTTGCTGCTTTCAGGCAGTGAATCATTGGAAGAATCATTGAAGCTGTTGGGTAACTGTTCCCACTTGACTCTTTGGTAGCTTCTGCAAAAGGTTTCATAACTTAATTTAAGCCCTTGGGCCGCTATGAAACTTCAGGGCGTTCGTTAATTACTGTGCCCTGAGGGGGCTTGCACTCGTGTGCTACGACACACTTTTCGAATTAAGTGTTGATTCAATGGGATTGTTTTACGAGTGCGTTCAACGATTAATTGACGGTTGTTCGCTCTAGGTGGAGTTCTGTGGCAAAATTGTAACACTGGGAGTACTTGCGTCACAGCTCCGCGCATGACCTGTGTTGGGTTTGCTAGGGGTGTGTTCCACCAGCAGGAGCCAATACTGGCGGGCTGAGGCCGGCTCGGATGGCCTCCGGCGGTACAACGTCAATTCTATGCAGCGAAAATGTTCGAATGTTTTTAACTCAATGCATCGAGAATTGAATAGCATACATTACAATGAATTTCAAATTATGCCCACTAAAGTAGTTATGAACTTTTTTTACATTCAAACACTATTTTTCATATCTTCACTAATATGTGGTCGTATATAAAATTTTCTTTGGACCAAGGTTTAAGATAACATTAAAATGGTTTATAATATATTCGAACGAATATAATAGTAAGAAAATTTTGTATTTTTTTTTTTATTTCAACTCATGTTTTTTACGGTAATAAGTAGCTTGGCTTCTGTTTTGTAGCCTCGTCCTTGGCGAATAATTCACCGACGTTTCGGTCGTCATTGCAGTCGCCATCATCAAGGAGCAGTTACTTACTGAGGTTATTCCATTTATCCTGCCTTTATATACTCTCGCCTGAGAGGAAGGTGCTTCCTGATTGGCTGCAGCTGTGGGTCAATCAGAGCCTTCCTTTCTTCTGGTTGGCTGGGCTGTTTTGCCAATCAAGGGCGATCTATCTGATGTTGGATGTGGAGCTATGTTTTGAGGATTTCTAAAGAGTGGGTTCCATATTTTGTTTAATTTGTAGCCATCATTAATAGAGAAGATGGCTACCAATTGTCCCTTCCTGACAGTTGTCAAATAACTGAGAAATGGTTAAAATTTCGCTTGCAAACGAAGAGCTCTCTACGTTGATCGCGAGCAGAGAACTCTGGTATAAAACGTTACTTTATTTGCTATTACTTTATGACTTAAAAACTGTTTAATTACTTCAAGAACTTAAAAATTTCAACTGTAAACGATTAGTTTAAAACCGAAAAATGTGTGATGCGAAAGCACGGTATAGGTACAATGTCTCAAAATTGATACCATCGTGATAAAACGATTGGCTTTGAACCTTTTTAATTATAATAGTGTAAGTAGGGAATTATCGTATATTGTCGACGTTTTAATATGAAAGGTAATGTTGTTCCAGAAAGAACAAAATGATGAACTAATTCTACAGGTGGCATTCTCTCGACGCATTGCTGTTGTGAGGGAGCGTTGGCAGTATGAAGAGCTTCCAATTGTTGAGGTGTAAGTCCATTGTAACCATTGAAGCATGTTTACATGTTTGTTATTATTATTATCATGTTTTAGCTTCATGTATATTTTGTTATATAACTAAGAATATGTATAAATTTTGTCTTTAATGCATGGTAATACTGAGTGCGATGACCCAGAAATACGCCACAAGTAACTAGGTGTCAGCGATATTTGTTATGTTATTCTTCTTTATCAAAATTAATTCATATATATTGTTCTGTCTATGACCGATTCAGCATATGGGCGCTATTAGCTGGAGTCGTTAAGTTTTGCATTCTCGTCAGTTAAAGAAAGAGTTTCTTGATTTATTCCTCCTAGTTGGTATGTTTCGCTGGTGCGGACATTTTTTTTTTTTTTTTTTTTTGGTTGTTTGAGAGTGATAAAAAAGGGAGAGACTGGAAATTTGGATCGGCTAAGCGAGCGAAATTCCCCCGTGCGTTCTGCAGTTCCTGGATGAGGGAATTGTGTGCAGAGTACCAGAAGAGATGCTGCGATCGCATATTTAGCTAGCTTTTCTGTCAGTATTCAGTAAAGACAGTCCGACTTTACCCCAAACGGGCTATAGGGAATCTTAATCTGCATTTGTGTGCTTCAAGACGACCGATCTTCTGCATGCAGCGATTACTGTCGACGCTGGTAAGATAAAACCAATACACAAACTTTTCAGCACATCCTGAAAGATGTCCAGAAGAGTGGTCTTCAGTAGTATTCCTCCTGGGTCGTAGTTAGTTTTTTTGTTCTACAGCAAAACGGTACGAGTATCCTGAAGAGGTCGAGGACGAGACCAGAAGTCTTGAGAGAACGATGTCTCCTTTGTCCGTCCCCTGAACTAAGCCGGAGCATATTTATTCAAAAATTAAAAATATTATTCATTTTAGAGTCTCACGTACTTACAATTAAATGATGAAAAATTCATCAGTATCAATGGGTCATCGAGATAGGTAAATTTGCATGTAATTTGATTTAAAATAATTATTTCCTTTTTCTGTTTATTTGCTATATGCCTACTTAATGGATTATTAATTAAAAGTTGTCATAAATTTACTCTGAGATTATTTGAGAATAAATATAATAAATACCATTTCATTGATTATTTAATTAGATGATTTTCTTTTGATGCCATCACCCGGGGTCTTGAACTCGATACCCGGGGTGAGCCTAGTAGTTGCTGGTGTTTCTGTTGAGGTGTTTGTTCTCCGGGAGGGCGCTAGGCTAGTCTTAAAGCGTCTAGCCGTTGTTGTGGTGGGTCGTCGGCCCCAGCGTGCACTACTAAGCTCCTAGGCTATATGGTGTCTGAACACAATGAACACTTGACGGTTTTTGAACGAATGGGAAATGCGGGGAACGGCACGTTCGTCCTAGTTGATGACCCGTTGTCGACTGCCGTTGACCGCGGCTGGCCTAAGAGGGGGGGGGGCAGCGTCAGCCTGCATAGGCTAGGCTAGGGGTGCGGTCTCGCAGCGGGGTAAGGTACTGGCGGGGTGGAGACCGGGCTTCACTGTCACAGGCGGTACGACGTCAAACGCCCCCCCCCCCCCCCCCCCCCCCCCCCCCTGGAGAAGCCCGGTCTTTCCCCGCGATAGGTGCCCCGCAGCATGGTCGCACCCCTAGCATTGGCAGCAGCTGGTAGGGCCCGCGCTCTGCTCACAGGTCATCCTGCTGTGTGCACCCAGGGGCTGCATCAGCAGACCGGACACCCCGGATTGTTCCCAGGTGGTAGTCTGCAAGGTATCCCGGTGGCCGTCTGACCCGTTGGGGCCGTTCGGTCAGGTTGTCATGTTGGTGGAGGTCAGTTTGGGTGGCCGACGTGGTCTCTTCACTTTCTGGAATCCCGGGTGATGCCAGACCACTCAAGCTCTGGTTGGTTTGGTCCTCTGGTTCCATTGCGGGTGGTGTCAGCGCGTGGTCGCTGCTCCTATCAGGTGCGATGTCTGCGCCTGTGAACAGCCTTGTTCGCATTTGTCGCTGAATTTGTCGCTGTGGGGTCATTGACTCATCGAGGCCATTATCATCCAGGTGACACGGGTGCTGGGTTGGCCGGCGGTGCTGTTCGTTAGCCTCGTCATTCGGCTCGATCACATGGACAGTGAAGTGGGCATCCTCCAAGGATGCCAGGTGGCCCCAGGCTCCCCGGGTCAGTGACACAGGTGCATCAGGGTCAGTCTCGTACGGTTCGGTCACGACCGGTGGTGTACTTGGTGCCTCGTCTGCATCGAATGTCATTTCATCCGCCGAGACATCAGTGATAATTACTCGTGGTAATCGTTTGCATCTGAACCATCGGCGTGAGACTTGCCCACCGTTCTGGTCCTCGTCCCCCTCACCCTCAGGGGTGGTCGGATTGTCCAGTTCTCTCCTGGGTTCTGGGTGTTCTGGTGGAGTCAGTGTTACATTCAATTCTGGGAACCTGTCTCCCGGGAGTGTGGCAAGGCACAGGTCATCACGATGAATCTTCTTCACCTGCCGTCCACCTAGGCGCACGAGGTATGTGGTCTGGCCCAGGCGTCTCTGTACCATGTAGGGGCCTCCCCAGTGGGGGGCCAATCCTGCGCAGTAATTACGTGGTTGTGGCCGACAGGGGATGGACATGCACAAACACTTGGTCTCCTGCTTGTACAGTGGGTGGCGTGTGGTTCGTCGTTGGTGTTATTTCCATCGTGTAGACTTTTTGCCGTTGGCGTGCTTCTTTGTGTGTGGCTGTACGGCGGCGCTCTCGCTCTTTCGGTCCTTCTGTCGGGTGTGGTACTCCATGCGTGGCCCATTCACCGGGCAGGGGTAGGTTGTGTCCCTGAACCATCTCGGCGGGTGTTATACCAGTTGCCGCATTCACCCGACGGCGCATGCAGAACAGGGCATCTGAAATGTGCCTGTCCCACTGTGCATGGTCTGAGCTGAGGTGTATGCGCATCTGCGCCTTCAGCTCCTGGTTGCGGCGTTTGGTGGGGTTTGCCCGCGGGTGGTATGCAGGTGTGGTGTGGTGCTGTATTTGGTGGTCGTCGCACCAAGTCCTCCACTGTCGGCCCAAGAACTGGCTGCCATTGTCGGAGAGGGCTCACTGCGGGTAGCCCCAGGGCGGCAAGAACTCTTGTGCCAGGATCTTGGTGATGGTGGCGGCTCGCACATTTTGACAGGGATAGGCCTCCGTCCACCGGGTGAACAGGTCAGTTACTACAAGCAAGAACCTGTTCCCCCTCGGTGTTCGTATATATGGGCCCATCACATCCAGCGCTATTGTCTGGAAGGCTGTGGTGGGTTTCCGTGGCCGCTGCTGCTCCTCCCCATCTCGCCGTCGTGCCTTCCGTGATTGACAGACTTGGCAATCGCGCACGTACTCGCGTACATCGCTGGTGACCCCGGGCCAGTGGTAATATTGGCAAACAGCCCGCTTCGTCTGGTCGGTGCCAGGATGGCAGGCTAGGTCGTGGTCATGGTAGAACCGTAGTACAGCTTCCCGGGCTTCAGGTGGTACGTACGTCTTCCAGTCCACTTGGTGTCCAGGTGTAAGGCACCACACGGTCCCGTCTCGTACACACCAGGTGTCATGTTCCCCCATCGTCGCCTGTTGGCGCTGTCGATCGGCCTCTGGTGACGTCTCTTGGGCTTCCAAAACTCGGTGGTGGACATCGGCTGCTGTACTCGGTGGTACGTTGTCTTCCTGGGCATCGGCTGTAATCCGCATGCATGTTGCATCTGGTTGGGCTTGCCTGTTTTGGTGGCTGGGTGGCAGCATATCCTCCCAGTCTTCATGGTCAGCTAGCTTGCTGTTCTCGTCTGGCTCGCGAGACAGAAGGTCGGGGGAGCTGGTTGTCTGTTCTGGGGACGTGTTCGACTTCAAAGTCAAAAGATTGCAGGAACAATGCCCACCGGATCAGCTTGCCCTTCCTCCCCAGCATGGTGTGCAGCCAGGTCAGGCACCTGTTGTCGGTGCGGAGCGTGAATGATTTTCCTTCCAGGTGCGGGCGGTACTTCTTCACGGCCCACATGACAGCCTGGCACTCCTGCTCGTTACTGTGGTAACGACACTCTGCCGAGCCGAACTTCGCACTCGCATAGTCGATGACTTGTCGGTCTCCATTCTGGTCCAGATGGAATAGCACAGCTCCCACCCCTAATGCACTGGCATCGGTTTGCAGGTACAGGCGGCGCTCTGGGTCCACCTGTGCCAATGTGTGGCAGCTCGTGAATGCGGCCTTAATGTGGTCAAAGGCATTTTGTGCGATCGCATCCCACCTGTAGCGCAACCTTGGTGACAAAAGGTCTGTGAGTGGAACAATGATATTTGAAAAGTTCGGTATATAGCTCCTTAACCAGTTAACGAGTCCCACGAAACGTTGTAGCTGTTTGCGGGTCCTCGGCACCTCAGCCTCCGCGATTTTCCGCAGGTGGACTGGTTGTGGGCTGTTGCCTGCCGCATCCACCAAGTGCCCTAAGAACTCGACTTCGAGCGCTTCGATATGACACTTGGCTGGAGCTGCTGTTAGGTGATGTGTCGCGAGCCGCTCTAGGACGAGGGCAAAGTGGCGGATGTGGTCTTCTCATGTCTCGGAAAACACGATGACATCATCCAGGTAGGCTATGGCAATCTGTCCCACATACCCCTCTAGCACCCGCGTCATCATCTCCTGGAAGGTGGCTGGCACGCACTTTAAGCCGAATGGCATGGCCCTGAATTGGAAGCGCCGCCCATCTGGTGTTGTAAAAGCAGTTTTACCTCGGTCCCCAGGCCGTATGGGCACCTGCCAATAGCCAGCCTTGAGGTCAAGCGTGCTGAACACTTTGGCTCGTCCTAAGCCTGCGATGGCGGCCTCGACACTGATCTGGGGCGAAGGTGAGCTGATGGTGATGGCGTTCAGGGGCCGGAAGTCCACACAAAAACGCAGCGAGCCGTCATTTTTCGGGGCCAACACCACACATGAATTATAATGGCTATTGGAGGGCTCGATGACGCCATCCCGTAACATTTCTGATACCTGCTCTCTGATGGCGCTCTGCTCTCGGAAGCCATATCCCCTGGGTGGTTCATGAATATGTTGATCATGCATGATTGGGATACAATGCTCCGCCACTGTGGTGCGTTGCAGGGGGTTGGCGAGTGCAAACACATCCTGCCTCTCTTGCAGCACCTTTTCCACAGCTGCCTGATGCTGCGGGGTACATCGTGACGCAGTTGCGCCAGTGTAAGCGGTTCGCGAGGTGGTTCGAGTGCAAGCCCCGTGGCATACACTGTATCGCTCCCGTGTTCCCACGTGGACTCATGCAGCCTTCAGCTCCACCACAGCATCATGCTCAGCTAGCCAGGGCTGTCCTAATACGAGGTCCTCATGCAGGTCCTCCTCAACAAGGGCAAGAACTGTGGTCGAAATTTCCCGAAGGCTTACCTGGAGTTCGGCCTGACTCACTGTCATCCCTGGCCGTGTAGTGGTCGTAAGGTGCAGCTCGGCGGGGTGGGGTTGGAGTGCTCCCGGGGATACCAGGCTTGGGGCGACAAACACATGGCTCGCACCTATGTCGACCAGTGCCGCTGTCGGCTGGCCATTCACCTCCACCGGGATGAGCAGCAGGTGGTCGTGTAGCCGGAACAGTTGGCCCAGCGTCGGTGTGGTACCTGGCATCATCCTGATAGGTTGGGGTGCAGGGGGCTTTAAGGGCATTGGCCCTGTGTCCGGTGATGCCGTTGGTAAGGATGGTGCCAGTAGCACTGCTGGTGGTGTGGCTGGGGGTGCCAAGATTGAGGTTGCAGCAGGAGGTGCCCTGGCTGAGGTCATGACAGGTGGTGCCGAGAAGGAAGTTGCGGCAGGTGGTGCTGAGAAGTGAGTTGGGGCATGTGGTGCCAAGAAGTGAGTTGCGGCAGGTGGTGCCGAGAAGGAATTTGCGGCAGGTGGTGCCGAGAAGGGAGTTGCGGAAGGTGGTGCCGAGAAGGGAGTTGCGGCAGGAGGTGCCGAGAAGTGAGTTGCGGCAGGTGGTGCCGAGAAGGGAGTTGCGGCAGGTGGTGCCGAGAAGGGAGTTGCGGCATGTGGTGCCGAGAAGTGAGTTGCGGCAGGTGGTGCCGAGAAGGAAGTTGCGGCAGGTGGTGCCGAGAAGGGAGTTGCGGCAGAAGGTGCCGAGAAGGGAGTTGCGGCAGGTGGTGCCGAGAAGTGAGTTGCGGCAGGTGGTGCCGAGAAGTGAGTTGCGGTTTGTGGTGCCGAGAAGGGAGTTGCGGCAGGTGGTGCCGAGAAGGGAGTTTGCGGAAGGTGGTGCCGAGAAAGGAATTGCGTGAGGTGGTGCCGAGAAGGGAATTGCGGCATGTGGTGCCGAGAAGGGAGTTGCGGCAGGTGGTGCCGAGAAGTGAGTTGCGGCAGGTGGTGCCGAGAAGTGAGTTGCGGCAGGTGGTTCCGAGAAGGGAGTTTCGGCAGGTGGTGCCGAGAAGGGAGTTGCGGCAGGTGGTGCCGAGAAGGGAGTTGCGGCAGGTGGTGCCGAGAAGGGAGTTGCGGCAGGTGGTGCCGAGAAGGGAGTTGCTGCAGGTGGTGCCGAGAAGGGAGTTGCGGAAGGTGGTGCCGAGAAGGGAGTTGCGGCAGGTGGTGCCGAGAAGGGAGTTGCGGCAGATGGTGCCGAGAAGGGAGTTGCGGCAGGGGGTGCCGAGAAGGGAGTTGCGGCAGGTGGTGCCGAGAAGGGAGTTGCGGCAGGTGGTTCCGAGAAGGGAGTTGCTGCAGGTGGTGCCGAGAAGGGAGTTGCGGAAGGTGGTGCCGAGAAGGGAGTTGCGGAAGGTGGTGCCGAGAAGGGAGTCGCAGCAGGTGGTGCCGAGAAGGGAGTCGCGGAAGGTGGTGCCGAGAAGGGAGTCGCGGCAGGTGGTGCCGAGAAGGGAGTCGCGGCAGATGGTGCCGAGAAGGGTGTTGTGGCAGGTGGTGCCGAGAAGGGAGTTGCGGCAGGTGGTGCCGAGAAGGGAGTTGCGGCAGGTGGTTCCGAGAAGGGAGTTGCGGCAGGTGGTTCCGAGAAGGGAGTTGCTGCAGGTGGTGCCGAGAAGGGAGTTGCTGCAGGTGGTGCCGAGAAGGGAGTTGCGGCAGGTGGTGCCGAGAAGGGAGTTGCGGCAGATGGTGCCGAGAAGGGAGTTGCGGCAGGGGGTGCCGAGAAGGGAGTTGCGGCAGGTGGTGCCGAGAAGGGAGTTTGCGGAAGGTGGTGCCGAGAAGGGAGTTGCGGCTGGTGGTGCCGAGAAGGGAGTTGCGGCATGTGGTTCCGAGAAGGGAGTTGCGGCAGGTGGTGCCGAGAAGGGAGTTGCGGCAGGTGGTGCCGGGAAGGGAGTTGCGGCAGGTTTTGCCGAGGAGGGAGTTGCGGCAGGTGGTGCCAAGGAGGGAGTTGCGGCAGGTGGTGCCATTCTCGCGGGGGGTGGGCCCCTCAGTCCCGCCCCCCCGGTGGTTCATTTCCCAACTGTGGCACTGTGTTTTTCTGGTGTGGTGGTGGGGGAAGTGGGCATTCACTGTGCCAGTGATATGCTCCAGTGGCGCAACCCCGTTGGCACTGAGGTGGCCGCTCATGGTTGTGTGGCGACTGGTTGTCCTTGCGGCCTGGCTGCGTGGTGCTCTGGCGTGATGCCAGTGTGTCCTCGATGGCCTGCTGCCGCCTGGGTGATGGTTGAGGCTCACTCGTCCTGGCTTGGTGGTTGGTCACTGGTGCACCCTGTAACGCTAGGCTGTGGTACCCCCGGTCTTTCATTGATGGGTTTCGGTGCCACACCATCTGGTGGTTTCTTTCAGTGGCCACTGCCTGTTGCACATAATCTTCTACCAAGGTGTGTCGGTAGCAGCGGAGGAAGGGCTGAAGCTCATCACGCAGCAGGGTGGTGACAGTCGGCAGCGCTGCTAATGTTTTGTGTTCGGCATGATCTGCCGAAACAGCTGCAGTTTGTGGGAGACAAACTGCTCCACTGGTTCCCCGTCTCGCTGCTGTCTCCCGTAGAATTGGGAGGTACACTGTAACACCGCCTCTCCTGTGTCAAAATGCTGCATGAACTTGGTGGTGAACTCTGTGTTATGCCACGGTATTGTCCCTGTTAATAGGTCCATGCCCTTAGGTAGGTAGCAAATTGCACATACTGTGTTTGAAATGTGTGGTAACATTTTACCGGTGAGCAATTGTGTTGTTGGTGTCACTGGTAGGTGTCAGTTGATTTGGTGTAGCTAATATAATTTAGAAGGATTAGATCACGTAACAATTTTTACCAATACAAAAGAAAGTCACACATAATGTCCGGTGATGTTTGGTGTAGTCGGGATGAGGACTCATGCGCGCGCACAGGAGGGAGGGGTGGCGCGGTAGGCCGCTGCCCGGACGACCGCACAAAGAGTAGAGCGATAAATTCGGCTGGTGGGAGAAGCAGGGTGGGCCGTAAAGGAGTGGTCGGGGTGTGAAGCTGGTGGAAGGGGGAGGTCGGTCTCGCTCCTTTAGAATGTCCAGAAGTGAAAGGGAGGAGGGGGCCCTTTGTCCGCTGTCCTGGTCGCGTCTGCCTGTCTTACCCCAATTCCATCACACACACGAGATAGCCGTTTCACACGCACTGGTTTCTTTGGTGTAGGCGTATCACGGAAAAACACTGGAATTATTCATTTTTGTCACACGCATGGGCGCCAAATGCCATCAACCGGGGTCTTGAAATCGATACCCGGGGTGAGCCTAGTAGTTGCTGGTGTTTCTGTTGAGGTGTTTGTTCTCCGGGAGGACGCCAGGCTAGTCTTAAAGCGTCTAGCCGTTGTTGTAGTGGGTCGTCGGCCCCAGCATGCACTACTAAGCTCCTAGGTTATATGGTGTCTGTACACAATGAACACACGCACGTAATTACTTGACGGTTTTTGAACGAATGGGAAACGCGGGAAGCGGCACGTCCATCCTAGTTGATGACCCCTGCCGTTGACCGCGGCTGGCCTAAGAGGGGGGGCAGCATCAGCGTGCATAGGCTAGACTAGGGGTGCGGTCTCGCAGCGGGGTAAGGTACTGGCGGGGTGGAGACCGGGCTTCACTGTCACAGGCGGTATGACGTCATTGAGACCTAATTATTATCAACGAACCAATGTTACATAGATCCCACATATTTACTTTTATTTAATATCAACTCAATCACACGATAGAATATTACAGATTGTCACCCGAACAGTGGGGCCTCGATTGTCCTAAGGCATTTTCAGGATAGCTTCTAGCCATTTTGTAGTAGAATGACCTTCCATTGACCTTGTCCCTACATTGAGGAAGAAACCATGTCTGGTGATGAAGGTACGTACTTCCTAAGCCACAGAAGCAAGGCAGTAAACGACAACGAAGAAAGTGAACATAATGTAACGGAGAATATCGATATTGCATGCAGTGAGGTTCTATCACACGTTGAAGGTTACGTGTATGATAAGGAACGTATCAAATTAACTGGGCAGGCTAGCGCCGTCGTTTCCACAGAGCAATTTGCTTTCTCCAAAGAGAAAGAAAACCAGGTTAGCGCAGTAGAACCCACATCACGTAAGGAAACTAATGTAATCACGGTGGATGACTTCATGCAGGCTTTTAACACTCTTTCCACAAGATTAAACGAATCACTAACATTACATAACAACAGTATATCAGATGAATTAGCACGTCAAAGAGTTGAAGCGGCGGAACAAAGCGTAAAAATAACCGAAAACATAAATAAAATACAAAAGAACTTGTTAATGAGAGTAGATGATAAGATCTCTGAGTTTACGTGACACGTCGCTACACAAATACAAAATGTACGTGAAGAAGCACAAAACTTTCGCCATTCAGTTAACGCAAAATTTACCTCTGTCGAAGTTCAGATGCAAAGCGTACAACATTCCATAGAGAATACTGAAACCGTGTGTTAAGACACATCTAGGCGAGTAACAGAGAAAACAATTACACAAACCACGACTGGCATGGAAATACATTTCTCGCAAATGCTACAGCAACACGAGACCGACACTACACAGGAATTTGAAACTATAAATAATAAAATCAAAAGTTTGGAGAGTTGCGTACACAGGATGTCTCTGCACGATACTAACGCAATTTTAATTGGAATCGTTGTCAACACAACCACCTGATCGTCACGTTCCGGTTTCGCCATTGCGTACAGACAACCAGTTGGCAAGCTCGACTGACGCTACAAAAACTACGTCAAACGGACAGGCGATATTATTTTTAGATGCCACCACTACGATTAATTTTCCTGCGCGTCATTGGGCCGAAGAAATGCCCACTTTTTCTGCAAAAACGATTGAAAACTGTCGTAAATTTCTAAAATCATTAGACGAATATGCTAATCCATTTAACCTTACAGGAACAGAGAAAATTCGGTTATTAAGTTCATGCTTGAAAAATACTGCATATTACTGGTGGGAGGTTCACCAAGGCAGCTCAGAATTATACAGTCAGTTTTGCCAACTATTCCTACACCAACATCGGAGTATGAAAATACAAGGAAAACTACGCGCACAACTGCATAGTGAAAAATTCGAACCAAAGCGTGGCCGTTCATTAGAGGCACACATTAGTGACATGTTCGAGCGAACGCGTTACTTGGACATCGTTATGAATGACGAGGAATTTATAGCTTTAATTTTGGGACAATTGCCAATGGGTTATCAGCTGCATCTTTTGGGCAGAAACTTTGAAGTTATATCTGATTTCAGTGAACAATTGCTAACATACGATCGTTTGGATAGGCAAAGTCGTGCCAACACGAATTCTCGAGACGAAGTGGAGCGACAGACGCAAAACAAGCAACTGCCGGTGTACCAACCGTGGGTACGACGAAATGACAACACGAACAATACGAATATACATCGTACGCCACAGGCAAACACATAAATTTGGCATCAAAACAAAACAAATCACAGACAAAAGCAGTGGTACCATGACAACGAAATCAATGATAACTATCGTAGTAATTGGCGATGTAACGGTGCTGATAAACAACCGTATCCGAATTCTTGGCAAAAAAGGTATAACAGGAATCGGGATCAGACTACACCACGTCGGGAAGAAGAAGTTAGGGGACCCAATAGGACCCCGTCATCTTCGCCTCAACGACCTCCCAGGTCGCCGCGACAAGGAGAATGCAGACACGCGAAAAGGAATTTTAAGCAAGACTACATTCGGTCTAAGCTGCAAACACCGCAGTATTATGATGATCATGGCGAGTCACATTATGGTAAGAATTCTCAAAGTCCGTGGAACCGACTGCCACCTGAAACAAATCCCTCTGGTCAGTTGCAAGTTACCCAACTGCAAAGCACCGCAGCTTGCACCGTTGCCAGTTCAACATCATTGCCTTCATTCCGCAAAAATCATTAATCGTGATCGTTTCATCAACCCGGGTACTTCCAGAGACAAGAACCTGTCAACCCAACTTTTCTCTACTCGAGTAGTCAAGGTATTGAAACAATACGCAGCAACGTCGCACAGCAGAACACTAATTTTGTTGCGACGAATCCTGAGACATCTTTAATCCAGTAAGCATCGGTGATGGTAGTCCCCGATCGCCGATCACAACTGGATTAACTCCCCATGAAATTTTGTCACACGAACGTTCGGAGTCCTTGCCCACACTTTTATTACCTATAATTGACAAGAATAAGGAAGACAATGAAGAGGATGCAAATAAGCAAGAAGAAACGCGAGAGCAGTTGGAGGAGTTCGTCAGAGCGCGCCTTCACCTCGCCGCGGAACGTCGTAGAAGGGGACAGAAGAGAACACGCGATAACAAGCTTAATATTGGAGAACTCGTTTTGAAGAAGTCGAATCCTATTAGTAATTTATGGCAACAAGTTACCAAGAAACTGTTTATCCTGTATGAAGGACCATTTAGAGTGAGCGGCATAATTAACGAGAACTGTTACACCTTGAAGAATTTGGACAGCGATGAAGTAATTGGAAATTACAATTTAACACAGCTACGACGGTACAGACAGTATTGATTGCAGTAAATTATAACATCGTTGAAATTTTGTTGCAAGATGTATGTTATGTTTTAAGCAAAGAAAATAACGAAGCAGAATTGTCTATATTTGCAATTTTGAAGTAATACAAATATGGCGCATCGTTGAATTTATTAAGAATTGGAAGCGGCTAGTTTATTTGTGTTCGCTGAGTAATCGTGCTCAGTGAGTACATCTTGGCACAACGCACTGTCGGCGTTATTATCTTTTTTTTTTGTTGTCCACATAGTAATGTAGGCTAGTGCGGACATCTCGTGCAGTGATTGCATTACGTCTATGTTATTTCTCCACACCAATATGAGGTAGTATGACATGATTAGCTTCCATGTTAAATTCTAAGCGACGCCACATTTTTATTCAGGAATAATTGTATGGAAGACCTGAAATTTTGTTTCTTTCTACTATTTGCTTAATTCGTTTAGTACAAGATATCTGCCATTAAATTTATACTGATGCAAATATTGGGCAACTAAAGAGATGCTGCAAGAACAAAGACGAACTGATACCTGTCAATGAAATGATTACTTCGAGGCTATTTCCAACTGGCATTCCTTGTATATTGCTTGTCCATGAGTTAGTCGCCATAATCTTATTTATACTTGTTAGAGTTGTCCTGATACTCTCTTTATAACATCAACTCCAAAACAAAAAAAAAATTGATTTCTATTTGTTTACTTCTATCATTGAAAGCGATTATTTTAACCGATAAGATATTTTTCTTCATGCTCATGTTTATTCAACCACTTTGTTTTTTCTTCTTCTTATTTTTACCTTATTCAACGTTTCATAACACCACACAACATACTCAATAAATTGAATGCTGTTGCATTTGTTTGTACTTAAGTGTGAGTTCCACTTTTCACACATCTTGTCATACAAGTACAGTAAATGTTATTGAAGACATAATATTACTAACTGATTTTAATTATATTATACAAAGTCATAAGGAATAATTGAAAATAATAATTGCAATGTTATTATATTTTAAAAGTTAGATGACAATAGAAGCGTTTCAGGATAGGGAATTTGTCTATACCGAGGCCCATTGAAATAGGTGAACGTTAACATTGATTAATACCGCCTCATTAGTAAATGAAGTGTGTGAAGACGATCATCGATATACGGTTTACAACTTCAATAATAATGCGTTAGCGAGTGATAACAAAAGCATGGTGCTTCGATCGACACTTATATGACTACAAACTTCATATATTAATATCCATTTACTTATTTGTTAACTAGGTTTTTTTTTCTTGCAGCGAACAATTACGTTGGAACAGCATATAATGATATTATACAACAAAATATTTTTTTTTTATTTTGGGACAAATGTAAAATTAAATATTACATATGAGTCATTGTGTTGTGCCGGAAATTAGGCATTTCGTCACATTTTTAAATTTTTTTTCTATAATTTTAAAATTTTTGGGCTTTCTTATTTTTTTAAATTTATCTGGTTGTTAATGGGTACCAAGTACCACGTGTTTTGTAAACAAACTACCCATGCTTTGCATGTCCTAATAATATAATTTTTATGTCACTAAACAGGCACTATAAATAATCTATACTGCATTAATTCTAGCAGCAAAGTATTTTCTTAATCTAGGGAAACGTAAATTATAACCTAATATGTTTATATAACTTAAAATAATATTAACAATACAAATAATATGATAATATAAACCTTTTGTTTTAGCTAATGTTAAGAAACTTCCATTGTTTACTATTTCTAAGTATCTTTAAATTAACGATTAAGTATTTTAATTATACATAAAATAAATCTAAAAAAGGGTCCATTCATTAAGTAACATAAAATAAGAATATGCTCATAAGTAATTTTAACAAGTACTCTAATCCTCTTGCATCGTTCACAAGCAACGTGAATATACTTCGACGTACCATTTCATTGTGTTAGTACACACATCCATGTGCCTAGCTTTTGTTTAGATTTATTTCGTGATCACCCAAAGAGAGGTGCAATCACTCATGCCTTTAAGAAAAGGCCTGAATTAAATTGTTTATATACACGGGTTGAATCCCCAATACTTTTTACGCTAGCCATGAGGTGAGGAATTTATTGTAAGATAGAGTACTATACCTTTTTTAACGTCGAGTTTTCTATGATAAATTTACGAATTAATCTAAGAATGCAAGGTAAAGGGTAAATAATAATTTTGTAATTATGAATTTTGAGTAAACAATTTATTAACTTTTATATTTTTTTTGGATCGGTGTTTATTTCCTTTACAAGGTGGTGTACAGCTATGTATTTAAAACATCTAAATTTTTTTCATTATCCATTGTTCATCCAAATTCGTTGATCTTTCGGGTTTCGAACCCGAACTAACTCAGGGGTGAAATTCCCTCGTAGGTCTCTCTGCTTCAGCCTGATGGTCTGATCAACCGTCAGAGCTTGAACATATTGAGCCTATGTGAGTTAATAAATGTAGGTATCCGGAACCGAGGTGTACTTCGCTTTTTAAGCAAGTATTAAATTCACCATTTCGTCTGATCCATCGTCAGATTGTGCAGAGCTATGACTCAATGCCTTCGACTTCTTATGGACAGCGAAACAATTATGTACAGGGGTTATATTCCCAAATTTAGTTTGTAAGTTACGGGTTACCATACCCATTTGCAGGGGTTACAATCCCCATTAGTCACTGAGTGCTCAAGGACGCATTTCCCTTGTTTCGGCCTCAGTGCTTTTCGGCCTCCCTCACAGCGCCCATTTTGTGTTCCTACACGATATCCAAAATCTGAGATCAACAGGATGAATTTCATTTCATTAATATAGCAAAGACATAAATAGTAATATGCTTACAGGTACTTTAAGGTTAAGCTTTAAATTTAATATCTTATTTATTAAATGATTTTAAGGATTTATTTTAAATAATTCAAACCAAGTTTAAATGGACTCTATTTAATTATTAATCTTGTCTTGGACTTATAAAGTGTTACAGTCAGAGGTCATGGAATTAATTCTGCTTTATTACAAGTAGTAGGGCAACAGACATTTTTTTATCTTTTCTTTCAGCTCATTAATAATAATAATATAATCACGCATATAAAAATAAGCATTCCCCCTAAATTAAGCAGCTACGAGGTAACTAGTCTTATTTTAATATTTAAGGTAATCACCGATAAGGGTGAAATACTTTCAGTATGTTTGAGCATCCCGTTTCTAGGCTAGCAGAAGCTAGGTAATTTAAGATATTTTAATTTTTAATTTTTACATACCTTAAGTTCAGGCTTTAACAAGCTACTTGACGTAAATAGTTTTAATGTTTTTTTACTCAGAAATACCTCTCTGATATTTTTTTTGAATCTTCATGAATCTTGTTCCACGATTTCATATATTTAATTTCTGATTACATTCCTTTTTTTTTAATAACCATAATTCGTAAAGTAAGCAAGAATAATGTTTTGTAGTGTTTTTGTACTGATTTTTGCGTTAATACTTTTACATGTTTATTTCTTTATTTTCCTTGTATGTAAATGTGATGTACAGTGACGTACATAGAGTCTGAGCACAGAAGCTGTCACATCTAGCCATTTTTCTTTTTTCTTTTGCATTCTACCCCAAAGTTGGATTTCTTTTACATCGTTATCGATGAGATTGTTTATTTAAGTAAGAGCTACGTGACTTCCAGACGGCAAACTGGTTTCTTTTATGTGTTTTTCTAAAATAGGAGCTAGGTCAAGCTAGCCAACGAGCGGCGCAAAAGTTAGGGTCCTCTGAGCCAACGAGCCATGACCAAGGTCCTCTGAGTGAAATATCTCATGACCATTTTCGAGTGTTCTTTGGGTTACATTCCCACCACTCACCTTTGGACGGCCTATGTTCAAACCCCCTCTCAGGCAGTGCGAAGCCAATCAGCAGTCATGGAAGATCTAACCGCTCCATTATAATTTATTCCTTTTTGATTTATAATTGTTGGTTTATTGCATATTACATTTTTTTAAATAATTTAAATTTGAGTGCGAAGAGTCGTTAATTTATCGTTTTGTTTGCAGAAATCTTTTAAATAATAAATATTAGTTATTAATAATAAACATCAGAGTGGTATGAGCTGAAATTTCTTAATTAATCGAATATTTAATATTTTTAAATTCATTCATTCCTACGGATTGTTGATCTTTTGGGGTTTTCATCCCCAGACATATAAAATTCCGCCAAGGGAATTCCACCCTTAGGTCCTGTGTCACTCTGGGACTGAGGCTCTGTTTCGCCTCCGAGCAAGCAGCAAATTCGACTGTCTTCTCCTTCGCCTGACTGTGCAGAGCTGAGTCCCAATGCCTTCGGCTTCTTATGGAAAGACTATTGTACAGGGGTTTACATTCCCACTTTCATTATTATCAGGGGTACACAAATCCCCACCTTTCATAACTGGCACCCGACGGACCAAGTTCCGGTTCCGGCCCAGTGTTTTCGGCCCGCCTCACAGCGCCCATGTTTAGAGTTTTTGTCACGTGACACCAGTCCCAACATCTGAGATCAACTTTCCTAATTACATAATTCACCGTTAAGGGTGATTTAGACAATTATAATACACCTTCGATTTGATCAACACATTTTTTTTTATAAGTAGTAGGATACAGGCGAGCCTGGTACTGGTTTTACTGAGCAGTGTAAGTGTAATTTTTTTATTTTCCTATATGCTCCGCATTCAAGCGGGGGAGTATGTGCCGGAAATTAGGCATTTCGTCACCTTTTTAAAAAAATTTTCTATAATTTTAAAATTTTTGGGGTTTCTTATTTTTTTGAATTTATCTGGTTGTTAATGGGGGTGATTTACCTTTTGTTAGGCCGGTGTACGCCACGGATTTAAACTTTGTGCCAGTGGACCGAAGCCTCTTCCCAGGGGGCCAATCTGATATTTTGCTGTCTAATGTGGACATGGTCAGCCCGGTTGAAATTTCTCTCGCCTGCAGTCACGTCCCGAGTTTGTAATTTTAATTCCCTGCATGACCAAAACTGCTTTGAGCAGCTCCTGGGCTGCAAGCTGCTACCTTGTAGAGGCCTGCTGAGAAAAGCATGTCTCGTCACGAAGCAGTCTCCAGTGGAGCTGCGTTCCCACCTTAGTGGCTATTTCTGCCCCCCCCCCCCCCTTCCCCTCTCTCCTCCTCACTTCAGTTCTGAGAAATTAAGCTAAGAGCAGTGACCGGACGGGACGATGACCTGATGCAAAAACCTTCTCCTGGGTCCGACAGACACATCCCTGACATCTAGCGGAGGAAAAAGTAACCGCGGGCTTGGTCGCCAGCGTGCAGAGCTTACCCTCGTGACACCTGGTGGCAAGTCTGCTCACCACCTCAAGTAGTTCCCCCTTACGCCGCTAGAAAGCAGCGTCGCGGTGCCATAAGGCACTATGCTTTCCTCTCGCGGCCCGGAGAATTCGATTGTTCGTTGCTTTCGTTTCGGTCCGGTAGAGAGCGCGCATGTCGTGGGGTTGTCACGCCCGCCTCGGACTCCTTCGGAAATTTTCGGCTTAGAACCGAACCTACCCCCTCCTTTGACCCGGGGCCTTACCGCCCGATTTAATTATGTACTTTGTCCGATTGCTAGGACTCAGCCCTCTGACCTCGGCTACTGACCACGTCTCCTCTACGTCCTCTGCGCTAAGAGGCTTTTTGCGGGAACGGTGATTTTCGTGTGCACGAGAATGTAGTCAGCTTGTTTAAGGGATGTGATCCCGTTTGTACAGTAGCCAGGCAGAGGTAGTTTTTAGAAAAGTCATGCGTAGTTAAATTTTTATTTATTCTTATTTAATTCAAAAAAATTCTGGTTTCGTCCGCGCATCCTGACTTCTCGGTCTGCGGCATCCTGATGTCGGCGCGGGACACCTAGTGAGCTCCGAACTCTATACCCTGGTTGGTGAGTAATCCGGCCTTTTCCCCCCCATTCCCGTTTGTTGGCCTTTTGCGCCGACGGTGTAGGACTGTCTGGAAGCCAGTCTAATTCGTTTTGAATTTGATTTGGGTTTCAGACAGGGTCGAAGTGCTGGAGAGACAAATTGCTCCCAGCTCGTGGTCCTGCACCTCCACTGCGGGTCACGTTAGAAGAGAGGTTTCCGCGACCCGACGTTATTTTTTTGAAGACCCGGGTGGTAATGTGAAATCAACATCCCCCCCCCCCCCCCCCCACCTTCTAGCTACGAACTACATTAATCGAATGAATAGCCTACCAGCGAACAGTGCTTTCCTCAAGAATATGTAGAGTCAATAAAACTAATCATCGATGTAATAATTGGACAAATCAAATTTTGGTGTGATACTAATAAATTTTTGTTTATGTTATTGTTTGTTGTTAAAGTTGAGTATATGTGTTATACTAATCTAAGGGCCGGCCCGTTATCGAAAAACTTAATATATAATTAATATATTAATTGGGAAACTGTTAAATGCCAAATCAAATGAAAACGGAATTCATTATTTACCTTTTTTAAATAAAACAGGGAACCTATAGACCAAGCTACTTGTGTAGTGTTAATTTATTTATGATATACCTTCTTCCCGTAAACGATCCACCAGCTCCCAAGTTGCTTGTGTCAGGGAGTCCCAAATTGTCTTGTTCTCCACCTCGTGCCACCTCTGGTCAATAAACTTATTTTTCTTATATTTCTTACCTAGCAAGTTTCCAAGGCTCTTTTTAATTAATTTAAAATAATTTAATTTTGAGGCACGAGGGGCATTTCAGTGTCAAGTGAAGTTGTAAAATGATTGTATCTTGTGTCTTAGAATAATAATAAATCTTGATAAATTTTAGGAAAGATATTAATAGATGATAATGTCAATCATAATTTCTTTTTTTTTCCATGTAACATAATACCACCAACATTAAAACATTCAGAACTGTAAGAGACTGACATCAAGCAACATGCCATATTGTTCATATGTATCAGTTAACACTTTAAGAGTAATCAAATGCTGTATTTATTTCAAATATGAGTTAAGAAAATTTACGATCATGTTATGTCATAATTCTTTTAATTTTCTTGAAGCGGCTCTGTAACCATTGAAGCATGTTTACATGTTTGTTATTATTATTATTATTATTATTATTATCATATTTTAGCTTCATGTATATTTTGTTATATAACTAAGAATATGTATAAATTTTGTCTTTAATGCATGGTAATACTGAGTGCGATGACCCAGAAATACGCCACAATTAACTATATGTCAGCGATATTTGTTATGTTATTCTTCTTTATCAAAATTAATTCATATATATTGTTCTGTCTATGACCGATTCAGCATATGGGCGCTATTAGCTAGAGTCTTTAAGTTTTGCATTCTCGTCAGGTAAAGAAAGAGTTTGTTGATTTATTCCTCCTAGTTGGTATGTTTCGCTGGGGCGGACATTTTTTTTTTTTTTGGTTGTTTGAGAGTGATGAAAATGGGAGAGACTGGAAATTTGGATCGGCTAAGCGAGCGGAATTCCCCCGTGCGTTCTGCAGTTCCTGGATGCGGGAATTGTGTGCAGAGTACCAGAAGAGATGCTGCGATCGCATATTTAGCTAGCTTTTATGTCAGTATTCAGTAAAGACAGTCCGACTTTACCCCAAACGGGCTATAGGGAATCGTAATCTGCATTTGTGTGCTTCAAGACGACCGATCTTCTGCATGCAGCGATTCCTGTCGACGCTGGTGAGATACAACCAATATACAGACTTTTCAGCCCATCCTGAAAGATGTCCAGAAGAGTGGTCTTCAGTAGTATTCCTCCTGGGTCGTAGTTAGTTTTTTTGTTCTACAGTAAGACGGTACGAGTATCCTGAAGAGGTCGAGGACGAGACCAGAAGTCTTGAGAGAACGATGTCTCCTTTGTCCCTCCCCTGAACTAAGCCGGAGCATATTTCTTCAAAATTTAAAAATATTAATCATTTTAGAGTCTCACGTACTTACAATTAAATGATGAAAAATTCATCAGTATCAATGGGTCATCGAGATAGGTAAATTTGCATGTAATTTGATTTAAAATAATTATTTCCTTTTTCTGTTTATTTGCTATATGCCTACTTAATGGATTATTAATTAAAAGTTGTCATAAATTTACTCTGAGATTATTTGAGAATAAATATAATAAATACCATTTCATTGATTATTTAATTAGATGATTTTCTTTTGAGACCTAATTATTATCAACGAACCAATGTTACATAGATCCCACATATTTACTTTTATTTAATATCAACTCAATCACACGATAGAATATTACACCAATAATATGTCGTTGCTGTGATGCACTTTGAGCAAAATGATAGCTGCTGATTTTTTGTTGGTTATTTGTTCAATATATTGATGCTGAGATGTAGCATGAGCACCATGATGTGCGTTTAATTGTTCAGATGTCATTTTATTGATGAGTTATTGATGAGAGGTAGCATCTAACTTACGAATGTTTGCACGCGATTCCTAACTTTGATTTGCCCGCCACCTCTTCTGTCCTTCATAAGCCAAGCGTTGCTTTCTAGAAGCGGTATCTTCGTCCTCATTTATTGTAACTGAAAATTTTGATCATTTATTGCACAATAAAAAATATATTTCGTATTTCATTTCATATAAAGGTCATATCAACCAAAAAGGAATGACCATTCAAACGCCTAATCACATCAGGATAGATAATTCTAACACAGAACGACATAAGGGAAGATAGTAGGCATACACATGGAAAGATAATGGACATACATAAGTGAAGATCAGAATAAGCTTAACTTACAAATAAAAGAAGTCAAATATACATACAAAGAGCAATGAAAATGTACACTGTAAAGGGTGTATACCATTTGTCCAAGTGTCCACTTCTCCAAGCGACCACTTCTCCAAGCTCTGTTTGTTCGAAGGACCATTTGTCCAAGTGACCATTTGTCCAACCGACCATCTCTCCAAGTTTTGAGGGGTGGATGTGTCTCCCACTTGCCTTCCCATGCACCGCCTTTTCCCCTCTCTTGGAGACAATGAACACACGGAAGTCTAACAGCGAATCAGGGCTAGCATTTTTTTTATTTTTACGGCGAGATAATCGAAAACAATACCGTGTCGCCTCCGTACATAAAGTAGCTAAGTGCTGGTATGTAAAAAAGGTTACCGCACTTTAAAAAACGAGAGCTGTGTTCAGGGTCTCGATGAGCGCCAGTAATCGCGCTATCACAGACGTATCGTTTTTCCGGGCGCAGTTTATGTCTGGTGTAGAGAAAGAGGGACACATATGATACGCGGCGTTGCATTGCATATCCACATGTGACGCTCGCAGCTAGGATTACAGATCCATTACTCCACGTGGAGCTCCGATCTCGTGGGCCGGGTCGTGTCTGGCGTCCTGGGCTACCGAAGGCCGCGAGTTCCGCGGCTGCTTTCAGAGTTACCAGAGGGCAGCCAAGGAGTGCTCTGCAACCGAGCGCATCCTGCTGGGTTTTCCGTGAATATATTAAATAGAAGCTGTGTTGACCATCTGGCCGGCTGCTGTTTCTGGCAATAAATTCAGCAAAATTTCTAAATTTTCCATCTCCGAGGGAAAACTTCCAGTTTTGAGAGAAAATTTCCCGTTTTAGTCCGCGAAAATACCAAAAGCCACAAATTTCCAGGAAAAGGCTTAAGCCTCCATGAAGCTAGCCTCCCAAGCCTGTTACCAAATATGGACTTGACTTCGTCCGCTATCCTGGAATGTTGCACTTTTTGTTGCGCCTGCCATCTTGGATATTTTTATTTATTATCCAATTTTTACAGGAAAAAATAAAATTAATAACAAAATAAATAATAAATATTTAATTTAAATGTACCCAGACATCTTGAGGTATGATGTCATGGCCATTGATCTTTCCTTTATGCCCTCCGCCAAATTAGGTTTTTAATCAAAAAAATTATAAAAATTATTTAAATTAAGAAAATTTAATAAAATATTATTTGATAAAACATAAATAAAAAACGGGTTTACGTCAAATGGTCTTCGGTTCGAACCCGGTGAGGTAAAATAAAGAGGGCGACAGATACTTCCTCCACAGAAGCTTCCAGCATATTGACCTCCCACCACTAACGCCAACGTATATATTACATCAGCCGGTATGACGTCATGGTAGCCATCTTTCATTTTTTCTGCTGGAGGCCACCATCTTGGTTTTTATGTCGTACTGGTGGGAGCCATCTTGGATGACTTCTTGTTAGTTTATTTTTTCCCCTATAATACAATATTAATTAATTTTCTGGGCGCCCGCACATTTTTTTAACTTGACCGCCATCTTGTTACTTGGTCAAATTCTTGAAAATCCACAATTTTAGTGCTAGAGAGTCGGGAAAATTTTTAAAATAACAAAAAAAAAATACAATTATTAAAATACTAACATAAAATCGGTCCACAATCTAGATGTTCTTCAACCCTTTAGGACAATTTGTAAACATTAAGATATAAATTCGGGAAAAAGGTCCAAAATTAAAAATATTGTACATTTAAACAAAAAAATTAAAGTTCGAAAAATAAAACACCACAAATAAAAAAGGACACACCGTACACACAGCACACACAGACGACACAGTACTCACAAAACACACAACACCACACATTACACACAAACAGCACAGTACATACAGTCAACACAAATGACACACACAGTCCAAACAAATGACACGCAGTACACACAGTACACATTGTTAACACAGTACAAACATTCCACACAAATGACACACAGTACCACTAATGGCACACATAATACACCGTACATGCAAAAGGCAAACAGGCATAACAAACGACATACAGGTAGCACAAATGGCACCACAGGCAACAAAAATGTTAGCACAGGCAGCACAAATGGCAGCACAGTCAGCACAAATGACAGCACAGGCAGCACAAAGCACACTCAGGTACACTCCAAACATACTCAATGGACACTCAGGAACTCTTAAAGATGGTACACTCAAAGTACGCTCAGTTACACTCCAAGTATATTCAACAGACGCTCAGAGTATGCTCAAACGGACGCTCAGGAACACTAAAAGTACGATCAAAGGATGCTCCCAAAGAATGCTCAGGTACACTTAAAGTACACTCAAACGATGCTCAGGAACACTCAAAGTAAGCTCAAAGGATGCCAGGTACACTCCAAGTACACTCAACGGACGCTAAGGGACACTCAAAGTACACTCAAACGATGGTCAGGTACACTTAAGGATGCTCAGGTGCACTCAAAGGATGCTCAGGTACACTCCAAGCACACTCAATGGTCGCTCATAGAACACTCAAAGTACGCTCAGAAACACTCAAAGTACACTCAAGAAATGATAAGGAACACTCAAAGTACACTCAAGAAATGATAAGGAACACTCAAAGTACACTCAAAGGATGCCCAGGAACAATCAAATTACACGTACAGGTCACACAAAGGACACGCAGCTTCAATAGCTTTAATAGGTCTCTAACTGCCGAAGTACTCCAACTGCCCAAGTGCTACAACTGCTACCACATAATTTGACTACAAAATTATGCAAATTCGAGACATTGCACCACGTTGATACGCGACTTCAAGCTTAGTTTCACGAAAAGTCGTGACTAAGAGACATATGATCACGAAGCTACGCGACTATAAGATGTAGGTTCACGATGCTCCCTGGCTTATGGCCACGAAACTTCGATGCTGCAAGACTACGAGTCTTGCAGCCAGGGCTACAGTGACACAAGGCTACTTGATTAGGTGGATATTTGGCTACATGGATACTTGGTTACCAAGCTCCGTGATAACGAGACTAAGGATAATGAATCTACGCGACTACGAGACTTAGGTTCACTAAATTACGAGAAGAAGGTTCACAAGGCTATTCGGCTACGAGACTAAGGATTACGAAACTACGAGAATCCAGACTGTGGCCTGTCATATCCAGTAGGTGGTCATGCACATCGACTTGGTTCGGTCAGGTAGTTTTGACAGACCTGCTCATCAAGGTGGTTGTTCATGCTATCTCGTCCAGACAACAGCCAGCCATGTCCAGTAGGTGGTCAAGCACACACGTCCAGCCATTTGGCCAGGCTAACACACACAGTTGGTGGTAAGTAACGCGTAGTCTGTATGCCAGGCACACACAGCCTGGTGGTTCTTCAGGCTAACACATTCAGTCGGTAGCCATGCAGAGTACAAGCAAAGGACACACGTCTCGTTCAAGTAGTAACTAGAATCTTCCAGACTGCAGCCAGTCATGTCCAGTAGGCGGTCAGGCACATCTACTTGGTTATGTCAGAGATGTTGGACAGACTTGCTCATCCAACGGTTGGTCATGCTATCTCGTCCAGGCAACAGCCAGCCATGTCTAGTAGGGGATAAAGCACACACATCCAGTTAGTTCGGCATGTTAACACACATAGTTTAGGTAAGTGACGCATAGTCGTTCAGCCAGGCACACACAGACTATCGGTTCGTTAGGCTAACACGCTCCAACGGGATACAGGGCTGCTTGGTTCAAAAGGCAACTTATTTATGGAGATACGTTTCTACTAAGCTACAAGACTACGAGGCATCGAGAATTCTACGTTATTGGCATAAAGAGGATACTTCTGAAAATCAAAGAAAAAAATTAAATTATATTAATACCAAAAAAATATATAAAGTCCTGCTAGCTTCTAACATATAAAAATGAAGAAAATTTTAAAATCACATAAATTCAACAAAAAATAGTAAACAAAAAATAAAAATTACAAAAATTCTTGCTTGTGGTAGAACTCTATCCTTGCCGAACAAAGGAGAAGTTCGCAAGCTGGTAGAAATTGTGTAATTTTTATTTTCTGTTTATTAGTTTTTGTGGAATTTGTGTGATGTTTAAAAAAATTTCTTGATTTTTATATATCTACTTATTATAAGCTAGCAGTAATTTTTATTTTTGTGTAAAATTTATGTAAATTGTTTTCTTTTTACCTTGATTTTCAGTATCCACTTGATGCCAATAACTTCAAAGTCTCGATGCTTCGTAGTCTTGTAGCTTTGTAGCCAAGTATCCATGTAACCAAGTTGCCTTTTAAACCAAGTAGCCCTGTATCCCGTTGGAGCGTGTTAACCTAACAAACCGACAGGCTGTGTGTACCTGGCTGACCGACTATGCGTTACTTACCATCAACTATGTGTGATATCCTGACCAACTAACTGGACGTGTGTGCTTTATCACCTACTGGACATGGCTGGCTGTTGCCTGGACGAGATAGCATGACCAACCATTGGATAAGCAAGGCTGTCCAACATCTCTGACATAACCAAGTAGATATGCCTGACCGCCTACTGGACATGACTGGCTGCATTCTGGACGATCCTAGTCACTGCTTGGACGAGATGTGTGTCCTTTTTTGTTCTATGCATGGCTACCGACTGAATGTGTTAGCCTGACGAACCAACAATCTCTGTGTGCCTGGCGTTAATTACCACCAACTATGTGTGTTAGCCTGGCCAACTGACTGGACGTGTGTGCTTGACCACTTACTGGATATGACAGGCCGCTGTCTGGAGTATCGTAGTTTCGTAATCCTTAGTCTCGTAGTTACGTATTTTCGTGAACCTTAGTCTCGTAGTTGCGTAGCTTGGTAGCCAAGTATCCGTGTAGTCCAGTAGCTTCGTAGCAAAGTATGCATGTAATCAAGTAGCATTGTGTCTTTGTTGCCAAGTATCCAGTTGGAGCCTTGTAGAATCGAAGTATTGCAACTTCGAAGTCCTATAGTCTCTTCGGTTCGTGATCATGAAATCTCGTAGTCGTGTAGTTTCCCGATTCAATGTTTCGTAATCACGTAGTTTCACGATCCTGATGTCTTGTTGTGTAGTTTCGCAACCTATACGCCTCAAAATCACATAGTTATATGAACCTATGTGTCTTAGTGTCGCGAAGTTATGTAATCCTATGTTTCGTAGCCGCAAAGCTTCGTGAACCTAAGTCTTGTAGTCACGTAAGATCGTGAACCTAAGTCTCGTAGTCACTTAGCTTCGTTATCCTAAGTCTTATAATCATGTAGCTAGGTAGCCAAGTAACCATGTAGCCAAGAAATTTCGTAGCCATGTATCCACCTAATCATGTAGCCTTGTGTCCCTGTAGACCTGGCTCCAGTCGGAGCCTTGCAGACTCGTAGTCTTGCAGCGTCGAAGTTTCGTGGCCATATAGTTTCTAAATTTCGTAGCCAGGTAGCAGCGAGATCCTATACATCTCATAGTCGCGTAGCTTCGTGATCGTAAATCTCGTCACGGCGTTACGTGGAAATAAGCCTCAAAGTCGCGTATCTTCGTGGCGCTGTCTCGAAGTTGCATAATTTGGTAGTCAAATTATGTCGTAGCAGTTAGAGCACTTGGGCAGTTGGAATACTTGGACAGTTAGACCTATTCAAGCTATTGGAGATCTTGAAGCTGCGTGTCCTTTGTGTGTCCTTTATGTGTACTTTGTGTGTACCTGTGCGTCCTTTGAGTGTACTTTGAGTGTTCCTGAGCATCCGTTGAGTGCACTTTGGGTGTTCCTGAGCATACTTTGAGTGTTCTCTGAACGTCCGTAAAGTGTGCTTGCAGTGTACCTGAGCGCCCGTTGAAGGTGCTTGAAGTGTATCTGTGCATCCTTTAAGCGTACTTTGAGTAGGCCCTACTCCTGAACATCCACTGACTGTCCTCTGACCGTACTTTGAGTGTACCTGAGCGTCCTTTGAGTGTACTTTGAGTGTTCCTTAGCATCCGATGAGTTTGCCTGGAGTGTACCTGAGCGTTCTTTGTGCTGCCTCTGCTGCTGTTTGTGCTGACTGTGCTGCCATTTGTGCTGCCTGTGCTGCCGGTTGCGCGGTGTGTGCAGCCGTTTTTGCTGTTTGTGCTGCCTGTGCTGCAGTTTATTCTTCCTGTGCTGCCTGTGCTATCTTTTATACTGTCTGTTCTGTCTGTGCTGGCTTTTATACTGCCTGTGCTACCTTTTGCATGTTGTGTGTACTGTGTGCATTTTGAGTGTACTGTGTGTCATTTGTATGTAGTGTTTGTTCTATGTTAACAGTTTGTCCTGTGTGTTCTGTGTGTGTTTGTGTGGACTATTTGTAGTGAGCTGTCTGTGTGTAATGTTTGTTGTTGTGTGTACTGTTGGTTTGTTTTGTAATTGTGGTGTTTTATTTTTTCGAACTTGTCATTTTTTATTAAAATATATGAATTATTTGATTAATTTTGGGCCTTTTCCCGAATTTCTAGCTTAATATTTACAAATTTTTCAATATGATGTTCGAACATCAGATGCCGGATTGATTTTATGCTAGTATTTTATTAATTTAAATATTTTTGTAATTTTAAAATTTTTTTCGGCTCTCTAGCACTAAAATTAAGGATTTTCAAGTATTTGACCAAGTAACAAGGTGGCGGTCAAGTTACAAAATGGCGGACGTCTAGGCAATTAATTAATACTGTATTCTAGCGGGAAAAAATTAAAATAACCTGAATTCATCCAAGAAGGCGTCCTCTAGCCGAAAAATTTCAAGATGGCTACCATGATATCATACCGGCTAACGTAATATATACGTTAGCATTAGTGGTGGGAGGTCAGTCTGCTGGAAGCCTCCGTGGAGGAAGTTCCTGTCGCCATCTTTACTTTACCTCACCGGGTTCGAACCGAGGACTTTTTGTCGTAGGTCCGTTATTTATTTAAGTATATTTTTAATAAAATTTTCTTGATAAATATTCTTAAATTAAATCATTTTTATTGAATTTTCTTACATTAAATAATATGTATTAATTTTTTTTTTAAAAAACCTAAGTTGGTGGAGGGCGTTACGAAAAATGCAACGGACGTGACGTCATACCTCAAGAGAGCGGCTAAATTTAAATTAAATATCAGTTTCGATAATTTTAATTTTTTTCGTAAAAATAGGATGATAAATAAAAGTATCCATGATGGCGGGCGTAACGAAAAGTGCAACATTTCGAAATGGCGGGCGAAGTCAAATTCATATTTGGTAACAGAGTATTGGGAGACTAGCTTCAACGAGATGAAGTTGGCAAGATCGAAGACTGTAATGAAGCATCTGAGGCTGACGTGATAGATTACTGTGACATCACTGAGGCTGACATGATCGAAAATAAAATAATTATTTAACTTAATCTAATTTTTTTCATTTCCCGAATCTGCTTCCTTGTGTTTACGTGCTTCCATGTGCTTCCTGTGCTTTCTTGTGCTGTCTAATGCTGCCAAATGTGCTGCTAGTGTTGCCAAAATGTGCTGCCAAAATGTGCTGCCAGTGCTGCCTGATGGGCTGTCGGTGCTGCCAAAATGTGCTGTCAGTACTGCCTGATGTACTGTCGGTGCTGCATGATGTGCTGCCGGTGCTGCAAAATGTGTTGTCAGTGCTGCCTGGTGTGCTGTCAGTGCTGCCTGATGTGCTGCCAAATGTGCTGCCTGATGTGCTGCTAAATGTACTGCCGGTGCTGTCTTGTGCTGCCTAGTGTGCTTCCTGTGCTTCCTGTGCTTCTGGATCTTTCATTATGTGGTCGGTTGACTGTTAGTTATTATCAGTTGTTTCATGGCATGGCGTGTACATTAGTTCTTTACGCCTACATGAATCGATTTTTGTTTTGATAAATAAGAATTGCCTACATCGTGGTCGTATCGGCTTATTGTTGGTTGGTAGACGATGGACTTTGGCTGGTTGGATGGTTTATAAAAAAAAGTATTTTTGCGTGGTCAAGGAATCATCGGAGACGTTCGTGTCGGTCGTTAAATAAAAGAGCAAATTTTTTGACGAATTTTGGAATTTTTCCCGAATTTCTAGCTTAAACATTACAGATTTACCAGATAGCAAAAGTTTAACAAGATGTCGGACGGTTAACGAGATGGTGGATGGTATGTGACTAATTAAATAAACTGCACTCTAGCGGTAAGATATTAAACTAACAAGGTGACAGTCTCCAGCAGGCGAAAACAAATGACTGCTGTAAACAATATGGCCTCCTCCAGTGAAACATTAAAAAAACCAAGATGGCGGCGATGACGTCATGTCGGATGACGTAATATATACCTTGATCCTAGTGCAGGCCTTCCAGACCTCCTACTCTTCCTACTTTTCCTACTTTTTAATAGGAAAGTAGGAATGGTCATACTTTTACTAAATATGTCCTACTTTTTGCCATCATTTGCCATTTGAATTGTAGTCAAAGTATCTAAGTTGGTAAGTAAATTATTTTCATGTCAGCCCCAATGAAGATTAACTGAGGGGCACTTTTCTTGGCGCTCCAGCCCTATGCTGTTGAAGCACCATTCTAGAAATTTAATGTAAAAGTGGGTGGTGCATATAATATTGTTTGAAATAATGCTTCTAACTTAAAACTTGTATTTCCCTTACAACACCATTATCAAGGATTTGTTTGTTTTTTTATTTACTTTGTGTTGTAACATGCCCACCAACAGTCGTTAGACTTTGTTGGAAGGCACAACGAAACGACAACACAACATAGCAAGTGGATTTTAATGTGCTGATATAAAAATTATTTATTCTAAATTACCTACTTATGTTGGTTTCAGGTATATAATCTTTTGTAACCAGCCAAGATGCCTAGTCACAAAACTTTATTTTCGAAGACTGGTTGAAGGATAAAGACTCAAATGGTGTTGTTCTGGAAGAATGGTGTGAAAAGACTAGTTCAAAATTTGAAGCTTTTTGCAAGTTCTGCAAGAAATCAGTGAGATGTGATAATAGGGGGTTGAGTCAGTTTATGAGTCATTCTGAAACAAAACTCCATTTATCTCAAACTCGAGATGTTTTTAGTGGAACACAAAAACAGATACAGAAGGTTGTTGTGCAAAGTGGTCCATCTGGTCCTACATCATCAATTTCATTATGGTCACAAAAATACAGTGTCACTAAAGCCGAACTTATCTGGAGTTTAAAAACAGGGGCTTCAAACTTAGGTTAAACTTCTTAAAATTCTATTGGTGATACATTTAGGGAAATGTTTCTGGACAGTTCAATAGCTCGAAAATTTCAAATGAGTAAATCGAAAGTGTCTTACAAGGATTCCGAAGCCACTGGTCCATATTTACATTCTCTCCTAGTAAATGATCTAAACAGTTCCTGCTCACCATTTACTCTTTCTAATGACGAACTGACAAATAAGCAGATCAAGAGGCAACTAGATATCAAGATAAGATATTGGTCTAGGGAAGACAACAAAGTTATTATTAATCACTTAAGTACCCATATCATGGGGCATGCAAAAGCTAAAGATATTACAGAGTTTATAATGAAGTCAATGAATGAAAACAACTTGATGCTCAAAGATCTTGTAACATTGGGTAGTGATGGCCCAAATGTTAATAAAGCAGTGTTTGCTGCTATTTGTGAATGTAAGAAAGCTCTAGATTTACCTTCTCTTTTAGATATAGTAACATGTCCTTTGAATTTGGTTCATAATGCTTTTGGGAAAGGTGTTGGAGAATTTGGGGAAAAGGTAGTTGATTTAATTATTGATGTACACATCTTCTTTAAGTTATCTCCTCTGAGGAAAGAGGAGATGAATGAGATTCAAGTTGATCTTGAACTAGATTAATTGTCTTTCCTAAAGCATGTTGAAACACTGTGGTTGAATTCGGTTCCAGCTGCACAGAGAGTCATAATCCAGTGGTCAGCTCTGAAAAAGTACTTCATCAGAGAGCTTCCAAAGCAAGATAAGACTTTGTCAAGCAATACACGATACACAAGAATTTTGAAGTTTTTGAAAGACACTCCTCTGAAAACTCTTGTTCAGTTGCATTTCATTGTTTATGCTTCAAGTCCTTTCGAAAAGTTTCTTGTTTTAATTCAGAGAGAAGAACCTCTAATACATGTGCTTTATTAATAAATGTGCGCACTTGTAAGAAGTTATTTAGGATGTTTTGTAAAAACTAATGAACTGGAAAAGAGATCATTTCAGGACATTATATCATTGAAGTTTCATTGTTCAGAGATTGAATTGGACAGCACCGAACTAGAAGTTGGCTATGAGACAAGGAAAGTTTTGGATAAGATGAAAGAAGAAACTCGGACAGTTCTTCTGTACTCGATGAGGAAATTCTACCATAAGGTTATGCAGCATGCCATCTCAAAACTACCATTGGGGAATCCAATAATACGAAATTCGTCTTGTCTCAAAAGAACAGGCATGATCTTTTGTCTAGTAAAGCTATGAGAAGTCTTGCAGAATCTGTACAGTTGGTTCCACGTGTGGATTTAGATGCTATTAGTGATGAATGGAATATACTACAGCGTGAGAATATCCCAGAAGAGTGGCATGTTGAAGAGGAGAGTGGTGGAGAACATTCAAGTGAAAAGGAAGAATATTCTGAAAACATTAGAAGCACAAGAATAGATCACTTCTGGGGGAAAATTTTTTCTTTACAAAATTCACTTGGAGGAAAAAAAATTCCAGAATTAACAAGGCTGGTAAAATCAATATTTGTTCACCCCCATGGTAATGCTGATGTCGAGCGGGGATTTTCTGACACCAGTAATTTCCTCACATCAAACAGATCGTGTCTGTCAGCAGCGGATGTTAGTGGGCTTCAATCTACCAAAGATGGGTTGAGAAAATTCAAAAATCTTATCCACAAAGTTCCCATAACCAAGGATTTCATCAGAAAGGGTCAATTAGCATACAGGTCGTATCAAGAGAGAATTGCTCAGGAAACACTAATGAAAGCTGAAAAATTAAAGAAGAAAGCTGAAGAAAAAGAAAAACAGAGTAAAGAACTTGAAGAGAAACGAAAAAGAGAACATGAGTGTGAAGAAAAAACAATAAAAGCCAAAGAGAGCATACAAAAAGAAAAAACCCTACGGAAGAAAGAGGAAGAAGTTAATGAGGACATAAAAAATTACACTAAAATGATGGAAGAAGCTAATACAAGGATAAGAAATGCCTTGATTAATAATGACATGAAAGGAGCGAAGATAGGACAAACCATGCTAGAAGCAGCAATTAAGAAGGTGGAAGAAAGCAAGTCAAGCTTAAAAGGAATACGAGTTGAACAAAGAGAAGTGGAAAAGAACAAGCGAACATTACTAAAATATTTCTAATTATCTTCCAAGGAAAATAAGTTAAAAACAAGTTAAAATAAAATTAACTTTTGGCAAAACATTTTGTGAATCAAATCTGGAAAGGGTCTTGCATTTTTTAGTATGTAACTTGTTTTCATTGATATGTACGAGGGTTATTTATTTTTCAACCTCCGATCGGCTGTAATAAAAAACGGGAATGAATTGGGAAATTATTTTAATGTCAAAAGAAACGTACACCTTTACTCTATTTTTCCACATAATCACCGTGCAGATTGAGGCATTTGTCGTACCGATGCACCAGCTTTCCAATACCCTCTGCATAAAATGATGCATCCTGCCTATTCAGCCACGTTTTAATAGTGCTCTGCAGTTCATCATTGGTGTTGAAGCGTCGTCCTCCAAGCCACTTTTTCAACGTGGGGAAAAGGTGATAGTCACTCGGTGCCAAGTCCAGACTGTAAGGAGGGTGATCAAACACTTCCCATCGAAATCTTGCTAGGAGTTGTTGTGTTACGGCGGCACTATGCGGTCTGGCGTTGTCATGAAGCAAGACAACACCAGATGTCAGCATTCCTCTCCGCGTGTTGCGTATCGACTGTCTTAGCCGTCGTAATGTAGCGCAGTATGCAGCAGCATTGATTGTTGTCCCTGGCTCCATGAAATCAACCAGTAGCACACCTTGGTGATCCCAGAACACTGTAGCCATCTGTTTCTTGGTGCTGAATGTCCGTTTGAACTTTTTCGGCTTGTTTGGAGAAAAAGGTGTGCATCCACTGTTGTGATTGAAGTTTTGTTTCTTCATTATCGAAATGAATCCATGTTTCATCACCTCTCACAATTTGAGTCAAAAAGTGTTCACCATCGTCTGCGTAACACAGCAAAAACGACAAGGCTGATGCCATTCGCCGCTCCTTGTTGATGTCAGTCAACATCTTGGGTACCCATCGGGCACAGATTTTCCTGTATCCGAGATTGTCTGTAACAATGGCGTATAGGGCTGACCTTGAAATGAGCGTAAATTGTTCAGACAGTTCTGAAATCGTGAATCGACGTCTCTCACGAACAACTGCATCAACTCTCTGAACTGTTTCATCTGTTGCTACCGACTTCCTTGGCCACCTTCATCATGAACATCAATACGGCCTTCGCGGAATTTCCGACACCACTCTCGCACAACGCCATCGCTCATAAAGTTTTCACCGTACACAACACTCATTCGGCGATGGATTTCTGCTGCAGTGTGTCCTTCTGCCTGTAAGAAACGGATGACTCCACGCAGCTCGCATTTCACCGTACAGTTTATCGTTGCAGCCATATTGACATTCCCATAACCAAGCTTCAACTGAGGTGTGAGTTGGCCGCTCCACATGGTTGGTGGAAGGGGGTAAACACTAAGAGACGTGTCGATTCGTGTACGAGCGATTAGGGTATCGATTAATGGGCATGCCATGGAGAAATGAAACTGTAATCACACTGCAGGGCACTGTTAAAACGTGGCTGAATAGGCAGGAGGCATCATTTTATGCAGAGTGTATTGGAAAGCTGGTGCATCGGTACGACCTATGCCTCAATCTGCACGGTGATTATGTGGAAAAATAGAGTAAATGTGTACGTTTCTTTTGACATTAAAATAATTTCCTAATTCATTCCCGTTTTTTTATTAAAGCCGATCGGAGGTTGAAAAAAAAAATAACCCTCGTATATATATTTTTTGGATACAATGATAGTTTAATGAAGATTGTATTGCAAAATTTACTTTTTGAATCTTCTTTTACAACGTTTTATTGTTTAATTCTGTCCCAGATTCGTATTTATCTATTATTAAGTTTTCAGAAATATATGTTAAAATATGGAACTTGTGTTAGGCTCATTATACTATATTGTTTTATCTTTTACATCTAAATAACAGCTACATTAAACTATGGAAATTTTACTATAACAAATAAAGGCCATACCTCATCCAGGGTGAACTAAACTTCTTTGGAATGGTTTACAATAGGATAGGGTCTTAGGAGTATGGTTTTTATTGTTTTTGTGTTCTGGGTTTTGAGTGAAAGCTTTGTATGCCTTAAATTTTATTTCAGATTTAGGAACAGTATTTTTAACTTCTATTTTAAAATTGTGCAAGTCTAGGACTACTAATCAGTTTCCAATGATATTACTAGTTGTAATCTTCTAATCATAATAAGTTTAGAAGTTGAGTTCAGCTTAACCGGCCATTTGGTTGGGGTTATTTAAAAAGTAATAAGTAATAATATGCTTTATTTCCTGTAAAATCATAAAGACTTGTATTATGACATTGCTAGAACTAACTATATGCCGTTGAAAAATGATGCGAAAATAGGTCTCCTACTTTTGCCTACTTTTTGATAAAATAGTCCTACTTTTCCTACTTTTTGGGTTGGAAAAGTTGCTGGAAGCCCTGCTAGTGGTGGGAGGTCAGTCAGCCGGTGACTTCCGTGGAGGAAGGATCTATCGCCATTTTTTATTTTGGTCTCGTCGGGTTTGAACCCAGGACTATAAGACGCAAGTATGATTTTTTATTAAAATTTAATTAAAATATTTATATTTTTTTAAATTTAATTACTTAATTTTTTTATATTTTTTTAAAATTTATTTCATTAAAATCGGATAATAAAAACATACAATATGGTGGTCGTAACGAAAAGTGCAGCGCTATGGAGTGGGGCGTTCAATGTAAAGATGGCGGCCCGATTTGATTAAATTTGTTAAATTATTTTTAATTTTAATTTTTTCCGCGATTTTTCTAAGTTAAAAATTACGTAATTCCAAGATGGTGGCCGAAATTCAATATGGCGGAACGATTTTTTATTAAAATTTTATTATATGATTTTTTTATAATTTTTAAGACTTTTTCCCTTGAAATCCGATAAAAATTACAGATTTTCGAATTTTTGGGCGTAACGAAAAGTGCAACGCTAAATATCGAGGTCAAGGTCTAATTCCTGAAAGTGGCTTACGACTGGCTTTTCTTCAGGACTCTTAAGCCGCTTTTAGGAAGAGTCGAATTTTTGAATTTTTTAAAATTAAATCGGGAAATTCTCTCTCGAAAATGGGAAATTGTCCCTCAAAAACGGGAATTTTTCCCTCAAAACGGGACATTTTGAGACTTTTTGTGGCTTTTTTGCGGAAATTTGACACCAAAATGACGTCAGAGCGGTCGGTCGGTGACCCCATCCTCAATCCTCGCCTCCACTCCTGCGCTCGGAGCCCCATTTATATATCTACTACTCATTTATTTTATTTAATTGGTTTGTTTTACTGTGTTACCTTGTTCTCCCCCTTCCTCCAATCGATATGGTCATATGTTATCAAAATAATGTTTTGTCTGTTATTCTTTACGTGTACACAAACTTTCAAAACATTCTGACGGCAAAAATTAGATAACATTTGAATGGAAAGATTTTATTACGTTGTCCACACGTACATTACTAGTCCTACATAATTCAGATCAAGCTAATGAACTACCATCTAAATAAAAATATATACACTTTTCTGAAATTTTTGAATTTTAAGGGCATTACGCCCTAACATGGATTCAGTTTTAGGTATTTTATAATAGCAATTTAATTTATATATTTTGAATTATAATTGGGAAAAAAGATGAACCCCAGCCACATGTTCAACCATAACAGCACGACCTCAGAAACACTCTAAACCGGAAAGAATATATTTTTTAAATGTTCACAATATAGATGCGTTACACTGCCTTCATTACCTGAGCAGATTTTCCACCTAAACTTTACCATTTGGATCAAAACATACAAAATATAAAAGTCACTATGTTTTAAAATTTTCAGAAGTTTGTGTCTTTAACCCCACATCACAGTCGACCCTGGGGAAAATTCCCACCATGCTCCGGTCCTCATGAAAAGAAAAAAAAAAACTGGTAGATATGGTTGTCTGTAAAGTTGGTTTACGGACGATAATTTTAATTCATAACGTCGTAAGAAAACATTGATGAAGAAGAACAAATATATGAGATTATATCGCTAATCAAATGCTTAAAATGCAAGAATTAATTACTTTTTTTCCGCAATTGTTGTTGTAATAAACAATGGAAACTACATAAACTTTTCACATCACTTTTTAAACAGTTGACAAAACAGTTCGCATGTAGGTTGTACGCTGCCACTGTCTCTCTTCTACTCGGAAGCATCGGCCGATGGAGTGGAAGAGAGGTTGATGCGTCACAAGCCGCGCTCTCACTTGCACTCTCAGCTCAGGTGAAACGTGACACTTTTTCGTGCGTGCAGCCGGCGTTCATAGATTTATAAGATGTTACCACGACACAAACGGTTTATTACCTGTAACTTCAAAATGGTGTTTACTTTCTTTACCATAAACCCAACCCCTGCTTCTTATTTCTAAGGTCTTAAGTCATGAAAATATTGAATTGTCAACGGTAGCTACTTAAAACTTGTGAAAATTTTAATTTCTGTCAGAGACATACAGATAGCGAAATTCGTGGTGGATTATTCCATTACATTGATACATACAGGTAAAGCCAATAAAAGTGTGTTAAGAAGAATACATTTACAAAAATTGTTATATTTAGAGGATTTTACACACCCCCCCCCCCCCCTTTCTAGATGAAGAAAACTAATCACCGTGCACATTTTCCACCATAACCTCAACTCGGAAATAGCCTAGGGGGAGGTAAGAAGGGTGGTCAGCAGTTCAAACCACAATTCACCGATTTTCACCATGATAATCATTGCGGTGTGAGATGGTGCGTTGTCTCGGTGAAAAAAAATTTTTTGCAGAAAATATTGTTGTTTTCTGCAATTTCCGCCTTCAGCTTAACAAGTTATTTTGTGCAGTATGCTCCTGTTACGGTTTATATTTTTCCAATATAATCTATTAAATAGCTTCATGAATATCCTAGAAAGTATTCACAGTCACTTTCCCACACAAAATAACACATTTGCCTTTTTTGGAGATGATTCCCATTTGCAATCAATTATTTTGTGTTAATCTAGTTTGACCCCTCTACCGAAAAAAAATAAATCCGAAACTTTTTTTATTTAGTGCTACAAACATTCCTCTATTTATAGTAAAAGGCGTACATAAGAAATTCCAACCAGTTTAGAAAAATTACCGTTGATATGAAAGTTTACAGTAGCTATCTGTTCGGTAAGGCGCCAGCGGACATTAATTGCTATTGTTTCTAAATCCGTGAGTGCGATTTTGAGTACTTTTCAATTAAGTATCGGACGTTCCATATTTTTTTTACAACAACTTACATGAGTTGCAACATTTTTTCTTCTTAAAATACGTAACGAATCTTAGACACTAACATCTGTGTATTTTCATAGGTATAGCATTTATTTTGCCATTTCTTTTTATTGGAGAATTCAAACGTACTATTTTGTAGTGTGGGAGGTAATCTTTCAAATGGATCCATACACTGTTAATTTTCATTGTTGAAAACTATTGTTTACTTCTTGCATGAATTGTTTCAGTCGTTCACGTCAATTCGTCGATCAATGCCGCGATAAATTGTGTCTTGAATATGGCTGGTTCTTCGAGGACTTTTGGTTGGAAACTATGCGACGAATTCCGCACGAGTAGTATAGGATAGCCGGTCCGGGCGCAGGCTTCAGGCTGTGGTGCTTGGTGCCGGCTCCGCCATCTTGGATTTGTGACGTCACGACGGCAAAAATTCCTCAAAATTCCTCAAAAATGACTCAAAATGACTCAAAATTTCCCGTTTTCGAGGGAAAAATTCCCGTTTCGAGGAAAAATTAGGATTTCAAAAAACCACAAATGTCTTTTGCCTTAGAAAGAACACCAATTCCTAAAATAGGCTTAAGCATCCTTAACTCAAGCCTCAGTTAAGCCATTTCTAGGAATAAGGATACCTTGACCTTTGACCTTGACCCCGACGGCCATCTTGGATCCACCATCTTAGATCCGCCATTGTGTTCTCGAACATTCCGTCGATGTGTTATCCGCCATTTTGAATTATGACGTCACCGTTGCAATTTTCGTTACGCTCGCCATCTTTAACTTTTTTATTATCCGATTTTAATGAAATTTTTTTTAAAAATTATAAAAAAATTCACTTAATAAAATTTTAATCAAAAATATCGAAAAAACATATATTTACGACACGGAGCTCGGAGTCCTCGGTTAGAACCCGGTGAGGGCAAAAAAAAAATAAAAATGGTGACCGATCCTTCCCCTGTGGCGGGGTGCTGGCAGACTGACCCCCACCACTTATGTCAATGCACATATACCATCAGGTAGTATGATGTCATGTCCGCCATCTTGAAATTTGGACGCCATCTTGAAAATCTTTATTTATTATCCGATTTTAATGAAAAAAATTCCAAAATTCATCAAAAAATTAACGTATTTAAATTCTGTTTGATTCAATCGATGTACGTCCTTGGTTCGATTCCCGACGAGAGTAAACAGTCGATCCTTCCTCCATGAAAGCTACCTAGACTGATCTATCACCACCAATACCAAGGTATATATCGTCAACTGGTATGACATCATGTCCGCCATCTTATCTTCATCCACTGGAGACCACCATCTTGTTTTCGTGTGCTAGAGTGTGCCGATATATCTGGTCACCACACCTTTGACCTTGACCTTGAACTTTGACCTTGACCTTGAAATTTGACCTTGAACTTGAACTTTGACCTTGACCTTGAAATTTGACCTTGACCTTGAACTTTGACCTTGACCTTGAAATTTGACCTTGACCTTGAACTTTGACCTTGACCTTGAAATTTGACCTTGACCTTGAACATTGACCTTGACCTTGAAATTTGACCTTGACCTTGAAATTTGGAAGCACCGACAACGAAAAGGCAGCACATTTGGAAGCACCGACAACGAAAAGGCAGCACATTTGGAAGCACCGACAACGAAAAGGCAGCACATTTGGAAGCACCGACAACGAAAAGGCAGCACATTGGAAGCACCGACAACGAAAAGGCAGCACATTTGGAAGCACCGACAACGAAAAGGCAGCACATTTGGAAGCACCGACAACGAAAAGGCAGCACATTTGGAAGCACCGACAACGAAAAGGCAGCACATTTGGAAGCACCGACAACGAAAAGGCAGCACATTTGGAAGCACCGACAACGAAAAGGCAGCACATTTGGAAGCACCGACAACGAAAAGGCAGCACATTTGGAAGCACCGACTACGAAAAGGCAGCACATTTGGAAGCACCGTCATCGAAAAGACAGCACATTTGGAAGCACCGACAACGAAAAGGCAGCACATTTGGAAGCACCGACAACGTAAAGGCAGCACATTTGGAAGCACCGACAACGAAAAGGCAGCACATTTGGAAGCACCGACAACGAAAAGGCAGCACATTTGGAAGCACCGACAACGAAAAGGCAGCACATTTGGAAGCACCGACAACAAAAAGGCAGCACATTTGGAAGCGCCGACAACGAAAAGGCAGCACATTTGGAAGCACCGACAACGAAAAGGCAGCACATTTGGAAGCACCGACTACGAAAAGGCAGCACATTTGGAAGCGCCGACTACGAAAAGGCAGCACATTTGGAAGCAACGACAACGAAAAGGCAGCACATTTGGAAGCACCGACAACGAAAAGGCAGCACATTTGGAAGCACCGACTACGAAAAGGCAGCACATTTGGAAGCACCGTCATCGAAAAGACAGCACATTTGGAAGCACCGACAACGAAAAGGCAGCACATTTGGAAGCACCGACAACGAAAAGGCAGAACATTTGGAAGCACCGTCATCGAAAAGACAGCACATTTGGAAGCACCGACAACGAAAAGGCAGCACATTTGGAAGCACCAACAACGTAAAGGCAGCACATTTGGAAGCACCGACAACGAAAAGGCAGCACATTTGGAAGCACCGACAACGAAAAGGCAGCACATTTGGAAGCACCGACAACGAAAAGGCAGCACATTTGGAAGCACCGACAACGAAAAGTCAGCACATTTGGATGCATTGACTACGAAAAGGCAGCACATTTGGAAGCGCCGACTACGAAAAGGCAGCACATTTGGAAGCACCGACAACGAAAAGGCAGCACATTTGGAAGCACCGACTACGAAAAGGCAGCACATTTGGAAGCACCGACTACGAAAAGGCAGCACATTTGGAAGCACTGACAACGAAAAGGCAGCACATTTGGAAGCACCGACAACGAAAAGGCAGCACATTGGAAGCACCGACAACGAAAAGGCAGCACATTTGAAAGCACCGCCAACGAAAAGGCAGCACATTTTGGATGCATCATCGAATAAGGAAGCACATTTGGAAGCTCCATCAACTAGAAAAGGCAAAAAGGAAGCACAAGTTACGAGATCTAAGTCTTAGTAAGAAATCATAATACAAGAAATAAAAACATTACATTCTTATAATTTAAATTATTTATTTTATTGCTTTACATTATACAAATGCAAGTAAAACAAGTCAATATTGTATGTAGCCAGCATTCCTCAGTTCCTTGAGTATGAAGGATATTTCTTTGATGCACGAATAGTTTCCTGCACAAAGCGAACCATGTAGAAGTCTTAGCCGGTCAACCAATATGTTTGGATCTTTCCATGATGTGTAATCATTCTCTTCTACCACCATCATCCTTGCACCTTTATAATAAATATTATGATCTCTGGTGTCTTCCGTTTTACCACCAACCTCAGGGTAACTTTCATGTTTAAGACGGTGATCATCACAAGCTTGATCAGATTTATTTAATATATCACGTCGTTTCCATCGTTTCGGTCTCAGGACACCGCCACATTCTTCGATCTTGGCAGCTTTAGGTGCTTCATCATAGTCTATGTCTTTGTCAACAGCCTCAGAGTCACTGTAACAATCACCGTAGAAGGAATCGTCTTCACCCAATTTACCATAATAATTCGATGTTGATGATGTTGAAGTGTCTTCATCGTCTTCGTGCTTCCTTTTTAGGAGTCCATCATTTTTACAAAGTAGGAAAGATCTACTTGAATTCGGCTGGAATATATTCTCACTTTTCACGTTAAGGATTCTTCCATTGTCTTCATTCTTCCGTAAATTTAAGTTCTTTGTCGAGATCGGAAGAGCCAAGAAAATTATTGTCGTAATGCAGATCACTCTTCCTTAGGCTAGTAGATTCATCGTTGTCCTCTAGCTTGTACGCAGGCTTGGCGCTACAAGTTCTGCCATGTCTTTTTAGGCTCTCTCTCCGCGTAAACGACTTGCTACATCGAACACAACTTATCATATTGCGCAGTGGATTTTTAACACAGTCATTCTTCTCGTGTTGACTTTTATTCTTTCTCAAGATAAACACTTTACTGCAAAACTTACACCTATGTTCTTTCGATACAGCGTCAGATCCCAAATCGGAATTCATATTAGTTACTGAGACTTATGCCAGATACCAATTGAGTGTTTTAAATTATATTCAATACTTAAATAGAAATTTTTTCATATTTCATCAGCGAGAATTAATATATCTCATGCAAAAGTACTTTATGCATGTAGTTCTGCTTTTCAACAACAGATGTCGCCACATGTTACTTGCAGGTAAATAATATTTAGTTATTTTATGCAGGATGCGGGATGCTCACTAACGATCGCAAAAGAAGGATAGCTTCGTTAGACTCCAAGGAAAAGGAAGTTCGTCTTGCATGTTGGTGCTCCACAGATGTCTCATGGCGTAATATTAATTTGACTGAGTAATGATATTTGTTAATTCCACCTGATAAAAATATTGCAAGTTTTGATTTAGTAGCATATATTATCGAATTAAATGTAACTCCAAATAAAATGACATGTCTCATTAGAACAAAAAAAAATTCCATGCAGAGAGCGGTTTCTCAGAATAGTCAGAAACACTTGAAGAAACCACAGGAATGATTGCAAGAACACGGGAAAAAACCATCAAAATATTGTCAAGAATAATCAGGAGCACACTGAGAAAACCACTATAATATTAACAATAATAATCGGAAGCACACGGAGAAAACCATCATAATATTAACCAGATTAATCGGAAGCACACAGAGAAAACCACCACATGTTTTCTTTGATATCATAAAATTACAAGAAAAAAAATTTAAAAATAAAAATAAATTAATAAAAAATTTAAAAAAAATAAAAAAAATGCATAAATTTCTGGCTTGTACAAGAACTCTATCTTTGCTCAACAATGATAAGTTTACAAGCTAGCAGAAACTGTTTATGCATTTTTTTTTTTTTTTAAATTTTTTATTAATTTATTTTTATTTTTAAATATTTTTTCTTGTAATTTTATGATATCAAAGAAAACATGTGGTGGTTTTCTCTGTGTGCTTCCGATTAATCTGGTTAATATTATGATGGTTTTCTCCGTGTGCTTCCGATTATTATTGTTAATATTATAGTGGTTTTCTCAGTGTGCTCCTGATTATTCTTGACAATATTTTGATGGTTTTTTCCCGTGTTCTTGCAATCATTCCTGTGGTTTCTTCAAGTGTTTCTGACTATTCTGAGAAACCGCTCTCTGCATGGAATTTTTTTTGTTCTAATGAGACATGTCATTTTATTTGGAGTTACATTTAATTCGATAATTTATGCTACTAAATCAAAACTTGCAATATTTTTATCAGGTGGAATTAACAAATATCATTACTCAGTCAAATTAATATTACGCCATGAGACATCTGTGGAGCACCAACATGCAAGACGAACTTCCTTTTCCTTGGAGTCTAACGAAGCCATCCTTCTTTTGCGATCGTTAGTGAGCATCCCGCATCCTGCATAAAATAACTAAATATTATTTACCTGCAAGTAACATGTGGCGACATCTGTTGTTGAAAAGCAGAACTACATGCATAAAGTACTTTTGCATGAGATATATTAATTCTCGCTGATGAAATATGAAAAAATTTCTATTTAAGTATTGAATATAATTTAAAACACTCAATTGGTATCTGGCATTAGTCTCAGTAACTAATATGAATTCCGATTTGGGATCTGACGCTGTATCGAAAGAACATAGGTGTAAGTTTTGCAGTAAAGTGTTTATCTTGAGAAAGAATAAAAGTCAACACGAGAAGAATGACTGTGTTAAAAATCCACTGCGCAATATGATAAGTTGTGTTCGATGTAGCAAGTCGTTTACGCGGAGAGAGAGCCTAAAAAGACATGGCAGAACTTGTAGCGCCAAGCCTGCGTACAAGCTAGAGGACAACGATGAATCTACTAGCCTAAGGAAGAGTGATCTGCATTACGACAATAATTTTCTTGGCTCTTCCGATCTCGACAAAGAACTTAAATTTACGGAAGAATGAAGACAATGGAAGAATCCTTAACGTGAAAAGTGAGAATATATTCCAGCCGAATTCAAGTAGATCTTTCCTACTTTGTAAAAATGATGGACTCCTAAAAAGGAAGCACGAAGACGATGAAGACACTTCAACATCATCAACATCGAATTATTATGGTAAATTGGGTGAAGACGATTCCTTCTACGGTGATTGTTACAGTGACTCTGAGGCTGTTGACAAAGACATAGACTATGATGAAGCACCTAAAGCTGCCAAGATCGAAGAATGTGGCGGTGTCCTGAGACCGAAACGATGGAAACGACGTGATATATTAAATAAATCTGATCAAGCTTGTGATGATCACCGTCTTAAACATGAAAGTTACCCTGAGGTTGGTGGTAAAACGGAAGACACCAGAGATCATAATATTTATTATAAAGGTGCAAGGAAGATGGTGGTATAAGAGAATGATTACACATCATGGAAAGATCCAAACATATTGGTTGACCGGCTAAGACTTCTACATGGTTCGCTTTGTGCAGGAAACTATTCGTGCATCAAAGAAATATCCTTCATACTCAAGGAACTGAGGAATGCTGGCTACATACAATATTGACTTGTTTTACTTGCATTTGTATAATGTAAAGCAATAAAATAAATAATTTAAATTATAAGAATGTAATGTTTTTATTTCTTGTATTATGATATCTTACTAAGACTTAGATCTCGTAACTTGTGCTTCCTTTTTGCCTTTTCTAGTTGATGGAGCTTCCAAATGTGCTTCCTTATTCGATGATGCATCCAAAATGTGCTGCCTTTTCGTTGGCGGTGCTTTCAAATGTGCTGCCTTTTCGTTGTCGGTGCTTCCAATGTGCTGCCTTTTCGTTGTCGGTGCTTCCAAATGTGCTGCCTTTTCGTTGTCAGTGCTTCCAAATGTGCTGCCTTTTCGTAGTCGGTGCTTCCAAATGTGCTGCCTTTTCGTAGTCGGTGCTTCCAAATGTGCTGCCTTTTCGTTGTCGGTGCTTCCAAATGTGCTGCCTTTTCGTAGTCGGCGCTTCCAAATGTGCTGCCTTTTCGTAGTCAATGCTTCCAAATGTGCTGCCTTTTCGTTGTCGGTGCGTCCAAATGTGCTGCCTTTTCGTTGTCGGCGCTTCCAAATGTGCTGCCTTTTTGTTGTCGGTGCTTCCAAATGTGCTGCCTTTTCGTTGTCGGTGCTTCCAAATGTGCTGCCTTTTCGTTGTCGGTGCTTCCAAATGTGCTGCCTTTTCGTTGTCGGTGCTTCCAAATGTGCTGCCTTTACGTTGTTGGTGCTTCCAAATGTGCTGCCTTTTCGTTGTCGGTGCTTCCAAATGTGCTGTCTTTTCGATGACGGTGCTTCCAAATGTTCTGCCTTTTCGTAGTCGGTGCTTCCAAATGTGCTGCCTTTTCGTTGTCGGTGCTTCCAAATGTGCTGCCTTTTCGTTGTCGGTGCTTCCAAATGTGCTGTCTTTTCGATGACGGTGCTTCCAAATGTGCTGCCTTTTCGTAGTCGGTGCTTCCAAATGTGCTGTCTTTTCGTTGTCGGTGCTTCCAAATGTGCTGCCTTTTCGTTGTCGGTGCTTCCAAATGTGCTGCCTTTTCGTAGTCGGCGCTTCCAAATGTGCTGCCTTTTCGTAGTCAGTGCTTCCAAATGTGCTGCCTTTTCGTTGTCGGTGCTTCCAAATGTGCTGCCTTTTCGTTGTCGGCGCTTACAAATGTGCTGCCTTTTTGTTGTCGGTGCTTCCAAATGTGCTGCCTTTTCGTTGTCGGTGCTTCCAAATGTGCTGCCTTTTCGTTGTCGGTGCTTCCAAATGTGCTGCCTTTTCGTTGTCGGTGCTTCCAAATGTGCTGCCTTTACGTTGTCGGTGCTTCCAAATGTGCTGCCTTTTCGTTGTCGGTGCTTCCAAATGTGCTGCCTTTTCGTAGTCGGTGCTTCCAAATGTGCTGCCTTTTCGTTGTCGGTGCTTCCAAATGTGCTGCCTTTTCGTTGTCGGTGCTTCCAAATGTGCTGCCTTTTCGTTGTCGGTGCTTCCAAATGTGCTGCCTTTTCGATGTCGGTGCTTCCAAATGTGCTGCCTTTTCGTTGTCGGTGCTTCCAAATGTGCTGCCTTTTCGTTGTCGGTGCTTCCAAATGTGCTGCCTTTTCGTTGTCGGTGCTTCCAAATGTGCTGCCTTTTCGTTGTCGGTGCTTCCAAATGTGCTGCCTTTTCGTTGTCGGTGCTTCTAAATGTGCTGCCTTTTCGTTGTCGGTGCTTCCAAATGTGCTGCCTTTTCGATGACGGTGCTTCCAAATGTGCTGCCTTTTCGTTGTCGGTGCTTCCAAATGTGCTGCCTTTTCGTAGTCGGTGCTTCCAAATGTGCTGCCTTTTCGTTGTCGGTGCTTCCAAATGTGCTGTCTTTTCGATGACGGTGCTTCCAAATGTTCTGCCTTTTTGTAGTCGGTGCTTCCAAATGTGCTGCCTTTTCGTAGTCGGCGCTTCCAAATGTGCTGCCTTTTCGTAGTCAGTGCTTCCAAATGTGCTGCCTTTTCGTTGTCGGTGCTTCCAAATGTGCTGCCTTTTCGTTGTCGGCGCTTCCAAATGTGCTGCCTTTTTGTTGTCGGTGCTTCTAAATGTGCTGCCTTTTCGTTGTCGGTGCTTCCAAATGTGCTGCCTTTTCGTTGTCGGTGCTTCCAAATGTGCTGCCTTTTCGTTGTCGGTGCTTCCAAATGTGCTGCCTTTACGTTGTCGGTGCTTCCAAATGTGCTGCCTTTTCGTTGTCGGTGCTTCCAAATGTGCTGCCTTTTCGTAGTCGGTGCTTCCAAATGTGCTGCCTTTTCGTTGTCGGTGCTTCCAAATGTGCTGCCTTTTCGTTGTCGGTGCTTCCAAATGTGCTGCCTTTTCGTTGTCGGTGCTTCCAAATGTGCTGCCTTTTCGTTGTCGGTGCTTCCAAATGTGCTGCCTTTTCGTTGTCGGTGCTTCCAAATGTGCTGCCTTTTCGTTGTCGGTGCTTCCAAATGTGCTGCCTTTTCGTTGTCGGTGCTTCCAAATGTGCTGCCTTTTCGTTGTCGGTGCTTCCAAATGTGCTGCCTTTTCGTTGTCGGTGCTTCCAAATGTGCTGCCTTTTCGTTGTCGGTGCTTCCAAATGTGCTGCCTTTTCGATGACGGTGCTTCCAAATGTGCTGCCTTTTCGTTGTCGGTGCTTCCGAATGTGCTGCCTTTTCGTAGGCGGTGCTTCGTTGGTGGTGCTGTCTTTTCGTTGTTGGTGCTTCCTTTTTTGTTGACTGCGCGTAGTACAAAATGTAGTGATTGAATATTTACTAGTTTATCACCTCTTGGTGTTACTAAAATATTTTACAAGGTTACTTGGTCCTTTAGAATGTATAAAAATGTCACGATGGATTACGAAGGTCATGTGGTCCTGAAATGACTAGCCTATACGTCTGATAATGACATGACTCGGTCTCATGGACTGAAGGCAATTGATCTATATGTGTGGCTTTGTACATGAACGGCTTATATGTTATTCAGATTATTGAAAAATTAGACTTTCATAATAGGCTAATCGGCACTGATTTAATTCGTTGGTCCGGTATATTGACTTGAGTTGATTTTCGTAGAGTGAATGATTAATAAACTCCGCGAAAGGTAATGGAAAACAGAACCTAACATTTATTTAATAATTAGTTACAACTGTCTCTGGTCAAGAATCTAACCGTGGACAGGGATCCATCGATTCGATTTGTAAATTAATAAATGATTTTTTCGGAGACTATTGGAATTTTTCCCGCATTTCTAGCTAAATAATTACATGATTTCAAGATGGCGGTCAAATTTTAAGATGGTGGGTACCTCAGTAATAAATGATTACTGCACTGTAGCATGTTAGAATAAAACTAGCATGATGGTAATACGAGTACACGCACAAGATGGTGTACTCCAGCAGGTGGTCGCTCCTGGTAGCATGTACTGAACATAAAATGACGGATCCGTGATGGACATCAAGGACAAAGTCAAATTTCAAGGACAAAGTAAAATTTCAAATTCAAAGTCAAATTTCAAGGTCAAGGTCAAATTTCTAGGTCAAGGTCAAATTTCAAGGTCAAGGTCAAATTTCAAGGTCAAGGTCAAAGGTCAAGGTCAAAGTTCAAGGTCAAGGTCAAATTTCAAGGTCAAGGCCAAATTCCAAGGTCAAGGTCAAATTTCAAGGTCAAGGTCAAATTTCAAGGTCAAGGTCAAAGTTCAAGGTCAAATTTCAAGGTCAAGGTCAAAGTTCAAGGTCAAGGTCAAATTTCAAGGTCAAGGTCAAAGTTCAAGGTCAAATTTCAAGGTCAAGGTCAAAGTTCAAGGTCAAGGTCAAAGGTGTGGTGACCAGATATATCGGCACACTCTAGCACACGAAAACAAGATGGTGGTCTCCAGTGGATGAAGACAAGATGGCGGACATGATGTCATACCAGTTGACGATATATACCTTGGTATTGGTGGTGATAGATCAGTCTAGGTAGCTTTCATGGAGGAAGGATCGACTGTTTACTCTCGTCGGGAATCGAACCAAGGACGTACATCGATTGAATCAAACAGAATTTAAATACGTTAATTTTTTGATGAATTTTGGAATTTTTTTCATTAAAATCGGATAATAAATAAAGATTTTCAAGATGGCGTCCAAATTTCAAGATGGCGGACATGACATCATACTACCTGATGGTATATGTGCATTGACATAAGTGGTGGGGGTCAGTCTGCCAGCACCCCGCCACAGGGGAAGGATCGGTCACCATTTTTATTTTTTTTTTGCCCTCACCGGGTTCTAACCGAGGACTCCGAGCTCCGTGTCGTAAATATATGTTTTTTCGATATTTTTGATTAAAATTTTATTAAGTGAATTTTTTTATAATTTTTAAAAAAAATTTCATTAAAATCGGATAATAAAAAAGTTAAAGATGGCGAGCGTAACGAAAATTGCAACGGTGACGTCATAATTCAAAATGGCGGATAACACATCGACGGAATGTTCGAGAACACAATGGCGTATCTAAGATGGTGGATCCAAGATGGCCGTCGGGGTCAAGGTCAAAGGTCAAGGTATCCTTATTCCTAGAAATGGCTTAACTGAGGCTTGAGTTAAGGATGCTTAAGCCTATTTTAGGAATTGGTGTTCTTTCTAAGGCAAAAGACATTTGTGGTTTTTTGAAATCCTAATTTTTCCTCGAAACGGGAATTTTTCCCTCGAAAACGGGAAATTTTGAGTCATTTTGAGTCATTTTTGAGGAATTTTGAGGAATTTTTGCCGTCGTGACGTCACAAATCCAAGATGGCGGAGCCGGCACCAAGCACCACAGCCTGAAGCCTGCGCCCGGACCGGCTATCCTATACTACTCGCACGTCGTCGGGTACTTTGTGGAATGTATGTTCCGTCGGAGGTATCCCGACGAACGTGAACGATTTCGCGAAGAAACTGTACCCGCCTCCAACACAGGTGAGTTTAGAACGTTTAACATTTCATGTTGAATCCACTCCATTCATCCTAATGACATGATCTTGCACACCTGATCCTGTGGTACATGACACTTATTTATTTTTTAGCAGTGGTGAGGCACATAGCGCCAACGCTTTTTGCGTGATAGCGCGGAACCTGACGTAAAAATGTAAAAATTACGTAATAATAATAAATTACGTAGAAAATAATAAATTACGTAAAATATGAACTATAAAAAATATAAATTAGGTACAAAATAAATTACTTGCTACGTGCCTCCTCAAAGCAAAAAAAAAAAAAAATATCATGTACCACAGGATCAAGTGCATAGGACCATGTTATGAGCATTAAAATGATAAAAAAAAACGGATAATGCGATACAAATAAACGTAAACAAATAACATTGCGGCTACAGCAACAATGCTCAGGCTTTATAGTATAAACAATAAACGGTAATTTATATGAAACGAGTAGGAATTTCGTATGTCCGCCTGTTGCTTTAAATAGAGAAATATTTGTAGCACCAAGTAAAATTGTTTTGGGTTTTTTATTTTAGTATTGAATTTTTTTTTAAGGAAGATAGACCAAACTAGAAAAATTTCCACTGTTTTTAATGTGCTTTTGTTTCCGTATTTTAATGGTGAATTCAAGTTTCATCTAAGGTGATTAATCTGCGCAAAAACTATGCTTTATTGTGCCTCAACTGTGCCAGGTTATTACCCATAGCTCTTAATGAATGGTTTTTAACCCTATGACCCCCTCCACCTTTTAATTTTAAGGTTTTTAGTTATCAAAATCTCATATTGTCGCCAGCCCTTGACAAGTGTGCAAATTTTAAGTTAATAAAATGTCTTTAATTTAATGAAAATTACGTCGAAATTATCTTATCCGTTACATTGATAGATACATACAGGTGAAGCTAATAAAAGCATGTGTATAGTAAGCTCAATGATCTCCGTAAGATAGTTGAACGGCTCTTAGTGCGAAGGGTATAGGAGATCGAGACAAGGATAAGGTTCGAGTATAAATTGTATTTGTCACAACTCTATCTTTAAACCAATCAAGTTTCATGTTATAATTAAATTACAACTTTGTATATGTGTCATTAAACATTTAAACATTAAATATATATTTTTAAATCCCACTTCAAAATCATGTCTTGAAACAGGACTGTGTTTCTCATCTCTGGGCGTCTAGGGCCGTGCCTGCCCGACATAGTCGCTTTATGCACGTAATTGTAAGAGCGGTTTAAAGTTCAGTAGCTCCCTCGCAGTGTGAGAACTGACGTCGCCGATTGGCGGCTTATCTGCCGTGCTGGGATTAGGTGTCGCGAGGAGGCAGGGCGGAGCAAGATTGCGCGGGTGGGAGACGCCACCCGCCCCTCAAGACTTGGAGAGATGGTCGGTTGGACAAGTGGTCACTTGGACAAATGGTCCTTCGAACAAATGGCGCTTGGAGAAGTGGTTAGTTGGACAAGTGGACAGTTGGACAAATGGTGGGCCCCCCACTGTAAACACACGAAAACAGAATTCATGCAGCATTACAGTGTCAATTAATTAGTCAGTGATGGGCGTATTTATATTATAAGGACAATTATTGTAATGTCAGTCTTCTTAGGTATTTTAAAACTTGAGATTACACTTTACTATGACTATTTTAGTTAACCAAATATTTTCCAGGGTAGTTTAACTTTCATAAAGTTTCATTTGAAACACCAATACGTGTGTCCCCTGATGATTACTAAAGTGACTATATATGGGTTTATGTTGCTACAAGTGGGTCCACCCTAGTAGTATGTAACAGTTCCTCCTGCGCCAGGCTTCAGGCTATGGCGCCGCGAGCCGTGGAGCCTGCCGATTGCTCTGACGTCACGGCAGCCTTTATGGACTCAAAAATTCCTAAAAAATGACTCAAAAATTCCCGTTTTAAAAGAAAATTTCTCCGTTTTCGAGGGAAAAATTTCCGTTTCGAGGGATAATTTCCCGTTTTAGTCCTTAAAAATACCAGTGGCTAGAAATGTCCATATTGAGACTTAAGCATCCATGTCTACAGCCTCCGATAAGCCTCTGACGTCATAATGGATTATGAAGTCACCGTTGCAATTTCCGTTACGGCCGCCATCTTGAAAATCTTTATTTATTATTCAATTTAAAAAAAATTAAAATTTATAAAAGATTCAATTAATAAATTTCAATAAAAAATTTTAAAAACATACTTTTTCTACATGGAGCTCGGAGTCCTCGGTTCGAACCAGGTGAGGGCAAAAAATATATAAATGGCGACCGATCCTTCCTCCAAGGAAGCCACTGACAGACTGACTCCCCCCACCACTTATGTCAAAGTATATATATCGTCACCTAGTATGACGTCATGTCCGCCATCTTGAAAATCCGTAATTTTAATGCTAGAAAATTGGGAAATTTTTTAAAAATTAACACGGAGAAAACCATTACACTTTTCTTTTCATCATAAAATTACAGAAAAAATATTTAATAAATAAAAATAAATTAATGAAAAATTTAAAATAAAAAAAAATTACAAAAAGTACATAAACAGATTCTGCTAGCTTATGAACTTCTAATTGTTGAGCAAAGATAGAGTTCTAGTACAAGCCAGAAGTTTATGCTCCCGATTATTCTTGTCATTACGTTTGCTCCTGATTATTCTTGTCAATATGTTGATGGTTTTCTCCGTGTGCTTCTGATTATTCATGTAGTTTCTTCAAGTGCTTCTGTCTATTCTGAGAAACAGCTCTCTGAATGAAGGAGGTTTTCTCCAAGTGCTTCTGGTTACAGATGACAAATTGATCTCTGCATGAAGGATTATTTTATTTAATGAGTCATACAATTTTATCCTGTGTTGAAATTAAATTTTTAATTTGTGCTACTAAATCAGAACTGACAATATTTTTAAAAGGTGGATTTCATATTAACATTACTCAGTCCAAAAATATGTGATAAGACGAATGAGAAACACTATCACGAAGGACGAACTTCCTTCTCCTTGTTGTCTAGCGAAGCCTTACTTCTTTTGCGATCGTTAGTGAGCATCCCGCATCCCACATAAAATAAATAATATTTACCTGCAAGGAAAATATGCCATCTGTTGTTGACAAGCAGAACTACTTGTAACAAGTTCGTTTGTATGATGTAACTTAACTCTGGCTGATGAAATATTTAAAAAAATTCCATTTAAGTAACGGTTCTAATTTAAAACACTCAGTTTGCATCGAACATTAGTCACAGAAGCTACCATGGATCATGGTTTGTTGTCTGCAGCTGAATCGGAAGGAACCCGCCGTATATACTGTAGCAAGGATTTTGTCATGAGAAGGAATGCTAGACGTCATTAGAAGAATGATTGTTAAAAAACCACTACGCAAAATGTTAAGCTGTAATCGGTGTAGCAGGTTGTTAACACGAATTGACAGCTTAAAAAGACATGGTAGAACATGTAAAGCCAAGCCCACTTACGGCATAGAGGACATCGATAAAGACACTTCACAACGGAAGAGCGCGCTGGTTGATGTAAATAATTTTCCTTGTCCTGAGCGTGATGGTATTAACTCACCCAATCATGACGAAGAACATAAATTGAAGGATGCTGATGGTATCGGGAAGACTGAAATTAATGGAAGTATCAAAACCGTGAAAAGTGAGAATACATTCAAGCCTATATTTAATAGATCCACTATACTTTGTAAAAATGATGGACTCCTATAAAGGAAGCATGAAGACGATAAAGACACTTCGACATCAACGAAATCGAATTCTTACGGTAATCTGGGTGAAGACGATGCCTTCTACGGTGATTGCTACAGTGGCTCTGAAGCTGGTGATGTGATCGAAGACTGTGCTGAAGCACCTAAAGCAGGCAAGATCGAAGACTGTGATGGTGTCCTGAGATCAAAACGACGGAAACGTCATGAAATATTAAATAAATCTGATCAAGCTTGTGATGATCACTGGCTCGATGATGAAAGTGACCTTGTGGTTAGTGGTAAAACGGAAGACACCAGAGATCATAATATTTATTATAAACGTGCAAGGAAGATGGTGGCAGAAGAGATTGATTACACATCATGGAAAGATCCAAACATATTGGTTGACCGGCTAAGACTTCTACATGGTTCGCTTTGTGCAGGAAACTATTCGAGCATCAAAAAAATATCCTTTATACTCAAAGAACTGAAGGAGGCTGGCTACATACAATAATGACTTGTTTTATCAGAATTTGTATAATGTTGAGAAATAAAATAAATAAATTAAATATTAAAAAAAATTGTTTGTCTGCAAAGTCGGTTTACGGACGATAGTTTAACGTGACAACGTCATAACAAAACATTGATGACATGATTGCATACTTTTATGAATAAAAGTGAATCATTTTTATTGAATTATCACTATTTTGTATGGATACAAAGAAGGAGTGAAATGAAATCTACAATTTAATTGATAAATGTACTTTTATTTGCACTCATTCATTCAAATATGTTAATTACTTTAACGAAGAGATTATTTTAACTATAACTTTTATACATGTTTGCTATTTAACTTCTTCCTATCTGTGTTATTCTGTTAAGGATAGAACGATGATAGGAAAAGTAGGAAACGAATGGGAGTGTTTCAAGGATGATGTAAAGGAAAATGGCTCATCCAACACCAAGATGCAGTCAAAAATAATATATTTGCGCCACGGACTCTGCAGCAATGCAAGGAGGAATGGGTTAGCAAAGAGCAATGAAAATGTTACATTGAAATGCATGAAACAGAATCACGCCACGGACTCGGTCGCAATGCAAGGAGGTTCAGGTTAGCAAAAAGCAATATAAAATGAGCGTAACGGGACTGCGAAACGGGACAATGTGCGTAACGGGACACTTTCCTGCGTGCAGCCGGCATTCATAGATTTATTAGACGTCACGTCAAATTTAATGTTTTATTTATTGTATTCTGATTTCCAACTAAGCCTGTGTTTCCGCTACTGTGTGTGTGTTAATTCCGTTTACTGTGTGTACATTCCGTTTTCTGTGTGTACATTCCGTTTTCCTGTGTGTACTGTGTTCATGTTCTATATGTCTGACCTTGTTCATGACCCGGTCTCGCGGTCCGAAGACGCTTGGTGTATATGTATGGATGGTTTTGTACATGAACATTTTAAAGGTTATTCTAAGTATCAAAAACTAGACTTTCATGTAAGGCATAGCGGCAGTGTATTTATTTAGTTGGTCAGGTAAATTGACTTGAGTTGTTTTTCGTAGAGTGAATGATTAATAAATTCCACGAAAGGTAATGGAAAACAAAAAATTAAATATATTTAATATTTAGTTACACCTGTCACTGGTCAAGAATCGAACCGAGGACAGTGATCCATCGATTCAATATGTAAATTAATAAGTGATTTTTGGAATTTTTCCCGAATCTCTAGCTAAATAATACGATTTCAATATGGTGCCCAAATTTTAATATGTTGGGCACCTCAGTAATAATAAACGATTACTGCACTCTAGCGGGTTAGAATAAAACTAGCGTGATGGTTATTTACTCTATAAGGCGAGTACACACACAGATGGTGTCCTCCAGCAGGCGAAAGCAAGATGGTGGCAATGTCCTCTAGCAGGTGGTAGCGCCTGGTAGCATGTACTGAACATAAAATGTCGGATCCATGATGGTCGTCAAGGTCATATTTCAAGGTCAAGGTCAACATTCAATGCCAATAGTCGAGGTCAAAGGTATGGTGAACAGAATATTATACTAACATGTCGCCAGCACACACTAGCAGACGAAGACAAGGTGTCAGACAATGACATCATACCATTAACGATATACCTTGGTATTGGTGGTGTGAGTTCGGTCTAGGTGTCTTCTGTGAAGGATGGATCTGTAGTTTTTTTTTTGCTCTTACCGGTTTCGTACCAAGGACGGGAATCGATCTAATCAATCAGTATTCTAATAAGTTAAAGTTTTGATGAATTTTGAACTTTTTTTCATTAAAATCGAATAATAAATAAAGATTTTCAAGATGGCTTCCGTAACGATAATTGATACAAGTAGTGACATAATTCAGAATGTCGCGTGTGGTGTAAAACATTTTTATTACTTTTTATTTTGATTTTTTTAAATATATTAATAAATTTCTGGTTTACTCTCGCCGTAAATCGAACCTAGGACCGAAATCGTTTAAATAACTAAACATTTGAAGTAGGCGATTTTGAAAATATATTTTGGAATTTTTTCGGAATTTCTAGCATTGAAATCGAGACGGTGGCCGTAACGATACTTGTAACATTAATAGGATACAATATGGCGGTCGTAACGTAAAGTGTAATGATGACATCGTACTCAACCAAGATGGTGGGCGTAACGAAACATGCAACGTTTATATAATCAAAGATGGCGACCGTAACGATGAGTGCAACATTGGTTTTTAAGTAAAAGTTTTTTATTTTATTCGATTGATTAATTTTTTTAATGATTTTTATAATTTTCTCGATTTTCTCACATTAAAATTAAGGATTTTCAAAATGGCGGACATGACGTCATACTAGGTGACAATATATATACTTTGACATAAGTGGTGGGGGGAGTCAGTCTGCTAGTGGCCTCCTTGGAGGAAGGTTCGGTCGCCATTTTTATTTTTTTGCCCTCACTGGGTTTCGAACCGAGAACTCGTAAAAGTATGTTTTATTAATATTTTATTAAAATTTAATTAATTAATTTTTTTTATAAATTTTAAAATTTTTTCATTAAAATGGGATGATAAATAAAGATTTTAAAGATGGCGGCCGTAACGAAATTTGCAACGGTGAAGACATTATCCTAAAAGAGGCTTATAGGAGGCTGTATACATGGATGCTTAAGCCTCAATATGGACATTTCTAGCCGCTTGTATTTTTAAGAACTAAAACGGGAAACTTTCCCTTGAAAACGGGAAAATTTCCCTCAAAACAAGATTTTTTAGTCATTTCTAAGGAATTTTTGAGTCCAAGATGGCCGCCGTGACGTCAGAGCAATCGGCAGGCTCCACGGCTCACGGCGCCACAGCCTGAAGCCTGGCGCAGGAGGAACTATTACATACTACTCACCCTCTTTGTGTCACATTTCCGTTTATCGACTTCCGTTCCATTTTCATGAAATTACTCCTACCAAATGCGATATACCGACAGCTAAGATGTTTACATATAAAAAAAAGTTCATACATCTAGACCTACAAAATTGATGACGCAAACAAATTTTAGCAGTGATTCGCGGGACGAAATTTTAGAAGTTTATTTTACTCTCTAATTTACGTGCACAAAAATAAAAAAAACTGAATAGTGATTTTCTTACTTTAGGTATAGGATTTTGTTCGCGAGTAGCATACGTCTCTAGTGAGAGAGAGCAATGGCCTGCAGGTTGAAGAAAGCAGCAGCAGTAGTGGGAGGTTTACAAACACCCTGTTACTGGCCGTGACTCTTCCTGGAAGGGGGGAGATGGCTGTGACCCCGCGGTGTGACCACAGCTGCAGACTAGACTGTGGGCTGCCCAGACTACCTGGCCAGCGAGCGAAATGTGGGGATTCACTCCCAGCTAGGCGGGTGCCTTAAGATCTATTATTATTATAATTTACTACATTTTAAGTGTTTTTTTAATCATAAAACAATTTTTAAAAATAATATAATTGTGTATTTTACAAATCAATGTGAAATACATATCTATTTTTTTTTAATTTATTGAAATTATATTTATTTACATTAGCACTTAGTTTTAAGAATTAGAAGAGGCCGCTATTTACGACTGGCTGCTACCAAATCGGAGCCAGACACTGAAGAATCGGCAGAACTGTTGGACTTTTCGCTTTTTTTCTTCCGGTTGGGCTTCGTTGTCTGCGACAGGTTCACTGCGAACTTGAGTTCCGAAAGCAGCGCTTCCCAGGGGGTTATCTGGAAGAACGTTTGCCACAAATATTTTTAGTTGCATTTTTGCTGAAACTGAAACATTCCAGCAATGAAGCGATATGTTACTGTAACATTTGCTATAATGTTCTATATCTCAATGCATGCATACTTTATACGAAATTGCATTGTAACCTTGTGTTAACAACGCATCTACGCGAACGTAGCGCATTCATGGCTATTTATTTTAAAGAAAGGTCTCATAGACGTCTTATTGATATGTAATATTAGGTATAGCCTACCAAAGATTTAAAACAGAAGCCAAAATAAATCACAACGGAAATAACAGAACCTACAAATTAACAAATTAAGACAATTATTTATTTTGGTTTTAATACAGTAAATGACCACTTCTGTACTTTTCTTTTGAAAATGAGGCGTTCAATGGGACTTTAGCCGCCCCAAGCCAGAAGTAGCAGTCACAGTTTCCAAAATAAAAATAAGCGCAGCAAGAAATACGCGAGAATACTGTAAGTCATTTGAAAGAAAATGGCTAAACAAGTTGATACTGATATTTAATGGTAAGGCCACCAGTATGTAGTTAAGCTTGAACAAGGATACAAAATGTTACATCAAATGTCCATATGTGCTGCAGCACACTAAATGAGATTAAGAGATAACATGTTTGCCTTAAATGATTACCTGAATACATAGGACTAATCACTGTGTTTCCCCGTACTTAACTTCTACTATCGACACCCACGTTTAAAAATGATCAAAAATATGAATAAAGAAAAAAATACAATAATTTGGTATTAAGTGATAATACGCAAAACTCCCATAAAAATGTGCGATCAAAGTTATACAAGTCCCAGTTTCTTTGCAGAAAGAGTTAAAGAAATGTACAATTATTTATAAAACAATAAAAATGACCAAAGTTCTGCTTTGACCCAAAGTGAATTGAAGTTGAAGTGGAGCGCAATAGAAAGCTGTGTCGGGATAGTGCTAAATGAAGTTGTGTCTTGAGAAGGGCTACTAAAGCAAACAGGCCACACAGTGTTTATCGCAGTACTCGGCGAACACACCGCTACTCCATGTGCCAGATGCAAACACAAGTGGAACATCTCGACACTCGCGCCTGACGGTTGCAGGGCGAAGGTATAGCGCGACGTAACATCTAAACTAAACTTGAAGTCTGTGAGTTTTTGACTGCCCCAAGAGATTCCAGGCGCCTAAAGTTTCTTCTAAATATTGGATGCAGTAAAGGGAGGGATCGTATAAACCCTAAACTGTAGTAATTTCCCCAAAACACCAGATATAATAGGCGAAAATGCAAAGCGATTGCTGTCCAGCCATAACCACACGTCACAAAAGTTTAAGAACCGCCAAAACTCCTTTACTAATTCCAAGGACATGTAAGTGGCCGTTCAAAAATGAGTGGCAGAACCTCTCCAAGGGCACATCATGTAGAAACATTCTCGGCTAGAGTAGTTTCACTGCGCAACAGTGCAGCGCCTGCCACGACAAAATCGAGGTCACATAATTGGAGAAAATATTTCAGGTCTGTCCATAAAGTTAACCATGTAGTTATGTGTCTGGCTGCCAGACTCAGGTTTCACCGGCTTACACACAATTGGCCCAGGTTTAGCATTCTGTAACACTGTCAAAGTACAATGTATAGGAACTGCATCGTAAGATCAACTCTATTAACAAAAACCCTCAGTAGTTTAGAGATACCTAATTCCTAAAGCTATTTTTTGTAATATTTTTATTTTACAAACCTTTTTATTATTTGGTATTTTCGCAAACGAAATTTAAGTAACTGCGAAATAAATGTATATGCTTTTAGTAGAAAATGGTAAAGTTTGTATTCCATATATTGTGTTGTATATATTAAACAGCATATGTTAAGTCTCGCATGTTTTATTGTCTTTTCACCTACCTGCCAAAGAGAAGCCTTTAATTTTGCACTCTGCTTTTTGAAATTTATCTTCTTTTGCTCGACACCTCTTGGGTAGTCAAATTACGTTAATATTGGTACTTTGATGTTTTGGAGATTTTTTTGGGTTTTTGCCTTTTTTAGTAATACTTTTCCAGAGGGCGTCTACAACATGGTTCACTTTTTGTTTTGGTGGAAAGGCGAATTACAACCTGCTCCACTCTGCTGACTTTAGTCTTTGGCGGATTTTGTTGTTTTGATTTTTACATAATGGCATTTGCTTGGATTTATAAACTGCACAAGGACGAGGTGCTAGTGAATCTCAAGGATGCAGGATAAGGGTATTGAACGCTTCGTAGGAATTTGAATACCCACATAAAAGGGGGGGAAACACCAAAATTAAATAGAAGCCATTTTGGAAAATAAAAATATTAAAATTGGCGTTTAACTTCAAATTTGCAGGCTAAGTTATTGCTCAAAGATTTAGAAAATTTACCTATTTGCGATTAGGTGATCCCCAACGGTGAGTCTACTTTTGTTTGGGAGTACAATGTATGAGGGAAAATCTAGTTTTTTGAAAATTATCAGGAATGTTTGTAATGCTTCTCTAGTACGTGTAGTGGAATAGCTAGGGGCGTGATTACTTCCTCTATTAAGGAATCTGCATGATGGAGTACCGCAAAAAATAAATTGTAGAACATCTTAGCTCTAGACGAGTAAGGGAAAATCTGACTCGTAATTTGGTTGATCGTTTCCAACGTGAACAGGAAACAACTGTAGAGTTTGTCCAGGATGCAATGAATCTCGCGAATGTTTTTGACGTTAAGTTACGTGAGGAGCAATCTCTTTCTTTAATGACGGAATACATGAATCCTGCAGCGATGTACGAATGGGCATCTGCAGGTAGGCCAAAACGTTTTGCCGAGCTATAATAGTGGGCTATTGAAGTGGATAAAATTTGGTGCGTCAAACACGAATTTGATACGTGTAGAAGTGTTGCATCCCACCAAACAATGCTCTTACGAAAATCGCGAAGGAATATCTGCTAATAAGATTTGTTTTAAATGTGGGAAAATGTGGCATTTTGCCAGAAATTGTGACATTCGTAAGGATGCGAGGCATGTGTGTTAGTTATGTTGCAAGATAGATTATTTGGAGGCACATTCTCAAAAAAGAAAGGATGGGGTTGTGGGTATTGCACTAAAGAAGAACATATTATAAGTATAAATTGTAGATTTATGAAAAAGTCACGAAGGGAAGATTTGGTAGTAAGAATTCCCTGGTCGTGATGAAGACATCTAAATTTTTTGTGTTAAGGTAGAGATGTATGGGCGAGAAACCTGAATCCTAATTGACACTGGAGCTAGTTGTGGTTTCATACAACAGGATTTTCTTTCTAATTATGTATAGGAGAGGAAGGAATTAAGGCATTGGTTAAAATGGAATGAAGGTATGAAGGTGTGGTTAGCCTATAGGCTACCCATTAAGTTACGAAGCGTGTCCAGAAAGTAAGTATCATTTGGTCATAAAAACTAACTCACGAAAAAAGGTTTTATTGAAAGTTTTAGTTTACTTCACAACTACATCACATTTTCACATTGTCGCCATTCAGTTCCAAGCACTATTTGCAATGCTCTACCAGTTTATTTGACCCCTCTGCTTAGAAGTTCCCCGCCTGGGAGTGGAACGGTACCATGAACTTCGAGTACGCAATGCGTGTAGCCTAAGTACAGGCGCTTAGTAAAAATCTCCAGAAAAAGTTTAAGCAATCTCCATACTCGAGTCAAAAAAAGATGGCTACCTTTTTTGTGACGAAAAGGATTTCATGTTGGTTAAATGAAACATGAGTCAACAATTACAGCAAAATTTACACAATTATGATTGTCAACTGTTATTAATTGCCAGACGATGAACTTCTATGGAGAGGAGTTGAATAAACTGGTAGAGTATTCTGATAAGTGCTTGGAACTGAATGACGACCATGTGAAAATGTGACGTAGGTATGTAGTAAACTAAAACTTTCAATAAACACTTTTTTATTTTTTTAAATGATTAAAAAGTTCTTACTTTCCGGACATGCCTCATAAAATGAAAGCTGTTCTACATTTTAAAATAGGTAGAGCATTTTTCCTGGTCCCGAGAGTTTTGGATAGTTCTGAAACTTGTTCATGAGTTAGTATTTGGTATGGATTGTTTAATGGGAAGTCAGGATGTTATCGATTGCAAAAAGAAAAAAATAAATTTCGGTTTTAATAATGAGGTTACCATGGGTTTGCAATTAAATAAACGGGTTTTTTTTTGCAGACGCATAGAGGTACTGCGTGAAAATTTAAATGAAGATGAGGTAAAGAAAATTCAAGAGTTAAGTCGGTAATACGAGGATGTTATAACCAGTAAAATATGGAAATGTAGTCTGATGCCCTATAAGATTACTGTTATGGTTTAAACCCCCATTAAGTGTGCATCCTGTCAATGTGCCCCTCCCCAAATATAAGCTTTTCGAGAATTCATGAGTTAAAACAGAATGACATAATAGTGCATTTCAAATCTAATTATGCTTCCCCACTTTTTTGGTTGACAAGAAAAAGAAGGGAAAATATTGCTTGGTCCTATATTACCATTTGCTTAACCAGAGGATTAAGCTGAATCAGTTACCCATGCCGAAAGTAGAGGTTATACTCCAATATATAGGGTAAGCGAATTTTTTTTTACTGTGATTGACCTAAACGTGGCTTTTAACCAGTGTGTTCTTGAAGCCGGAAGTGAAAAGTATACTGGCTTTGTGACCCCCTAAGACCATTTTGACAGTGGCTTTCCCATACCGTGGGAACCATTCTATAGGAGATTTAATATGAGATTGTAATCAGTTTTCTAGATGATATATGAGTATTTTCAGAGTATTTCGAGGAGTATACAGAGCATGTAGGGAAAGTTTTACAAAAATGTAGATAGGCTGGTTTTACGGTCAATGCTGAAAAAAAAATCTGTTGGGCCCAATCAGAAATAAATTTTTTTGGATATATCATCCGTGGAGAATTGATTATGGATAACGACAAAATTAATCTCATTTTAAATTTCCCTTCCCCAGAAATGTGAAAGGAGTAATGGATTTTATAGATATTATTGGGTATTTTAGTCATTTTGTGCCAGACTGTGCTAATTTGTGTGCCCCTTTGAACAACCTTAAAAGAAAAAAATAAATGGGCTGAAGAGGAAGCGAAATTACCCATCTTCCCAGTTTCGGTACTGCCTAAGTTTGAGGAAAATGTTATCGTGCAAGTGGTTGCTCGGGGGTGGGACTAGGGGCCGTGTGGTACAGGAGCGGGATGAATGAGACCTGTTCTGGTTGGCAGTAAATGCTTAAATAATCATGAGTTGAATTATAGCATATATGAAAGAGAAGCCCTAGATTGTATATTCGCCTTGGAGCATGCTAAGAAAATGTCGTGGCTGACATCTTATCTAGGATGTTTGACGAGCAGGAGTCTGAGAAAGAGAATCGGCAAAGGGCAGCAAAATAGTAGTGTAATGTATGAAGGGAATTCCCGCAGGGTTGAATACATTTACAGGAATCACAAGCAGGGGATGAAGAAATACAGGAGTTAATGGGTAGGTTAGGAGGAGAAGGCGCCAAAAACCTTTGTATGACAGTGTTTTGTGTTGGGTTAAGGGTGGCGAAAAGAGGGGGAAAGGGTGATAAAATACTATCGTGATTCTTGTGTAGGCGAGACTTTTATTAGCCGAACATGTGAGCCGATATTGTTTACTATGTTAGGAGTTGTTGAAGTGTCAATTAGTGAAACAGACTAAGGTCAACATCAGGAAATATTGTTTGCTCATTTTGGTTGATGGTTTTTCAAAATTTTGTTTGTTTATGCCCCTTCGAAATATGAAGAGTGATCACATAATCAAAGCATTAGAAGTAAAAGTATGGAGCATATTTAGTAGTCCAGAAGTAATGTGTTTGATTGTGGGGTAAAACATATAACCACAAGTCCATATTACACAAATTCCAATTTAGTAGAGAGGGTTAATAAGAATGTAAAGGCCGCATTAATTTTTTTCACCAACATAATCAACAGAAATGGGATAGCACGATTCACATTTTAAGTCTAGCCTTTAATATGAATATCCATGCAGGGACAAAATTTACACCCTTGGAAGTTTTTTTTTTGGGTCGAAACATCCCTCATCCTTTACTAAAGCCAAAGCGAGGCCTTAAATTTTGCATTCTACATTTTGAAATTTTTCTTCTTTTGCTCGACGCCTTTTGATTGGCTAATTACGCGAATATTGGTACTTTTATGTTTTTGAGATTTCTCGGTTTTTGCAATTTTTAGTAATACTTTCCCAGAGGGCGTCTAGGTTGTTGTTCACCTTATGGCTTGGTGGAAAGGTGAGCTACACCTTTATCTTTGTTAGCTTTTAAAAGCTTGTGGTGTTTCATACTTTTTTGGCTTTAATTGTAAGAAACTGCATTAAAAACATCCCTGTGGTTGTTTATTTACCCGAGGGTAACACCAGCCTATTAGGGTGACTGGTTTTCCATAGTTTTCTAAATTTTTAATTAATAATTTTTTACGAGTTTTTCTCTGCCCCCAGTTAGGCCTCACAGTAAATTAATGCGAAGTACAGAGTCTAAATTCCAGACCTCTGAAAGTTAGAAAATTTCCTCTCTGACCTACTCTTCAATTTTGCATTATTTCTTAATTCTTGATTATTTAATCCGCATGACTGAGTCCATGGTTTCCCCTTCAAATGGCCAACTTAGCGAGTCACATTCTGGATCTAAGATACAGAAGTTAGTTATGGCATCAATAGCTACTATGGTTGGCCAATTCCCAGTTGAAATCCTGCATGAGAAGGTGTATAGGTTTTGACCTAGGCACTTAAACTCAGACCTCGCCCAACCCAATACACATCGTTAAATTTAGTAAAACAGTTTAACCATTGTTACTTCATGTAGTTATGGGGGTTTTACATTTAAAGTAAGCAGCGAGTCATCTTGGTGTGTCATATTCAACACCGAAGGACTAAAGTATCGTTATAATACAAAACATTGGTCATGATACAAAAAGTGTAAAAACATTCATGAATTAAAATTCTTGACTAGTGTCTTATTTTGCAATTAAATAAACTGCTCTGTCACGATATTATTCCTTGGATGTCAACCAAAACGTAGTGAAATGGCATATTGAGGGGATGTTAGGGCAAACCGCCTGGTGGGAAGGAACATCTCCTCCACAAGACGCGGCTCAAGTGCCCCTGCCAGCACCCGTGGCTCGTGACGGTGGCATCACATGCCCGGCACTCTCTACCAGGCTATAACTTGAGCCATCTAGAGTCCGAGAAACTATCACTCTCTTAAATATATACATAACTTAAATATAAAATCATGCCAAATAGGTAAACGAGGCACGGATACGTGCCTCATAAGGCATCTGCCCTCGGAGCGGTTACCTTCTCCTCCACAGCGATCTTCCTGCAGTTCCACAGCATCTCGAGGATGGCAACGATGAAGGCAGCGCAGCATCCCACCATGAGAACAAGAAACACCCCTCCGACATTGGCCATGGTCAGCTCGTCCGCGTTCTCTTCCTCCTTTTGCTGTAACAGCTGTCAGTCTGCTATGTCATTCCTCGTAGGTGCTAGTGTTTCAAACACGAACCTATCATTCTACTTGGCTAGAAAACTTTTCAGAGTAACTTAACACAATGATCTTATGATAAATATAGTGACATAATTATCAACTAGAAATTGTTCTTCTTTATAGTAGTTATTAAAAAGAGGTGGATCCCTTCCATCTTAAACTTGCATTGTGTAAGGAAAATTGTAATCATGCCAAACTTAATTTTAATAGTACAAACACCAAGAAAATTTAAGATCAACTAATGTTTTTAGAGAAAATTATGATCTTCCAGGAAATATCTCCTGGTAAATTTACAAACGCCTTATAAAACTGTAGTGTTAAATGTGCAGTCTAGTCACATACAACTGAGTATGTGACAGATTCGAAAAATGGTCTATAAATTCGTTGAACATAGATCAGTATTATCTATTGAAGGTATTAGAATGGTTTACTTTGCTATTTTTCAGTCTGTTATGCAGTATGGCATTCGGGCTTGGGGTGGGATGAGTAAAACGTCAATTAAGCTACTTATAACAATTCAATATCTTATTTCATGAGTTATTTTTTTAAAAAACCACATGTACCCATCCAAGGAACCTTTTTAAACTATTAAATGTAGTGTACAGCATCGGCGGGGACAGGCCACTCGTGACCGCGCCAGCCATCACCGTAGGGGAATTGCGCAATGAGGTACCTGCAGAACACATGGACCGGTTCAACGAGGTTCTAGCACAGCACCCCCAGGTGTTCGCGGCCGCGGACATGTTACGCCGCACCACGGTGACGCAGCACACGATTCCTTTACGTCCTCATGAAACTAAATTTGTAAAACCTTTCAGTTTCGGACCCAAAGAACGTGAGGCCATACAGGTACAAATAGCAGAAATGTTACGTGACGGGGTAATTGAGCCGAGCGAGTCGCCCTACAACTATCTAGTGGTGATGGCGAAGAAAAAGGATGGCTCGCTCAGGTTTTGCGTCAACTTCAAACCCATCAATTCCGTCACCGTACCAGCACCCCCACCTCTCATTAATATAACGGATGCTCTGGCAGGACTGGGGGACGCCCGCGTCTTCACCTCATTAGACATTAAGTCAGGATATTGGCAAGTCCCAGTATGCCCGGAGGACAGACCCAAGACAGCCTTCACCGCTCCCGATGGCCGCAGGTTTCAGTTCTGCGCCATGCCGTTCGGGCTGATGGACGTCCCCGCGACCTTCCAGACCATGATGGTCCGCGTCCTGGATGGGTTCGTGGGCAAGTTTGCCACGGCCTACCTGGACGACGTGATTGGTCGCGGACGTGGGAGGAGCATGCGCAGCACCTTGCCATGGTCCTCGAACGGCTGGCCAGACATGGGCTGAACTGCGCGCCCCACAAATGTCACGTCGGCGCTACGGAACTAGAGTACCTGGGTCACATTGTGAGCGCGGACGGATGCCGACCCCTGCCAGCGCAACTTGACCTGATTGAATCTAAGCCCGCACCACGTACCCGCAAACAATTACAGCAACTCATAGGCCTACTCAATTGGCTGAGAGGCTTCATCCCCCACTTCGCCACTGTCACGGCGCCGATGACAGTCCTTCACTCCCCCAAGAACAGGTTCAGGTGGACAGACGAGGCGGACCGCGCGCTGGCTGACGTGAAGCGCTTGTTCCGGGAGTGCCACACCCTCGCCTGCCTCCGCCCCGAAGAGCACGTGTTCCTGCAGATGGACTCCAGTCAGGAGGGGATGGGGGCGGTGCTGTACCAAGTAGGTCCAGAGGGGGAACGGCGCGTAGTGGAATACGCGAGCGCCAAGTTCAGCCCAGCGGCGCGCCACTATCACGTCAATGAGCAGGAGTGCCTCGCGGTCGTGTGGGCGGTAGGGCGCTACAGACACCACCTGGAGGGTAGGCCATTTACCCTGCGTACTGATAGCCAGTGTCTCAAGTGGCTCGACTCGGTACAGGGCCAGAAGTCGAAATTCACGCGATGGGCCCTGACACTCCAAAGCTTTGACTTCCACGTCGAATACGTTCCAGGGCGCGAAAATCAACTGGCTGACGAACTATCACGACACCCCGATCCTAACACCGAGTATCACGACGAGGGCAGCTGGGAGGAGCTGCTACCACCCGTAGGACACCCCGCGCACACTCCGGGGACAGGCGAACCCGAAGTTCTGTACGCCACCGTTTCCAACACAGATCCAGACACGTCTCTCCCAGACACGCTCACGGCCCTACATCGTGTTGTGCTGGAGGCGCAGCATGACGACGAGTCAGTGAGGGGATGGGTGGCCAGGTGCGGGGAACAGGTGCAGCCGTACCACAGATGTGTGGACGGGAAGCTGCTGACATGGGTACCAGGGAACATGGAGGCCTGGAGAACGTACGTACCCGCGGCTGCCCGTTCAGCTGTCCTAAACTTCTACCACGATCACGACCTGGCCGGCCACCCGGGCGCGGAGCAAACGCGAGGGGCGCTAAGTCGGGAATTCCACTGGCCCGGTGTTGCCAGGGACGTCCACGACTACGTGCGGAGGTGCCAGCTGTGTCAGCAGCGCAAGTTGCGGCGGGCCGACGGGGTAGAGCAGCAGCAGCCCCGCAGATCAAATGAACCCTTTCACAAACTAGCCTTAGACATCATGGGACCGTACCCCCGCACGTCACGCGGGAAAAGATTTTTAGTTGTAATTACCGATCTTTTCACCCGCTGGGTCGAAGCCTTCCCAGTCTCCAACGTCAGGTCAGGCACAATCTTGTCCCTCCTAAAAACGGAGGTTTACCCACGATTCGGCTTCCCGAAGGTACTGCTAACAGACAATGGATGCCAGTTCACCGGGGGGCGCTGGCGAGCCGGACGCTGCCGGTGGGGAATATTCCACCATACCACTCCTACATACCACCCTCAGGCGAATCCCACGGAGCGGAGGAACCAGGAGATAAAGGTTCAGCTCCGCCTCCGTCTCGGGGAGGACCATTCAAAGTGGGACATACACCTGCCCAAATTATTGTATTGTCTGCGCCGACGCACCAATGTGGTCACGGGCCACTCTCCAGCCTAACTACTCCTGGGGCAGAACCTGGCCCTCCCTGGAGAGTGTCGGGTGGCCGCGGCGGCTACCGAGGACCTATGGGGGGAGGAAATCGCAGCCATGAGGGAGCAGGCACGCGTTAAACAGACACAGTTCTTGGCTCAAAAGACACCGCAGTCCACCCGCCCTCCGGCACAGCTTGAACCCGGTCAGTGGGTGTATGTGCGGCAACACCATTTGTCTTCTGGAAAGAATAACTTCTGCGCGGGGCTGGCCCCCAAGTGGTCTGAACCCCGCCAAATTCTGTGGCGAACCGGGCCATCTACATACACCGTGCGCACCCCCAGCGGGCGACCAGCCAAGGTGCACCGAGACGACTTGCATCTCGCAGTAAACGACCTGGCCCCAACAGGGGCAGGACCCCCGAATGATAGGCCACCAGAAACACCTCCGAGCCCGACTCCGGTCTCGCCCGAACCGGATGTGGCTAGCCCGCACGGACACCACGACGGCCACGCAACCTCCACTTCACCTACACAAGTGTCTGATGCGGGGAGTTCTGCACCAGGGACTCCAGCCGAGTCCACAAACATCATAGACTCTCCAGTTCCCAACTGCCCCCCACCCAACATCCTTCCTCTTGCGGCAGACAATATCTTGCCAATGACCAACCTAGACCCGACCTCTCTGGATGAGGAGTAGACGACTCACCTTGTCTGGCAACCGGATGATGGGGACGCGAACAATGTGGAGGACGAAGTCGACGAACCCTGGTGGCTGCTGGACGTCAGCTTGAGCGAGTCCACGTTTACCATGTCCATTGAGGAGCCTACGTAAGTGGGGGAGGGGGAGACAGTGCAGAGGCGGTATCCGCAGAGGCGGCGGCGGTTGATGACCTGCACGTGCTGCTCACAACCGCAACCGACAGTTGGAGGCTCGACAAGCTCTGGGAAAGGGCGCACAACTGTTAACAGGATCAGTGGTGAGGGAGAGAGTCAGACAATTTTAGATATTAATGTTAGTGAAAACACCGTCCCTTCCAGGCGGGCCCGACGCCCTCCGGTCCATCTGCAGGATTACATCACCAGAAACATCCAGAATCAGGGAAATGCAAGCGTCCAGGGGGCGCACACCAGGGAGGGCGACAGGAACAGGCAACACCAATAATACTTCCTATCAGAGTATCACACCGTGTTCCACAGGTACCAACACACTTATGGGACTACTTCCTGGGTCAGATCATGGCGGCGGAATCCCGAGGGATGACAGGTTCGTCTCCAACTCCGGCAAGGGAGGACCCACACCCCTTTTTCGACCCGTTAATAGGCTCGCAATCACATACAAATAAAAGCCCCCAGGGCTCACGATTCACACCTCCCAGATGGGTCATGCCAGAACCACCATTGATTCAATTATAAACAGATTCACTAGGTATGCCACGCCCAGGTTCCCACCTTGCCTGACCTCCTGAGTGCGTCGAACCGGTGCACCACTTCCATGCGTGTGAGGAGCAGTGTTGTTGAGCATAACGACCTCGTTGGGAGGGGGGCCTTTGACGCCAACCGCCGGTGCTCCCTCTGGTCCGCAAAGGTCGTTATGCCACAACAACACTTGCTCCTAAGTGCATCGAACACGCCCGAGCGTGATGACCACGGAGTGTGTGAAAGTGCGCCGCGACGAACACCAAAGCGACGTCAGCGCCCGGCCGGGTGTGGCAATGCGCCTAATTAATTGTATAATTATTTTGTCAAATTAAAACAACTAAATTAATAACAATTTAAAAGAGGATTCATGTAAGGGAAATTATGTCTAATTGTCTTATAAGCATATATTGTGTAACTTGTCTTTAAGTCCAGAAATGGCCGGGTCGGTTTTCCCGCGTTCCACGTGGTTAGGCGCGAGGCCACAGGGCGGTCTCGCGCTCAGTTACCGTCGGGAGCTCGCAGGGGTCGGACGCTCCGCGAACGTCGGGCCATCAACTGTCGCGCTTCATCTCCATATCAGCAATAGTGTAAGTCTTTTAAAATCCTTTAACTAGCTCGGTGCCATCCCCACCCCAGTCGCACGATATTTCGTGCGACTCGTAACTTATTAATTTAAATCCCGACAGGGAATTTTCACATATTTTACGTAATTCCATGTCCAGTTTAAGGACAGCGTATAGTGGTACGCAGTTTTGGCTTTATAGCCAACTAATTGTTATTACCGTAGACTCTTTGTAACGAGTGTTGAATGCTACTGACTAACTTTCGCCTTTTAATTTTCACCATCTTAAACGTGTAATTTGTAACGTGTGATTTAACTGAATAACTTTCAATTCCAAGAGACTTTAACGTGTATGTCTCCAGCTGGTGTATCTACGTAATTTTAGAGACATTCATATTTCGTTGCAGGCTAGATTGCAAACAATCCTGAACATAGGGATTTCTCTTCGTGTTTCTGTGTCAGCCTAAGTCGTTGCAACTTAAGTTCCGCGACTATCCGCCAATTCCTTCATAGGGACGAGTACTCACCGTTCCAGCTTGTCGATATTACTTTGCAACCTATCCTGGTCGCGCGCGTCATTTACGTTCAGAGATACGCGTGTCACAGCGGTCCGACAACGGACGCGGCCAGTACCGGGACCAATAAGTGTATCAATACTGAATAAAGTGCAGCGTCCTGTAACTCGTTTACCAATCATTTACAAGGCGTCCTGGGTGGCCTGAATAGCCCAGGTAGGTTCCGAACCACGACGCGCTCCTGCCTGCAGCCACTAGGCCGAACCCCCGTTAAAACACCTGAGATCCTTTCCAACGCTAATATTTAATTAAAAACTTATACAGGCAGCGGGAGTGGCGTCAACCTAAAGTAATCAACAATTGTATGTTTGTATATTTATTTGTGTATTTACATACAATTACAGTTACCTCTCGAGTAGTACACAAATGGGCTATAATAAATATAATTACTAATTCTAAGGCACTCAACACCAAAGCATATAATTTACATTAATTTTCTTGGAGTTAGTTTTATAATGTATAGTACAGTATATGTTTATATATTTTGTTTGTTTTACAGAAAAAGGTTGATAACCGAAAGAAGACTGGAGCAGCAGGTGGTCCTGACTGTAAATACACTGAAGTGGATATCTTAGTTTTAGATATTATTGGAAAGGATAGCCCTGTCATTCAAAGTCTTGGTGTTACTGAGACGTGGGAATCTGTAAGTGTTGAAGACATCAATGAAACAGTCGTGCCTGAAGCTTATACATTTGAAGTTGTTGAAAATGCAGGGAATGTTAGTGAATTAGTTAGTACACCTACAGGAAACAATGAAGGGACAAAGAAGAAAAGAAATAATTCTCAAGACCCATTGTCACAAGAGCCACTGCATCAGCTGAAGAAGAAGAAGCTGATGTTGCAGGTGGAATTTCTGGAGAAGGAAAACTACCTTAAGACATTGCAAATTTTGAAGTTAGAAAAAGAACTAGATCTTGCTCCCTCTAAGTTTACATAATCATTAATGTCTGTTTCTTATTTGGTAGACTGAGTAGATTATACAAACCATTGCATGCACAAACTGAAATTACTTAAGAGCACAAAGTACATTTCATTTAGGCTACATGATATTCATGATATTTAAACAATGTCTGTAGAACAAATTTTTTAAAATACATTCTTCATTGTGTCAATGTTGTTCATTTTCTGCCACAGTAGCTCTATTAATGTTCATGCAAAATTTTAGTGGTTGAAGTAATTCAGTAGTTCCTGCAATCTTTGTTTTGCATTTGGAGGTGCATGGTAAACCTCTTCAACAATTTCATTTTCCATATGTTCTTCATGATCAGGCGCGGATCCAAGGGGGGGGGGGCGATATGGGCTATCGCCCCCCCCCCCCTCTCTTCACCCCCAGGGAATCAAAATCGATGTAGCCAAATACATAAACACCCTCGCAATGTCTTACATGAAACCGAAATATTGATAGCTGTGTGCCACATTGACACAGAGTAACTTCACTCTGCGCATGTTTCCTTCATCCTTCATCTTTTCAGCTCTCCTGAGCTCAAGGGAAAAGCGTGACTTGGAATGTTGGAAGGGGGTAGCAGGCGACAAGCTGGGCTGTCCCGTTACTGGAGTGGAGGGTGGAGTGAGGAGAGTTGCAGTGCGACCACAACCAACCCCCCCTCCACAACTATATGCCGCGCCAACAGATGACTGCCTTGCCTTCTCGGCAGTAACCTACTGTATAGTCAGTGACAGGACAGTTTTCAGTGAAAGTAGCATCATGTTCGACGAAACTACTGATGCTTCACGAGTCCCAGTTAACACTTGTTTAGATGTATGTACACAAAGATTCAGTGCACGAAGATTTTTTACAATTTTTAAATGTTCGACAATTTGTGAACAGTGAGGACAAGGACCATGATGAAGTATATGAACCAACTGTAAGTGGCAAAGATATTGGGCAAGTAGTACTTTCTGCTCTAAAGCATCACTGTCTTGACCTAAGCCATTGTGTTAGCATATCCACAGATTGGGTGCAGTGTCATGGTGTCAGAAATTCGTGGTGCTGTGGCTGAAGTCAGGCGAGAAGCTGTGAATGCTGTTCACTGTCCATGTCACAATCACGCTCTTAATTTGGCCATATCAAAATCTTCCAGCGTCCAAGCAGTTCAAAATACTATTGCAACAATGAAAACGATAATCTCGTTCTTCACTGCATCATCAAAATGCTCAGCTTTACTCAAGAAAGTTTTATGTCACCAACTCTCTGGACAGTGTGAAACTCGTTGGATCGAAAGAAACGATGGCGTTGTGCAGTTCCGAACATCTTTTCTGAAAGTGCTGCAAAAGCAAAGACTTTTTTGACTGCACTTTGTGAGAGTGAATTTATTGTCACAGTCATCTGCTTATCTGATATGCTGGGAGACACTCTTCCTTTGAGTAGACTATATCAGAAGACTTCAATAGATCTTAAGGTTGCCCAAGATATTCTGGCAGATACTCTTTCTGTTCTAAATACAAAACGTACACAGTGCGAAGAGCTATTTTCTCAACTTTTGAACGAAGCTGATGGTCTTGCTCAGGAGCTTGGTGTAGATATAACTATTCCTCGACTTGTGAAAAGGCAAAAACACAGACAAAATTACCCATCAACGAACCCTGTTGAATATTTCCGAAGAGATGTATTCATTCCCATTCTGGAGCACATTGTCGAAGATTTAAAACATCGGTTTTCGGAAGAAACGCAACTGCTTCACAGCCTGTCAGCTTTGTTTCCAACTTCCTCTTCTAGTCAAGTAAATGTCAAAAAATATTTCTACAAAGTATGGCTCTCTCCTTGGAGTGAATGGGCTAGAATATGTGGAAAGACCACTTAATGCCGAGGTTCGATCATGGGATGCGAAGTGGACTCGTGAGAAAGAAATTAACAATTTAACAACTCGATTTTCTCGCTTCGTGTGACGAGGAGCTGTATCCAGCCATCTACATTCTCCTGAAAATCTTAGTCACCTTACCCGTAAGTGTCGCTTCGGCAGAGAGAACATTTTCGACATTGAGAAGACTTAAGACGTGGTTGAGATCTATCACAAAGGAAGACAGACTGACCGGACTTGCATTATTGCATATCCATTCTGGCTGTGAGATTGATAAAGAAAAACTGTTGTTTTAAAACTTCTAGTTATGCACAATCATTATATGTACAATACATTTTAATTTTAGTTATTACTACAAAATAATGTTATGCCCATTCTTTAATTATTGTATTTTATTTATTATTTTCTGTTAACTTTATCATTTACCAAAACTAATTTTCTGTGAAAATTTTTTACCGACTATACCCAAAGTTTATTTGACATTTTAAGCACAAAATTGCTATAAAAAAAACACCATTTTGCATGCGAAAATCTATAATTTTTCCGTGTGGTGGACCCCCGGACTCTTCCATTTTAAATACTTTTGAAACATACATTCGCCCCCCTGAAATCAAACGCTGGATCCGCCCCTGTTCATGATTGACTGCTGGTAGGTCAATGTACTCCCCCTTACGTGAAATGTTGCAAAGTGGTGACAGTCGAAGATAATTGAGACAAGGGAACTTCTCTTTGAGAATTCCAAACGCATTCTCAACAATGCGTCTTGTTTTTTTTATGTGCTCTGTTAAATGCCAAGCTTCCATCATGCACACAGTTTACGGTTGGCGTGATAAGCCATTGCAGCAAAGGGTAACCAGAGTCACCAAGGATGATGGCGTTTGGGATTGGATGCCAGCCCCTTTCCATTCTTCGGAACAGGTTACTGTTCCTTAATACTCTCGCATCATGGACGCTGCCAGGTCATTTGGCACTCACAAAGTATATTTCCATATTTGGACCACAAACTATCATGCAATTTATGGAGTGATTACCATTTCTATCGACAAAAGCAGACTCATAGGCAGGTGGAGCATCTATTTTAATTAGTGTGCCATCAATACACCCTATTACTTGTGGGAAATGCACCACAGAAAAGAATTTTGCAGAGACATTGAGAACATTCTCAGGCCACTTTATGACAACAGAAAATTTTACTTCATTTACTGCATCCACAACACTCTTCACACATCTACACACACTTGCCTTGCTCACTCCATGTTCATCTGCTATGACATGGTATTGTCCCCCATTGCCTAGCCAATGCAAACCAATGCATAACTGTAATTTTGTAGGTAATGCTTGAGACCGGTTTGTGGGGTGAAATAATATGTGCCCAATGTCCTCATGCAACTGTTCCATTTTCACTGCATTCATCCGAAACCGTTCATTAAATTCATACACTGACTGAAAATTGCTATTTATTCTTTCTCTGAAAATTCTTCTCCTTTTTGGTGGATTCTCTTCATCTTCAGAAGAACTAGACCACATTTTCCCTTAAAAATAATGTTTTTAACTCACTTGTAGAGCAGTCTACCTACCTACTGAGACTTGTAAAAAAGATTTGTTCACAACAATTGTAACCTACAAGTTTGATCCATTATCTTGTTGGTAACAAGCACTACACTTGTCCGCAACAAATTCACTTGTAATCACAAGTGTTCACTTTTAGCTTCGTGAAACACAATGTTTACATTTTTTTACAAGTTTGTCAGGATTTACTTGTTACGAACAAACTTGTAGCTTTGTGAAATGGGCCCCTGGTTAGGCACCATGGAGAGGGATTGGTGGGCATTGTGGTTGCCCCCAGAAGAAAAGAAGAATAGAAGAGGTTAAGGGTGGGTCATGTGAAGTGACCTTCAACCCAGTTACTTTGTGGCAACTAGGTATTTGCTGTATAGAGAAGATCAAGAGTCAAGAGTTAAGGAAAATCATTGGAGGTCATGTTTCCCTTCCTTAAGTTTTTCCTATGAAATTATTTTCCTGATTAGATTATGCTAAGGGTGGGATACTTTATGTTAGCAGTTGAATTTAAAATGAATGAATTAATTTGTTTTTGTGTGTATGCATCCTTACCCATCGATTGCAGTTAAGTTGTTAGTTCTGTATTTGTAAGACGTGATGGTAATGCCTGTTGATGATGTTTCAGAATTGTAATTTGTTCGTGAAGAGGATGGCACAACTCCGAAGCAGATGTGGGGAGAAGATGTGAGCTGCCCTGGAAGCCAGTCCAGTAGCTGTTGGTGTTTGTTGATGGCCAGCCCAGGGAGCTACTCTTCTCGACAACACTGACTTCGAGGAGTTGCACCAACCTTCACGAGATAAGAGTTTAATTAATTTGAAACACTGATCATTTTGTAAGAACACTGTGCCGTTGTAATGTTGGTGGCACTTGCTCAACTTATTTATTTATAATTTTTTTTTCTTTTTTTTTTTGGGCGAACTGGTTTTCACACGTTTTCAGTGTTCTATATTGGTATTTGTTAATGGTAATATGTTATTTAAATATTTCAAAGTTAATTCTGAACGAAGTTGTAATAATTTTAATTATGTGTAATTTAAATGTTTGAACATCAAGTTTTTTTTATTGTGTCAATGTAATTTTTTTTGGAATCTATTATGAATAATGTGTTTACAATTTAATTATTATGATAAATATGTGAAGGTATATTTAAGAAATTATAAGTCAATCCTTTTGTAATAGAATTAATGCTCCATTAATAATCGATATGTTGTTGTTTTATAAAAAAGGTACTCTCTACGAGTGCCATGTTCAATGTCCTTCTTCGTCTTGCACTTACTGACCACAAACGGTCGTTTCCAGCACTTTGACGCCATGATGTAGTAACTCAAAAAATTCGTTCTTGTGTGATTTAAAGTTTTCAAGATGCATTAAGCATCTACAACCGCACTAAGTGGTAAGTTTTGTTGTATTATTTCTCAAGAACGTAGGGAAATGTTTGTAACACCGGGCGTGTTAATATTCTTTGTTATTTTTATGTTAATTAGCGGTTCCACGATACCGGCCATGCGGTAATCCACGATACCGGCCATGCGGTAATCCACGATACCGGCCATGCGGTACACTTGAACCAACTTGTGCTGTGGTGTTGGGGGCCTGTCCCCGGCAGCCCGGAAGCTAAATGATGTGACCGCACCTAATTCAGGAAAGCCGACGACTATTTCATTATTTTGGCATGAACTACTAACCTTTTTTATCAACTCTACATAATGTGAAAATTTCGTGGACTTAACCTCATCGGACTTCTCGTCAAACTTTCTCTTCTCTTCTATCTTAAAGAATTTTTTTTTGAACCAATGTAACGTCTTATTTAAAATATGTAATTTACAAGCAACGAAACAAAGTAACATGGACTAAAGATATTTTGATAAACAAACAAAAAATTTTGTTTTGTAAGGAATTCATCATGTAATTATTAATTTGTTTTAATAGTAAAAAAATTTTTTTTTATTCCTTTTTTGTAAGGGGCCCCAAATCAGATAAAACTTAAACATAGTAAAATCAGTATCATGTAAGAAATAATTTAAAATACTAGTGATATTAATAATATGGTCAGGGTGTTGAGATTTAAAAATAATTTACATAAAAAAATAAATTATTTATGTGAAATTGTCCTTTTTTTATTTAATCATTGAATAATACTCTTATAGTTTATTGTGAGTGTGCATGACCAGTCAGCCCTGTTGATACTCTAACTAACCCCTCCGCACATCAAAACACTTTATGAGCCTTGGTCCACGAGCTTTCAGCATCCGCCTGCCTCTGTACATTACCTCAAAAATTTATGAATGGAGGTAAGGTGTGGTGCAACACTTAATTTTTTTTTAAGAAAGAAGGAAGTATTGTGATGAACTGAAACTGAAAAAAAAAATAGTTATCTAGAATTCTTACATTATTGTTTTATAAAATAATTTAATAAATACTGAGAAACTAAGTAAATTAATTTAATTTGTAAAGAGAGCTTCACTAACAAACAATTTTTTTTAGTATTGAGAACTCGAGCCTCTGAATGTACCTATGAGAAATATCCAGATACATGTTTTACATTTTTATTTTAATGAATACTTTATGTTTTAAATGATCTTATGTAAAATCTAGATGTATGTTCAGAGAGTAATGAACTAAGAAAAATTATTATTTCTGTGAAATGAGGTATTTATAGTTATGGTTTGATGGAAAAACACAATTTGTAGTTTTGAGGTAGCTCAATGGGGCTCGAGCTCTGTGAGGGGAGGGTTATGTCACGGTTCGAAATTTTGCAGGGTTGTTGAAATCAAATTTAGGGACTTTACTGACGGGACTCTGGGCTGGCTGCTCTGTTCACTCGTCAGCGCAAGTGGCGGGACCATGTAATTGGGGCACGGGGCCGACGCGGCGCGCTGCGGGCTTGCAGATTTTTGTTTGTTTGTTCGGCCGCGAGCGGGCGCAGCCACGGGCCGCAGTTACTGGGGCGCGCTGTCGTAACAAGCCGCGCGGTGTGGCCTGCACGTCGGGGTAGAGGGGGGTAGCCTTCCCAGATGTTCTAGTTAGTTGTTCAGTGAATTTGGCTTCAATAACGAGCGTTTGTTATGCTAGGCGCGGCAGGGCGCGCGAATTTAAGCGCAAGTGAGTGGTAGCTCTGGGCTCACTCTGGCGGAAGCTATGGCCGTCGCCAGTGGTAACGAGTCGTTTAGTTCGTAATGTAGTTTAAGTTTAGATTGTCATGTAATCGTCTTCAAGCTCACTCTGGCGGAGGCTATGTCTCTCGTCAGAGGTTACGAGTAGTTATAGTCAGAGTTTTTAAGAATGTAATGTTCGTTCGGGTTTTAAGGGCAGGAGAGGCCCCTACGTTAGTTTTTTTAAGTAATCAATCAAGAGGTGCTTATTGGAACATGTGAGTATGGAATTATCTTTGTTTTAATTTTAATTATAAATTATGATGTAATGTATTCGGAAGGATTAGGGAAGAGCTTAGTGAAGCTCTCTCTTTCTCTCTTGTAAGGGCGTTCAGTAGTTAAGCAATGAAGATATTGTTGTTGTAAATTTTAATCCCGCTTTGAATATGTTCGTAAAAACTGATTTTTCTTTATTTGACTTTAAAAATAAAATCATTTTAATTTAGTATTATGTTATTTTGCAAAATCTCCTTAGTTCAGCTGTACAGGATGACGAACCTATTACCTTTGATCCAAGGTACATTAAAGGAGTTTATGAAGTTAAGAGGAATTGCGATTAATGCCTTTCGTAGAATTATGCCAAGCGAGTGTTTTTATGTAAAGAGCTACGATTCTTCCCCCCCCCCCCCCCCTGAAAGTGAGACGTGACAATATCACAGACAATATTTGCTGTGTGAAATTTCATTAAAAGTTCGAAAGTAAATGATTTTTATAGATGCAAAATTTTTATTTTGCACAGATATTCATGTTTTTATTTTTAAACTATAGTTTTCATGGTTAGTTGATCATATGGTTGACCATAAGTTTGTTCACTAATAAAGAATTTAAAAGTTATTTATTATTCTGTTACAGGGCTCTTATCTGCGCCCCATTGTTTGCCTTAATTTAAAACTTAAAATGATAATATAACACAATTAATTTTCTTTGGTAAAGATGTAACTGTTGTAAAATTAACACCTTAAATAAAAAAATTATAAAGTGTATACCTGCCAGTATTTTGTTAGATAAAATGTTTTAAATACAGTTTTTTTATTAAAAGTATTATTTTATTTTACCTATATTAATTATATTTGCCTAACTTACAATTGTATTAACTTGACGCCGACCGCCAATGCTCCTCTATGTCGCATAGACCGCTATGCCTCATTAACGTCTCACGAAGGTGTGTGCACCGAATGTGCTCGTGTGCTAACCGGAGTGTGGAAAGTGAAACGGGGCAAACGCCAGGTAACAAGTGCTACGTCGGCGGAAGGATCCGGCCGGGTGTGGCATATCCCTCCGCCGAACTACAACAAATGTAATGTATGTATTGTTCCACAGGATATTATTAGACATTATTTTCATAATTTAACACTTTATTTTCTCCAAAATTATGTATCACCGTGCGTCTTGTCCCGAACCTGGCCGGTTCGGTTTCCCCCAAAATCAGACGTTTCTGCGGAAGGGCTGACGGGGGAGGGGAATCGTGCGCGGTGAGAGCGGCAGTATCCTTCCGGAGCTCAGAGAGGCCGGCAGCCTCCGCGCAACACGGAACCAGCAATTCTTATTTTCTCTGATATGTAGTTTCAATAGTTGTAATTTTTCGCTAACCTTTTTCTTTCAGTTCTGTGGTCGGCCTCGACTTACCGAGTGGTATTTAACTTAATTATTCAGTGCTCCAAGACGAGCGTTCGTTGTGATATGTAAGTACTGTGTGTGAACTACGAGATGTTACTTCGGCACTTCACGCAATAACCTAGCCAACCGGCTATCTAGTTTCAGCCCGCACGGGGCAGCCAGCAGGCAACACGTACATTCAAACATACTAACGCGTCAATTTCTGGGACAGGCCTAATATTCAGGTAGCGTCGCCGGAGTTACGAGCCTACGTGTTCTTAGCCCAGTGTACTACGTAATTTGTAATTGTGAAGTGTAATTTTTAATCAGGATTATAGTATGTCATGTTAGGGTTTGTTTTGTAATCACCGCATCGTGTCCAAGTGTATGACCTTACCGGGGAATAAAATCGTGAGCTGCCACTGAGTGAGTGGTCGCGCGTGTGACGATTCAATTCGGGACAACCGTTACGGCCAGGACGGGCAGCACTATGTATAGGGCTGTGCCGTAATAAATTAATCAGACATCAGCCGGTATTATCTTGTTCTTTTCAGGCGTCCCGAGTGTCGAACCACTACCTCTAGCCACAAGGCCGAACCTACCCTGAGATTCTGTACAATACTAAAATCACGTAAATTTTCATAGAGGTAGCGGGGTTCGCGTCAAACTCATCATTACTTTTTTTTTAAATTTCGTTTATTCTGAGATGAAAATCAAACAGGCCATTCATAAATCATGGATTATCTTCATAAATTTGCTAACCATTCTCATACAATCAATATGTATAAAAATAACGTTGTGTCTAAATTACCAAAATTAAAGTTTCATAAGCATTGCACTTGTCCGCACGCATTCCACCGAACAATAATATAGCACATTATCATGTGTTTCTTTATGTTATATTACTGCAACTGGTGGTCGGAAGTGTGACACTTTATTATGGGTGGGTACTGTGCCATGTGGATGGGTGAGCAGGTGGGCACAATAAAATGCTGGTAGGCAGGCACTGTGGTTGGTTGGTAGGTGTAAGGACTGTGTGTGTTGCTGGTGGGCACTGGGTAATGCAGGTAGGCCAGTGGGCACTGAGTGTCTCAGATATACTGTACTCTGCTGTGTGAGGAAGAACATTGTTTCCAGCGGGAGGGGATTCGGGCACTGACCTATCACAGTAGCTGTACCAGTGGGCAGGCAAGCACTGTGCTATGCCGGTGAGCAGGTGGGTGTGCAGGCATAGGGTATTGCAGTTCAGGCGGGAGCTACTATGCTCTGCTGGTAGGTGAGTTGGCCTTTCACGGTCTGGCGAGCTGGCACAGGTGTTACTGTGCAATGCACGTGAGTGGTTAGACACCATTCCACTCTGGTGGGTGGACTGATGTAGTCTCACCTCGCTGCAGCCGGTGCCATCCTTCACCAGCCACCACTTGTCCTTGATGTCCTTGATCTTGCCTGTCTCCGACAGCTTCAGTATTGCCTCGCTTACAAATGTCCTGTACGGGGAATCTAACAACAAAACAACACACGAATCCAATTTTTGATGCCATCAGGTTAGTTTGAAGACGTCTAATAGTCTAACTTGCTTCCTTAACTGAACAAATCTTTTTTTTTGTTTCTCCCACATAAATGTTATCGAGAAGTGTGAATGAATTTGTAAAGATCAGTCAGTCAGTGAGTGAGATGCCCGTGGAATTGTATATATTGTTATATTACCTAGAAATCAAGCCACCAGTAAACATTACAAGTAATAAATACTTTAATAATGGTGAAAATGATAATCATTAATTTAAAATGTTCATAATAATACGAACCACAGTTTAATATTTTCCTGTATAACATACAACACTTATTATTCGCATCAAAGGTAACCAATTTATAACAACTCCTACCAACTTTTAGCTCTCTTTCATTAAACCAAGTATGCCACAAAAACTTCACTGGATTAGATGAATTAACTCAGTTTCTTAAAATTTTTATTTTATATTCTTCAAAAACTTTAAGAATACAGGCTAATTGCTAAAACTATCATACGAATTTTACTTTATAAATTAATATTAAAAAATATTTTCTTCGTGTTGTTTCAAATAGCTTTCTTTATTTTAATTTCATTTTGCTTATTTAAAAAGTAATGTTTTTTGCCTCTTTTGGATGGAACAGTACATATGTACATTTCACCCGGTCATACATCATATTTTAGCCGCAGCAGCAGAAGCACTCAATGTGACACTAGATGTAGGTCGGCGGGCTCTCTGGGGCATCCACACGGTAGGCGAGGTAGAGTACTCGGAATAATCCCACTCAACTCAACAGTAGCTGCACCTGTGTCAACGTCTTTGATCCAACATTTGGGCTTAACAGGCTACTACTCTGCCCCAACTATGTGGGGTTGTTCAATTGAGCTCGCACAGGGCCTCTGTAAGTTTATCACCTGTTCCCAGATGCCCACCATGCTTACATGAGCAAATGAGGTGTGATGTGAGGCGAAACATGAAGCACCTGAGTGGCATATGGGATTAAACAAGAACAACAGGCATACCTATTGGGCAATTGTGTGGTGTGGTACACAATTATAGTGTTATTCACCAGCGTGGAGATGGGGGATAGGACAATAACAGCTCTGATCTGTTTTTAAAGGATGCCACCACATAACAGCACCAATTCCCTCCTCCTAATTTATTTTCTCCTGTTTCAAAGGCGGGTTTTCCCTCCAACGATCACAAGTATAACTATGGGAGATACATACACATGTGGCGAGGTGAGTGAGACTGTAGACTTTTCTGCCAGGGGAATAATTTACTTTGTGTGACTTTTTCATATACAGTGTCACTATGTCACCCACATTTCTCTGACCAGCAAGAGGTGGATCCACAGGATTGCAAGATGATCCACCACTCACGAGCCACATCAATGCTTCAACCAAAATAAAAGATGTAAAGTAAGGAGTGACCAAGTAGTCATGTGCTTAAAAACTATTAACTGCATTTTTTTTTTTTTTTTACCAAAGTGAGGATCCCCAGCCCAAGGAATTTTTTCCTTGATTGCAGTTTCCTAAGAGTAATGCATGTAGGGCATTAACATGTGCTGTTAACGTACATGCCCAGGCAATTTGACAACAGTTTTTTTTCATTGGACTGTAACACGCCACTCTGAACAGTTACCGTATTGGCCCGAATATAAGGCGACCCCGAATATAAGGCGACCTGCAGTTTTAGGAGGCCAAACAAATGTAAAAATAATGTTTGGTAGAAATTAATGTGAAAATTCATTAGACATACATTTTGTGTTGATAAATCGTTTTTGCATGTATGTATAACAATTAATTTATATTTATCACATTACTTATTTAAAATAAGTTTGAATGGCCTACCCTAAAAGTCAAAAGAAAACAATTAGAAAATATTTACATTTTTAAGTATTACACTAGAAATTTTTTCGTATGTTTACTCTAATGAAGCTGCATAATTGTCATCTTCAGAGCTGTTTATTTGTCTAGAGCTCATTCCCCGCCGTTCCACCGATGTGTGATTGTTCATTTTTCACAGTTTACTGTATCTACGAATTTAAAATTTTTACAATGGCTATTAATCACTCTTAAAATACAGCATTTAACTATCCGTTTGACTTAAGCTACGTATTACCACAGAACAAGGCGTATTACTATTTAGTAGTGTGTTAAACGTAAAAAAAGCAAACAAAGAATGCATCTTGCCGGAACAAAACAAGTGGTTAGCTGACATGATGAAGCTTACGGCCATGAATAACTTCGGTTACGTGACCGCGTATATTTGTCCATATTACTCTCTGACAGAGAGAGTCTGTTCTATGAATTTGAAAGAATAATCTATTATAATTATGAAAGGTTTTTACATAAATAAAGAGTGGATTATTAAAATAGCTTTTGAAGCAACGTACCAAATTCCTGTTAATATGGCGTCTTCGTGCGTGTTCGGCAATGTTCGTTTTACAACAAAGAAATATTGTGGAAAGACAGTTGGCAGCCGTGAATTTCCAAACATTACATCCGAAATGTTTGTAAACGTAAACAATCGTTCTGAAAATAACTGTGATATTTTAGTACAAATATTTCCATTAAAAATCTGAAGATAAATTACCGTAAATGTTAACACGCGATTGTACACAAAGTACAAATATGAATTGTGAAATAAAAGGTTGCCATTTTGAGATGCTTCAACATTCACGTTTTTACTCAAGAACAAATATTTTAATTTTCTACTTCAAACAATTGTGAATTACTGCAATATTAGGTGGATTTATCGTTTTTCCCCGTGTGAGGTAACAAAGTTTTAGTTAATATAAAAAATCGTGAACGTTTTGTTAAACAATGTTTCTACTGTAGCTTTCAGCTTGGAACTAATGTTTGCGGTTCTGACGTCTTGGGTGCGAAAATAAGGCGACTTCCAATTTTTGCATCTCTCGTTTATGTAAAAATGGTCGCCTTATATTCGGACCAATACGGTACTATGGAAATGAGCTAGAGTAATGAAAAAGTTTAAATGGATAGGAGTTGCATGTGGCCAGCTGACATATGCAAGCGAGTGACTTTCTGAAATAGTTTATCTCTGTGAATCCTATGAAAATGAGATAATAGTTGTTGGCTGAATATCCGAATATAAAGAAATAGATATGAGAAGTGGAGTTTTGTGTTAAAAAGAAACTGGTATACAAGATCAGAATGGTAATTTTGAAAGTAAGGCGGCATTGATGAGCTTCATTCCAGATGTATAATCAATGGCAGTAAACTCTCCTGCATCTGAACTATATACTATACGAGACTTTGTACTTACTGAATGGAAGAGCGATGCCATATCCCTTGCTGTCCAGAAGACCATTGATCGGCATAAGTTCGCAGTTGCGTTCTGTCTCATACTCTATACTAATAGACTCCATGAAGAAAGCATACTTCCCCCTTTCTTTGACCACTCTATCAACTCCCTCCTGGTTGGAGCTGGTGAATACATCAGGCTTGGTCTGCTTCATCATTGCTGATATCCTCTGATACACAGTGTAGTTTGATGCCTTAACAAATAAATAAATAAGACATTAACACACTATAGAGTTGTATTGTGGGTAGTAAGTGGTTTTGATCATTCATTGCGATCGTCTGACTACTTATAATACTTTAAAATTAATAAAATGTACATTTATAAAAAAATCCCATACAATAACAAGATCTGCACCTTAACCTGGCAGTATCAAACCAATTTACAATTTTTTGAAACACAGTAGAACTGTAACATCAATATTCGTTTAAAAATGAAAGTTAAAACTTTAATTCCATGATAGCAACAAACTAAAGTAATAATATTGCGATGTTATTTAAATATGTTGTATATTGGGCATAATAAAACAGAATTCAGGAAGTGCAGGGTATAATTCTTATGTAGGTATGTTATATGTATAAGAAATTTATTAAGTACAGTTTTGTGTCATTATTATCAGCAAAATACTTTTAAAAATTTCTGTTTATCACTTATTTCTGCAATTAAACGATATATTTCTTAAGTTTTATGCTGACTTCCTTTCTACAAAGTTTACTACCAATCATATATACTACAACACGCAGGTTAAATTCTCTCCTTGGGCTCTGCACCTCCTCCATTCTGATACCGATTCTCTTCTTTACCACTTCGTATGCTTCTATTCTCCCCATTTTGGCTTCCCAGTTTGACCCTTGAAAATATGCGCCAGATAATTTGCATTAATAAGGGAAAACAGGGGTGATGAAGGCATAGGCTGGTAGTCAAACCATCACGGAGTATGTTGGTCTTCATACACGACTATGGGTGGTGTGTCCGCGCATGGCGAAGCGAGTGAAGTACGCTATACTCTGGTCGCTCCTGTTTGAGCAGAATCTAGATCGCTCATCGCTCAGTTTGAGAAAATCATAATTTCCATTCTCCAGATCACGTCAGTACAGGAGTGATCAAGGCGGCATTGTTGGCAGGAGACGATAAGTGGTGCATTTCGAGTGATGGCATCTCTATATTGACCAGCATTTTTAATTACCTGTCAAAGTATGTATATAAATATACGTCTTTAACTTGACATTAATTAGCGTGGCCGTAAATAAACGTTTGCCAAGCGTGGCACACGACTGTTATTCTGTACTGTTGCTACGACAGATGGAGACTGTGGTCTCGCGGTGTTGCACATGGGTGCATATGCCCCAGACCTGGCTGTGTTCCATGCTCACCCGCTGTGCTGCGCAAACACGAACTAATACCTGACAAGGAATCAAATAAAATAATTTCAAATTGGGAATCTAGGAGGGATGTTAGTAGTTATATAAGTGAAAATGTAGTTGAAATTTTTGAATGAGCCTCTAAACCTGAAAATGAAGCAGACGTTGGCGTTGCTGGCAACATCGAGAAGGACTTTCACCACCCAACCATTCATGATCAGGACATGTTTATGTGGGAAAAAATATATAGTTTTCACCCACATTAATTACTATTTGATAACACAAATTTAGGACTTGCAGACAACTTTGTTTTATCATACAACCTATGTGATTTGGTGTGTTCAAACTGAAGTTTAACAGTGATCTGTTGAACATATTGTAGTCGAGTCTTACAAATATCATTCATTAATAACAGACAGATTTGAGGTAAAAAAATTGAAACTAAATGAGTGGGTCAACCCAACAGTTTCGGAACTATACACTTTCCTTTCGGTAGTAATATTGTTGACCTAAACAGTAAATTAGACGCGTAAAGGATCATTCATCTACCGACCCCATTTTGTCCTAGCCTGTATTCAGTAAAATATCTTCGCAGAATTGATTTTTACTTTTGCTTTGCCTTTTGCATTTCTGTGATCCTTACACCAGGCGACTGCAGATCGACTGTGCAAAACAAGCACAGATTAGAATAACATTCACAACTTTATTGCGACCGCAGAAATATGTATGTACTGATGGGATTACAATGGTATGGAAAGTGCGTTTCGTGTTTAAACAGTATATTCCCTCCAAGTGCCGTAGGTTTGGTGTGAAGTTGTTACTTTTTGTAATTGTGTGACAGGGTTTATTTTAAGTTTTTCATGTCTATACTGGAACGGAAAACGAACACAGAGGATTTACGTCCTTGGTATTTCTGGCTTTGTTGTAACAACACTTTTAGAAACTTACCTCGACCAAGGACACTTATTGTTAACTGTAAACTAGTAGTGGAGTCTAAGGTAATTTAAATTTATTCTTTCTAACCAAATGGGTGTGTGAGGGACGCCAAGGGCAAATGTAAAAATATGCCTAATTTTTCGCAAAAAAAACCGGAAGAAAGGGGAATTCTCAGTGTTCCACACTGGAAACAACTCGCAGAGAAACGTCGTAGCAAGGGGGATGTGGTGCATAGAGCATAGAGCACACATCAATGGGTAGAGGCAGGCAAGTAAGCTCGAGCTACAGGAGAAAATGTCAAGAAGCCATGATCAGTTATTGCATATGACAAAAACTTGAGTCATGTCGAAAAAGCTGACATGCAAATTAGTTTTCTTTGCAGCACCAGTAGTGGCCAGTTGCACCATTTTCCTCTTCGATCCGCGATCACCAAATAATTTTCTATGTATGCGCCAACACATACTGGCGCTGCAAGAGCTTAGCTTGCTCAGTTCCAATCTACGACAACAGCTAGCAGCAGTGTCGAAGGAATGTTAGATGCATTTCTATTAGTGGGCGGAAATGACATGTGAGTCGCTACAATCGATTGTGACTCGACGAACAAATGGTTACTGAGATTATCACAAGATACAGCAAATATATTTGTGTCTTATATTTCCAATTTTAATAACAACTGAAAACACATACTTTAATTTAAACGAAACAGTAGGATATATGAATAAGTTTGACTTTAAAAAACTCTTATTTATTATGTAAAATAATCATGAAATAAAATATTTTAACATTTTACTAAAATTACAAGCATTTCATATATTTAAAATATGGGTATTTCACATGAAAAGAGGTTGCACCACTAGAATAAATAAATATTTAATACGTATGTTATATAAAATCTGCAATTTTAAAAAATAATGCTCTAATATTTCCATCCGTGAAAATGCCGGCCATATATGCTGGAGATCACTGCTATGAACCGACACGAGAGGCAGTTCCCATCGCAGTTACAAGTTGCCAGCCCAGCGCTCTCAGTCAGTGGTGCAACAGAACATGTGGTCGAACGATGATCAGACCTGACATCATGGCTGAACTCTTATGGCACCACTGGCCTTAAGACAATCAAATGGTATAAAAACCATTAGTAGTATATTAAAGCATGTTCGGCACCAGGCTTCAGGCTGTGGTGCTGTGGTTCCGATGGCAAACTTAGATGACCTTGTCCTACTCTTTGACCTTCATAATGTGCCGAAAATTGGCCAAAACTGATTCAAAATTCAAAATAATGACTCGAAATTCCAGTTTTTAGGAAAAAAATTCAGCCGAAAAAGTCTCAATAATTCCGGATTGGCCATTTTACTCAGAGAGGAGCCATTTTTCTCAGAAGCCCTTGTCCATTACCATAACACTCTAATTTTCAAATTTTGACAAAAAAATTCCGAAAATATTCCAAAAAATACAAAAACTATTTATCTACTATATTTAATTACTTAGTCCCCATCCTAAGTTCGATGCCCGACGAGAGTAAACATGTAATTTATGTATCATTTTTGGAAAACAATTAAAAATAGGCTACATAAAATTACAATTATAATGACATATTTATAAAAACACATTTGTCAGGAGCTTGGAGTACTCGGTTCGTACCCGGTGAGATCATTCGATTAAAAACTGTGACAAGTCTTTACTCATTGATGTTTACAATCGGACTGGTCCCGGCCACTAATATTAAGAAATGTCCATTTTGCTACCTGTACGATGGATCCGCAAATTTCCATTTGTCTGCAAGAGGTCGCTACCACCATATGAATGTATTTTTATCCGCTAGAGTACAGTAGTATTTATTACCAGGCCGTCGTAGCCACGGTCATAGAGAGAGGTCTGGCAACTTCCATCCTTTGCCCTGGCGTGTCTCGTCGCCTCAGTGAAGCTCGCGGTGGCGCTATTGACATCACTTCAATCAAACTATCAACTTTGGAGAAAACATTAAGGCATTGGTATACAGATTAGACATTTACCAAGCACCCAGAATGAAAAAATAGTAATCTGGGAAAATATTTCAAAAACTGAGATGGAATTGGGAATAATATCATAAAATATAAGATAAGACAGCGACTATATGTGCCGCCATCTTGTGGTTATCGCATCAACCGTTTCTTCTCCGAGACATAATAGATCTTAACCGATATTGTTTTTTTCAGCCCACCAATAGAATTGCACCTAACATTTCTTCGACACTACTGCTACCTGTTGTCGTAGATTGGAAATGCATGAACTATAGTTACTGCAGTCCCAGTATGTGTTGGTGCAATGTTTAGAAGAATAATCCACAGATAATTCATGTACTAGGTAATTTTATCGTGGATCAAAGAGCAGGGTGGAGAAATTGGCCTCTGATGCATTTTTATAAGCACTTCTGTTATTTGCTACACTCTTCGAGCACAACTGCATTTGTAATTCTGGAAGAACATAAGTATCTTCATGTATACTGTGTTTCATGAATTGAACAAAATATTTTCGTTACTTTTGATCACAAGAGTATATTGATGTATTTTTATTTCATAGAATGTTTTCCTTAGTTTTCAGGTTAACACAGTAGCCTATTGTTAATGACACAAACATAGTTATTTTTCAGAGATGTCTCGACCACGAGTCCACGAGAGACCAAGAGGCAACTCGTCATCCTCCGGTACTCTTGCACACACTATTTATTACTTCATGACGAGTCTACCAGACATCGAGACTTGACACCCTCTTTCATGAGTTACACACACTAAGTTTCTTTACAGGAACGGGGAGGCGAACACTTGGCTAATGACTATAACTACTGACCGCTTAGTGAATATAATATACATTTGTTTACACACCCACTTTCTATCATCATTCTCGAAACATACTCTTCCCTTCACTCCCCTTCTATGTATCACCACATACGATAATTTTTCAAACCACACCACTATGCGTACCATAAATTTTTCCCCAGGAATACATAATTCGTACCATCATTTTTCCGGATAGACTTTTTCATACCATAATTTCGCCCCCACGCACCATAATTATGGCATGCATGCCATAAGGATTGGGCATGCCGGAAAAGCGCGGTCAGATTGAGGAGTTACCCTTGAATATATAATTATAACGTGTCATTAAAATACACATTAATGTTGTCTGTTAAATACTTCGATATAATGCTTTAAGTTGTAATTTTGCTTGGACACTTGAAGGCGTTACAAAGAAACACAACATCTCCTGTGGCGGTTGTACTCGGGCGCTAAGGGGTGAACGAGTGAGCTGATCGCGAGTGTACTCGGTGCGCGAGTAACTGCAGGTGTACCACGGTGGGTTGCCCGGGTTGCTCGCTGCACGCAACAGAGCAGTTGAGGTGTTCTTCAGGAACTTCCACATGACTTTGTGTGCGCATCAGTTATTTATAGTACTGTATTTGTCACACAAGATTTAAGCCTGCAGAAAGTTAGTAGAAACAAGCATATACATTCTGAGTGGTTTGATAATTAAAATTTAAAAACATCGTTTTTAGTTTAAAGTCACAGTAATGTAAATTGACTGTTGTGAACAAATTGTTGTTGGATTTAAGCGATTAGCTAATACCACAGCACAAGAACTAAACAGTTTTGTAAAACGTTAAACTATTATTTTTGCATCATATTTACCAGGAATTTTTAAGCTATTTAGTAATACGCCTTTGAAAGACTTAGTGAAATGACCTCAATTTAGTGACACGGAGAGAAAGATATTAGATGCGCAATGCTTGACTGTTATAGAAGGTGTGTTTGTGCAATGACGTAAATAACATATCTTAGATTGCTATCAAATTTAGCTTTCGCATTAACAGTGTGAGTGTTTGTGTACTTTCAGACATTTTTCACCAGGAACAACAATCATTGAAACAGGTAATTACTGTACAGTATTTTCATAATAAAGACACATTGAGATATTGGAATATAGTTTATAGCACATTCACGTTGTAAATTTTTTTTAAAATTTAATCAAACTTTCACATACACATGTAATAATTTCCCAAAAATAATTTTAGTTTTACACATTTATTTAATTAAAAAAAATTAAATTCTTCATGTAAATTCAAATTAAATAACATAAAATCAAAGAAACATTGCTTGCTATATAAATGTGGCTTTGATTTGGGGTGGCAGCCAACTTAATTGTTCTAATTAAAAGAACTACTTGACTTACTTCAAAGAACTGAGCAGTGGCACCTCCTCTCAAGGATCCAAATTTGACTTTGGTTTGAGCAGCGAGGTCCTCCACACTCCCGATGGTGTCGTCCATCCTGCTGTTGGTGAGGAAGGCAGCAAGGTTGGCTGTGTAGGAGGAGGTGATGATGAGGGCGAAGAACCACCACATTCCTGCAGCCATCCTCGTGGACACGGCCCTACAAGGAACACTCTGTCAGCAGACTTCTAAGAGAATGATGAGGACAAGGAACCACCACATTCCTGCAGCCATCCTCGTGGACACGGCCCTGCAAGGAACACTCTGTCAGCAGACTTCTAAGAGAATGATGAGGACAAGGAACCACCACATTCCTGCAGCCATCCTCGTGGACACGGCCCTGCAAGGAACACTCTGTCAGCAGACTTCTAAGAGAATGATGAGGACAAGGAACCACCACATTCCTGCAGCCATCCTCGTGGACACGGCCCGACAAGGAACACTCTGTCAGCAGACTTCTAAGAGAATGATGAGGACAAGGAACCACCACATTCCTGCAGCCATCCTCGTGGACACGGCCCGACAAGGAACACTCTGTCAGCAGACTTCTAAGAGAATGATGAGGACAAGGAACCACCACATTCCTGCAGCCATCCTCGTGGACACGGCCCTGCAAGTAACACTCTGTCAGCAGACTTCTAAGAGAATGATGAGGACAAGGAACCACCACATTCCTGCAGTTATCCTCGTGGATACGGCCCTGCAAGAAACACTCTGTCAGCAGACTTCTAAGAGAATGATGAGGACAAGGAACCACCACATTCCTGCAGCCATCCTCGTGGACACGGCCCTACAAGGAACACTCTGTCAGCAGACTTCTAAGAGAATGATGAGGACAAGGAACCACCACATTCCTGCAGCCATCCTCGTGGACACGGCCCTGCAAGTAACACTCTGTCAGCAGACTTCTAAGAGAATGATGAGGACAAGGAACCACCACATTCCTGCAGCAATCCTCGTGGACACGGCCCTACAAGGAACACTCTGTCAGCAGACTTCTAAGAGAATGATGAGGACAAGGAACCACCACATTCCTGCAGCCATCCTCGTGGACACGGCCCTACAAGGAACACTCTGTCAGCAGACTTCTAAGAGAATGATGAGGACAAGGAACCACCACATTCCTGCAGCCATCTTCGTGGACACGGCCCTACAAGGAACACTCTGTCAGCAGACTTCTAAGAGAATGATGAGGACAAGGAACCACCACATTCCTGCAGCTATCCTCGTGGACACGGCCCTACAAGGAACACTCTGTCAGCAGACTTCTAAGAGAATGATGAGGACAAGGAACCACCACATTCCTGCAGCTATTATCGTGGACACGGCTCTACAAGGAACACTCTGTCAGCAGACTTCTAAGAGAATGATGAGGACAAGGAACCACCACATTCCTGCAGCTATCCTCGTGGACACGGCCCTGCAAGGAACACTCTGTCAGCAGACTTCTAAGAGATGGCAAACCTAACGATGAGGTGAAAGAACCACCTCATTCTCGCTGTTATCTGCGTTTAAACGTGATTTTTAATGGACGATTGTATTTCTTATAATTTTTTTAAGAAATTTAGTGAACGTTAGAATACTAATAATAGTTTTCTTAATCAAATTTTGAGTAATTTGGTAATCCTGTCATGTATGGTTTTTCCTTTGATTCATGTTAGATAATGAAAAACTGCATGTATTCTAACTTTACAAATGTTAATACATTGTCATCACCAGTATTATTAAAATATAAAACCATTTAATATTCTTTTTCTAGTTTGAACAAATATTGTAAATAATACTAATGATAATACCTTTATTTTTACATTTTTACTTTAGAATCTCATCTATTTTATATTACTTTATTATGACGTGTCTTGATGTTGAATGGCACAGAGTTGAATAATAGTAGCTAGAATGTGTTCTTGTAAATATAGGTTTCCTTGCTTGAATGCTTACGTGGTAAATTGTAACGGAAACTTGAATAACGACATTGGGTTTGGAGCAAATGTGAAATATTTTAATACTTACCTAGGCAGAAGGTCACACCCTTGAGCCATAATTGATCCTATTGAGAACCACAGGCAGTTCAGCAGATTGAATGTATTCTCCAGCTCCTCTGGGTTGTCGTCCATTGGATTTGGGTTGTCCCACTCGTGAGGAGTAATCCTGAGTGAAACAAGTATATACATTATTTGTAATACTAGAAATTATTTAGTAATTTTTGTTTTTATTTATAAAAAATAAATATGTTTACTAAACGATGCCACAAAGAAAAATAATACTTAAAAATGTTCTAATTAAATCCTAGATAAAAACTTCATATTAAAAAAATTCAATTTTAGCTTAATTATAAGCAGCTCAGTTTTCTTAAAATTTTTTAGCATGTTAAGTGTTCATCGTTTGCATGTGAATGTCTAAAAGCATCTAAAAAAAAAGTATATATATATTTATTTATAATTAAAATTACTCTACATATCTAAATAAAATAAAATTCCTTAAAAGAGAATTCAAGTATTTCAAAACCTCATTAATATATCTATTGCTTAAGGGAAATTATTATATTTCCCTATTACTTTTAGGGCATAGGGTCCTTCATACATTCTTTGCAAATGGATTTAATTTCAAACGAATTAATTATTTACGATTAAATTTTAATTTAGTAAAAATTTAAATTAAATAATACATCAGTAGCCTTATTAAAAAAAACTGTACTTAAAATAAGGTTTAATAATTAAACTAAAAGATGCGGGGCTAGTGACGTCACGGCTCGTGTATGGGCCGGGTGCGTCGAAGAGACAGGGCTGTGCGCAATGACACTCTAACTGCAGGCGGCAGGCAGCTGGTATTCCGCGGAGACTTGAAAACATGTGTGACAGAAAACAACACCAGTTCTGCCAAGGACATTTGTGCGTACTTTGTCTCTGATGGCTAAAATAATAAGTCAACTTGTGGAGGAGATTAAGGTGAATGTTAGGCTCATGTTCAATATCATGCTTGAGAGTGATTATGAAAAGCCAGTGGATGGCAGTGAAGACAAGAGGGAATTAAAAACTGTGAATGTTGCCCTCTACGCAGTTAATGAGGTGGAGGACACAGTTACTGAATCCATCTCCAAGATCTGCCAGGAGGAGGAAGACTACATGGGGAAGGGGTCCAAATGGACTTTGTCCATTGTCAAGTGGCTTCAACTTAGAATAAACAAGCCTGAACCACTCCGTGCCAGTTCCTGCATCGAATTACCTACCTGTATCAAGAATAAATATGCTGTCATTCAAAGATTGATTAAAAGTAAAGTAATACATATTTGTATTTGTTCTGAAGTTTAACTCATTAATTGTAAGTGTGATGAATCCAGTAACTAACCTGCACAGAACGAACAGCACCAGGGAGACCCCCAGAAAGGCAGTCGCCATGTACACCCACACGTCGAAGGAAAATGGAAAGAAGAAAGAAAACATTTCTGGAGGATCTTTTGTGGGCTTTGTGAACAGAATACTGATTCCTGAAAACACAGCAAAATAAATCATAACTCGAATTATTGCTTAACTAGGTATTGCATGCTGACAAATTATATACATAATTAGTAGACATTGTTGGTAGTGGCACTGGATTCGGCGAGTGAAGCTAAATTAACTGTGATCTAGTTCTTTGATAGAGAAGCTAAACCAAATGTGATATATTCTTTGATAGAGAAGCTAAACCAAATGTGATATATTCTTTTATTGAGAAGCTAAACCAAATGTGATATATTCTTTGATAGAGAAGCTAAACCAAATGTGATATATTCTTTGATAGAGAAGCTAAATTAACGGTGATCTTGTTCTTTAATAGAGAAACTAAATTAATTGTGATGTAGTACTTTGATAGAGGTATAAATTTTTTATTATGGCCACAATACATTATCATATAGTACCTTTATGTTTGATATCATTTACATTGAAATGTTTCATACGTTTTATTTATTAAATATAAGATACATTGAAACGGAAAGAAATAATTTTTTAGCCAAAGAGCAATTTTTAATTTTTAAGTGTAGTCCATTATAAAGTATCATTGAATACAACAAAACTTTGGTTAAAGTACAGCATCCAGAGTTAAAAGTAGTTATATAGTGACCTATACATAATCATATTGCACAGTTTGAAAACTTAATTTAATTTTATTGGAGTTCAATTAGACATGACTTGACATGCATGAGATAGTAAGTGCTCCAACTTGGTTTAGAGGCTGTAAGTAGTATATATTGGCCGGTCCGAGGACAGGCTTCGCCAGGAGCCGACCACCATCTTGTATTGTGATGTGATGGCAGCCATCTTTGATTACCTTGACTTTGACCTAGAAATTTGACCTTGACCCCGGTGGCCATCTTGGATCTGCCATCTTGGATTCTGCCATTTTTAATTTCACATCTATAATTTTGTTTTCTAGAACTTTATGCCATTTTATTTTCTAAAACTTTCCACCATTTTGAACTATGATGTCATCTTTATAATTTTCGATATGACCATCATCTTGAAAATCAGTAATTATTTTTGCTAGGTAATTGGGAAAATGTTTTAAATATAAAAAAAGGTTAATTAATAAAAATTTGATAAAAATCTGGCATCTTGAATAAAGACATAACCCTTGCACATTTCGTTATGCTCGTCATCTTGTAATCTAGCAGTGTTGGACATTTAATTACATTCGCCATATTGAATGTGTATGACATCATTGCACATTTAGTTAGGGTCACCATCTTTAAAATCTGTAATTATTACGAGAAATTTTTTGAAAAGAATTAAAATTCACGGAAGCTGCCAGCATACTGACCTCCCATCACTAATGCCAAGGTGTATATATATATATATATATATATATATATATATATATATATATATATATCGCCAGCTAGTATGTCATAATGTCCGCCATCTGGTTTTCATCTGCTGGAGGCTGCCATATTGTTTTCGTTTGCTAGAGTGCTGCCATGATAGTTTAATTTGTATCCAGTTGAGTACAGTAATCATTCATTATTACTGCAGTGTCCACCATATTGAAATTTAGACACTATTTTAAAAATTCGTAATAATTAAAATTGAAATTCAGGAAAAATTCCAAAATTCATCAAAAAAATCACCCATGAATTTATTGATTGAATCGATTAATTCTGTTCTTGCTTCGAAAAATTATTAATCAAAAATACCACAAAATTTGAGGTTTGATAAATAAAACACCACAAATTCTTTTACAAACCTAAATATTATTACATAAATTGTACACTACTACAAGTACAAAACACAAGCAAATGACTAAAGCTTTTATTAATGTCTCTACATATGAATTCTTCTTAGGGTAGTTATGTGACATTGAAGAGCCAATAAAATTTCAGTTTCTACCTTCACAGTTTTTGGAATTGTCACATCGATGGTATATGACACAACATCGCACATTGACGAACATAACGACGTGGGAAGTTCCAATGTTCATGACATCTAGCATGCTGTGCTACCATTAAGGTTCAGCCACAATATTTGCAAACATGTTCTTGCATGCACATACAGACCCAGTACAGATATAATATCGATGTAATATATATGGATGGCTAAATACTTTATTGCATTTGTGCCAGAAATTTGGTATTTCGACACGTTTTTTTTAATTTTTATTATAATTTTAAATTATTTTTGGAAATTTTATTTTCTTTATAGTTTGGTTACCGATGGGCGATTTACTCTTTGTTAGGCTGGTGTACTCTACGTAGTTAAACTTTGTGCCAGTAGACTGAAGCTCCTTTCCCAGAGACCTATCAGATCTTTTGTAGATCTAAGACTTTGTTGGCAGCCCGTTTGATATTTCTCTCGCTTGCAGGCACGTCCCAGGTCTGTAATATTACTTCACTTCATGACTAAAACTGCATACAACAGCTCTGGACGAGTTGTTACCATTTCTCAGATACGAGCTGACCATAGCCTTTACCGTCACGAATACATCTTAGGTTCACTCCTCGAAAGTCACGTCATGGACGCTCATTCCCAGCGTCGTTGCGCTTTCTGTCACCCCCCTCCCCACTCGGTTCTAAGAATTTGTCTAAGATCATTGACCGGTCGTACACTTCGCCAGGCAGCGAGCGAATCCAAGGACGACTGGCATAAAAAATGTGTGTGCCAAGATGGACCACACACAACATCTAGCAGTGGACATAGCAACTTCTTCTCTTGTGGCGAGCCCGTGGAGCTGACCACCGCAACATCTGGTGACAAACTTACTAACCTCCCAGCTAACTTCCCCCGTAGGCCGCCAGGGTGAAGCACCTGACTGCCCCTTTAGCCCCTGGTTTTAGCAGATGGCATGGGCGAGTCGATTCTTTCTATTTCAGACACCCCTCAACAGGTAGCGCTAAAGTCGGCCAGTGCTACCAACTTCGAGACATCAAAGTCAGAGTTTTTTTAAGATGCCCACTAGGGGAACTTCGGAACCTTTCGGTCCGGACGTCCAAACCCCCCCTTCACTTTTGATTGAACATTTACTTTTAATTACGAGACGCAGTTCTTCGCGAGACACAGTTCTTCGCGAGACACTTCGCGTTGCGACTGCAGACAGACCGTTTGCGATTATCGGTGAGTCGACGAGACACTGCAAGACTTCCAACCGGCCACAACCGACGATGTAGTCCATTAAATAAGGGATGCTATCCCTGTAATCTGCTTTAAGTAGTTTAGTCCGTCTGCATAGTATGCCGTCAGCCGCGGTCTCGTGTTCGATGTCGGGCGCAAATCCTAGCGGGGTGGCTGGCTTTTTTAGAGATTTTTGTTTCGGGAGGGCGCCAGGTTAGCTTGGTGTCTAACCGTGTGAAGGTCGTGGGTACGTTGCCCCAGCGTGGCCCGCTAGAACCGTCGGCGATGATGGAATTTGGTTCCTGATTAGATTGGGTTGTTTAGGTTAATTTACATACACTGTTCTGGTTGGTTTACGGGTCGCACGTCGCGCACAGGAGGTGCAAGGTGGGCGTTTTATTGTTCACGTTTTACACTGGTTCATTAACTTGGGCGCGATATCTACTCGGCGGTACATGACTGCCAGTGAGGCGTCGGAACAAGTAGAGGTTTTGGTTACACTATTACACAATTACACTTGAAAAAACTGCACACTGTGGTGCTCTTACGTACACAATTACACTTCACATGTTATCTAAGGGGGACACCTGCATTACTCTACGTGTGTTTACTTATTAAGCCCTCAAGCCATTCGAGGATGGGGGGGGGGGAAGCTTGGTTGTTTGTCTCGGCCAATCCCGTAAATCGTCTCTACGTTGTGGGCCGGGCCACTTGCATGGGCCGCGGTCCGTAGGCTAAATTATATTCACAAGCGAAGTGTTGTTGTGGCCGGTGCCGGTGCACACGGCTTTTAGTTAAAGTTCTGCGGTGGCGGGAGTCGGCCCGTGCCGTACGTTGAACTGCCCTGCGTAGCAACTGGTGCGGGGAGTTTTATTAATGAGCCGCTGGGTTAATCCCTACACCGGAAAAGGACCGGGGACACACGGGGAGTTTAATTGTAAGAGAAAAGGTTGATGTTTTAAATGACTATATTTACCAGTAGTACTCGGTCGGTGAACAAAGGGTGATGACTCCCTGTGGAACGCACGTCCGCCCCGGCCCGCGAGCTGCTCTCAACTGGCGTGTGACCCTGGCGCGAGGGAAGGGCTCGGCCGTTCTCTCGCACCAAAGTTTCCCAAGTTCCGTTATTCGGAAATTACTATGTTTACAAAAGGCTGAAGGCTGCTTAAAATTCCTAATATTATTACTAATGACAAGTTCTGACAAAATACTCTCTTAAATAATTGCAATTTAGTGTTTCACGTAATAAAGTTTGAATTTGTAACGTCACATAAGAGACTGTCTGTCTCTTGTTAACCGCTCTGGGGCTAATCAATTATGTAAGCACTGGGTTGCACACTGATGTTAATTAGTTGCTGTATTTAAATAAGGCTGAAGGCCGCAAGGGGGGCACTCACACACGTATTGTTTACTTAATACGTGTGAGTGACCCGGGCACTCCTACGTCGCACTCTATTAGTTAGGGGCTTTTGTATGTTTCTGATTAATTAATTATTGTGTGGGGAATTTTGTAGGCACGGGGAGTGCGTTGCATGTGTAATTAAAATGGTTCGCTATTCTCTACCTTGGGCTGCGGTCCGCTCACTTGACTCAGGTGGGCCATGGCTAGGGGTGCTTTCCGTTAGCGGAGCCGAGTACTGGCGGTTGCAGGTCGGGCTTTGGGGTGGCCTTCGGCCGTACGATGTCAAATGCCCCCCCCCCCCCTCGAGTAGCCCGACTTTGCGCTGCCAGTGGCCCCGCCACGTGAGGGCGCCCCTAGCTTCAGCAGCAGCACCGCTTCAGCGGTGTCCGTGGTGGCCGCAGCTGGTAGGACCTGCGCTCTGGATCTGGTGGCTGCGGCTGGTGGATCTGGTGTGTGCGTCTCCTCGGCTGCTGCTGTGGCAGGTGGGCCGAGGGGCGGCGTCGTGGTGCCTGTGCAGACGAGAGTGCGCGCCTCCCTGGCTGCGGCAGTAGCAGGATGGCTAGGGGGAGGCGTCGGCGATGGAGACGTGAGTGTTGCCGCATTAGGGGTGGCAGCACATCCAAGCTGGCGGGGGCCGTTGCGGCCGCAGCTGGTAGATTCTGTACCTCGTGAATGGGTCGTCTCGGGTTGGCGACTCGGAGTTGTGGGTGGTGTTGTTTCTCTTTGGGGGCCTTCCGAGGTCGTATTCGGCTAGGTATTCTGGGCGTCGCCGGTCCCTCTTGGTCCTCCCCGTCCGTGGTGGTGGTGGTGTGGGCGGTTTTCCGTACGGTGAGTGGGTCCTTGAGACTTCCGGCATATTTGGTTTGTTGTGCCTCAGTCGTTGGTCCATGGCATCGGCCGTTTGCGGTCCGCTTGAGTAGGGCTGTCTCCTGTGCTCCGGGATACCTGGAGCTTCGCTTGTCTCCGTGTCGTTGGGGTCGAACAGTTGGGGTGGCTCCGGTCTTAGGTGCGGCGCAGATGTTCCCTCATCGGGTTCTTCTATGAACATACTGAATGTGGGTTCCGCGAGAGAGGCCGAGTGTCCCCATGCTCCGCGTGTCGGGCTTACCCAGTGGGTAGCGTCTAAGTCCTCTGGCTCCTCCTTGATTGCCGTCACGTCGTCCGGTTGGGGTGTCAAGTCCCCTGTCACCATTTCTGTGATCGTTGCATGCTCGTACTCTGTCGTTCGCCCTTGTTGGTGAGGCATCATCGCCTTGTGCGGGTTTCTGGCACGGGTGGTAGTCGGTCTCTTGAGTTTTGTGCGCTCTTCTCTAGTGTTGGTGGTGCGTCATCGTGGTTGTCACTTGTGGGTGTTGAACTGGGACCCTCCTCTGGGTTGTCGTGTTCTGGGGGTTCGTCATGGTCTTTGTCTTCTGGTGGAGGTTCCCCGGGGCTAGAGGTGAGGCGTAAGTCGTCGTGGTGGATTTTTCGCACTCGTCTGCCTCCGAGTCGAACCAGGTACGACGTCCTCCCTAGAGGTCCCTGCATGGTGTAGGGCCCCCTCAGCGGGGTGCTAGCCCGGTGCAGTAATTGCGCGGTGTTGTGGACAGTGGGTGGACGCAGGCGTATACGCGGTCACCTGCTCGTACCGCAGGGGGCTCCCGCACGGTCTTGGGGGTGATTTCTTGCGTGTAATTCGCCTGGCACTGCCTGGCGGTCTCGTGCATTGCGGTCAGGTGCCGTGCACGCTCCCTCTCTCCTTCTCCCGCGTGTGGGACGCCGTGGGTAGCCCACTCGCCTGGCAGTGGCAGGTTGTTCCCCTGCACCATCTCCGCTGGGGTTCGTCCGGTCGCGGATTTACGCGGCGGCGGGTGCAAAAAAATGCGTCGGTGACGTGCTGGTCACACTGGGTGTGGTCGTCACCAAGCCTGAGGCAGAGTTGGACCTTCAAGTCCTGGTTCCTGCGCTCAGTGGGGTTGGCCCTGGGGTGGTAGGCTGGGGTGGTGTGGTGCTGGATGCTCATCCGGTTGCACCAATCTTGCCACTGTTTGCCCAGAAATTGGCTGCCATTATCTGTCAGTGCTGATTGCAGGTAGCCCCACCGAGGCAGGAACTCGCGAGTCATGATGTGGATGATGGTGGTGGCCCTCGCGTTGCTACAGGCGTACGCTTCCGTCCATCGCGTAAACATGTCAGATACCACGAGCAAAAATCGTTTGCCCCTGGGTGACCGGGGGTAGGGCCCCATCACGTCCAGCGCGATGGTCTAGAACGCTTGTGTCGGTTGGCGGGGTTGTTGTTGTTGCTCGCCGTCCCGCCGGCGCACTTTACGTACTTGACACATCTCGCATTCTCAAACGTATTCCCTGACGTCCCTTGCCATCCCGGGCCAGTGGTGGTGCTGTGAGGCCGCTCTCTGTGTTTGGTCTGTGCCTGGGTGGCCTGCAAGGTCATGGTCGTGAAAAAAGCGGAGTACCGCCTCGCGCGCTTCGGGTGGCACATACGTCTTCCAGTGATTTAGGATTCAGTAAGCTTCGACTTTCCAATTGGCGTGGGGTTCCTCTCCTAGACGACGCCGACGTCGGTTGGCCTCGGGAGACTGTTGTTGGGCTGCCAGTACTCTTTGGTCCAGGTCAGTGGTGGTGTTAGGTGGTGTGTCGGCCCCTTCCTCATCCGTGATTATGCGTGTGCACATGGCTGGTGGGTGGTGCCAGCCGTCCCTCGGGGAGGGGGGTAGCATCTTCTCCCACCCCTCGGCATCTGTCACTTCGTGCTGGTCGCTCGGGTGCCTGGATAGCATGTCTGGCAGTTGGTTCTCCTCTCCTGGTACGTGTTCGACCACGAAATCGATCAACTGGAGTAGGAGAGCCCAACAAATCAGTTTACCCTTACGCCCTTGCATGGTCTGGAGCCAGGTGAGGCAGCGGTTGTCCGTACGGAGGGTGAATGTCCGCCCTTCGAGGTGGGGACGGTACTTTTTGACGGCCCATATCACGGCTAGGCATTCCTGCTCATTGCTATGATATTTTCGCTCGGCAGACCCAAATATCGCGCTGGCGTACTCAATGACCTGTTTGTTTCCCTGGTCATCCGCCTGAAACAGTACCGCCCCTACTCCTAGTGCGCTGGCGCCGGTCTGGAGTATTAAGGGGCGTTCGCGGTCAATGCATGCTAGCGTATGACACCTGGTGAATGCGCCCTTTATCTGTTCAAACGCCTGTTGGGCCCAGGTGTTCCAGCGGTAACGAGTCTGAGGGGACAGCAAATCTGTGAGGGGTGAAATTATGTGGGAAAAATTTGATATGCAGTTTCTTAACCAGTTGACCAGGCCAATAAATCGTTGCAGTTGTTTCCGCATACGCGGGGCCTCTGCCGCTGCGATTTTTTGCAGGCGGGACGGTCGAGGGTGGCTCCCTTCCGCATTGACTAGGTGCCCCAGGAATTCTACTTCTAGCATGCCTGGATGACATTTCGCCGGGTTGGCCGTTAGGTGGTGGGTGGTGAGCCGTTCGAGGACTAGGGCAAGGTGGCGACAGTGGTCCTCCCACGTCTCCGAGAAGACGATGATGTCATACAAGTACGCGAGAGCAAATTGGCCGAGGTACTCCTCCAGCACGCGGGTCATCATGGCTTGGAAGGTAGCCGGCACGCACTTTAGGCCAAATGGCATGGCTCGGAACTGGAAACGTCGGCCGTCGGGGATCGTGAATGCCGTTTTCTCTCGGTCCTGCTGCCGTATGGGCACTTGCCAATAGCCCCATCTGAGGTCTAGTGTGCTGAATACCCGGGCTCTACCGAGACTGGCTACGGCGGTCTCGACGCTGATCTGTGGGCGTGGCGAAATGATTGTCACGGCATTTAGTGAGCGGAAGTCTGCGCAAAAATGTAAGGTGCCGTCCTTCTTGGCTGCCAGTACTATGCATGCATTATATGGGCTGTTGGAGGGCTCTATTACCCCGACGTGCAGCATTTACATCACCTGTTCGCGTATTATTCGCTGTTCGCGAAACCCATATCCGCAGGGTGACTCGTAGATGGGTTGGTCGGTGGTGGTGGGGATGGAATGTTCGGCTACTGTTGTGTGCCGTAGGGGCTCAGTGGTTGTGAACATGTCCCGTTGTTCATGCAAGATTTTGTTCACTGCGTTGTGACGTTAGCTTCGCTCGTCACATATTTATTTTCTTTGTGACCGCGCTGGTTATGTGAATGCTTACGCATTCTGGTGAGGTGGTTTTGAACTAGTCTTGCCTCGTACTTCTCCGATTTGTCGTAGGAGGTCTCTGTATGCGGCGCACTGATAGCGCCACGATGGAGAAATTTTTGTTTGCCGTAGCCAGCTGTTGGTAGGGCTAGGGAAGTAATTTTTTTTGTGAGGTTTGTGTCGGTATGGCGAGTTGTAATTGAAAATGTTGCGGTTTTTGGGGCGGTCTGTCGAGGATGTAACTTCAACGAGTGGAGTTGAGCCACTGTATACTATGGCAGTATTAAGCAATACGATTTACGAGTGGTGTTTGCGACGAGTGCATGCTAATAGCTATTGCTGAGAATACTATGGCAATATTAAGCATGACAGTTTACGAATAGTGTTTGCAACGAGTTCGTGCTGCTAGATATTACAGTGAAACGGATTGGTGCCTGGTTGTTCTTCATTTACGATTACAGCAAACGTGACGTGTCGAGGTGGTGGACGGTTACCGCATTTAACCAGGAAATTCAACTTGGTCTGGCACTGCTGCGTTTTCGGCCAGGTTGCCCTTTATGAAGCATGTTTTGGAGACCTGCCTTATGTAAGCGTTTTCGTTTACTGTCGACGAGGATTTGAGCTGTTTTCCTTTGCTCACGATGAGCGATGTTGGGCAGCAAAGTAAGTTTTTGGCACTTAGTTTTAGAACCTCCCCGATTTTGGAGTACAATATGTGAGTGAACTTACTAAGACTACCCACAAGTTAAATGAAAAGTGTCACAGTCAGCCATTTATATTTTTAGTAATTTATTATCATTTTCAAGTTTGGCTGTTAGTGAGCTTTGACTATATGGTGCAAGATACAGATATATATATTTTTTAATTTGAGAGTGCTACTCGAGAGAGAGTTAATTTTTTTTATTGAGGAAAAGTAAATAATCAGAGTGACATATTGTTGATGGGTTTTTCGATGGTGCATATGGTAGGCATTTGGATGTGTTCCTATTTTTTTTTGTAGAGAAAAAGAAGTTATATCATGAGGCAGGTATGCGTGTATTTTAAAGTGCCTTACCTTGTATTATTAACAGTTAACCGTTCGTTATAACATGTACCTGAAGCAATTTTTTTAAAGTTCATTAATATTCTATTATGTATACACGCTAAAGATTTGCTTATCTGAAGGAAGTAATGTTAAAATTAGTTCTGTTAAGATACATGCTGGTACATGATCTTATTTGTGGTAATAGTGATTTTTATTTGATGTTTTACTAATATTGTGAAGTATTTATTATTGCAAGTATTTTACACAGCCTGTACTGTTTATGTATGCACCTTATTATATTTGTATTCTTGGGGGGAGTGCAAAGTTATGCTGGCATAACCTGTACTTTATTTGGAGTCTGGTTATTAATAACTGTGAGTTGGCATTGACTCAGTCTGAGGCATGTGGTGTGGCCTGCGACTACCATCTCCAACCCCTCCATACTTTCATTTAATATTTTTGTGCGTTATTATTTTTGGTAAAAGTAAGGGAAGTATTAAAGTTAATAATTGATTACTATTATAAATGTTCCAACTAATATTTAGTGATCAGTGTAAATTTGCTGTGGAAGCGGTCAATGTAATTGTTGATGAGTACAGTATTAATTTTGTGGACCAGTACAGGTAATAAATTCACTTTACTTCGACCTAGGATTCTTTCTTTCCATCAGACTGCCCTACTACCTCCCTTTCCGCTTAACGCTGTGGTTAGTGGAGATAACGGTGGTCTCAGGCTGCGCCACTCTGCTTCCTAGGTTAAGTTTGGTGAATGTTAGATTTTACTTGGTGTGATAGGATAACCATCTAAAATGCCTACAGCGTGGGTTAACGAATTGTCTAAGGAACAGCTGAAAGTTAACCTAACAGCCGCGGCCATTGAATTTGACGACAGTGACACTCTAGATGTTTTGAGAAAAAAATTTGTAGGTTTCATAAAGGGAAATAAGAGGATGGCTGGGGATATTGAAGCAAGTCAGGCTAGACAGGTAGCTGTTGCTGAATACAAGATTCCCCTGATTATGTCATCATTACAGAGTGTTCCGCAGTTGAATTCGTATGAGCCTAGGGCATTGCTTAAGTTCATCGTTGCAGTCGATAAGATAAAACGTAGTTATCTGTTGCGCTCTGAAGTAGAATTAATTCAGGGATTGTTGCCCAAATGCACTGGGGTAGTTCTTGAAGCGTTACTGGATGGTTTAGCCCGGGGTGATAATTGGGAAATTATCAAAGAGAAGTTATGGGTGTTGTTGTGCCCTGCAAGAGAAAAGGAGGATTTTGAAGCAGCTTGCCTAAAACGTTTTCAGCGCCGTGGGGAGCGCATGGTTGAGTTTATTCAAAATTTACAGGAATGTGCTTCCGCATTGGGAAAAAAATATTCCGATGGTCAGTTTATTAAGTTGGTGCTGGACAACATGGCACCTGAGATTAGGCAGCAATGTTCTTTCCTGCAGTGTCCCAAGTGCCTGGAGGAGTTGAACACATGGGCCATTGAGGTAGATAACCTTGTGTATACCTGCCGGGTTTATCATGCACAGTTAGCAGATCAGGTGAATATTGAAGGGGGGGCGCAGCATAAAAATACTCATAAAGAGGTTAGAGGTGATAAACATCTGGGTGCGAGCAACCTTTTAAAAGAAAAGAAAAAGACAGTAACTTGTTTCAAGTGTCACAAGCAGGGGCATTTTGCCTCAAATTGTTGAAGCCAGCTCTCCGAGGGTAGTCGGTGTTTCAAGTATGGAAATGTTGGTCATATTTCCAGTCAGTGTAAGAAGTTGGGTTCTGGGGGGACTGAGAGCATGAATAAGGGATCAGACGAAACCAATGTCAATCAAGGAGGGCAAATAGCAACTATCAAATACAGGGGCCCCGGAAAAAATAATAGCAGTTTTTGGGTTGATACCCTGGTAGCGGGGAAAATCAGACAAGCTTTGGTGGACACAGGTGCCAATTCTAGCTTCATCAGTCAGAAGTTTGCAAATCAGTTGGTGTCTGAGGATCCTGAACTCAAGAACCGGTTGAAGGTAAAGGAGGGTTTTAGGTTGCAGGTGGCTAATGGCATCAGTATTCAGGTTAAGGTTTCTATGAGGTTACATTAAAAAATTTGTAAGTTTGCGTGGACCAGACAGTTTTGGGTCCTGCCTGATTTAATCTGCGATATGGTGTTAGGGTTAGATTTTTTAGAGGAGACCCGAGCGGTTGTGAATTGTGGTGACCGAGAGTTAACGTTTGGTTTTCAAAAAGAGTATGTGGTGCCTTTGGAACGGAAGTCAAAAAGGGAAATGGAGGTTTGTTCTGGCATACAGGGGGAGACGAATCATTTATCGGGTGAGCAACAGGAGAAGTTGAAAGCAGTGATGAAGGAATTTGGGGACGTTTTGAATGATAAGTTAGGAAGATGTGAGATGATGCCGTATCAGATTAAAGTGAGTGATGAAGAACCAGTGAGATGCGTCCCATATCAGTGTTCACCCCCGAAGCTTCAAGCATTTAGGGAAATAGTGAAGGAGTTAGAAAAGCAAGGGATTATTCAGCGTACGCTTTCTCCTTATGCATCGCCTGCCTTCCTCGTAAAAAAGAAGGAACCTGGGAAGTAACGCTTAGTTCTCGATTATCGCCTGCTGAACCGTAAGATAAAAGTGGACCCTTTTCCTATGCCAAATATAGAGGTGTTATTCCAATATCTGAGTGGTGGAAAATACTTTACTGTATTTGATCTTAATTCGGCCTTCCATCAGTGTGTTCTTGAGGAGAGTAGCAAGAAGTACACAGGATTTGTAACGCCATGGGGCCATTTTCAGTGGGAACGCGTACCCTTTGGCGTCAATTTTGGGGGACAATGCCTGTCAAGGATTTTGCATGTATTGTTAGAGGAGTACCAGTTCGAGTTCGTAGTTTCTTTTCTTAATGATATTTTGATATTTTCAAATTCTTTTGAGGAGCATTTGGTACACATGCGCAAAGTTTTGGAGAAATTGCGCAGTGCAGGATTTACTGTTAATCCTAAAAAAATTGTGTGGGCTAGTGAACAGGTCAAATTTCTTGGATTCCTGGTTTCCAATGGGAATTTAATCATGGATCCGGAAAAAATTGGGCCCATAGTTAATTTTCCCCAACCCAAAAACTTAAAAGGGGTTATGAGGTTCATAGGCATGTTGGGTTATTTTGCCAAATTTATTCCTAACTATGCAGAAAGATTCGCCCCGTTGAATATGTTGAAAAGAAAGAATGTTACTTTCAAATGGGGTAGTGAGCAGGAACGGGCCTTTCAGGACTTGAAATATGCTATTTCACACCCACCGGTTCTCCAGATGCCCAACTTCAATGAACGATTTGTATTGCAGGTAGATGCCAGTAGTCTAGCAGTGGGAGCTGTGTTGTTGCAGGGTCAGGAAGGGCAGATGAGGCCGATTGCATATGCGAGTCGCGCTCTAAATCATCAGGAGCAGATGTACAGTACGTACGAGAAGGAGGCCCTGGGGTGTATTTTTGGTGTAGAACGTTTTGCTAGTTATCTGGAGCACGCAGAGTTCGACTTAATGACAGATAACCAGGCGTTGACTTGGTTATTCTCTCATCCTCGCCAACTTGGTAAATTAGGGCGATGGATCATGCGTCTTACACGGTTCCGTTTCAAGATTATACATGTGAAAGGGAAGGAAAACTATATCGCGGACACACTTTCACGTATGTTCGACCCAACTGAATTTCATTTAGAAGGAAAAGAGGAAAGAGAAGAAACAGAGGTGGGCGATGAACCATTGGCTATTATCCAACACATTCCTGAGTCCTTTGTTGACATTGGTAAATGGCAGAGTGAAGATGAGGAAGGTGACAAGATCCGTGAGAAGATCCAGTCTGGGATGTGCAAGAACTTCGTCATTTCTAAGGGGATCATCTATCACGTCAGTAAGAAGGGGAACAAACGAGTTTGGGTACCTCAACGTGTACGTAGGATGATTCTTAGATATTTTCATGATTCGGCTGTTGGTGCCCACATGGGAGCTAGGAAAACTGAGATGAAGATCCGCCAGGAATTTTTCTGGGAAGGGTTAGGAAAGGAGGTCCAGGAGTATGTAAGGAGGTGTTCTGATTGTCAATTTGTAAAACAACCTCATAATTCCAAGGTGGGAATGTATTCCGTACAGACACCCAAAAGAGTTTGGGAAAGGGTATACATCGATGTGTTTGGTCCTCTGCCACAATCTAGTAAGGGACACAACTGTTTGTTAATTCTTGTGGATGGTTTTTCTAGATTTGTGGTTCTAATACCTCTCAGAGATATGAAAGCCAGCTCCATTTGTGGAAAGCTTGAAAATGAAGTGTGGAGAATATTTGGTAGCCCTGAGTTTCTAATTTCCGATAACGCGACATATTTCACTTCAGTAAATCTTAAGAATTTGTGTTTTCGTTGGGGAACAAAACAAGTCCATACCAGCCCGTACTACCCATGCCCAAATTTGGTGGAGCGTGTGAACAAGTCGATCAAAGCAGCTCTTACCATCTTTCACCATGAGAATCAAAGGGGTTGGGACACTGAGCTGTCATCTACGAATGTCGCGCTGAACTCCGTGGCTCATGGGGTAACTGGAAGGACGCCCAGTATGATTATGTTTGGTAGGGAGCTCCCCCATCCCCTGCTAAGTCTATAGGGTATTTCTCCTGGTTGTTTTGAAGAATCTGGTGTAAAGCTGGAAGAAGTTTGGAGTAAGACTCAACAAGCGTTGGACAAAGCGCATGCCATCATGAAAAGAAGTACAATCAAGGGAGGTCGGTGTCGGATATATTATTCCTGGTGACTTGGTGGTGTGTCGAAAAGTAAATCTTAGTAAGAAGGTGGATTTCTTTTCGAGCAAGCTGTGCCCTGCCTTTGATGGTCCTTATCGCGTTTTATCTTTCTTGACCCCTGTCACAGTTAATTTGGGAGATCCTGATAAAGGGTTTGTCATAAAGAAGGCTCACATATCAGCAGTAAAAAAGTTCTTTCCACCTTAGAACAGCCCAGTTGGTGGTTTGACCCTAGTTGCATGTGTTCTGGTGTCCTTGGAGTTTCTTATTTTGTGTGGGTGTAATGAGTTAGGGGTTTTTGTAGCTTGTATTCGTTTGTTATGTGATTGGTGAGTATGCTTAGCTTTGGTCTCCCTTTTGTTTGAGCTGTTATCCCTTGCGTTGTCCGAGGGGGAGTGGGTTTTAGGCGGGGAGGCTGTTACGTTAGCTTCGCTCGTCACATATTTATTTTCTTTGTGACCGCGCTGGTTATGTGAATGCTTACGCATTCTGGTGAGGTGGTTTTGAACTAGCCTTGCCTCGTACTTCTCCGATTTGTCGTAGGAGGTCTCTGTATGCGGCGCACTGATAGCGCCACGATGGAGAAATTTTTGTTTGCCGTAGCCAGCTGTTGGTAGGGCTAGGGAAGTAATTTTTTTTGTGAGGTTTGTGTCGGTATGGCGAGTTGTAATTGAAAATGTTGCGGTTTTTGGGGCGGTCTGTCGAGGATGTAACTTCAACGAGTGGAGTTGAGCCACTGTATACTATGGCAGTATTAAGCAATACGATTTACGAGTGGTGTTTGCGACGAGTGCATGCTAATAGCTATTGCTGAGAATACTATGGCAATATTAAGCATGACAGTTTACGAATAGTGTTTGCGACGAGTTCGTGCTGCTAGCTATTACAGTGAAACGGATTGGTGCCTGGTTGTTCTTTCTTTACGATTACAGCAAACGTGACGTGACGAGGTGGTGGACGGTTACCGCATTTAACCAGGAAATTCAACTTGGTCTGGCACTGCTGCATTTTCGGCCAGGTTGCCCTTTATGAAGCATGTTTTGGAGACCTGCCTTATGTAAGCGTTTTCGTTTACTGTCGACGAGGATTTGAGCTGTTTTCCTTTGCTCACGATGAGCGATGTTGGGCAGCAAAGTAAGTTTTTGGCACTTAGTTTTAGCACCTCCCCGATTTTGGAGTACAATATGTGAGTGAACTTACTAAGACTACCCATAAGTTAAATGAAAAGTGTCACAGTCAGCCATTTATATTTTTAGTAATTTATTATCATTTTCAAGTTTGGCTGTTAGTGAGCTTTGACTATATGGTGCAAGATACAGATATATATATATATATATTTTAATTTGAGAGTGCTACTAGAGAGAAAGTTAATTTTTTTATTGAGGAAAAGTAAATAATCAGAGTGACATATTGTTGATGGGTTTTTCGATGGTGCATATGGTAGGCATTTGGATGTGTTCCTATTTTTTTTGTAGAGAAAAAGAAGTTATATCATGAGGCAGGTATGCGTGTATTTTAAAGTGCCTTACCTTGTATTATTAACAGTTAACCATTCGTTATAACATGTACCTGAAGCAATTTTTTTAAAGTTCATTAATATTCTATTATGTATACACACTAAAGATTTGCTTATCTGAAGGAATTAATGTTAAAATTAGTTCTGTTAAGATACATGCTGGTACATGATCTTATTTGTGGTAATAGTGATTTTTATTTGATGTTTTACTAATATTGTGAAGTATTTATTATTGCAAGTATTTTACACAGCCTGTACTGTTTATGTATGCACCTTATTATATTTGTATTCTTGGGGGGAGTGCAAAGTTATGCTGGCATAACCTGTACTTTATTTGGAGTCTGGTTATTAATAACTGTGAGTTGGCACTGACTCAGTCTGAGGCATGTGGTGTGGCCTGCGACTACCATCTCCAACCCCTCATTACTTTCATTTAATATTTTTGTGCGTTATTATTTTTGGTAAAAGTAAGGGAAGTATTAAAGTTAATAATTGATTACTATTATAAATGTTCCAACTAATATTTAGTGATCAGTGTAAATTTGCTGTGGAAGCGGTCAATGTAATTGTTGATGAGTACAGTATTAATTTTGTGGACCAGTACAGGTAATAAATTCACTTTACTTCGACCTAGGATTCTTTCTTTCCATCAGACTGCCCTACTACCTCCCTTTCCGCTTAACGCTGTGGTTAGTGGAGATAACTCAGGTGGGACGTTATGATGTAAGTCAGTGAGGGTCACGCCTCTGTCTGCCGGTGTGGGGGCTCGCCCTATGGCGTAGACTACGAACCTTTCGGACCGTCCGACATTTACTTAGGCGGGGCCTAGTTCCAGTACGGCATTGTGCTCGGTCAACCAAGTTTGCCCTAGCACGAGCTCCTCACTTAGGTCGCTCACAACGATGGCAGTCACGTAAGTAATCAGCTCCCTTAGGCTTACCTGGACGTCTGCGTAACCCACCATCTGGCCGGCTTGCATGGTGGCGGCCAGGCGCAGCTCGCCCCGGTGTGGGCGAAGGGCGTCGGGTGGTACCAGTGAGGGGTGGATGAACACGTGGCTCACTCCCATGTCCACGAGTGCAATGGCTGGCTGGTTGTTGATTTCCACTGGTATGCGAAGCAGGTTGTCCGGTACTTGGGTCAGTTATTCCAATCTGGGTGGGGGGTGCTCCCCGGGGGCCGTGTTGGTCGTCGCGGTTGGTTGGTCGTCGTTGTGGTTTGTTGACATTGTGTTCGCGTGTGCGGTGGTTCCCTCGACTGTTGTTGTCGCTGGGAGGTGGTCGGTGGTCACTTGGTGGGTTGGGGGACTCTGTTTCAGTTCCCCCTTGGTCCGTTTCCCGCTGGTTGTGTGTCACGCTGCAGTTGTTGACGTGTGTTCCTCTGTGCGTTCCCCCTCTGTGGGCACTCATTGTGCCAGTGGAAGGTGCCCCTTGGGCATCCCAGTTGGCAGTGTGGTGGTCGGGGGGCCGCGTTGGCTTCCGCTTGAGGTGACTCCGGCGCATAGGGAGGGTGTCGGCCGTCGAGGGATGGGGCCCCGCGTTGTTGGGGCGGTGGTGCCCCTTGGATGGCTAGTAGGCGCCGGTCGTTCGGCGGGTTGTGGTCCTCCCGGTTTGCCCTGCGAGGGTTCCTCCACCAGGCCCTCTGGAAGTTTTGTTCTGTGGCCACTGCCAGCAAACGTAGTCCTCGACGGTGGTGGCGCGGCTTATGTGTAGGAAAGGCTGGAGTTCGTCTCTGAGTAGTAGTGTGATCGTGGGCAGTGCCCTGGTCGGTTCTACGAGTGGCGATATCCGGCGGAATAACTGTAGCTTGTGGGCTATGAAATTTTCAACTGGTTCCCCTTCTCGCTGCATGCTACTGTAAAATTGTGAGGTGCATTGTACCAGCGTAGATCCGGCGTTGAAACAGTGGTTGAGGGCCTCGGTGAACTCTGGCCATTCCATGTCGGCACGTCCCCATAGTTGCCACCATGCGTGGGCGGGTCCCTGCAACCGTTCGCTGGTCCTCTCAGGCCACTCGTCGATGGTTATCCCGCTGCGCACCAGGCACACTTCGCATTGATGTGTGTATGCTAGGGGGTCTTCGTGTGATGCTCCGCTAAACTCCGGTAATTTTGACATGTAGTTCGCTGTCCGTGTCGTGCATGCACGTGTGGCATCGGGTCGGGTGATTATCCCGCCCTCGGCCGTGGTGGTGGTGCGGGTTGGGTGTCCACACTCAGGGCACGGTTGCGGTTTCGTATCGGTTGCCATGGTTGTTGGCATAGGTTGTAGTGGCATGGCTAATCCCGTCTCTATTTTTCCTTTCCATATCTGATCCCAATTTACTTCCCATTGTTCGTGTTTCATGTCGGTCCTCGGTGGTGTTTTGTCCAGTGGTGGGCATTGGCAGGTGCTCCGCCAAGGTAATGGGTCTGTCAGTAGGTCCATTGCTCTAGGCCGTTGGCATTGTGTGCATGTCGCGTGAGCTACGTATGGCAGCATAGTGCGTGGTTAGGCGCGGTGTTGTTGACAGCTGAGCTCTGTTGACAGGACGGGCACACGTAATCGCACGCGTGCCACGCGGGTGTAGTTGTAAAGGGGTGAGGGGGAGGGGAGGGTTAAATGCCCGGACAGCCGCAGAAAGGACGGGTGGAGGATTGAAGGAGGGGGAAGCTGTTCGGATGGCCGCGCGAAGCAGAGAGTTGCTAGGGGGTGGAGGGGTGGGGGAGTAGCGCCCGGGCAGCCGCACAAAAGGGAGAGCGAAGAGGTGGGTGGAGAGGTGGGGTGGTGGGGGGAAGGGCGTTCGGCCCGTCGCGCGAAAGATAAAGCGGGATGGTGCGGAAGTGAAGAGGGGTTGGGGGTAGGCGCTGGGCTGTGACGTCGCTCGCCTGCGTCGCACGTTCTGCTGGAATGTCCTGCGCTGGGGGAGGGGGAGAGGGATCCTATGTCCGCTGCTCCTAGCGTGCCAGCCTGTCTAACCCTCGCACGTCCAAAATGGCAGTTTTCTTGCAGTTTGTTCGGTTTTCTCGTATTTTGTTCAAAAGTTAGCCACACGCAGGGGCGCCATTTGCCATCAGCCGCTGTCTCGTGTTCGATGTCGGGCGCAAGTCCTAGTGGGGTGGCTGGCTTTTTTAGAGATTTCTGTTCCGGGAGGGCGCCAGGTTAGCTCGGTGTCTAACCGTGTGAAGGTCGTGGGTACGTTGCCCCAGCGTGGCCCGCTAGAACCGTCGGCGATGATGGAATTTGGTTCCTGATTAGGTTGGGTTGTTTAGGTTAATTTACATACACTGTTCTGGTTGGTTTACGGGTCACACATCGCGCACAGGAGGTGCAAGGTGGACGTTTTATTGTTCATGTTTTACACTGGTTCATTAACTTGGGCGCGATATCTACTCGGCGGTACATGACTGCCAGTGAGGCGTCGGAACACGTAGATGTTTTGTTTACACTATTACACGATTACACTTGAAAAAACTGCACACTGTGGTGCACTTACGTACACAATTACACTCCACACGTTATCTAAGGGGGACACCTGCGTGCCTCTACGTGTGTTTACTTATTAAGCCCTCACGCCAGTCGTGTATTGGGGGGGGGAAGCTTGGTTGTTTGTCTCGACCAATCCCGTAAATCGTCTCTACATTGTGGGCTGGGCCACTTGCGTAGGCCGCGGTCCATAGGCTAAATTAGGTTCACAAGCGAAGTGTTGTTGTGTCCGGTGCTGGTGCACACGGCTTTTAGTTAAAGTTCTGAGGTGGCGGGAGTCGGCCCGTGCCGTACGTTGAACTGCCCTGCGTAGCAACTGGTGCGGGGAGTTTTATTAATGAGCGGCTGGGTTAATCCCTACACCGAAAAAGGACCGTGGACACACGGGGAGTTTAATTTTAAGAGAAAAGGTTGATGTTTAAATGACTATATTTACCAGTAGTACTCGGTCGGTAAACAAAGGGTGATGACTCCCCGTGGAACGCACGTCCGCCCCAGCCCGCGAGCTGCTCTCAACTGGCATGTGACCCTGGCGCGAGGGAAGGGCTCGGCCGTTCTCTCGCGCCAAAGTTTCCCAAGTTCCGTTATTCGGAAATTACTATGTTTACAAAAGGCTAAAGGCCGCTTAAAATTCCTAATATTATTACTAATGACAAGTTCTGACAAAATACTCTCTTAAATAATTGCAATTTAGTGTTTCACGTAATAAAGTTTGAATTTGTAATGTCACACCAGAGACTGTCTGTCTCTTGTTAACCGCTCTGGGGCTAATCAATTATGTAAGCACTGGGTTGCACACTGATGTTAATTAGTTGCTGTATTTAAATTAGGCTGAAGGCCGCAAGGGGGGCACTCACACACGTATTGTTTACTTAATATGTGTGAGTGACCCGGGCACTCCTACGTCGCACTCTATTAGTTAGGGGCTTTTGTTTGTTTCTGATTAATTAATTATTGTGTGGGGAATTTTGTAGGCACGGGGAGTGCGTTGCATGTATAATTAAAATGGTTCGCTATTCTCTACCTTGGGCTGCGGTCCGCTCACTTGACTCAGGTGGGCCATGGCTAGGGGTGCTTTCCGTTAGCGGAGCCGAGTACTGGCGGTTGCAGGTCGGGCTTTGGGGTGGCCTTCGGCCGTACGATGTCAAGTACAAAGTGTAATAGTTAGTTTTCTTTTAAATTATTTCTTTTGAAATGGTGGAAACGTCTGCGCTCAGCCATGTATTCGCGGGATTCAGTTCCTGGCTGGCGACGCATCGTAAAATAGAAGCCAACTTCCCTGTCTGGTGGGTGACGATCCGCGACTTTCCCCAACCTCCCCTTAACTTTTGCGGGCATTCTCTGCCCAGTTTATACTCTCTGTGTTATAGTTCTGATCAGTTTTGATTCGGACTGTTCGCAGACAGGGTCCGAGAGCCGGACGCCGAATTGGCATTTTCTCCTCCCTTCTTCAACAACTCACAGGCGCCCTGGCATCATGTTCCCGATGGATCTCCGGGAAATGAAGCCCCGACCTCCAGTGCTACTGTATGTTTTAACCTTTTCTGAACTTTCTTGAACTACGCCGTCAGCCGAAGTTAATCAGATAAACATTATTTCTGGACTTAAAGTATATATACTGGGTTGGTTTAAATATATTTGTATTTTTTTTATTGGTTTATGTATTTTTTTAAATGAAACCTTTTTATAATTTAATTTCGGGTCGACCCATTTTTTTTTCTTTCTGAATATACCTGAGATCTGCTTAAGTATGTAATTGATATTGTATGTTAATATTTTTTTTATTAATATCTGTTATTAATTTTTCCCTTAATAAATTTTAACGTGATTATATTCAGACGGAATCACCTTTTTTATTCATTTCTCAAAACCTTGTGAAAACTTAAAGCTCCCCAGCTCACATTTGATTCATTGAAACAGTGTTCATTGCAGTTCATTATTTGGACACCCGCATCTTTCATGTCCGCGAGCATTTGCTGGTTTAGTAAATGATGCACCTCAGTATTTGCACTGGCGCGATGATTATCCACCGTCCATTGAAGTCTCTGAAGTTGCAGGTGAAACTTCAACCGATGGAACAGCACAATTCGATGCTGGTAGCACAGATTGCAGTTGATGGTACCGATGACGTGGCAATCTCTGTGGCTGCCGGCACCGCTGCCATTGAACTCTCCGCTGCTGTCGTCGCCGGTGATTTCTGGGTCCCTGATGTCAATGATAGAACGTCCATCAAGGTCTACATTGGAACAGCAACTAAATCTCACGAAACTTACTGAAGAGAACCGATCCATACTCCACTGTGGCCAAGGGTGAACTGAGGGTCCTGACATCTGGACCTTAATTATATACCCGCAGCCTACTTGTATTCAACTTGAGTCAAAATATTGATTTTATTTAAAAATTGATTTTTTATTAGGTTAAATTTTAGGTACCTACCTTAAAATTGTAGAAATAAAAAAACACAAATTAAAGTTATAGGTAACAGTTATTTAGAAAAATTACAATAATGTATTAAGGCATTAAGCATTTTCGTAAGCCTAGTCTTTAATGCTGCACGAACTGTCTCGTCGACTCCGAGTACTGTTTCTCGACCCCGGTACCAACTGGTTCGTCGATTCTGGTTCCAACTGGTTCACAGGTCACGGGCACAGGAACACAGGTTCCCGACTGGACATCTTCGGCAACTACTGCTTCGTGGGACATGGACGACATCTGTGACCACGGCTGAGAATTGGCTTTGCCTCGGTGCTAGTTGGGACAGGTTCACTGACTGAACTATGATGAGATGCACATCGTTTGGACGTCTGTGTAGATGCATCAGAGGTCACAAAAAATTACACGTCCATGTTTGGTGTTACGCATGCAGACGAGGCGACTACCTCAAACTGCTAGATGGAAGGATCGTGTGCGGTCTCGAGTGATAGACAGCACAGTTTCCAGGTTTGCAGCAATCTAGTAGCAGCTGAGTCGGTTCGTAAGACACAGGAAAGTGCAAAAACTTCCAGTGATTAGCGCCTCCTTCACAGGTTTCTGTGTATGTACATAGATAGACGGCATCCCTGTAGCTGCACTGCAGAAGCTAGCTCTTATGCTCACGTTCACGTTGGCAGGATGAAATGAAAAAAAAACTTCTTGCAGGTTGGACAACAACTGAAGGCACGAACAATTACACGCCTTTAATATATGGACACTCTACTCACACTACGAGTGCCATTCCCGCATTTGGGGGGAGTTGTTACAGGCACACACTCGATCAAATTGTCGTGTGGCTGCTCGCCATATATTGCACTAAGCTTGTGCAGGGACGGACAACCATAGTTGGTCTGTAGATCGACAATTTCGGTGGCTCTATCACAAAACTAGCTCAGCCTATGTTTCTGCCCCACTCCAGCGGCAGAGATGAAGTCACGCGGTCTGCTGTAGCAAATCATCTGGAGCAGGGCTGCCACCACTTTGAAAACAATATCCTTGATTGAAATGTGAAATATCCTGTAATATCCTTGTTTTGAATATAAAATATCCTGTAAAATCCTGTACATTAAAAAATACAAAAAAATATGCAATTTTTATGAAAATTACTTGATCATAATGTACGTAACTATACTTCAATCAAAACCATTCAATTTTTAACACTTTATACAAGTATTTACACACACACACACACATAGCCTACACTTCACCACTGGCAGTATTTAAATATCACTTTTTCAGATGTTTTACCCTATTCCTCATTTCTTCTGTTGGCTGGAATTCTGCCATATTCTTCCTAGAAGAGATATGCAACAAAGCATTTAACATTGGCGATTCAAGACATGACCTGTGCGCTGTCTTTATAAGGTTGAGCTTACTAAATATCTTTTCCACCCCTGCATTGCTGTGTGGAAGAATAAGCATTGCCTTTGCAAGTTTACAAAGCAGTGGAAAACATGTTTTCCCATGAATTTCATACTGTGACACTTTATGCCAGGCCTGCCACCAAATTAGGTTCCTAAATCCTCTTTACAGCATTTAAAAATCCTGTAAAAGTTATAGCCGTAATTGACATAATTAATTTTTCGCGGTAATTTTAAATATACATTGCATTCCAAAACATAATAAAAATGTCAAATCAATGTAAAGATTTTTAAGATTTGCCACTTACATTACAAAACTAATAGTTGGTATCACAATAAAATGAAAAGTAATTTAAAATTTTCTCTTCAGTATAGGCTTTGGTGCTTTTCTTATTTACAAACTATAAATACATCCATACAACTGAAGTTATTTACAAGTTTAAAAAAACAAATGTATTTCACATCATTAACTAGCTACTTTTTCATGTTCTGTGCTCTTTTCTGCATCTCGTCAGTGGGCTTGAAAGCCAGACCTGCAGATGTTATCATTCTGCAATGCAACAGCGCATTTAACATTGGTGATTCCATTGACGATCTGTGAACAGTTTTAACCATCTTGAGATTGCTGAAAACCCTTTCCACAGCAGATTTTCTCCAGTTGCAGCACCACTCGAAGCCATTACTTTGTACAGATGAGTTTCAACAATCTCAGATGGAAAGAACCTTGCTAAAACTACAACCTGCCCAGTGACTGTACCATCAGTTGATTCATCAATCATCAGTGTGAAAAATTGTGTTTTCATTGCATAGGTAACATAATCCGCAGCTGATGTAAGCAAAGATTGAATAATTATCTGGCTAGTTTTAGTGCGAGAACAAGGAAATTTTCTTGTGATTTCACTATCGGGAAAAATTTGCGGGACAAGTTTCGTGAAATTATTACTGAGTTTCACAGATAAATTGTTTTCACAAACGAAGTTCGCCCATAACAGTTCCAAATAAATTATTTTGTTTGGTTTGGTTACAAAACTCGTCAAAGAACAACTCTGATCAGCAGCTCGTTGGTTTTTCGCACGAACTTGCGTCTTCAAGCCGCCCTTTGTCACGTTCAGTTCCGAGTTGCAAGTCGAACAAACTCATTCGAACATTTGCTTTTTTCGTCCAGTAGTTTCCAGGCATATGGAGGCCGGAAGGTGCGGGTTTGAGTCCTGCCGTCGTCCTCTTAGGTAACACCGATATTCTTGAGCACGAATCCATTTTGACTTTGGAAACCTTTAAGTTTCCTGTACATCGTGTCACTAGTAATGTTCTGTCATGACTAAATAAATATCGGAAATGAAACAGAATTAATGACAGAAATTTTAAAAGCTTTTCTCGGCAGTTGTACGATGCAGGTCGATCGTGAAGTATCAGACGAAAAGCCTAGGTTTTTCGTGTAATTTTTCCACTGGTCGTTATCTCGATCCTGTAGTCGATATTGTTTGAATTTATTTGATCATTCATTTTATAAACGTCAAACATACTTAACAGAACCTTGTTCTTGAAACTGTCGGGACTCAGTACCTATGTCAGTCCACAACCATAGTATGTTTGTTAAAATTTTACATATATTTTATATGCGAGAAGAAATCGTTTATTTTAAAGTCCATGTTCATATCAATATACAGGTAGTTTATGCTGTTTAAAAATATTTTTTCATTACGTATTTGACAGTTATCGAATACGGAGTGGCTCACTCCTGCATTCAGCTGTCTTCCGGTCTAAAGCCCGACGATAATGTATCTCGGCTTTACCGTAGCGAAGCTGGACTTTAATATCCAATTGATAGGCTGACTATGGGGCAATCCAGGATACGTTTTCAGGCTCCAGGATCGGAATGGTAAATCAAATTTCTTGCCATTTTATACGTTCTTCAGCATCTTGATACGTTAAACCGTGCACACTATGATGTGCACTCGATAGACTGTAGTGTTAGCGAAACATCCTGTGGATTTTCAACAAAAGCAACAATTGCATTAATGCGCATGTTGGCTAGAAGCAGTACTAGCTCTTGTTTTAAATTAATGATTATATGCTGGTAGTCCTCAGGGAATCCAAGAAGTATGGGCAGAGGAACACAAACTTCAAACTTTCCTTCGGCATAAGCAGGAAGCTAATATTCATCCTCGAGAGCCCAACCAGTCATCTTTACAGCAGCCGACAATAGGCAATATTGTGCTGCTTGCACTTCTCGTCAAGAGAATAAATGCCCATGTCAACGCGAAATAATCGTTTGGCTAGTTTCGTTCCTGGACCACAGAATATGTAGTCAGGAATGTGTAACTCGAAAGGCAAATTGTTTATCTGTGTGTTCACAAGTCCTGCTCCGATTTTTTTTTAGCTCTTTTAGTTATTATGCACAACTGAGCAGAAATTATAATTGTTTGCTTTTATACAAATCCACCAGTACAATGCAAGTCGTCAAACAAGATGTGTGTTATCCGTGCGTATTAAGCAAGATGACGAAGCCAGCGCACGCGATTCACGGTACGGCTCACTATTACTTTCTGCAGTGTGATGCATAATGGCGGGCCCGTCCAAATGCGGCAAAACGCGTGTTCTACTGAGTTTGCCGGAAGAACCAAATGGTCTTAGGTTCGAAAATGTGTTCCTATATTACAAGTCTCTGCAACAGCCAAGGTACCAGCATCTAGCTACTGTTCTACGATCGGTTGATGGCCTGGCGTATTTCCCATTTAAAGATAGTGCAGATGTGGTGTTTCCAAGCGAAACAAAAGCCAATTCTGTGTTTGTTTTTGACGATATCATGTGTGAGAAGCAAGGAATAAAACAAGAGTTCTTTTCCATGGGTAGACACGACAAAGAAGACTGCATTTACATGTGTCAGACGAACAGTCATATTCCAAAACTTCTCCAATGGGACAATGCAAACATGGCTTTTTCCGCATGGATGAACTTAATTTAGTCATGCTTATGACGTTCATGTAAACGCCGAGATGACTTTCCAGAAATTCTAAGACATGTGCTCCTTGTGTTGGAAGAACGAGGACGGATTCCTTGTTATAGTCCAAGACTGGCTTCTATTTAAGGGCAGGTACAACAAGGTTTCGACCAGTTTATCGTCAAACATGAGTCATAGTATTTCGAAATTTGGTCGTAGTAGTCCCACTACCGAATTGCATACTTTTCTCAAGACTTGAAGATGTCGATATCTGCAATTATATTTTACTACTGGTCCAAAAATTATAAATAGGAAAAAATAATTAATATATTACCTGCTATCAATCGAACAGTGCATGGAAGCGTCAGATTCAAGAATTTGTGACATAATCGAAGTATCCAGCGCACAAAGATGGCAGCGATTTGAGTACTTTCCAAAGTAGTCAGAATGCATCACATACTTACTTGACAACAAAATCAGATTTTGCCAACCACAAGAAAGACGTTTTTGCGGACGAATAATAAAGTTTAAAAGGAAGTCTTAAAATAATTTTTCAGCCATTATAATGTCGAACTTGGTCATTGACCTTCATTGAGCTATACAGTATGTTGGTGAAAAAATATATATTTTTGCTAGTAAAGCCAGACTTACACATTATATGGAAAATTAAGAGATATTTAAACTAATTACTAGTAGTCCCGACGAACTTAAAAATATGGAAGAACCAACTATCACGGCGAAGACAGAAGTTGATGACGAAGTACAAACTACGCTGCCAATTAGTATTTTTGGCACAGTTCTAAATTTGAATTTTTGAAATATTCTGTCGCCATTCATTTTTTTGCTGCAAGAACTTAAACTTTTTCCGCCTCCTGTACACTCACGTTTAATCTTTGTCAGATCTGTCTCCCCAGTCTTTCCCAGCATAAATCTACTTGCCAACCATCTAATGACCCAGCAAGTACTATCGTCTTATCCCCGCCTTTGTGCAAGTCCGTCGCCTGTAATTCGCCTCCGAGCCATGACAAGAACTGCTATCCCCTGCAAGCTCTCAGGGCAGGCTGTTTCTAAGACCTCACCTGACGTGAGCACTCCATGGCATGATCTCGAGTCATTTTCACCAACGCTCAGTAGAGCATCGTTCCCACTGTCATCAGAGTTTACACCCCTCCCCCTTCACCAATCTTTCCTGGGAACACTTCCCAGAGCACTGACCGGCCACTAACCCCGGTCAGGTTCGGCCTGTCTCGAGGCCACGACTCCAGTCTCATAATGTATCACCTCTGCCCTCTAGTGGCAGAGTTACGAGTTATTTCCCCTAGGTGTTTGAAGACCTGCTAAACGCCTGCCCCCTGGCGTCTCCCGCAACACCCAGTGCCCCGTAGTTTATTTCCAAGCCACTAGAGTGCTGCACTAGTCCCCTCCATAAGACAAATGCTTTAGCAGTCGCCTCGTTAGAGTCCATCTCTCCTTGTTTCGGACACACCTCAGTAGGTCGCGCTGATATCGGCCAGTACCACCAACTTTGAGATATCGAAGTCAGTATTTCTCGAACACCCCCTCGGAAATCTTCGGAACCTTTCGGTCTGGAAGCCGAAGCCTTCCGCCCCCCCCCCCCCCAATTCTTTTGATTGACTTCGTCTTTTAATTGCGAGTCGCTGCCCCAAACTGACTTCGCGCCGCGGCAACAGACTGACCGCACCGCATCGTCGGCATCAGGACTTCACTCTGGTTGTTGATTAAAGATGTAATCAGCGGGGCAAGGGATGTGATTCCCACAACTTAAGTAATTAGTAATTAGTCAGTCTACATACCTCGAAGAAGTAGTCATGCTTTGTTAATAATACTTCATAATATTTTCTATATTTTTTAATCACGGAAACATCCGCGACAACCGCATGTTTTTGAGCTCCGCACCCTGGCTGACGCTGGAAGCCATCTCCTGTATGACAGGGTCCAAGGGCCGGATGCGGACCTAATTCCTCCAGCAATCAGGACGACTAAGGCGCTCTGCTTAACTTCGGCCAGCAATCGTCAAACCTCCAGTCCTTCCGTTTTTTTATATCTTCATAATAGCATTGAATCACGATGTTGAAAATATCGGACAACCAGAAATTTTTCTTTCAGGATTTTAATTGCTCTAAGTATAATGGGATTGTTAATAATTAACCTGTTTATTGTTGCTGATTATATTTTTATTGTATCAAATGATTAAGGGTAACTTTCTAATGAGGACCGGCCCATTCTTTTGATAATGTAATTTTTAATCCATGTTAATGTAATTTAATAATTTATGTATATATTTGTCAATCAGTTTATCAAATATTATCTTATTGTGAAAGTAATCGAAATTTAAATAACTATAGAGGTACTTATAGCTATACGAAAGCATTATTTTGCCGTTTGAAACTCAAAGATCTACTAGTTACACAAGTCATCAAGAGTGAGTGAAGTGTGACAAAATGATAACAGAACTTGGGTTTACTCTGTTATTACTAATGTGTAACACAACAAAAAAGAAGAGAATATGTGCCAGATCGAAGAGAAGTGGACTTTGCGAGTAGCTGCATAGTTTATGCAAAGAAAAATTTACGGGAAAGAGAACGCCAAGTTAATACAATGGTCTGGCCATAACTGGTATCTTTCACGAGTCAGAATAATGACATGATCTATAGATAGTACAGAAAACATAGTAAGTGATTCCTTGGTGCTTAAGAAATAGACTTTTACCAGGCAATATCGTGCGTGTATAAGAGTTCAAAATGTTCGGGACTTTGGGTCTGTAAGAATTGGTGTTTCGCAGGGAACTTAAAGGCTATTCTCACGAAGACCTAAAAGAGTACAAAAAATGCTAGAGCTAACTAATGCACATTTTCGCGATGAGGATCTGGAAAGTGGCATATGTTAAGATGAATATCATGAAAAATAAATATTCTCACTAATATCTTCAGTGAACTAGCAGTACATGGTGAAGTTTCGAAAAAGCTAGATAACGAACAGAACTTTGACTATGTGTATTGGGATAACCCCAATGAATTAGTTGAACGAATTATACTTCTACGTGCTTCACTTAGTCCAGGAAACTATTCGCAAATCAAGAAATAATCTCCAGATTTGAAGAACTAAAGGAAACCGGCTAGCAAAATGAGTTGAAACAGAATTGCTTGCTAATTTCATGCTACTGCAGGACGAAAATACTTTCGTCAAATAGTTATATTTCACGGGATTGTTGATTTATTCCAGGCGGACCTTGTTGAGATAATACCATATTCCCAATTGAATAAAGGTTTCAAATATATATGTTTATAGTCATCGATGTGTATAGCAAGTTCACTTGGGCCAGACCTGTGAAATCGAAGACTGCAACCGAATTAGCCAAGGCCATGGCCAATACTTTGCGTAATGGTCGTATACCATCGCACGTGCAAATGGATCTCGGCAAAGAATTATACAATGCGACCTTCAAGGCTTTGATGAAGTATGGCATTAAAAACTACTCTACAGTTAGTAATGTCAAACTTTGTCGAAAGGTTTTACAGAACTTTGTGCACCAAGATGTGGCGACAATTCATGGCAAATATAAATTACAAGTGGCTTGATATCTTGCAGAAACCAATAAGCGATTACAATTCCACAGTGCATTCTACCATGAAAATAAAGCCTAAAGTTGTAAAGAATGATTACTTGCTTCGAACAGTGTTTTCCAAAACAAAGAAGAAAGATCTACGGAAGTGTAAAGCTAATGTCGGTGACATTGTGCGAATCTCCAAACAGAAAGACATCTTCGAGAAATATTTTACAGCGAATCGGAGTGTCAAACTTTTCCATGTGACAAATGTTTGTGAATCGAAGTCTAGGACCTACTACCTCGAATATTTGGACCACAAGCCTATTCGTGGCGGCTTCTATGCCAAAGAGATTCAGCCTACGATGTTTCCCGATACGTACTTGGTGGAGAATATTATCAAAATAAATTAATGGCCGAGCCTAGTGGAGCTTTTCAACACGCTTTATTTCGTGGGTAGCAGGTGCAGAAATCGAGAAACAATAAATACTTGAGTATTTTGCTTTTTTTTTTCTTTCGTATTTGTAGTAGTTTAGAATTTATGTAATAAAATTTATGTTTGTAAAATAACTTGTCGTGGTTTAATAATCAAACCTGTTACTTTTGTGGTATTTTTATCTAGCCATTGTAGAATCAAGGACAGAAATCCATTGATTCAATCAGTACATTAATGAGTGATTGTTTTGATGAATATTGGATTTTTTTCCCGAATTTCTAGGTTAATTATTACGAATTTTCTTAATGTCATCCAATTTCCAAGATAACAGGCACTACAGTAATAATAAATGATTACTGTACTCTAGTGGGTAAAAATTAAACTTACATGATGACAATGCACTCTAGCAGACGAAAACAAGATGGTGACATACAACAGACCAAAACAAGATGGCAGATATTATGTCATTCTAGCTGGCGATACATATACCTTAGCATTAGTGGTAGAAGTTCAGTATGCTGGTGGCTTCTGTGGAGGAAAGATCGGTCAACATTTTCATTTTGCCCTCACCAGGTTCAAACCGATGACTTCGAGCTCCATGACGTTAGTGCATTTTAAAAATAGTATTTTATATAAATTGTAATATTAATATTTAAATTTTTTTTATAATTATTACGGATTTTCAAGATGGCGAAAATTGCAACATTCTAGAATCCAAAATAATTGCCATAACTTAATGTGCAATTTTGACATAATACATATCCAATATGGTGGACATTATGAAATGTGCATTATATATAGATTCCAAGATAGCAACCATAACGATGTGGGCAATGGTGATGAGTAGTATATAATAGGGGCTCCGAGATCAGGATGCAGGATGTGGTGGTGGTGTCGGCGTCCGCCATCTTGGATTTGTGACGTAACGGCGGCAAAAATCCCTCAAAATTCCTCAAAAATGACTCAAAATGACTCAAAATTTCCCGTTTTAAGAAAAAATTTCCCGTTTTCGAGGGAAAAATTCCCGTTTCGAGGGAAAATTTCCCGTTTTATTCCTTAAAAATCCCAGCGGCTGAAAATTCCTAAAACTGCCTTAAGCATCCTTAACTCAAGCCAACGTTAAGCCATTTATAGGATGATGACGTCACCGTTTCAATTTTCGTTACATCCGTCATCTTGAAAATCCGCAATTTTTATGTTAGAAAATCGGGGAAAATTTTTAAATATCATTAAAAAAAATTATTTAATCGAATAAATAACAAAAATCTTAAAAACCACTTTTGAAGTTATCGTTACGGTCGCCATCTTGGATTATATAAATGTTGCATATTTCGTTACACCCGCCATCTTGGTTGAGTACTATACCATCGTTACACTTTATGTTACGACCACCATATTGGATCCTATTAATGTTGCAATTATCGTTATGGTCGCCATCTTAAAATTTAGACGCCATCTTGAAAATCTGTTATTTTAATGCTAGAGATTCGGGAAAAACTTTAAAAATCATTAAAAAAATTAATCAACCTAATTAAATAATAAAAATATCCTTAAAACCACCGTTGCACTTTTCGTGACGACCGCCATCTTGAAATCACCCGCAGGAGATCATCATGTTTTCGTCCGCTAGAGTGTGCTAATACCATGTTAGTATAAGTATCTAGTCACCAAACCTTTGTCCTTGACCTTGAACTTTGACCTTGACCTTGAACTTTGACCTTGACCTTGAACTTTGCCCTTGAAATTTGACCTTTGCCTTGAACTTAGACCTTTACCTTGAACTTAGACCTTTACCTTGAACTTTGACCTTGACCTTGAAATATGACTTTGGCCTTGAACTTTGACCTTGACCTTGAACTTTTACCTTGACCTTGACTTTGACCTTGACCTTGAAATTTAACCTTGACCTTGAAATTTGACCTGACCTTGAAATTTGACCTTAACCTTGAAATTTGACTTTGTCCTTGAAATTTGACTTTTGTCCTTGTCGACCATCACGGATCCGACATTTTATGTTCAGTACATGCTACCAGGAGCTACCACCTGCCGGAGTACACCATCTTGTGTGTGCACTTGTATTATGGAGTACATTTCCAATTGGATAATTTTATTCTAACCCGCTACAGTGCAGTAATCATTTATTACCGAGGTGCCCCCGCCATCTTGAAATTCGACCGCCATCTTGAAATCATGTAATAATGTAGCTAGAAAAGCGGGAAAAAAATCCAAAATTCATCAAAAAAATCACTCATTAACTTACATATTGATTCGATCCGCTCCAGTCCTTGGTTCGATCTCTAAATGATGCAATAATGTTTAAATTTATGTAAAAAATAATAATTTCAATAAACCATGTTCAAAATTCTAAAAGAGACCTTAAATCCTCTACTACCATTATCCTATCAGACATCAAGACCACCATATTGGAAATTCGTAATTGTAATGCTAGAGATTCGGGAAAAAGTTCAAAATTCATTAAATAAATTTGTTATCTATATACTGATTTATTAGATCGACTAAGGTCCTTGGTTCGATCCCTGACCGATACAAATCAACTTTAATTTTAAAAAAGTACCAGAAAAGTGTAAGGTTCGAGAAATAAAACACCTCAAAGTCTTTTACAAACATAATATTTATTACACAATTTCTATCCTACTACAGAATCACTTGCGAAAGCCAGCAATCTTATAAACATTTAGCCCTGCATAGACGTGCAACGACTACTTCTTAGCTCCAAATGGCTCTAAATGCTCCAAACGGTCTTCAAATGGCTCCAACAGCTCCAACAACCTCCAAATGCTTGACAGCTCCAAATGGCTCCAAATGCTTCAAAAGGCTCCAAATGCTCCAACAGATCCAAAGAAAGGCTCCAAATGCTCCAATAGCCTCCAAATGCTTAACACAGCTCCAAATGGCTCCAACTGCCTCCAAATGCTTAAAACAGCTCCAAATGGCTCCAAATGCTCCAAACGGCTCCAAATGCTCCAAATGTCTCCAAATGGTACAAATGCTCCAAATGTCTCCAAGAGCTCGAAATGCTCCAACAGCTCCAAAAAAGGCTCCAAATGCTCCAACAGCCTCCAAATGCTTAACACAGCTCCAAATTGCACCAAATGCTTGACAGCTCCAAATGGCTCCAAATGCTCCAAACGGCTCCAAATGCTCCAAATGTCTCCAAATGGCACAAATGCTCCAAATGTCTCCAACAGCTCCAAATGCTCCAACAGCTCCAAAAAAGGCACCAAATGCTCCAACAGCCTCCAAATGCTTAACACAGCTCCAAATGGCTCCAAGGCTCCAAACGGCCTCCAAATGTCTCCAACGGCTCCAAATGCTTAACACAGCTCCAAAAAAGGCTCCAAATGCCCCAACAGCCTCCAAATGCTTAACACAGCTCCAAAAAAAGGCTCCTAATGCTCCAATAGCCTCCAAATGCTTAACACAGCTCCAAATGGCTCCAAATGCTTGACAGCTCCAAATGGCTCCAAATGCTCCAAACACTTAACACAGCTCCAAATGGCTCCAAATGCTCCAAACGACCTCCAAATGCTTGACAGATCCAAATGCTCCAAATGGCTCCAAATGCTCCAAATGGCTCCAACGGCTCCAAAAGGCTCCAATTGCTTCAAAAGGCTCCAATTGTTCCAAAAGCTCCATCTTCAATTGGTTCCAATTGATTCCAATTACTTTTCTTATCGAAAATGGCATGATTACTAACATGTCTTTATTAGTATACATTTTGACTGGCAGTGGTAACGTATTTTGCACCTTTAAGTTATAAGTTTTATTTAGAAATCAGATTTCGATAAATGGTAGATACCATTTGGAAAGAAAATATATTAATTTATCCTCAAGTTTATGCACATACATTTAATTTAAGCCATTATTGTATGAAGCCAGCTTCCCTCAGTTCTTTGAGTATGAAGGATACTTCTTTAATGTTCGAATAGTTTCCTGCACAAAACGATTCATGTAGTAGTCGTAGCCTGTCAACCAATATGTAAGGATCTTCCCATGAGGTATAATCAATCTCTTCTGCTGCGTTCATCCTTGCATGTTTATAATAAATATTATTATCTCTGGTGTCTTTCGTTTTAACACCAACCTCAAGGTCACTTTCGTCATCGTGCCAGTGATTATCACAAGCTTAATCAGGATAATTTATTTTATTACGACGTATCCATCGTTTTGGTCTCAAACCACCATCACAGTTTTCGCTCTTGCATGCTTTTGGTGCTTCAGCAAAGTACTCAATCATGTCAGCTTTAGATGTGTCAGCACAGTCTTCGTTCATGCCAGCTTCTGATGTGTCACCACAGTCTTCAATCATGTCAGCACCACAAACTTGATCAGGATAATTTATTTTATTACGTCGTTTCCATCGTTTTGGTCTCAGACCGCCATCACAGTCTTCGATCTTGCCTGCTTTAGTTGCTTCAGTACAGTACTCAATCATGTCAGCCTCAGATGTGTCACCACAATCTTCAATCATGCCCGCTTCAGATGATTCATCAAAGTCTTCGACCTTGTAAGCTTCAGATGGTTCTCCATCTTTCTCATTTTCATGGAGACGACTAGATATTGGAGTAAATATATTTTCATTTCTAATGTGGTTACAACTTCCTTCGTTTGTTTTAAATTTTAAATTATTATCTTGATCTAGATCAGTAATTTTAGCATTAGCTTTTTCGCCTTCGTTCCTCTTCCGCGATGTTGTAGCCCAGTCTTCGTTATCTTTATTCATCTTAATTGTTCAGGTCTTGTAATGTCTATCCAAGTAATATCTTCTACCAAAGGATTTCTGACACTGACTGCAATGAAATGGTTTTTGACAAGGACCCAAATTACACTCGCTTCTCTCATGTCGTTTAGCATTCTTTCTCAAGGTAAACACCTTGCTACAGTATCTACAGTGATGACGTTTCGATACAGCATCAAATCCCGAATCAGGATTCATATTAGTTACTGAGACTAATGCCAGATGCAAACTAAGAGTTTTAAATTAGATATATTACTTAAATAGATTTTTTAATTATTTCATCAGCGAGAATTAATTTATCTCATTCAAAGGTACTTGTTGCAAGTAGTTCTGCTTTTCAACAACAGATGTCGCTACATGTTACTTGCAGGTAAATAATATTTAGTTCTTTTATGCGGGATGCGGGATGCTCACTAACGATCGCAATAGAACGATGGCTTCGCTAGACTCCAAGGAGAAGGAAGTTCGTCCATCCTGTTAGTGCTTCTTAGATTTCTCAGAGATAATTTGACTGAGTAATGATATATATATTTTTTAAATTTCCACCTGATAAAAATATTACAAGTGATGATTAAGTAGCAGAAGTTCACTAATTATATGCAACCTTGAATAAAAAATGACATGCTTCATTAAGTAAAAAAATCCTTCATGCAGAGATAAATTCCTCATCAGTAACCAGAAGCACTCGGAGAAAACCATCAGATGTCTAGTCAGGAATAATCAGAAGCACCCAGAGAAAACCATCAAAATACTGTCAAGAATAATCAGGAGCACACGGAGAAATCCACCATAATACTGTCAAGAATAAACTGGAGCACACGGAGAAAACCGCCATAATATTGACAAGAATAATCGGAAGCACACGGAGAAAACCGCCACAAGTTTTCTTTGATATCATAAAATTTTCAGGAAAAAATAATAATAAATAAAAATAAATTAATAAAAAATTTTAAAAAATAAAATAAAAAAATACATAAAATTCTGGCTTGTACTAGAACTATATCTTTGTTCAACAATGAGAAGTTCACAAGCTAGCAGAATCTGTTTATGTATTTTTTTATTTTATTTTTTAAAATTTTTTATTAATTTATTTTTATTTATTATTATTTTTTCCTGAAAATTTTATGATATCAAAGAAAACTTGTGGCGGTTTTCTCCGTGTGCTTCCGATTATTCTTGTCAATATTATGGCGGTTTTCTCCGTGTGCTCCAGTTTATTCTTGACAGTATTATGGTGGTTTTCTCCGTGTGCTCCTGATTATTCTTGACAATATTTTGATGGTTTTCTCTGGGTGCTTCTGATTATTCCTGACTAGACATCTGATGGTTTTCTCCGAGTGCTTCTGGTTACTGATGAGGAATTTATCTCTGCATGAAGGATTTTTTTACTTAATGAAGCATGTCATTTTTTATTCAAGGTTGCATATAATTAGTGAACTTCTGCTACTTAATCATCACTTGTAATATTTTTATCAGGTGGAAATTTAAAAAATATATATATCATTACTCAGTCAAATTATCTCTGAGAAATCTAAGAAGCACTAACAGGATGGACGAACTTCCTTCTCCTTGGAGTCTAGCGATGCCATCGTTCGATTGGGATCGTTAGTGAGCATCCCGCATCCCGCATAAAAGAACTAAATATTATTTACCTGCAAGTAACATGTAGCGACATCTGTTGTTGAAAAGCAGAACTACTTGCAACAAGTACCTTTGAATGAGATAAATTAATTCTCGCTGATGAAATAATTAAAAAAATATATTTAAGTAATATATCTAATTTAAAACTCTTAGTTTGCATCTGGCATTAGTCTCAGTAACTAATATGAATCCTGATTCGGGATTTGATGCTGTATCGAAACGTCATCACTGTAGATACTGTAGCAAGGTGTTTACCTTGAGAAAGAATGCTAAACGACATGAGAGAAGCGAGTGTAATTTGGGTCCTTGTCAAAAACCATTTCATTGCAGTCAGTGTCAGAAATCCTTTGGTAGAAGATATTACTTGGATAGACATTACAAGACCTGTACAATTAAGATGAATAAAGATAACGAAGACTGGGCTACAACATCGCGGAAGAGGAACGAAGGCGAAAAAGCTAATGCTAAAATTACTGATCTAGATCAAGATAATAATTTAAAATTTAAAACAAACGAAGGAAGTTGTAACCACATTAGAAATGAAAATATATTTACTCCAATATCTAGTCGTCTCCATGAAAATGAGAAAGATGGAGAACCACCTGAAGCTTACAAGGTCGAAGACTTTGATGAATCATCTGAAGCTGGCATGATTGAAGATTGTGGTGACACATCTGAGGCTGACATGATTGAGTACTGTACTGAAGCACCTAAAGCAGGCAAGATCGAAGACTGTGATGGTGGTCTGAGACCAAAACGATGGAAACGACGTAATAAAATAAATTATCCTGATCAAGTTTGTGGTGCTGACATGATTGAAGACTGTGGTGACACATCTGAAGCTGGCATGAACGAAGACTGTGCTGACACATCTAAGGCTGACATGATTGAGTACTGTGCTGAAGCACCAAAAGCATGCAAGAGCGAAAACTGTGATGGTGGTTTGAGACCAAAACGATGGAAACGTCGTAATAAAATAAATTATCCTGATCAAGCTTGTGATAATCACTGGCACGATGACGAAAGTGACCTTGAGGTTGGTGTTAAAACGAAAGACACCAGAGATAATAATATTTATTATAAACATGCAAGGATGAACGCAGCAGAAGAGATTGATTATACCTCATGGGAAGATCCTTACATATTGGTTGACAGGCTACGACTACTACATGGATCGCTTTGTGCAGGAAACTATTCGAACATTAAAGAAATATCCTTCATACTCAAAGAACTGAGGGAAGCTGGCTACATACAATAATGGCTTAAATTAAATGTATGTGCATAAACTTGAGGATAAATTAATATATTTTCTTTCCAAATGGTATCTACCATTTATCGAAATCTGATTTCTAAATAAAACTTATAACTTAAAGGTGCAAAATATGTTACCACTGCCAGTCAAAATGTATACTAATAAAGACATGTTAGTAATCATGCCAAGTTCGATAAGAAAAGTAATTGGAATCAATTGGAACCAATTGAAGATGGAGCTCTTGGAACAATTGGAGCCTTTTGAAGCAATTGGAGCCTTTTGGAGCCGTTGGAGACATTTGGAGAATATGGAGCCATTTGGAGCATTTGGAGCTGTCAAGCATTTGGAGGTCGTTTGGAGCATTTGGAGCCATTTGGAGCTGTGTTAAGCGTTTGGAGCATTTGGAGCGATTTGGAGCTGTCAAGCATTTGGAGCCATTTGGAGCTGTGTTAAGCATTTGGAGGCTATTGGAGCATTTGGAGCCTTTTTTTGGAGCTGTGTTAAGCATTTGGAGGCTGTTGGAGCATTTGGAGCCTTTTTTGGAGCTGTGTTAAGCATTTGGAGCCGTTGGAGACATTTGGAGGCCGTTTGGAGCCTTGGAGCCATTTGGAGCTGTGTTAAGCATTTGGAGGCTGTTGGAGCATTTGGAGCCTTTTTTGGAGCTGTTGGAGCATTTGGAGCTGTTGGAGACATTTGGAGCATTTGTGCCATTTGGAGACATTTGGAGCATTTGGAGCCATTTGGAGCATTTGGAGCCATTTGGAGCTGTCAAGCATTTGGAGCCATTTGGAGCTGTGTTAAGCATTTGGAGGCTATTGGAGCATTTGGAACCTTTTTTTTGAGCTGTGTTAAGCATTTGGAGGCTGTTGGAGCATTTGGAGCCTTTTTTGGAGCTGTGTTAAGCATTTGGAGCTGTTGGAGACATTTGGAGGCCGTTTGGAGCATTTGGAGCCATTTGGAGCTGTGTTAAGCATTTGGAGGCTGTTGGAGCATTTGGAGCCGTTTGGAGCATTTGGAGCCATTTGGAGCTGTTTTAAGCATTTGGAGGCAGTTGGAGCCATTTGGAGCTGTGTTAAGCATTTGGAGGCTGTTGGAGCATTTGGAGCCTTTTTTGGAGCTGTTGGAGCATTTGGAGCCATTTGGAGCTGTTTTAAGCATTTGGAGGCAGTTGGAGCCATTTGGAGCCTGTTTGGAGAATTTGGAGCCATTTGGAGCTGTGTTAAGCATTTGGAGGCTATTGGAGCATTTGGAGCCTTTTTTTGGAGCTGTTGGAGCATTTGGAGCCTTTTGAAGCATTTGGAGCCATTTGGAGCTGTCAAGCATTTGGAGGTTGTTGGAACTGTTGGAGCCATTTGAAGACCGTTTGTAGCATTTGGAGCCATTTGAAGACCGTTTGTAGCATTTGGAGCCATTTGGAGCTAAGAAGTAGTCGTTGCACGTCTATGAAGCTCTAAATGATAATAAGATTGCTGGCTTTCGCAAGTGATTCTGTAGTAGGATAGAAATTGTGTAATAAATATTATGTTTGTAAAAGACTTTGATGTGTTTTATTTCTCGAACCTTACACTTTTCTGGTACTTTTTTTAAATTAAAGTTGATTTGTATCGGTCAGGGATCGAACCAAGGACCTTAGTCGATCTAATCAATCAGTATATAGATAACAAATTTATTTAATGAATTTTGAACTTTTTCCCGAATCTCTAGCATTACAATTACGAATTTCCAATATGGTGGTCTTGATGTCTGATAGGATAATGGTAGTAGAGGATTTAAGGTCTCTAAGAATTTTGAACATGGTTTATTGAAATTATTATTTTTTACATAAATTTAAACATTATTGCATCATTCAGGGATCGAACCAAGGACTGGAGCGGATCGAATCAATATGTAAGTTAATGAGTGATTTTTTTGATGAATTTTGGATTTTTTCCCGCTTTTCTAGCTACATTATTACATGATTTCAAGATGGCGGTCGAATTTCAAGATGGCGGGGGCACCTCGGTAATAAATGATTACTGCACTGTAGCGGGTTAGAATAAAATTATCCAGATGGAAATGTACTCCATAATACAAGTACACACACAAGATGGTGTACTCCGGCAGGTGGTAGCTCCTGGTAGCATGTACTGAACATAAAATGTCGGATCCATGATGGTCGACAAGGACAAAAGTCAAATTTCAAGGACAAAGTCAAATTTCAAGGTCAAGGTCAAATCTCAAGGTCAAGGTCAAATTTCAAGGTCAATGTTCAAGGTCAAGGTCAAAGTTCAAGGTCAAGGACAAAGGTGTGGTGACTAGATACTTATACTAACATGGTATCAGCACACTCTAGCGGACGAAAACATGATGATCTCCAGCGGGTGATTTCAAGATGGCGGTCGTCACGAAAAGTGCAACGGTGGTTTTAAGGATATTTTTATTATTTAATTAGGTTGATTAATTTTTTTAATGATTTTTAAATTTTTTCCCGAATCTCTAGCATTAAAATTACGGATTTTCAAGATGGCGTCTAAATTTTAAGATGGCGACCATAACGATAATTGCAACATTAATAGGATCCAATATGGTGGTCGTAACATAAAGTGTAACGATGGTATAGTACTCAACCAAGATGGCGGGTGTAACGAAATATGCAACATTTATATAATCCAAGATGGCGACCGTAACGATAACTTCAACAGTGGTTTTTAAGATTTTTATTATTTATTCGATTAAATAATTTTTTTTAATGATTTTTAAAAATTTTCCCCGATTTTCTAACATAAAAATTGCGGATTTTCAAGATGACGGATGTAACGAAAATTGCAACGGTGACGTCATCATCCTATAAATGGCTTAACGTTGGCTTGAGTTAAGGATGCTTAAGGCAGTTTTAGGAATTTTCAGCCGCTGGGATTTTTAAGGAATAAAACGGGAAATTTTCCCTCGAAACGGGAATTTTTCCCTCGAAAACGGGAAATTTTTTCTTAAAACGGGAAATTTTGAGTCATTTTGAGTAATTTTTGAGGAATTTTGAGGGATTTTTGCCGCCGTGTCGTCACAAATCCAAGATGGCGGACGCCGACACCACCACCACATCCTGCATCCTGATCTCGGAGCCCCTATTATATACTACTGTGATGGCAAAATTTTTCTCGATTTTCTAGTATAAAAGTTACTGATTTTCTAAACCGTGGCCCTAACGAAAATTGAAACGGTTATGTCATAATATTCAAAATGACGGAAAGTTCTAGAAAACAAAATGGTAGAAAATTATAGAAAAAAATTTCAAAGTGAAATTTAAAATGGCAGATTCCAAAATGACGGATCCAAGAGGGCCACCGGAGTCCAGTTCAAATGTTAAGGTCACAGGTCAAGTTCAAAGTCAAAACCAAAATCATCCACGATGGTCACCATGACGTCACAATGCAAGATGGCTCCTCGGAACGGCCAATGAGCTGTATAAATACCCAGGTTCATGAAGGGCGCCGAGAAGTCCACCGCTGATCCCCGGCTGTAGGTGATCGTGAGGTCGCAGATGCCCATGTCAGCTCTCTGTAAAGTAGCCAAGCATGTGTGTAAAACTTCTGCAGCAAGTCTCTGGCAAATTTAATACGTATGAAATCGTTCAATATCACACTAATCGAGACAAAAAATAGTTTTGAATAACATTTTAGTCATCTTCGAAACAATTTTCAATTGGGATGCAATTTCATTTGCAATAAATGTGATTGAAATTTTCAAATTTTTACTGACGGTAATAAATCTTACCCTGCTAATAACTTCTCCCATGATCCCGTTCCACTGTCCAGTTTCTGTGTTCAATTTTCCATGCTGATTATCCTGCACTATTTTAAACTCATATGCCTTAAAATGACAGAATTTCGCTACTGCGTCGATCAGGTCCAGGGAGAAGCCTTCGAAGCGGTCATTGCCCGAAGCACTTCGGTTCTTCCAGTCGAGGTACGGTTTCCCCTGAAACAATATACAAGCATGTTGAACATGAGAGCAGTACCACCACCGCCACAATGACGCTGCGTGCTTGGCCGGATTCGGTCGGCCGCGCATCGACACGGAGGCAGCGAAGCTATAGCTGTATCCGAATATACATAGCACAGACAACCGCACATCGCGTGGAGTGGGATGGGGTCTTTGACCGACCTCTCTGACGTCACGACGGTCATTTTGGACTTAAAAAATTACTCATAATTACTCAGAATTAAATTAAAATGACTCAAAATTCCTAGAAAAAAAAATCCATTTTCGTGGGATAATATTCCGTTTTGAGGGAAAATTTACTGTTTATTGTTCTTAAAAATTACAGCGCTTGAAATGTCCATATTGAGTTTTAAGAATCCATATCTACAGCCTCCTATAGCCTCTGATGACGTAATGGATTATGACGGCATCTTTTCAATTTTCGTTACGGCTGCCATCTTGAATTTACGTAATTATTATCAGTTTTTAATAGAAAAAATTTTAAAATCTAAAAAAATTTCAATTATCAAATTTTAATATAAAAAATATGTAGAAGTCGCAATTTCGTCCATCATTCGAGCCTGGTGAAGACAAAAATTAAAATGACAACAGATCCTTCCTCCACGGAGGCCACAGTCTGACAGACATCCCACCACTAATGCCATAGTATGTATATCGCTAGCTAGTGTGACATCATATCTGCCATCTAGAAATACTATAATTATTATACGACTTTAATGAAAATATCTAAAATTTATGAAACAAATAATCAAAAGATTATTTTAAGACACACTTGAAGTTGCGTTATGGTCGCCATCTTGGATTCTAGAAAGTTGCAAGTTTCGTTATGTCCGCCATATTGGTTGTGTATGACATAATCGTTGCGCATTTCGTTATGGACACTATCTTGGATTATAGATTGTTGCATTTTTTTATGCTCCACCATCTTGAAAGCCCGTAGTTTTATGTTAGAAAATCGGGAAAAAATTTTAAATTCATAAAAAATGTAATCAAAGTTTAATAAAATAATATTTAAAACACGCACATTTGTCCTTGGTTAGAGCTTGGTGAAGACAAAAATAAAAAATGACAACTGATCCTTCCTCCACGGAAGCCACTGGCAGTCAGACCTCCCACCACTAATGCCTAGGTATATATATATCGTCAGCTAGTATAACGTAATGTCCGCCATCTTGTTTTCATGTGCTGGAGGCTGTTATCTTGTATTCGTCTGCTAGAGTGTGCTACCATCATTTTAGTTTAAAATTTTTCCACTAGAAAGCAGTATTCATTTATTATTATTGAGGTACCCACCACCTTGAAATATGGGCGCCATCTTGGCATTGTGTAATTTGTTACCATGTTGGTAACTGCCTCAACCGTGTGTTTTTACTTGCTGATCACATTATTTGTTTTATATTTATTTAATTTCTTTTTATATTTAATTAATTTAATTTTCTTTTTTTGTACTTAATTGGTAAATTTAATTCCGTGAATTTTTCTGAATTTGCACTGTCGAGCTAGCAAGTATTAAGTTGGTACTCTATACTGCACACTTTCGGTAATGTTCGGGCCGAGCCGAAGATGTCCGAGTGGAAGGCTCCGAGTGAAGACCGCGAGGAAGCGGGACTGCTCGATGTGACGCCGGAGTGGACGTACCGCAAGGGACGAGTGCCTACGCTGAACGAGCGTGGAGGTTGCGACAGCTGGGCCGCGGTGGAGAGACGCGAGGCGATGGACAGAGCTGGTGCCCCGGGGTGGTCAAGTGCCACGGCAGCGGCGGACTCGCTGCGACTCTGAATGTAAGACTAGAGACCCTTATTTATTTTCTGGTGATGGTTCGCCTGGACGGAATGTGGAGAAAATAAATTACAATTTGACTTATTGCTACGTGAAACGATCGTGACTGCGTCTAACGTCATGTGCTAACGTGATTAATATTATCTACAAACTTTAATTACTTCTGAATATACGTGCTCGATATAGCTCTATATATTGGTGCAAAAACAATATGGAAAATACCGTTCGGTAAAAATTGCCATATAGACATTTTGTTAGAACTTTCATAATAATATTTCCTTTTTTTAGTAAATCCATGCGCATGGTGCTGTTGCTATTATATACCCTGTATCACTTATTACTTTTTCATGTCAGAGCTAATTGTATATTCTTATTGTACGGCGTCATCACGCGCGGTGATAGTATTGCAGTAAACCCTTACACCGTACGTCTTTATGAGCTTTACTTTACGTATGGAGCCCCATTGACCCCCTTCAATTGTTGTTTATAGTATCATTTTTTGAATCCCATACACACATGACGGGGAAAGGGCACGTATAAGAAATTTTTCTCTTTTTTCTTTTGCTTCCCTGTGGCGGTGTGTGTGGAAGGTTTTTTGTACACCCCGGTAGAGATCAAGGTTTTTGAGATTGCTGAAGGCCGGAGTTACAAATTATTGAGCTAGAAATTTTGGAAAAATGCCAAAATTCATTATATAAATCGCTTGTTTATTTACTGATTAATTAGAACGAATCCTGTCCTTGGTTCGATCCCTGGGTGATGCAGAAAATTCAATCTTATATAAATAATAATAATTTCAAAAAATATGGTAGAAAGTCTTAAAAGAGGCTTAGGTTCCTCTACAACCAGCCTCCTATAAGCAGTTATATCCACCATCTTGAAAATACATAATAATTAACCTAGAAATCCGGTAATAATTCTAAAATTCATCTAATAATCACTCATTAATATAATGATTTAATCGATGTATTCCTGTCCATGGTTCGATTCTTGGTCAATGCAAAAAAGGTAATTTAATTAAAAATACCTCAAAAGTGACAAGTTCGAAAATAAAATGCTGCAAGTTCTTTTGCAAACATAAATTTTATAATATAATTTAAACTCTACTACAGTGACACTTACTAAAGTAAGCAATCTTATAAACATTTAATTATGCATTGTCTTGAACTGACTAATTCTTAGCTCCAGTCGGTTTACAGAGACCAACTAGATTCTTTGCCCACATAGTTTTTTTTTTCCGACAGAGATTCTAGATACTATATTAAACAGACTGCTTCACATTGTCGAAATTGTAAATGGGAGTATTCACTGTCTTGAATGCATTATTCTTCACGATGTCCTCAAAAAGATATGGTTAGCAATATACTAAGTCGAACCACAAGTTATATTTCAAAGGTCCGTATGTAGCTACTTCATCAATCAGTAAGCTGATTAATAATGTTCTGCCATTTTTGTAACGAACGCTGGATTGCAGAAAACACTCAAAAATGAATTATTAAATTAAGGTTTTGGAAGCGTCAGCCCAGAAAACAAAACAACAACAACAATAATCACAGAGGTGCCCAGACTTCGTACAAAAGAATTTTATTTATAACCTCCTATCAACTCTAGGAGGCTATGTGGATCGGGGATGAGTAATAATGAAATAACAAGACTGGTGGTTTGATTTATATAACTGCCCTTTTACTAAAATAATTTACTTAGGTTTTTTTGTATCATTTAATTACACATGTATTAAAATATATTAATCACAACAAGGAGGGAGCCCCGGGGCAACAAAATATATATAAAAATAAAACTATAATACATCTTGACTTGACACTGGTTTTAAATGAGCTCGAAGGCTCAAAAGAAAGAAACAATTACATTGTGTTTTTAATTTTCTTTTCAAATGAAATTTAATTATATCCTGTGTCCTGGCACCGGAGGTTTTGGCAGATTAAAGTCCAGAAGGAATCATTTTGTGAAAACTTGGATGTAAACTTGGATATAAACTTGGAGTTAAACTTGGAGTTAAACTTGGAGATAAACTTGGAGATAAACTTGGAGATAAACCTGGAGCTAATTTTGGACCTCAACATAGACCCCGCCTGCAACCAAAGTCCCAAATTACTTAGACTGGTTAGCAGGCGGCTAAGTCTGGGCAAGACTATGCCCAGGGAAAGGCAAAAAAAAAAGGGGGGGGGGGGAGGTATGACGACCACTTACCCAAAACAGCAGAGTGAAGTCATGTAGGCTGGCTGCAGGAGCAGAGAAGGCAGCTCGCGGCACGGAAGTTCGCGGTAGTCATGTTGAGAGATAATGAAATAATTAGATTAGCAAAAAAACTATTACAGGAACAAAATTTAAAAATAAGAAGATTGAGGCCTCTATGCCTTGACGTTGGCGACTACATGACGTAGTGTTGAGTCTTGGTCGAACAACAGAGATTGACTCTCGCGGATCGCGACGCGTGGTCCGCACAGACCAGATGCTGCCCGCCGAATCTTCGAAAATGGCTTCGGGGCGCCTAATTAAAGGAAGCAACTGCCCCCAGCCAAAGAAGGGGGGGGGGGGGGGGAGTGGTGATTGCCCGACGGTGTCCGGGAACGCCCGAAGGGGCGAAGCAGACTGCAAAATGTTCGCCGCGCTCTCACACGAGTCACCGGCGAACTAAGATCGCAATCGCACTGCGACTGCTGCCAAGGTCGATTGTGACAAGCTGTCTCTTATTGGAGGGATGAGTAGTGCACTCTGCTGGCCAAGACGAGAACCTGCCTGGAGAGTTACAGAAACGTCTTCTAGAGTGCAGTGGGCGCGCTCGCGACCAGCTCACAAACAAGGTTAGGGATTTTTCCCGCCGCTAGACTTCGCTGAGGGCTCTGTTTGACTAGGGCGAATGTCCTTGAAGAGACAATGTCCCCGCCTGGGTTCACTGGGGGTCTATGCTCCGGGTTGGAGTTCCCGTGAAGCCACAGGTGGGTGATGAGAGGATTGGGGTTTAAATTTGCTAAATCGCCTGGGAAAGGCGTCATGTGGACCGTCCCGAGGCTTCGCCGCTGGCTGTAACCTAGTCCAGTACGTGCTGGCAAAACCCTAACCTATGCTTGCCTCCGAGAAATGAAAGTTGCTAGCAGTGGGCTTGGGGTAGCGTTCGCTAGCACGAAAAGTCATCCTGTTACATGGAGAAAACATGACGCGAACCGCGGCCGAGATGCAGCGATAGCCAATCGTCAGCAAACAGTATCTAATTGAATCCTGCGAACAAGCGCAGGTGCACTGGGTTGCACAAGATTACGTTGGCGCATACAGTAATGGAAACAAAATTAAATGAAACTTAAAAATGCAAATTTATTATTTGTTTTCCTTCTTTAAAAATAAAAATTAAATTTAAATTGTACATTTGTACCTGAAAGTGGCACTGAAACGACACAGACTTCCCCCCTGAAAGACGGAGTCAGGGTGGCCAACTTGAGCCACAAAAAACCTAAGTGACTTACCCTGTACCAGGATCTACTGTAGTAAACTACTTACAACCGATTAAATTTCTTACACTTTTAAATAAGAGCTAAAACTTACAGATAACTTATTGACTAAGTGGGGCCACATAAAACTAGGCATCTTAAGATAACACTTCTTAACTTAAATATCTTATGAACTAGTACCATTGTTTTATTTTTATTTATAATTAGGACCTAGGAATTTTTCTTGAAATATCAACACTGTGTGTTAAGATTGGCATGCCGGAGTATAAGCGCTGTTCCTTGTGTAAGGAAAGTAGTGAAGAGTGCCCTTACTTCATGTCAGGGTGCACCTTCTTCACTTGGGAGATGTGTGTGCGCGCGTGAAATTCGCCAGAACTCGGGTTGGCTAGAGCGACGGTTACTGGCGTGAGGAATCGTTGTATCTGCCAGGGCCATTCCAACGATACGAAAGCTTGGCTGATCGCTTGTCGATAGCCTTGCTTAAGGTGTGTGCCTTGCACAGCACCAAATCAGCTAGTCTGTAGGGATTGGGAGAACGTTTTCTGTTATATTTCTGTCTACTTGCCTCATGGGCTAAGTGCAGGTTTCTACGAGCTCTACTCCAGACTTCCTTAATGTTCCTTGGGTCGTCTGGTAGTAACTCTTTCAAAGACCATTGATTAGAGAGTGGGGTGTTGGGCTGGTAGGTAAACATGAGTTCAAACGGTGTTGTTTTGTGACCTTCATGTCTGGCCGAATTGAAAGCCAATTGTAACCACACGAGGTTAGAGTCCCATTTATCCTGCGAGTTCGCATGAAATGCTATGACAGCAGATCGGAGGTTTCTGTTGAAACGCTCCGCATGCTAAGGCTGGGGATAGTATGGTGTAGTGGTTACATGTTGTATTCCGTGTGAAAAACACATGTTTTTGAAAAGAGTCGATTTAAAGTTTATGTCATTATCGGAAACGATGATGGAAGGAACTCCAGAAATTTTGAAAATGTTTTGTAGGGCTCGAATGGTAATTTCGGCCGTGGCTCTTCTGACTGGAATTAGCCAAACGAATTTTGAAAAGGCGTCTACGCATACCAAAAGCATTGTATTTCCGTCCTTTGATCTTGGGAAGGGTCCCACAAAATCTATGAAAAGCTTTTGCATGGGCCTTTTGGCCACGGCAGAACTTAAATAGCCGAACTGGGTCTGCTGCGCAGGTATACTCAATGCAAATAATTTGCACAGTTTTATCCTTTGAGTAATATCCTTGTGCATCCCGTCCCAGATAAAATTACTACGGATATTTTCAATAGTTTCTAAAATTCCTAAATGTGCGCCCAAAGGTGACGAGTGGTAATACTGAAAAACCATGTCCCTGAGATTTTGAGGTAGGGCTATTCTGAAACTTTTTCCTTGTTGTGTCCTTCGGTAAAGTATGCCTTTTGAAAGTTTGTAATATTTTGGAGGTGAGCCTGATTTTATTTGGTTAATTATGTCTGACAATTGTGGATCAGAATTTTGATTTGATTGTATGTCGGAAAATGCTAGTGGAAAATCTGTTAACAATGTGTGGCAGGCAATGAGATTATTTTCCTGAATATCGGAGTTGGAATGGTTCTCGAACATTCGAGAAAGAGTGTCTGCCACGGTGTTTTGTGAACCACGAATATGTTGGATGTTGAATTTGAGGGAAGCAATTTTTACAATCCAGCGACCTAATTTACCTAATTGCTTCGGATGGGCTAAAAGCCAAGCAAGGGCCTGATTGTCTGTTTCTAGTAGAAATTCTTTATGTTCTAGATATGGCCGAAACTTATCTATGCCGAAAACTACGGTAAGGCACCCAAGTTCGTATACCGAGGAGGCTTTTCTCTCCTGGTGTGTTAGGGTGCGGGAGGCAAAAGCTGCCTGCAACCATCGAATTCTTGGGATAACACTGCACCAATGGCCACACTGGATGCATCGGTTTGCAGAATGAAAGACATACTGAAATCAGCCATTCGGAGCACTGGAGGGCTAGCTATTGCCTGTTTTACGAAATCAAAGGCTTTGTCCTGTTCTGGACCCCAATTGAAAACTGAATTTTTCTTACGTAAAGCATTCAGTGGTGCTGCATGCTCAGCAAAATTAGGTATGAATTTAGCGTAGAAATTTGCCATGCCGATAAATCTGGAAATGCCTTTAGCATCTTTAGGGGGTTGGAAATCCTTTATCACTTGTGTGCGACTTGGGCCTATGGTTACTCCTCGACTTGAAATCAGGTGTCCGAGGAAAGAAATTTCCTGCACTGCAAATTTTACCTTCTTTGTATTGACCGTTAGGCCGTCTTTACTTAGTCGCTCAAGAACTTCTTGCAAATGAGCAATATGCTCTTCAAATTTTCTGAATAAACAACAACGTCATCAAGATAATTAAAAACGAATTTGAATTTCAGGTCGCCGAAAATTTGGTCTAGAAGGCGTGTTAACACTTGCGCGCCTGTGGCTAGACCAAAAGGTACTACTTTGTATTGGTAGAGATTCCACGGAACGCAGAAACCTGTGACGTGTTTTGACTCTGGAGTTAGTGGTATTTGATGATAGGCCGAGTTGAGGTCAAACACACTGAAAAATTTGGCTTTACTGAACCAGTGACATGCCGAATTTAGATCTGGTAATGGTGTCATTTCTACTTCAATTTGACGGTTTACAAGGCGAAAATCGACCACCATGCGGTGACCTTGACCTTGATCTTTGGGTATCAAAAATGCCGGGGAGGCGAAACTGGAGGTGGAAGGTTCGACGACATCTTTGTCTAACAAATTCTGTATGTGATCCCGCATTATCTGCATTTTAGGTTCTAATAATTGATACGGATGACACCTTACTGGGGTTTTGTCCAAAAGCTTAATTTTATATTGTGTGAGATAGGTGCGTCCTAATTTTTCACTCAAAATGTCGGGAAAGTTCATGCATAACTTTTATATTTCTTGTCTATGTTCGGAGTTAAGGTGGGTTAGTGAAATGTTGTTTTCACCTTTAGCATCTCCGTGAATGGCATCTACATTGCTCTGACAGTTTGCGTCAGGTGACACAAAAGAAACAAAAACTTGGTTGTTAAATTTGAAGTGAAATTTTCGTGCTTTCAAATCAATTATCATGCCTGTTTTAACAATGAAATCTGAACCAAAAATTAAATCTGTAGCTAAATCATCTGCTACTAAGAATGGGAAAGTCCAAAAAAACAAGTGGATTTTTACTTTAACAAGGACAATGCGATTTATTTTCAAAGGCTGTTCAGCAGCTGTAAAACACTGTATTTCTATTGGCTCTACCTTTTGAGTCAAACGGTCCTGTTGTAATTTCCTGAACAGCTGGCCTGACACGAATGATCGCACGGATCCAGTATCAATTAGACCTGGGACTTCTTGTTTTCCAATTGTTGTGTTTGCGTAGGGCAAAACTGTGGGTAGATTGGCGAAAATGTTATGACATGTTCGTTTGTCAGTCGTGAGAGGACAGTTACATTTCTTACACCTGGGCGTAACAGTGTTGCTATGATCAGTTTGTTTTCTTTTGTTAATTCTGACTTTCTTGTTTGTTTTGTGTTTTTGTTTTCTTTGTTTATTTTTCCACCGATTTGGGGAAGCTGTGTTTTGTTGTTGTGATTTGTTACTGTCAGATTTATTATTTACGTTTGTGTGGGAGCAAATATTTCTTACAGTAGTTTGGTGTGCTGGCTCAGAGAGGATTCTTTCTGGCCAGTGATTTACACGTTTATTGAATTTTTAGAATAGAGAAAATTTGGCCGATAGTTTGTTGTACGACACTGTTCGATGTAGTGCCCAGACTTCTTACAGTATCTACAAACCGGTATGCCCTCATCTTTGTACTGGGGCTTAGCAAAGGGTTCAGAGTTGTGCCTTGGTTGGAATTGTTTATTAGAAAATTGCTGTTTATTTTCTTTTCCTGTCCATGCGTTGTTGTGGGCGTAGGAATTAGCTTCTCGATTTCGCTGGTGGTCAGCGTATTCTACGTTTGTGTTGGAGATACACAGGCGGTCAAGCTCGGCAAAGTTTTGCGGTCGAGACTGGAAAACTTCCCGCGAAGTTTCCTGCGGATTAATTCCATCAAAGATGTTTGAAACTATCTCGTTCTCAGACACTCGTAACCGAAGAATTTGTGCAGCTAGTTTGATGTCTGCTATGAATTTTGGTAAGGCTTCCCTTCTTTGTTGTAGCCTGTTGTACCATTCCAGTCTGATGTTGGTCATCAAACGGGCTGGAATAAAATCATTTAGTACGTCTTCGTGAAATTGGTCAAATGAATAATTTTGCTCAATTGCGAGCATAACTCGCTCGATCAAGGGTGGTTGTGTGAAGGGGAAAATGATTTCCAGCAGTTCCCGGTCTGGAATATTAGCCTTTTGTTTGATTCTGAGTAAATGCTTGAGGAACTCGATTAGGCTCCTGGGCTCCAATCCAGTGGTTTCCTTGAAATTGGCTAAGAGCCTCTCCACGGGATGTGGAATCTTAGCATAGAAATTGCCTCCAGCTGCTTGATTGGAGGTAGAAAATACAGGTACTGGGTTCGGTGCTGGGGTAGAGGATGGAGGTGGGGCTGGTTGAGGTTGAGGTTGATTTTGAGGTTCATATACCTGCGGGGCCAATGGCAGGTATGTGGTGGCAGGGCTGATGTATGGAAGTTGCGACTCTACCCGGCCACCGGGTGGCACAGATGCTGCATGTGGCAGCGTAGCTGTCAGGGCAGAAGGAAAGGCTATAAGTGGCGAAGCTGACCTTCCAATGGCCGAGGAGGTGGGGTGGGCTTCCGGGGAGGTCTGAAGGGATGAAAAGGCGGACCTGAATTCACGATAGGAGTTGAAAATGGTGGGTGAGGTGGAGGGTAGGTATATGGGTTGGGGCCTGTGGAAAGGGTGAGCTGTGAACGATTGAATGGGATGAGTATATGTAACATTGGTGCTCAGGTGAGTACCAGTCGCCATGATAGTCGCGGAGGGAAACTGCAAGTTAATGGATGTAGGGGTGGTGACAGGGAATGCCTGACGGCGTGGTGTTACGGGGGGCGATGGAGGGGGAGAGGTTAAAGGAGGGGGGGGGGTAGGGAATGAGCTACCTCCGGTTTGCATTTGTTTTGGAGGTGGCTGTACTTGAGTGTCAGTTACTCCTCCTGCCACTGCCTCTACGGGTTCAAGTAATCCTTGATCTATTGCGGCTAGTTTGCTCCGCAATTGGAAGGTTAGACCAGGGATCTGTTGCCTACATTTGTCAATCTCCTTTTGGTAGATCCCATTGAATTTGTTTGCAGCTACTATCTTGAGGTTAGTAAACCTCGTGGCGATATGGCTCAAGCGAGTTAGCGCGTGTAATATGTTGCTCGTATTTGTTTCGTCTGCTACTGAATTAGTATAGCTATAGAGATCTTGAAATTTGTTACAAACACAATTAAATTCATTCAATGGGTCCACGTGCGCGAGATTAGCTATTTGTGGCTGAATCTCTTCTGCGCACACCGCTCGGATTCGCTTCCGAAGCGTGGCCACGTTGCCGAGGTCCGATAAGCCTCGAAACTGTAGTTCATACATAAGCTCGTCACGGAGGAGATACTCCGGCGTCAGCATTGTGTTCATTTTGTCGTTGGATCTTGGTCCAATCTTACAAGGACAAAAAAATACACTAAATTTTGACTTTGATAGGTCTAAAAAAATACCAACAAAGAACTTAAAACTATTGTTTAAAAAGGTACCTTAAATTCTATACATAAGACACTCTTAACTTAACTTAGTTTAATAATATCATCGTTACTCCAGCAGGTCGGAAGTATGTGCCCAAAATAACGAAAAATCTTTGTTTAGAAAACTTTCACTTTATACCTAGGATGGGTCAAACATATGCGTCCTAGCCGGGAATGAAAACTAATTATTACTGCTAGTAGTATATAATAGGGGCTCCGGAAACTGGGTCCTGGGTGTGGAGCTGTGTGTCCGATCCGCCATTTTGGATTGTGACGTCACGGCGGCCATCTTGGATGAGTGTAACGGGACACAGCGTAATGGGACACAACGTAACAGGGCATAACATAACGGGACAAGTAGATCACGGTGACCATCTTGGATCCGCCATTTTGGATGACGTAATTGTGTTCTAGAATATTCCGGCGAAATGTTATCTGCCATTTTGAATTATGACGTCACCGTTGCAATTTCCGTTACGGCCACCATCTTGAAAATCTTTAATTATCATCCGATTTTAAAGAATTTTTTTTAATTATAAAAAAATTCATTTAATAAAAATTTAATAAAAATTAAAAAAAAAAACATTTATGACATGGAGCTCAGAGTCCTCGGTTCGAACCCGACGAGTGCTAAAAAATTAAAAATTGCGACCGATCCAACCCTCACAGTGGCTGCTGGCATACTGACCCCCACCACATGTTTCATAGCATATATATCATCCGGCAGTATGACGTCATGTACGCCATCTTGAAATTTGGACACCATCTTGAAAATCTTTATTTATTATCCGATTTTAATGAAAAAATTTCCAAAATTCATCAAAAAATTTACTTATTTGAATTCTGTTTGATTATATCGATGTACGTCCTTGGTTCGATTCCCGGCGAGAGTAAACGGTCGATCCTACCTCCATGAAAGCTACCTAGACTGATCTACCACCAACAATACCAAGGTATATATCGTCAAATGGTATGAAGTCATGTCCGCCATCTTTTCTTCATACGCTGGAGACCACCATCTTGTTTTCGTCTGCTAGAGTGTGCCGATACCATGTTAGTATAATTATCTGGTCACCATACTTTTGTCCTCAACTGCTGACATTGAACATTGACCTTGGCCTTTGACCTTGACCTTGAAATTTGACTTTGACCTTGAACTTTGACCTGGACCTTGAAATTTTACCTTGACATTGAACTTTGACCTTGACCTTGAAATTTGACCCTGACCTTTAAATTTGTCCTTGATCTTGAAATTTGACCTTGACCTTGAAATTTGACCCTGACCCTGATATTTGACTTTGTCCTTATCGACCATCATGGATCCGACATTTTATGTTCAGTACATGCTACCAGGAGCTACCACCTGCTGGAGCACGCCATCTTGTGTGTGTGTGTACTTGTATTATAGAGTACATTTCCTTTTGGATAGTTTTATTCTAACCCACTACAGTGCAGTAATCATTTATTACGGAGGTGCTCCCGCCATCTTGAAATTCGGCCGCCATCTTGAAATCATGTAATAATGTAGCTAGAAAAGCGGGAAAAAAAATCCAAAATTCATTAAATAAATCACTCATTAACTTACATATCGATTCGATCCGCACCAGTCCTTGGTTCGATCCTCGATCGGTGCAATAATGTTTAATTTTATGAAAAAAAATAGTAATTTAAATAAACCATGTTAAACATTCTTAAAGAGACTTTAAATCCTCTACTACCATCATCCTATCAGACATCAAGACCACCATATTGGAAATTCGTAATTGTAATGCTAGAGATTCGGGAAAAAGTACAAAATTCATTAAATAAATGTGTAATCTATATACTGATTGATTAGATCGACTAAGGTCCTTGGTTCGACCCCTGGCCGATACATAACAACTTTAAATTTAAAAAAGTACCAGAAAAGTGTAAGGTTCGAGAAATAAAACACCACAAAGTCTTTTATAAACATAATATTTATTACACAATTTCTATCCTACTACAGAATCACTTGCGAAAGCCAGCAATCTTATAAACATTTAGCCCTGCATAGACGTCCAACGACTACTTCTTAGCTCCAAATGGCTCCAAATGCTCCAAACGGCCTCAAAACGGCTCCAACAGCTCCAACAGCTCCAAATTCTCCAACTGCCTTTTCTTTCAACAGCTCCAATGATATTGGGCTACAATGCTACGAGTCTAAGAGACTACGAGGCTATTAGGCTACGAGTCTAAAGGGATCTAGCTGGTTCCGAGTTATACATGGCTGCGAGACTGCATGACTAAAAGACCGCATGGCTACGAAACTACATGTCTATAAAGCTACAAGGATACAAGTCTACTCGGCTCCAACACGCAATGTACGCAATGTACGCGCAATACATGCAATTTACACGCAATAAATGTAATGATTACACAGGACACACAGGAAACGGAACGTACACACAGTACACACACAGGAAACGAAACGTACACACAGTACACACAGGAAACGAAACGTACACACAGCACACACAGGAAACGGAACGTACACACAGTACACACAGGAAACGGAACGTACACACTGTACACACAGGAAACGGAACATACACACAGTACACACAGGAAACGGAACGTACACACAGTACACACAGGAAACGGAACGTAAATACAGTACACACAGGAAACGGAACGTACACACAGTACACAAAGGAAACGGAACGTATACACACAGTACACACAGGAAACGGAATGTACACACAGTACACACAGGAAAATGAATGAACACACAGTACACACAGGAAACGGAACGTACACACAGTACACACAGGAAACGGAACGTACACACAGTACACACACAGGAAACGGAACGTACACACAGTACACACAGGAAAACGAACGTACACACAGAAACCGAACGTACACACAGTACACACAGGAAAATGAATGTACACACAGTACACACAGGAAACGGAACGTACACACAGTACACACAGGAAACGGAACGTACACACACAGGAAACGGAACGTACACACAGTACACTCAGGAAAACGAACGTACACACAGAAAACGGAACGTACAGACAGTACACACAGGAAACGGAACGTACACACAGTACACACACACAGGAAACGGAACGTACACACAGTACACACAGGAAACGGAACGTACGCACAGTACACACAGGAAACTGAATGTACACACAGTACACACAGGAAACGGAACGTACACACAGTAAACACAGGAAAATGAATGTACACACAGTACACACAGGAAACGGAACGTACACACAGTACACACAGGAAACGGAACGTACATACAGTACACACACAGGAAACGGAACGTACACACAGTACACACACAGGAAACGGAACGTACACACAGTACACACAGGAAAACGAACGTACACACAGAAAACGGAACGTACAGACAGTACACACAGGAAACGGAACGTACACACAGTACACACACACAGGAAACGGAACGTACACACAGTACACACAGGAAACGGAACGTACGCACAGTACACACAGGAAACTGAATGTACACACAGTACACACAGGAAACGGAACGTACACACAGTAAACACAGGAAAATGAATGTACACACAGTACACACAGGAAACGGAACGTACACACAGTGCACACAGGAAACGGAACGAACACGTAATATTCACGCAATTGACGCACTGTACACGCAAAGTACACGCAATGTACGCAATGTACGCAATATATATATATATGCAATGCACACACAATGACTACGCTTCGTTCGCGCAGGACAAGCATTTAATGAAAACGAAGCACGTTTGGACGGAAATTCTATAAAACGAAAGCTCATTTAACAAAAAAAAAGGCGCATTCTCTCGTTCATTCAACATGGTAGGATGCGATCGTCAATGATAAGTTACGATATAATCTCTCCAACAGTCTATGAATCCAACAGTTAATATTTCCATTAGCCATCGATTCAAACATTCATTGGCTCCAACAGTCATTGGCTCCAACAGTCATTGCCTCCAACAGCCATTGGCTCCAACGGCCTTTTGGTTCATTAGCTCCAATGATATTTGGTTAGAATGCTACGACTCTAAGAGACTATGAGACTACAATTCTACGAGTGTACAAGACTCCTCCAACTACCTTCAAGTGAACAAAGCTCCAACTACTTCAGCAGCATTATGTTATAAGATTACATGACTGCTTGTTTACATAGCTACAAGTCAACGAGGCTACTTAGCTACGTAGCTACAAGTATACGAGGTCATAGACATCATGACTACGCGACTACGAGCCATGAGGTAACGTGACTACGTGACTACGGGTATTCAAGCTTACGAGACTGCGAGGCTACAGAGCTACGAAGCTTCTAGAACGTAAGTATACGAGACTGTGAGAATACAGGACTGCAAGTCTACACGAGTACTTGACTACGAAGCTACAAGTCTACATGGCTCCAATTGCGGCATCTGTCTTCGTCTGAATTTTCTCTTTGACTCCAACTGCTACAGCAGCATTATGCTATAATAGTACAAGGCTACTTGACTACGAAGCTACAAGTCTACAAAAATGGCTTTACTACAGCAATCAGAGTAAACTTAATAATTTCAAAATTCAGGTACAAGACAAAAACTGTTATAGGTGTGAGTAGTTAGGAATAGCCGATCCGAGCACAGAGGCTGGAGGCAAAGGAGCAATGAGCAGTGACCTTTGACCCCTGACGTCACTTCCGGCCGCCTTCTTGGATTACGTCACTTCCGGCCGCCATTATGGATGACCCGGCCGCCATCTTGGATTACGTCACTTCCGGCCGCCATAATTGATTACGTCACTTCCGGCCGCCATCTTGGATTACGTCACTTCCGGCCGCCATAATTGATTACGTCACTTCCGACCGCTATCTTGGATTACATCACTTCCGGCCACCATCTTTGATAACATCATTTCCAAGAATTTCAGCCATCTTGGATTACGTAATTTTACGACCATCATTTTGTCTAGAATGTTCTACCATCCTAGAACTTTCTATTACGTCACTACCAATGAGGCTTCGGATTTAGGATTTTAGCCATTTTGTTTTTCTAGAACTTTCTACCATTACAACATAACTACCATGATTTAGGATTTTACCATTATGCTTTCACCATCTTGGATTACGTAATTTCTGGCCGCTATTTTTAATTCTAGAACTTTCTACTATGTAATTTCCGGCTGCTATTTTTAATTCTAGAACTTTCTACTATGTAATCCATTTTGTTTTCTAGAACTTTCTACTATTACAACATAACTACCAAGATTTAGATTTTCGCCATTTTATATTCTAGAACATGCCCGTCATTTTGAATTCTAGAACTTTATACCATTACATCACAACTAATGAGGATTCAGTTACCATCTCTATTTTTTTTTTTATGCTACTGGCAGCCATCTTGAAATATACTTTTATTACTGAATTTTTTAAATATAATTAAATGCACTATATACAAGCATTTATATAAGTTTCCTTCTAGTGTTGAACATATTGTTCAATGTAATACTTATGTATACCTTAATAACAAACTTTAAAATATTTTTGGTGATAACCACTAGACCATCCTTTTATGTTTTTTTTTTTTTACAACCATGATACTTATATATTTATTTTAAATGTATTGATACCAAGGAACTAAAACTACGAAATAACGTACACCATTTTTGAACAATCACCATATTTATTAATATATATGTACAAAAATTATTTTCGAATCATATTCTTTTCACGACGAATCACGTCTTGGATATCTTCCACTTCTTTCCGAAGCCTCCTGAGTTCGTGCAGAACAGCAGTTATGTCCATGTTCCACGCATCTTGCATGGCTATTCTTTCCGCAGCAATTTCTTCTCGAAAGGCGCGCACCTCTTCAATGACATTTTGAAGAGACGGTCCATCTTCGGCGGCAGCGTCCTCCTCCTCATCTGTTGGTTCCTCCTGCATGTCAGGCGAATCGAGCGTGTACTCGCTCCAGAGCACCGGCGAAAGTTCTTCATCGGACCAGCGACTTATACAGGCATAAGATGCAGCGGGTGATATCGAACGTTGGTCCTCTTCCAACGTTGAATCTATTTGCGATGGTTGCCGATCAACCATTGACGATGTTTCCACTTCGATGACTGCATCAAATACAGCATTCAGTAACGACTCGGCACTGCTGCTCAATGTATCCATGTTGACGTCTACGGTCAAAATGAAGTTAGTCCGGGATCGCATGCCTCTATTTATAGTGGGAAGATAATGTCGCTCATCAGAAGTAAACAAGTCTAGCGATAAGACAAGCAAGTCAAGACCAGCAGTTACTACTTGTCTGTAATGTCAGACATCGGTATCCACGAGTCGTGGCTTTTGTCAAAACCAAGCCAACGTACTAGAACCTTATTTCCTTTACGTCTCAAAACTTTTTCCACCAAATATGTATGCGGAAACTTTGTAGGTTGAATTTCTTCGGCATAAAATCCACCTCGAATAGGATTTCCTTTCATGTCTTCCAGGTAGTACATTCTCGGTTTATAATGACGAATATTTATAACTTTGTAGATTTCCGTGCTCCAATTAGGAGTGTAGCCCTTAACAAATATGCCTTTCTGCTTGGATATTCTGACATAGGATCCTACTCCTGCTTTTACTTTACGAGTATCCAACACTTTAGCATTTTTGAATATGGTCTGAAGTAATGAATTATCCTTGAAATCAACAGGTCTCAATTTTTTAGTACGATGCTGCGTATTATTATAAGTATTTATAAGTCCAGGCAATATTCCTACCCATTTATAATTTCCATGAGACGAAAATTCGCGCCACATAAGTCCCTTTAATGTTCGATTAAAACGCTCAATTATGCTAGCTTTGAGGTTGCTGTGAGTCGAGTAATGGTTAATTTTATGTTTCTTCATTAGTGCACTGAAGGAAGAGTTGTAGAATTCTTTACCCAAGTCGGTTTGCAGGTTTTTAGGTGGTCCTCCGTCTTGCAAAACGATGCCCATGGCTTTTGTAACATCGGCAGCATTCTTAGTTTTTACCGGCACTGCCCAAGCATACTTGCTAAAACAATCTATTGCGGTCAACATGTACTTGTACCCTTTATTTTCACGCGAATACGGAACCATTTCGACGAGATCTGCTTGGAATAAATCACGTAAACCAAAAAGAGTTACTTTACGTCTTGGATAGTATCGCCTAGCAGGTTTGTGGAATTCAGCAGCTATATCCGAGCGACTCATTGTATGTAGCCTGCTTCCCTCAGTTCTTCGAGTATAGAACTTATTTCATTTGCGTGCGAATTATTTCCCGCTCTTTGAGAGGCAACTAGCAAACGCAGTCTGTCAACAAGTTCATTCACATCGTCCCAATAAACATAATCTACGCGTCGACCATTTTCGATTTTATTCGGTAGTCCTTTACCAAATTGTCTACCACCTCCTACATTCGGAAACAAATGCAAAATGATATCGAATTTAGCATGGTGCTCATCCTTATATGCATTACTCGATGAGTTGTTATTCCTCAAATGCGCACTCGTGATTTTTAGTAAACGCTTATACTGCTTTAGTGCTTCCCTAGAATATGTGCCCGGCTCCATCTTGAAAAGCAGTTCATATAGACCAGGAGCTGCATGTATTACTTCGCTACCGACCTGTACTAGGTCATTAGCGAGGAAAACAATTTCCTTTTTCCCCAAAAACCATTTTTTATTTCTTTTCTGTACGCCGTATGTCGTATCTTGATTCTGAGACGAATAAGAAGACAAATAGCCACGAACAGCCGAGCTCCGAGTGTTAGCCCTAGCCTTCTTAGGTTTTAATTCAGACAGAGGAATATCATCCTCGCCACTAGGTTTAAACAATTGCTTTTTCCGTTTCGGAAATTCATCAGCAGGCTCCTCCTTTACTTCTATGGGCACCACCACCGGTTTTAAATTTTCTAGTCGAGAAATAATTGGTAGTAGTTGGAAATAGGGGGTTCAAGCACAGGCGGAGGATCGAGGATCCGGCGGCCATCTTGGATGACGTCATCTAATCCGTATGCTAATCCATGCTAATCTGTATGCTAATCCATGCTAATCTATGCTAATCCATGCCAATCTATGCTAATCCATGCCAATCTATGCCAATCCGTATGCCAATCTATGCCAATCCGTATGCCAATCTATGCCAATTCGTATGCCTATCTATGCTAATCCATATGTTAATCCATGCTTATCCATCCGCCATTTTGTATTTCTAGAAATTTCCACCTACTTCGAATCGTGACGTCACCGTTGCACTTTTCGTCACGGCCGCCATCTTGGATTCGAATTTTTTTTTCGAACTTTTGAAATTCGATGTAATCATCAGCCGCCATCTTGTTTCGTCTGCTGGTGGCCGCCATCTTGTTTTCGTCTGCTGGTGGCCGCCATCTTGTTTTCGTCTGCTGGAGGCAGCCATCTTGTGACGTCATATAGTTCTGTTGGTCGCCACCAGATAGCAGCAGGGATTATTTTATTTTAACTAAAATATTTTCAGTGCCGAGGCTGGGATTCGATCCATGGGACGTGAAAACGTCCAGGATGTCGTGGTTACGAGGCGGACACCTTGACCACTAGACCACGAGACCAATTGGGATATGGTGGAATAAATAATCTACATATGCTACGTACTGACGGCAAGTTTATGATAAATGGGGGAGGAGGGTGTTTTTGCCTTCCTTAATGCATACCTAAGGCGCCACATTTGAAATTAAAATTATTATACAGCCGCCATCTTTAATTCCAGCACAGACTACCAGATGGCGCTAAATTCAAAAAATTAGTTGCCGGAGGTGCCACCATCTTGGTTCTCAAGTTGGCTGGTAGATGTCGCTAGTATCGCGCGCCAAATTCAAAAATTAGTTACCAGAGGCGCCGCCATCTTGGTTCTCAAGTTGGCTTTTAGATGTCGCTAGTATCGCGCGCCAAATTCAAAAATTAGTTGTCAGAGGCGCCGCCATCTTGGTTCTCAAGTTGGTTGGTAGATGGCGCCACCGTCGCCATATTTTAGTTAATATAATCGATACCAGATGATGCCACCGTCGCCATCTTTAGTTCCTAGTGTTGCTACCAGAGTGTGCCACCGTCGCCATCTTTAATTCTTAAAGTTACCGCCGGAGCGCGCCACCGTCGCCATCTTTAATTCTTAAAGTTACTGCCGGATGGCGCCAAGTGTTATGTAGTCAGTCTAGACAAGTCGGGATAAGTTTGGAACCTGTAGCCATATTATTATTAATTAATAATGTATGTTTATTAAATATGATAGAGTATTTATAAAATATTGGTGTTGTGTAGAGACTCTCTCTTCTTCTCGTAGTGGCGGAAGACATCTCGAAGGTAGTGTTAGAATTTATGTATTAAAGCAATCACTCTAGCTGAGGAGACTAATAACTTATAGTTACAATTCAATAATAGCGGCAATTAAATGTTTTGAAATTAAAGCAAACAACGTAAATGTTAAACACATATTTATTTAAATCTTATTACAAACAGCAAGGGGTAAGAACAATCGATGATTTAAAAGAAGTAAATAACGAGTAATAAAATCACATAATATTCACACACTACACATCATAGTGACAAAGGCAACATTAACTCGAGACCCAATACCTAAATATTAAGCATAACTACAAGTTACATAGAGTATAATATACTCTGAAATACATATTAAAGAGAAAATTGATATAAATAACATTATACTTTGCTCAATAGTTCCAGAAGTAATGAACGCACAGCTACACGAGCAATTTCAACAGTTCTTTCATCACTAGTGTTTTCTGTGGAACATACTTGAGTGGTGTCTTCACTGATCGGACCTAGATGACTGAGATCTCGGGTTCGACTCTTGCGAGATGTAGGAAGGCGAAGCTGACGCCGGCGTTTAGGCTGGACTGCTACTGATGTAGTAGGTGCTGGCGATGTAGCACCCATCTGGGTACAGGCAGTTGATGTCTGTACTGGCGAAGTCTGGCCACATGCAGATGCTGGTGGTGACCGAATAGCTGGTAGGTTGAATGCATGTGCGAAAACCTCTTCAAGCGTTGCAGGGAGAACTGTATCGTCTCTCATCTTATTCACACTACAATGTCCATAGCCCAGGCAGTTGATAACTTTTAGAGGTGTATCTTGAGGTCCTGGGTTTAAAACCTGTTTCACGTGAAACACAGCATCACAACTCTCCGAAAAATGTTTTAAAACCTCGTCGATCCACTTACTGTAATCAACAGTACCTAGACCAGGCGTTACACTATAGTATTTCTTGTTCGGTTGAAAGTTAGACATCTCTGTTAACTACTTCCGCGGTAGGTCCTTACACCACCACAGTTTCAGCTCGACTGCCATCGCACGAGTCGAGGGTTGTATTTAAAAATATATGTATCACTTGGATAAATATGTCTGTTATGCAATTCCATAGAGTAGAGCATTTATTAGAACAGTCCATTGTTAAAAATTATTTTCAGTTGTATACTATACTCTATGAGATGTTAATTGCTGATTCACTTACGTTTATAAAGTTAGACGTCAGATTTGCTCCTAGCATGAGATGCGATGTCTGTGCTGGTCTCCCTACAATTGATGGAGGTGATGGTCTCTCTGTAATTGATGTAGGAGGTGATTGACGAGATGCGATTGGTAGTAGTTCGACAGTATCATTACTAACGATGCTTGGTGGTAACATTGGTTCACGAGCAGGTTGAATTGTAGGTACATCTCTAAAAACTTGATGTGCGGACTCTATTGGCGAACGATCACGCTCAGGGGATCGTCCCCACGGCTCTTCACGTGACCAGCGTCGCCCATGTTGTCTGCAGTACTCGATTTCAAACCAATTGTGTAGAAATGTTTCCTCATCCTCTGCTTCACTTGGTATGTCCTCTAAGGGTATGGTCCTAATACATTCACACGTATTCCGCCACAAGCTGTTGAAATCATTGTCATGGCGTGAAGACATAATAACAACCGCACGAACCTTCAAATTGCTTCTTAGCTTACAAATTTAACTGAAGGGTGTGAAGCGGTAGAGTCTACACAGTAGAAAGCTGCAGGATGTGTACCAATGATGGTTAACGTAGGTGGTGTTGTGAATAAACCCGTCACACTGTTCCTTCCAACTAATAACTGCCTCCGGATCGGTGTTGCGCCGCAACTCGCACCTTACTGAGGAATAGTCTGGTTCCGAGCTTATAGTTTCAGTCGCTGATGCAGCCTTAAGCGCTTCTAATGTTGTAGGGAATGTACTGTCAGGTCTTAGATAATGGACGACACAATCTACCTTGTTGCAGGATGTCTCGATGATGTCCGGAGCCTCCTCGTCACAATCACTGGTCCAGTGATGACCGAAGTTGCAGACCTCTAGTTGAAAGTATCCATCCTCGGTGATGTAGTTCACACGGCGAAATCCCGGCGTTACTTCCGCATACTTTGCAGACGGATCGAACGGCATTTGCTTGAATTTGTAGCAGCAGCACTATACCCACTCGACTATGAGTTGACTGCTGTGTCTAGGGTGTTGACGTTAATTTATACCGTTAGGACCCCCCTACAGTCCAGTCACATGTACCGTTGCTTCCATTGTTGTCCCCACCACCTTGCTGACGGCCTCCAACATTCCAACGCGGTGATCAACCATCCAAGCCCTAAGCATGCTCGCATTGTGTCTTGAGATCGGACCTGGACATGTATTATTGCACGTGTACAATTTATTTAATTCTTTCAATGATGGACAGTCATATTCTGCTTGTACATCTAATATTAGCACATGATGCTTACAATAGCTAGCCAGCCAACGTTTCTGCTCTATTCCTACAACCAATACAGGTCCGGTCAGATGACTTGCCAATATGTTGGGTATTGAAGCATAAGGAAAGAGTCCGTGTTCCCAATGTAAACCATGAAAATTTCTAGTGAGCCAAGCATTTGTTTTTTGATGCTTCCTGGTGAGATATCGCCATTCAAATGGAGGTTGAAAGTTACGTGTTATTACATTTCCTTCTTCATCTGCAATGCTAAGTTCCTTGATAATAAACCCATACTGACTAGAGAAGCCTTGGAGGTTTACACATTTCGTCATCGCGGTCGAGACGAGACTAAGCCAATATCCTTTCTAGGTCAGTATTTTAACAGTTTTGTCTCTTGGGTTATACGATACAAGTCTATCATGTAGTATAATCGCAAAGGCTTGAGTTAAAGCAGGGATGTTCCTTGAAGTTGTAACTTCAATTTTGCAATCTATTACATTTGAAGCAATCCTTTCATCCTGGCGAGATACATCAAACATAAACAGAGTTGCTCTGTCTTTGAAACTTTGAGGAGTCAAAAGCGGTGCACATTGCCGTCCATAGAAACTCGACTGGAAGTTTGCATACATGTTATATGCAAGTAAGTAATATCCATTAGTGAAATTGTTTTCTAAATCAATGTAGGGGTAGCTTTCTGAGTTGAGGTATACTTTGATATTCTTTACGTCGCAGTGATCAAATCTCGATTTATCAGCATTAATGGTGTTATGTCTAGCAGTTTGAAATGCTACGATTATATACCGTGGCTTCTCTGTGGAAAAACTCGATTTCACATTCCAAGAAATTGTTTGAGCATGTGGTAAACTAGGATATGATTCTATGCTCCACGATCTAAAAGCTAGGTCGATATTTTTTCCCTTCTCCACCAGTCGAAGAAGCCGTGTTCTTTGGGATGGTGAAACAGTGATCTGTGGAACAAGCCATTCGAAGCTATTTAGAGTTAGTGACACTTATTGTGGTTGGACACTTACATCTACAATGGCATTAGTAAATGTATTTGCCAATACTATCACTAGCTCTTGCTTTGCATTTATGATAATATGCTTATAGTCTTCTGCGAATCCGAGCAGATGGTTTAGTGGCACACAAATCTCAAACTGTCCAGCTGCAGTAACAGGAAGGCTGTAGTTCTCTTCGAGACTCCACCCTGACATTTCACTAAGTCCATTTTCATCACTTGTGCGTGACAAGTAGTTTTTCACGGTAGATACAGTCCCCACATCTCGACACTCATCAATCTGAACACCATTCAGCGCATATGCTATCCGACTCATCATATGCATTATTCCATTGTTTATAATTTTTGCATTATCCGGTGCTGTACCATCTGCCTTGGTGAAAGTGCCACGTATGCGTAGAATGCTCTTGGAGATTAGAGTGTAGATATCAGCATTTTGTATTGAAATTCTTACCTCAGAGCTTGCTTCATAGGGACCATGTAGGAATGGCCTATAAGAATGGTATTCACTTTTGGTAATGTCATCATCGTATTGTATCGGCTGTTCAATTTCTAAAATACTATCGGCCATTTTGATTAACTTTATACCCCAAATTCTTAAGTAAGCGTACGTTTACACGTGTTAGTCGCTTGAGGTCTCGTGATCCACTGACTCTAGGTTTCGTCACTCCCCTACCTTTATACAGATTAAAGTATTTCACGCCCATATTTCCTCAGATGTAGACGTAAAGTGATTTGTTCGTTTCGAAAGTTAATTAGGTAACCGTCCTGGTCAACAACCCGCACAATCAGTTCCTGTATTCTCTTGACGGTGACTGGAGTATAAATGAGACTTTTTGGTAGTTCCATTATTTTATATCCGGGTGGTACAAGTGGAGAAAACTCATGTAGCGTGCTGTTTACCTTTCCGTTGAGAAAACTGTTGCCGACGATATTGGTTGTAATACGTATGACGTTCACTGGAAGGATATTCACAGCCAGTGTTGATTCATGTACTATTCCTTCCTTGTAGATTCCAGCTTCAAAGCCAAGCATGCTTCGTAGAGTATCATTTGCACGAAAATCTATTGCTGCATCACTATACATTGCACACTGTAGTGTGTTGGGGTTGCCTCTTAGTGTGAAGATGATGTTAGCTGGTAGCTTTTGTTTCACATACATCTCAATGTCCGCAATTTCATAACTGCCTGTTGGTAGAATCAGCTCGTGGGACTGCTCTTCACCCTTTAAGATATAACGAAAATAATGGTTTGTTTCATGTACATTAGGAATGCTATTATAGCTGTGAAAGTCGACAAGAGCCATTTCCCACTCTCCACCACTAAGTTCCAATGGAGGAAAGTGTGTGGAACATAGTTCCGAACTGTTTCCCGTTAGTATTAACGTGATCGACATTTCAGGTTATACGATTACGTCTCTCTATGTGGTGCCACTTTCCCTCGTTTTTGAACTGTGAGCCTAAACTCTCACTTGTGTTTCTTATATACAGAGAGCAGAAACTGTATGCATAAATGACCACAGTTCCATGAGTTTATTCTCTGCTGCCTAGTATAGTTGTAGGTTATATTTGATGGATTCAAATATTGTCTTAGTTCCAGGGGTGGAGGTAAATCTCCAAAACTATCGTAATATGTAACATTCAGACCCTTCTTGCTAAAGGAAACCCAATGACTTCCAGGGCCTTCAGAGGAATCTAAATTAATAATAGCACATTCGTTATGCCATGGTTTTCTTGGTAGGTTGTTCCTCATAAACACATCTCTAAAGTAGGGAATTTTTAATTTTTTTATTGCTATCTTTAAGTCTACATTGGTAAGAGGTCGTTTCGGTAAGTTATTTATTATTGTTTCTTGTTTCCCTTCTTCTTGCTTCTTGGTTTCTGCCTTCCTCCTCCTCCCATCACTGGGTAAGGTTGCAAGAAGAGGCCGGACCCGTTTTTTGAAATGTGTGCTAGTGCCTGCATTTTAGCATTATGCTGAGCATTTTGACTTAGCAATTTCACCTGGTTCTTAGCAGTGTTAACAGATTTGGCTATGCCTGCAGCTCCACCAATCAAACTACCTAGCGCAGCCAATGCTGGGAAAATAAAGGGCAACAGTCCACCCTTCTTTATGGGTGCTTTCCTATTCTGTTTTTTCTTCATAGGTTTGTGTCTTATGCCCGATCCAAGTTTACGTTTAACACGCATGATTTTATTTACACCCCAAGCCGCAACTTTCTCCCCGAATTTCGTCCCTGAATTCTTTGCAATTTGCGCAGCTGTGTCTGCTAATATACCATCTGCTATGTGTCTGTCACTTAGATTATTGCTTTGCGAATAGCTAATATCATGCTGCTTGAATGCTTTGTCTAGAGAATTTATGCCTGAGTCACCACGTGCTAGTCGTTTCGATAATTTCGTCCCTGGACCACAGTATTGATATCCTGGCAGGTGTAGTTCAATTGGTAGCTTGTTAATAACAGAATTTATTAACCCTCCACCTTTCTGTACCTTCCTTCTTGCTCGAGTCATAACAACGAACTGATAGTATTCTTTATAAGTATGCCTGTTTTATAGGTTTACACTCAGTGTCATGGAGCTCGTAGCACAGAGCGAGTCGTTACCAGTATGCATCACTAATGATGATGAAGTAGATGCTTGTGATTCGCGACATGGGTCTTTATTACCCTCAACTGTTCGATGCATAATCGCAGGCCCATCCAACTGCGGAAAAACGTGTGTACTACTGAGTTTACTAGAGGAACCAGACGGTCTTCGGTTCGAAAACGTATACCTATACTCGAAATCACTACAACAGCCAAAGTACTTGCGCTTAGCCAATGTTCTACGCTCGGTGGAAGGAGTGGAGTATTTTCCATTTAACGATAATACCAATGTGGTACCCCCTGACGAAGCGAAGCCTAATTCGGTGATTATTTTCGACGATGTTGCGTGCGAGAAGCAAGGCATAATTAAAGAGTACTTTTCCATGGGCAGACATGCCAAGGTAGACTGCATATACCTGTGTCAGACATATAGCTGTATACCCAAACATTTTCTCCGCGATAACGCGAATTTTATAGTACTTTTCCGCATGGACGAACTAAATTTACGTTACGCTTATGATGATCATGTAAACACAGACATGACATTTAATATTTTTAAAGATATGTGCTCATTATGCTGGAAACATGAGCATGGGTTTCTGGTGATTGTAAAGGACAGTCCCCTACTTAAAGGACGATATCGTTGCGGTTTCGACCACTTCATAGTTGTGCATCATTGAAGAATGAACAATAGCGTCTCCAAGTTTGGTGGTGGGAGTCTTAAACGTCAGTATGAGTCGTGTTTGATTCCTACATATGATGGACAATGCAGTGCGGATGGTAAACGTTTGAAACGCGTGGCTACACCTAAAGATCCTGATGATGCTGTTAATAAAAACTATGTTGACGGTATTTCCGGATTGATTACTCATGCCTTAAGAACCATTTCGGATGAGTTGAAGCAATGGTTTACTGGACTCAATAGCTCACTCACTAACATGAGAAGTGTACAATTAGAGCTTACCAACTACTTGCATACTATGGAAACGAATAAGCAGCACTCTGTGGATCAACTGAATAAAAATCTTTCTGAAATGCTAATAAAATTAAGTGACATGTTTACTTCGGTGTTGGAAAATAAGCTCTTTTCATTTGAAGGAAAGTTGCGTGAATCGATTTTGACTAGTGTTAAAGATGTGCTAACATCAAACTTAACAGATGCTTTCCAGACAATAAGTGTAAGTAGCATAGATAACACTCAGCGGTTTACACAAATGGCTCGCACTGTCGATAGCATGAAGAATGATATACATAAATTACTTTCTCTCATCAATACAGGTTCGAAGCCTGCTGCTCCTAAACCAATAGCTCTACCGAAGCCTGCGACTCCTAAACCAATAGCTCCCCGTACTAAGCCTAAGACATCGTAGGATGTAAAGCTGGGTACACAAGTGCGATTGCTCTCACTTTTATCGGTTCGGGTTTAGAGCTATATAAGACTTCAGTTATCTCGTTTGTCTTCAGTTATGTCGCTCGAGGCAGATAAGCTAGACCACGTCATTAAGAATGTACGTGCTAAATATTTATTAGCAAAACGGGCTCGCCTAGAGCGTAATGAAATCAAAGAAAGCTATTTTTCAACCAATTACTTCCCGACTTGAAAAGGTAGCACCTGCGCCCATTGTGAAACAAGAACCCTTACAATCTACTTTTAAAAACCCTCAACCTAAGGCTACATCTAGTAGCAGCGATGATGATTTACCACTGAATCTATGGTATAGGAAACATCAGAATTCTGAACCTACTACATCAGATGAATCCAATACCGATGAAGCACAAACATATCTAAGTAATTTTAACCCTAGAGTAAATGATGTCATATATGGAGTATATCGTCGCAAAAACAGATGGTTTATAGGAAATTCAGAAATATTCTTTCTCCCCAAAAGTGAGGTACGTGTGAATGATGAAGTTTTTCGGGCTGCACCTGGCTTATACGAACTACTATTCACACGAGATCCATCTGTATACTCCGACATGGCCTTAAAAACAGTATAGACATTTACTTGAAATCACGAATGGATATTTTAAAAATAATAATGCTTTGACTGGACAGTATAAGACATTGGAACATCCAAAATTCGGCATTATATACCACATGTTTGGAGGTATCGGGTCGCAGCGGAAAGGTAGTGGACTAGTGCAAAAAACATTTGATTTGAAGCGCAAAAGAGACTATATTTACTGGGATGATCCAAACGAGTTAGTTTCTCGACTTCGCTTGTTACTGGCTTCACAATCAGCCGGACATAGTGGTCACGATAACGAAATACTCTCTATTCTGGAAGAACTGCGTGAAGCAGGTTACATATCATGAGTAAAGCTGGGATTGCCCGAGAGCTTCATGCTCCTGCAAGACGGAACTACAAACGTCGTAAGGTTATAGTGTATGGTCTTAATGATTTATTTCAGGCAGACCTTGTTGAGATGATTCCATATTCACGAATAAACAAGGGCTTCAAGTACATGCTAACAGTCATCGATGTGTATAGCAAGTTTGCCTGGGCCAGACCTGTACAATCGAAGAATGCAGCCGATGTAACCAAGGCTATGGCAGACATTCTGCGTGATGGGCGCATACCGTCACACCTACAGACAGATCTTGGCAAGGAATTTTACAATGCAGCCTTCAAGGATTTGATGAAAAAGCATGGTATCAATCACTACTCCACATTTAGTAATGTTAAAGCTTCTGTAGTAGAAAGGTTTAACAGAACATTGCGCACCAAGATGTGGCGTCAGTTCACAGTTAATGGTAATTACAAATGGTTGGATCTTTTGTCGAAACTTATAAGTGAATATAATTCCACAGTGCATTCTACCACGAAAATGAATCCTAAAGATGTAAAGGATGATCGTCTGCTTGGGACTGTATTCACCAACACGAAGAAGAAAGATACACGCAAGCATAAAGCTAATGTTGGTGACATTGTGAGAATCTCCAAGCAGAAAGGTGTCTTTGAGAAAGGTTTCACAGCGAATTGGAGTTCTGAACTTTTCCGTGTGACACATGTTCGTGAATCGGAACCCAGGACCTACTACCTCGAAGACTTGGACCACAAGCCTATTCGTGGTGGCTTCTATGCTGAAGAGATCCAGCCTACGATGTATCCGGACACATATTTGGTGGAAAAAGTTCTCAAACGAAGAAATGGCCGGTCTTTTGTGAAATAGTGGGGTTTCCCGTCTCAGTTTAATTCGTGGGTAGCAGATACAGAAATCGAGAAGCGCTAAAGGTGAATAACACCTCATTTACATTTTTTTTTCAAGTACTTAGTCATGATTATTGTTTATACATACATTGCATTATTTAAAGTATGATTATCGCACAGGAATTGTCTCATGTCATTTATGAAGTTGGGTAGTCTAAATATATATTTGGCTATTCAATTGTTCTAGCTCCTGTAGCATACGCCTGTTTTGTCTGCTGCGGGAGTGACGTCTGTGCTTGGGAAGAGGCTTTCACAGCAGCGCGTGTTCGGGCAGGAGGAAACACACAGAGCCACTCAGGGTATTTGTAAATGTTGTTTGTGACATTCCCGGGCTAATGGAATGTGTTGTGCAGGATATTTCGAGCGAGTTCTGGGGTCTCACAGCATCGCTCCACTAACGTGGTAGTCTGCTTCTAACCACGCTCCTATCATCATGACTTCCACCAGTGTTTACGCGGAGAGTGTTTGCGATTGTAATTTAAACAGTGTTACGATGGACGATGTTCGGGAATTTGTAATGGATGTAGTACGTCGCTACATAGGTATGGACTTTAATGATATACATTACCACCTTACATCCTCCACCCTCAACATTCTCACTGAGTTCCCTGAGGAAGAGGTATTTATTACCTATTTATATCAGGCTGTTATGACCTGCATCAAGGCCGCAAAGGAAGCGCAAGAGGTGAACGAAGATGTGGATGAAGGAACGGATAGTGGCTTGGGGGATAGTGATGAAGACGAATTGTAAATTTGTGTGTACTACAACACCAAAGGTTGTTACAACCAGTCTGACATTCAGCATCCTAGAGACAACATCAGCACTGCAGCCTTGCAGTCATACCTGTAGAACTAGCATCAGCCTTGCAGAGCTAGCACAGCTTCACACATCAGTTATCGTGAGTACTGGCAAAAAAATGTCATTATTTCTCTGCAACATTCAGTGCCTCACATCACAAAAGGGGTATGTGTTTAAGCAACTTGCAGCAATGTTCATCGAGGACGGTGATGTATTGAGGACCTATGAATACATATTCAAACCGCCATGTGACTGGTCCGAACTAGACAGGCTGTCGCAAAGCGTGAATCGTAAACTGACTTATGAAGTGCATGGACTCTCGTGGAACGAAGGTGAAGTGAGCTTTGACCAAATCTCATCAGTGTTATGTGACATCGTCAACCCTGAAGAAGGAGATGTAGTATACGTCCTAGGAGACAAACAAAAAAGTATCTTTAGTGAACTGTGCAGTGCCAACATTGTTGATTTACATAATGAAAGAAACTGTCCTAGCTTCAACAAACTTTTAAAGACTTATGGAAACCGCCTGGATAAATGTATAAAACTGTATGGCAAATTCCATTGCGCCCATTGTAATGTTCAGCTACTTAAATTCTGGCTATTCGACCACCCATACTACTATGTATAATTGGGTCTCGAGTTAATGTTGCCTTTGTCACTATGATGTGTAGTGTGTGAATATTATGTGATTTTATTACTCGTTATTTACTTCTTTTAAATCATCGATTGTTCTTACCCCTTGCTGTTTGTAATAAGATTTAAATAAATATGTGTTTAACATTTACGTTGTTTGCTTTAATTTCAAAACATTTAATTGCCGCTATTATTGAATTGTAACTATAAGTTATTAGTCTCCTCAGCTAGAGTGATTGCTTTAATACATAAATTCTAACACTACCTTCGAGATGTCTTCCGCCACTACGAGAAGAAGAGAGAGTCTCTAAACAACACCAATATTTTATAAATACTCTATCATATTTAATAAACATACATTATTAATTAATAATAATATGGCTACAGGTTCCAAACTTATCCCGACTTGTCTAGACTGACTACATAACACTTGGCGCCATCCGGCAGTAACTTTAAGAATTAAAGATGGCGACGGTGGCGCGCTCCGGCGGTAACTTTAAGAATTAAAGATGGCGACGGTGGCACACTCTGGTAGCAACACTAGGAACTAAAGATGGCGACGGTGGCATCATCTGGTATCGATTATATTAACTAAAATATGGCGACGGTGGTGCCATCTACCAACCAACTTGAGAACCAAGATGGCGGCGCCTCTGACAACTAATTTTTGAATTTGGCGCGCGATACTAGCGACATCTATCAGCCAACTTGAGAACCAAGATGGCGGCGCCTCTGGGAACTAATTTTTGAATTTGGCGCGCGATACTAGCGACATCTACCAGCCAACTTGAGAACCAAGATGGTGGCACCTCTGGCAACTAATTTTTTGAATTTAGCGCCATCTGGTAGTCTGTGCTGGAATTAAAGATGGCGGCTGTATAATAATTTTAATTTCAAATGTGGCGCCTTAGGTATGCATTAAGGAAGGCAAAAACACCCTCCTCCCCCATTTATCATAAACTTGCCGTCAGTACGTAGCATATGTAGATTATTTATTCCACCATATCCCAATTGGTCTCGTGGTCTAGTGGTCAAGGTGTCCGCCTCGTAACCACGACATCCTGGACGTTTTCACGTCCCATGGATCGAATCCCAGCCTCGGCACTGAAAATATTTTAGTTAAAATAAAATAATCCCTGCTGCTATCTGGTGGCGACCAACAGAACTATATGACGTCACAAGATGGCTGCCTCCAGCAGACGAAAACAAGATGGCGGCCACCAGCAGACGAAAACAAGATGGCGGCCACCAGCAGACGAAACAAGATGGCGGCTGATGATTACATCGAATTTCAAAAGTTCGAAAAAAAAATTCGAATCCAAGATGGCGGCCGTGACGAAAAGTGCAACGGTGACGTCACGATTCGAAGTAGGTGGAAATTTCTAGAAATACAAAATGGCGGATGGATAAGCATTGATTAACATATGGATTAGCATAGATAGGCATACGAATTGGCATAGATTGGCATACGGATTGGCATAGATTGGCATACGGATTGGCATAGATTGGCATGGATTAGCATAGATTGGCATGGATTAGCATAGATTAGCATGGATTAGCATACGGATTAGATGACGTCATCCAAGATGGCCGCCGGATCCTCGATCCTCCGCCTGTGCTTGAACCCCCTATTTCCAACTACTATTGGTTTAAAAGCTTCTTCATTAACCATATCACGCTCCAATCGTGCACGCTTAGCCAACATATATTTTGCACGCACACTCTGAATGACACGATGTAAGTCACTTACAGCTTCAGCCATTATACTGAATGCAAAAACAAAATGGAAACCGTTTATATATTCTTTCCGTGATGAGGTTCCTTGTTCCCATCCTCCAGCAAGACAAGACCATCAGCAGAAGACACACTGATGTAATTTTTCACAGTATTTTCGAGTTTCACTAAGCGATGTACTATCTGTCCCTGTACTTTTTCCAATTTTTCGTCAATATTACCATAAATATCCGATAATTTACTGTTAATTTTATTAAGTAGCTCATCTTCTATAATTTTAAGTATGTCATCTAATAAGGCAATGGTTTTGGGGGGAATTGCATCGATTTCATTGCTTAAAGATGTAATAATATTCTCCTTTGTGCTATTATTCAATGCTAATAATGCTGATATCTCTGAATCAACATAGGCCTTGTTAACTACATCCTCTTCATGTTTGGGTCTGCCTACATTTCTAATACGTTTCCCATCAGCGCTGCAGTGACCATCATCCGTAGGCATGAGACAAGTTATGTCCAAATTTCGATATGATATAGCTCATTTCTCACTGATGTATTATTATGAACTGATCAAATCCTCGACGGTACCGTCCATTAAGTAGGGGGAAATCCTTGACTATGACCATAAAACCATGATCGATACTCCAGCTCAAGGAACATACATCTTTAAATTTTTCAAATGTCATGTCAGTATTAACATGATCGGAATAGACATGACGAAGATTCATATCATCCATTTTGAATAACACAATCATGTTTGCATTATCGCGAATCAGCTGTTTTGGAATGCGCGAGTATGTTTGACACAGGTAAAAACAGTCTACGTTAACATGCCTTCCCATACTAAAGTAATATTGGATACATTGCTGCTTTTCACATGCTACATCATCGAACACAAACACAGAATTAGGCAATGCATTTTCAGGCGGCACAACTTCTTCATTATCGCTATATGGAAAATATCTTAGTCCTTCTACGGCCCGCAGCACTTGCGCTAGGCGTTGATATTTTGGTTGCATTAGTGACTTTGAATACAGGTACACGTTTTCAAACCTAAGTCCATTGGGATCCTCCAATAAACTCAGTAACACACAGGTTTTCCCGCAGTTGGAAGGCCCAGCAATAATGCAACGTACAGTTGATGGAAGCAAACAGCTATGGCGCGACATGCGTGCTAGTGTTTCATCCTCAATGTTAATTCGCACCTATAATTTTACATCTTGCTGAACTACATGTAAACCATGTGCAGTGTTAGGAATATCAGTTGTATCATTACATTTGAGATATAATGTATGAGGAGGAGGGCTACCAGGAGGAAGGATATGAGGAGGAGGAGGAGGAGGAGGAGGAGGAGGAGGAGGAGGAGGGGCTTTAAGCTTACATTGTTGTGTATGACGTTTTAAGTTGTCACTGCGGGTAAATGTAGTTTGACAGATTTCACTTTTAAACTCTGTGTGAACCATGACATCCAGCAAGCTAAGATGTTCACTCTTCGACATCCAAAACGCAACTAACACAAACTGCATTATATAAACCAGATGTAAATTTAGAATTTTGTTTTCGTAACAATAATGTTTAAACCACCAACATATATATTGTTGATACTTGTAGTTATTCTAGACCAGTCTGTCATTATGCCTCGTAGGGTAAAGACCAAATCAGGTCGTGGACTCGTAAATACACTTATAAACAAATTACCATTCGAACTTAATATTCCGGGATATCAGTTTTGTGGACCAGGCACCAAACTAGATAAACGTTTGGCACGAGGCGACAAAGGTATAAATACTTTGGACAGAGCGTGCAGAGAACACGATATAGCATATGCCACCAGTAATAACTTGGAAGACAGGCATCGTGCAGACAACATCTTAAATGAAAAAGCTAGGAAAATTTTGAAATCACCAGATACTAAATTTGGCGAAAAGGTAGCTGCTTGGGGAGTTTCTAAGATAATGAAGACTAAAGTTAAGCGTGGAATGGGTATAAAATTCAACAAGAAAAAGAAGTGTAAGAAGCAGTGTAAGAAAAAAAAATTGTCACAGAAATGTAAGAAGGCAGGAGGTTTTCTCCCACTAGTTCTTCCTGCTCTCGGTGCACTCGGCGGGCTTATTGGGGCCACAAGTGGTATTGTACGTGCAGTCAACTCATCAAAGAATCAAAACAAACAACTAGCAGAGGCATTACGACATAACAAGACCATGGAAGCTATTGCAATGGGCGCAAAAAACGGGAAAGGACTATACCTAAGACCATATCCGGTGGGTGGAGGTCGAAGGAAGAAAAGAAAAATAGGAAATCCTAAAATCTCTACCAAACAGACCGCTAACACTAGCTGACTTGAACATGTTTGCACGAAAATTAAAAATACCTTTTTTCCATAACGTATACATGCGTGATGAACTACCACACAAACCCAAGTTGAGGGAGTGCGCAATCGTAAATTTAGATGGTAAGCACGGGCGCGGAACACATTGGGTAGCATACCGAAAGGTCGGTAATGCGGCAGAATACTATGACAGTTTCGGGAATCTTAGGCCACCTATGGAATTATGCAAGTATCTTCGCGACACTACATTAAAATATAATTATGAAGCAGAGCAGTTACCTAATCAGTGGAATTGCGGCCACTTGTGCCTCCGCTTCTTAGCTAACAAAGTTTAACTAACAAAAAAAAAACTTTTTTTTCCTATTAAAAATTTTTTTCTTATAAGAGAGCTTTCATACAGGAAAAACAAATCAGTCATGTCGATAACTCTTATCCTGTCGGGTAAAACCTCGGAGCTCCGATCTACTTATTTTCCGGCTCTGAATTTGGAAGGTACATGGAGTATCGCATTAGTCGATTTTCAAACATATTTCTCCGTCCCGAATGTCGATAGCGCAAACTGTAAAATACGATATATGAAAAATGATGTTTTGAAAGTAATATCTGTACCCACGGGATCATACGAGATCGAGGATATCGCAGCATACATTAAGCGAGGATTGCAAGAAGATGATGTAGAGTTTTATCTTCGTGGTAACCCAAACACTCTGAAAAGCGAGATGATGTGTAGCACTAATGTCGATTTCAGCATGCCCGATACTCTAGCAGCAATGCTAGGGTTTCAAAATAAAATTTACGAAGGAGGTCAATTACATGTATCAACATTACCGATTAATATTCTTCCTGTAAATGTTATAAGAGTAAACTGCAATTTGGTCAGCGGATCATATCTTAATGGTAGACCAAACCATACACTACACGAGTTTAGCGTGCTGGTCCCTCCCGGGTTCAAAGTTGTAGAAGTGCCTAAAACACTCATTTACTCACCGGTCATCGGAAAGAGCGTACACGAAATTGTCGTTCGCATAGTCGACCAGGACGATAAGTTGATAAATTTTAGAGAGGAAGAAATCACATTGCGTTTACACTTGAAGAGAGATGGGTTTTAAGTTTATACGAAAAAACTATAAATTAACTCGCACTACCAAACCTACAGTCAGTATAACACAAACCTCGAGAGTGTTAACACGTGCTAACATTCGTTTCTTGAAACAACTCGGGTATAAAGTGATTAGGAATGGATACGGAAATCCTGAACGTGGAAGATGCTGTTAGTTACGAAGATATTATTACAAAGACCGAAATTCACTCGTACTTACCTTATCTTTCGGGACCATATCCTCTTTCGTCGGAAATACGAATTGCTGTACAAAACCAAGATATATATACAGTACCTTGCAACTCTTTTTTGCAATTTAGAGGCACACTTTTAAAAGATGACGGTGATATTCCTACAACTACCAAGATAGTACGTAATGGTATTCTTCACATGATCAGTAAAATATCTTACGAATTAAATGGTATCGAGCTCGACCAAACGCGAGATGTGGGAATTACTTGTACTTTAAAAAATTACTTGTCACTAACCCATAATCAACTACCCGCGGCTAAAATGGCCGGATGGGGAATAGAACCAGATTACAAGTTGTCGTTATATGCAGGCGGAAGATTTTAAATTTGCATTCCTCTTGCAATGGTGCTCGGGTATGCAGAAGATTATAAGCACATCATAATTAATGCTAAGCAGGAGTTGGTGATACTTTTAGCCAACACCCAGGCAAATGCAATCCTGGATATAAGCAACCAACCGGAAAATGTAACTTTATCCATACACACTATCGAGTGGCTTCTTCCTCACGTTCAAGTGAATACGGCGGAACGCATCAGACTTTTGAAATTTGTCGAGAAAGGTACAAATATCGATGTTGCTTTTCGTTCTTGGAGTTTGGAAACCTACCCTAACCTTACCCAGTCTCAAAACATAAACTGGAATGTAAAATCTAGTTTTGCTGCAGAAAAGCCGCGCTACATTATAGTAGCATTTAAAATGAACAAACAAAATGATATAAGAGCAGACTGCTCTACATTTAATCATGCCAAGATAAAAAATATTAAAGTTTTGCTAAACTCTGAAAGTTACCCATATCTGGATATGAATGCAGACTTTGAAAATGGAAGATATTTGCTCGCATACCAGATGTATGCACAATATCAACAATCGTATTATGGTCAATTACCATCCCCGATATTAGGTCCCAGTGAATTCAAAAATATTGCTCCTCTCTTTGTATTAGACGTGAGTAGACAGGACGACCGTATTAATACTGGAGTTATTGACTGTAAAATCGAGATTACAGCTGCAGAAAACGTGCCTGCAAACACTCAAGCATATGCTCTTATTATACACGATAGACTGGCTACATATAATGTCCGGGACAAAGTAGTTAAAATACTGGTGTAAATGCGGAAAAAGAGTTCAGTATAGTGGCGGCTGCCAACATTTCGTTAATATCCAGGAGTTCATGTCGCAAGTAGGATTTATCATCAAGGAAATATGCATAGCATATGTCGACGGAAGCACTATATCTCGTCAATTCTTACCGCCATTCCCCTGGCATCTCCTCGACTGCAAAAAACGATCTACAAACAGATGGCTGACTAATCACTACCACGGCCTAACATGGCAAGATGGAGAAATGGAGTACGAAAATATTTATAGCTTTATTGAGGAAAGAGTTAAACACGAAATTGATAGGGTCGTCTTCGTAGCCGGACCAGAACAGAAACGTTGGTTGAGCATTTATTGTAAAGATAATGTTATAATATGCGACTTGCAAACAGAGTACGAGTGCCCGTCTTTGAAAAAATTAAATATCATGTACAAAAGCAAGCTAAGCCATAGTTGCAATGCATGCGAGCAGGATTGGGCTTGTCCCCGCCGAAACGCATTGTTGTTGCGAATGTGGGCACTGGATGAGTCATCATCTGAATGACGTCATGCGGACAAGTTGAAACAGGATTTTACCGATTACACGAGGAGTATGTCAAATATAAGTCTCAGTTGCAGCCTGGCTTTCGTCGAGGAAGGTTGTTTTAAAATGTTCTCCGTGTTCAAGCCTGAAGATGTCGGCAAGTTTTATGGGGATGTCACCGTTGGATATCACAGAGTGCACTTCAAGCCGCCTGGGATGCCGGAAATGGTGGAAAACTGCGATGGTCTAGAGTATTGGATCAGCACTAATTATGAAGATTTTTTAAGTGTCGAACCAGTACCCTGCGATTTTAGAACCTGCTCTGTCTTCTTTCTGAGACCAGACAGCCAGCTTCCGGCTACTACTGAGGATCTCATCGTGCAAGCTGAGCAAGAAACAATTTACGAAGTACACGAATTCAGCACGATATCCTACAAGCTGTGTCGGCCATCCTGCAGGAGCGATCTACGATGGATAGAATATTGTGATGGGTACAAGCACACCACGCTGTTAAATCATGGTAAAACAACTTGGTCAACCATGTGTTCGCCAATGACGTGTGCTGTGTTCCTATCGTCTCCATCATCGTCTTGGCAGCTATAACACCGATGAGAAGCCCGCATCAGTCTTCAGCCATGTTTCAACCAGGCATGATCGAAGAGCACTCTTCAAGACTGTTTCAAACATCGGTGGATGAAGACGACTCTCCTGAAGAAGAAGAGATGTTACATCTGCGCCCAGACCCAAGGAAAGAAGCATCTGCTCCGCGCACATTGTTTGAATTTGGTGCAAGTAATTACGATTGGGTATGCTTCAGTCTGCATTGTGTGAAATATACATTTAGTTTTAAAGATGAAGAAGAAGACATTCTCACCACAACATATTTTGAAATGTGTCGCGACGGCATTCATTTTCGTCTCTGCTGGAACTTATTTGCACCGTACGAAACAGTTAAACTGCTGACGAAATTCGTCTGTGAAGATGAAAATTGCATTATAAATCTCTGCCGACCAGATACGCACATGCAATGGAAACTTGAAGACTTGAAGATGCAAGCAGCAGCAGGAGTAGGTGATCCAGAATTCCAAGAAACATGCAATGGCAAGCAGCATTGTAGAAGTGGTAGTATCACACCATGGAACACACCTTGTGTCGACTATTTGTGCTCCGTGTATAGAAATACATTAACGCAGGATGCAAAGTTTACTCCTGCTAATATTTTGGACATGCAAATAAGTATATAAATTTACCTCATGCATGCATGCGAGTTTTATTCTAAGTACTTCCACCAACATAGAAGCATACCATGCAAAATGGAATCCAGCAGCAGCAGCAGCAGCAGCACCGACAGCACCGACAGTGCAACGATTGAGGGTGAAGTAATATGCCGAAGCAGATGTAAGTGCATGCAGGCACTTTGTGACTTTATTCGACGGATCCTGCTACTACTTGCAGAAAGTATTAAGTAAATAAATGTGGTCGCGCATATATAAGAAACAACCGGACCTTCACTCCATCATTCGGCTGTGAGCTGCCAAAGAAGACAGAAGACGATGGCTACGTTTCATCTGTCCAACCTCTACATTTCGCCAAAGCCTGGCCTGAGCAGAGGTACATACAGCTACTGGAATGGAGGAAGATTACGTACATACACGGAAGAATGTGATGGAAATTACCATTCGCTCTATGTACATGAGCCTACATCTTTCGAACGCTGCCAGGAAATGATAGACTGTTCGACGTATGGGCAGTGTTATGTTCACTACATGAGAGAAGAAACCAAGCAGCCTTGCCTGCCAGAAGAAGTAATAGCACATGCAAAACGAAATGACAAGCCGAGTTTGCATGCACCAGACTGCTCCATCAACCAGCAAAAAAATCAAGATTTTACATCGCTTTTTGCTTCCACCAGCATTCCGGATTCCAGCTCATCTAAACGCAAGACTGAAGATGAGGACTTTAGAGTACTGCCTTCGATGCCGGACATTTCAGACGATTGTGCTCAAATGTGTTTTCAACTAACTCCAGTAAATGATGTTACCAAGGAGAGTATTCCTTTTAATATAGACTGAAATAATTACTTTGTGTGTCAAAAATGTAATAAAGAAAGTTCTTACAGACATGCTGAATTCTTTGTAAATGTAATCGAATGTGTGTATCGTATTGAAAAAAGAATAAAATACAAATATTACCAACTGATTTGTTTCATTTAATACCTATTGTGCAATAACTACTTTTTCTATAATTATTCAGGATATTAAAAATATTTTATTTTCTACTTAAAATAATTCAATGTAAGAATACTTATATATACATGACTTTAAATCCAAGTAATAATTAATAATGGTATAAATACATTGATATCAAAGTAATTAAGGTATATGAAAATACAATAACATGAATCTGTTTAATAAAAGTCTGTTAAACACTGGAAAAATAATTTTTGTAGCTAGAACAAGTATACATGGGTAGCCTGTTGCAACTGGTCTTTATAAACGCGACATGCTGGCGCCTATCATGCTAGGCTTTTTTCCCTCCAGTACAGCCAGTCCTATGAGTCATAGAAGCTTGTTGCGACCAGTCATCATCGATGCGACATGCTGGCGCCCTGTAGTATCTGGAAGCAATCACGAGTCACTCTTAAGTTGTTTGTTGCAACTAGTCTTTATCAGCATCTACTGGGTTTTTCTCCAGTACACAAGTCAGCCAGTCCTATGAGTCATCATCGATGCGACATGCTGGCGCCCTGTAGTATCTGGAAGCAATCATGAGTCACTCTTAACTTGTTTGTTGCAACTAGTCTTTATCAGCACCTACTGGGTTTTTCCCCAGTACACAAGTCAGCCAGTCCTATGAGTCATCATCGATGCGACATGCTGGCGCCTATTGTGTCAGGGTGATTCTTGGTAAACAGATAAGGCATTCAGCCCTGACTACCTCGTGACCTTTGCTCAGGCTCCCTCCAAAATTATCTCAGCCAATCAGATGCTTGGATTTTCTTCATGCCCATATATGGATTAGTGAGTCAACCACTGCTGCTGGGACTATAAAAGCAGGCAAGCAAGGCCAACCCAGTTCATTCGCTGATCATCTGCCGACCTGACTACAAGTTCTTCGCTGCTCGTGCGCTTCTGCCCATCGACTTCGAGAGCTTGTGGATTAGTGTTCCCAGTGACTTCGAGTGCTTTTCATCGTTACTACTTCATCATTCGTCATCTCTAAGGTTTCCTCCTCGTCTCTTTCAACGTCGAGCTGCCACCGCGTGTTCCGTTGGAAGATTCCAGTTGAGACGTCCTGCATCATCAACATCATCGACATCATCATCATGGACGGCAAGATATCCGGAGTTGCTGCTTCTTCTGCTGCTTCTTCTGGGGTAAGTTCAATGCTTCCTCCAGGGTTACAGTGTGGATTCTGTAATAAGGTGTTCGCTACTCGTTTCAATGGATTACGCCACGAGCGCCAGTGCCCCCACAACCCACACAGAGATGACCAGCAGATTTGTGAGAAGTGTGGGGTAGCCATCACTCGCAAAGACAATATGGCTAAACATCTGAGATCATGCATTGGTGAAATTTGCAATGCAGCGAGCCTAAGTTGCAAGTACTGCAACAAACTATTTTCTCACATTGGAGATGCACGAAGACATGAGAAGGCGTGCAATTTCAATCCAGATCGCCAGCTTCTAAAGTGTGACAAGTGCGAGAAAGACTTCACCAGAGCAGACAACCTAGCCAGACATGCTACCAAGTGTAATGGTTCAACACCAGCCAAGAGAAGACGAGAAGCTTCGCCCCAGCCTGGACCATCGACTGCTCCTCAACCCAAAACATCTCGACCAAAGATAATAGCAGGAGCAGGAGTAGCCTCCCAGTTTGGGTTTGTGGAGGCCGAGACTGCATTTCGAGGCAACTTGAAGACCCTGGTAGCTGAAAATACATCCGAATGTGGCAGAGATATATGTACTTATCTGGAAGACATGAAAGCAAACATAATTGGCCAGCTCAAACAAGAAATAGAAGAAAATGGAGCCGTAAAGTTCAATTTATGGTTGGATTGTCTTTATGGAAAGCCAGAGCCTCATGAAGACCAAGAAGACCCGCGGTCATTCAAGACTAAGAACATCCCGCTCTACACAACCGATGGCATCGAAGAAGCAGTCACAGCCAGCATAGAGAAGATATGCCAGGAAGAAGAAGAGTACCAGGGCAAAGGAAGTGGCTGGACCCTCATTGCTGTACATCGTCTGCAACTAAGGATCAATAAGCTAGATCCACTCCGTGCTTCCAGCTACATCGACTTACCGGCTCCCATCCAGGCTAGGGAAGCCATCATCAACCCAAAGAATGAAGATCAACAATGCTTCAAGTGGGCTATGCTGGCAAGATTCGTCGAAGGAAAGAACCCTCAGCGTGTGAACGAGCGATATAAAGACTTGGAAAACAAGTTTAATTTTAGTGGTCTTAAATTCCCCATGCCTCTCCGCCAAATAAACATATTCGAGAGAAACAATCCTGAAGTGACAGTCAATGTGTATGGACTCAATGAGGACACAAAAATCATACCGCTACGTGTAGCAAAAGAAGAGAAGAGTCAGCACTTTGATCTCTTGTATATATCCGAAGAAGATAATGCACATTATGCATATATCAAGAATTTTTCAAGACTGGTTGGACCTCAGGTGACTGCTCATGGACATAAAATCCATATTTGCAAGCGGTGTTTCCAGCATTACGATGACCAGTTTCGAGTGTCTGGGCTCACAGGGCAGCAGTGTTTAGAAGAGCATAAAAAGTTCTGCAATGAGTATGCACCTGTGAGAGTTGAAATGCCTCAGGCAGGAAGTGATGGCAAGCCTCCAGTTCTTAAATTCAAAAACTACCATCATGCAAACAAAATGCTTATTGTGGTATATGCTGATTTTGAGGCAATGTTAAAACCTGTTCAATCATGTCAGCCAAATCCAGACAAGTCTTATACTTCCAGGTACCAGAAACATGAGGCCTACAGCTATTGCTTGTATGTGTAAGTAGACAATGCAGTGATTCCTACTTGTAAAACATCGAGTCTTCCATCAAAGCCAATTCTGTAAAGAGGAGAGGATGCTGGTGAAAAGTTCATGGAGGACATTATTTATATTGGAGAGCAAGTCAAGGATATTTATTCCATCACTGAACCAATGCAACCGCTTACACCGCTGGAAATGCTTAGTTTTGAACTTGAAGATGTCTGTTGCTACTGCTCCTCTACCTTCACCAAATGCAATATTAAAGTTCACGACCACTGCCACTTCACTGGGAAATACCTAGGGCCTTCGTGCAATGAATGCAACAAACTTCGTCGTCGTCCGAAGAAACTTCCAGTCCTCTTCCACAATCTTGGTTGCGATGAGCATTTCATTGTTAAGAACTTGGGTTATGATGACAAAGACATCTTCATTATTCCTCACAGTGAAGAAAAACTAATCACCTTCTCCAAAAAACTCGATGACAGATTTTCTATACAGTTCATAGATACTTTCAGATTCATGTCTGCTAGCCTTGCTTCTCTAGCCGAAAACCTTCCTGCTTCTGAATTCCACAACACTTCTAAATATTTCTCTTCTGAACAACTAGAGCTGGTTACCAGAAAAGGTATTTTTCCCTACGATTATATCACACATCTTCAAAAACTTGACGAGCCTCAGTTACCTTCAGTAGATTCTTTCCACAACAGGCTGACAAACTCTGATATCACCCAAGAAGATTATGAGCATGCGCAAGCTGTATGGCAGAAATTCAACTGCACATCGTTGGGGGAGTACAGCGATATTTATTTGAAGACCGATGTACTCCTTCTGTCTGACATCTTTGAGAATTTCAGAAGACTCTGCTTGTATACGTATGGGTTGGATTGTGTCCACTATGTGAGTGCTCCAGGGTTTTCTTTCGATGCAATGCTGAAGAAAACCAATGTTGAACTTGAATTGATCATAGACTATGATACATACATGTTTCTTGAGGCAGGCATAAGGGGAGGAGTATCCCAATGTATAAAGCGCCACTGCAAGGCGAATAATAAGTACATACGAGAAAATCATGATGAAAGCCAGCCCTCGACATATTTGGAGTATGTGGATGCCAATAATCTATATGGATGGGCAATGTCGCAACCTCTGCCCCTACGTGACTTCGAGTGGTCTGACACAGATATCGACATCATGGCTGTACCCGATCAAGATTCCACTGGCTACATCCTAGAGTGTGATATTGAATATCCTACAGAACTTCACGATGCCCACAAAGACTTGCCATTTTTACCAATAAATGAGTGTGCTCCTGGCTCCAGACAACCGAAACTGATGACGACTTTGGAAGACAAGAAGAATTATATTATACATTACAGAAATCTGAAGCAAGCTATTCAACATGGACTCAAAGTGGCCAATGTTCATCGTGTGCTTCGGTTCAAGCAAGAAGCCTGGTTAAAACCTTATATTGATATGAACACTGAGAAGAGAACAGCCTCGACCAACGATTTCGAAAAAGATTTCTACAAATTAATGAATAATGCCACATTCGGTAAACTTATGGAGAATATGAGAAAAAGACAGAACATGGAGCTGGTGTGTAAGGAAAGACGGCTTAAGAGACTGGTAACAAAGCCTGTATTCAAGGACAGAACTGTATACACTGAAAATTTATCTCTGGTGAAGCTAGAAAAGGAAAAAATACTATTCAACAAACCCATATATGCAGGATTTGCTGTACTCGACTTGTCAAAGTGCTTGATGTATAGATTCCATTACGATATAATGAAGACAAGATACAAAGATAATATTGACAAGGGCGCCCATACCCGGGGGCAGGGGGGGCCGTGGCCCCCCCTAGCTTTCAGGGAAGGAAAAAAATATATAGTGTAGTCAGGTGTTTTACTTTAAAGAAAATTATTTAAATTCGGTATTATGTAGAAGTGGTTCAACACGAAGATATTATTTTATATCGTTTTTTACATGTCTATTTCATTTTTTATGTTAGTTCAAGCATTAGTTTCTGCTGCTGCGATATAAGGTGTTGTGTACAGGGAGAAAACGCTGTTCAAGCGCAACGCCCGTGGCGAGTCATTCCCCTTCGTATTCCTACCCAAGCTCACGCGATAACACAACACAACAGATTTAGACCAGTCAGAGTTAGACGACGCGACAGTTGACATGTGCTTGTAGACGGCGAAATGTTTTGCTACTTTTTCGTCATAATAATGTGTATGTTCACAAATAACATCTCAAAACAGAGATTTTTCAATAGTCTTTAGGTCTACCTACAGTTTTATGCATCTGGTCTAGATTTAGTTTAGTGTATTCAGTCAGTATAAATAACTTAAGTGTAAATAAATAAGTGAAAAGTGTAAAGATAAAAACTATTGTTATTATGTGTGTTTCTTAGTTTTACTCATTCGTCACATCCGCTCAGAATATTCACAATTTTTAAGGTAAGCTAACATCTTTAAAGTTACTCAAATAAGAATTATTGTTCAGAAAAGTCTACAACGTAAAATTTATGTTGGAATTTTTAATTTAGAGGAAAACCACTTTTTACCTTCAAAAGTGTTTAAAGGGATAAGGATTCCGCTACCTTCAGTAGACTCGGAAGCAATTTACACTGGAATCTCGATTTTACGTACGCTCACAGTCGCTTGGATTGCATTCGTAAAATCGTTATCTTCATAAAATTTTAAACACCCCACCCCGTGAAGATACATGTTATAATTTATTGAACGGAATATATATAATATTAAATAGTAAAAACAATGACTGCTGTCTGCCCTCTGCCCTCCCCTGCGTTCCCCTTATTTTTTTTAACATTCCACAACTTGCTTGATTGCACGAGTGATATAAAAGCGACATCACAGCGACTAAACACAGTTGCACCACGCATTGCATCATGTTAACTTTTGTGTGGTGACAGTAGGTTGTCCGACATGCCTTTTTTGGATATCTTTCCTTTTCGTAAGACGCGTGTTACTAAAATAAATTTATATTTGAGTTTGCAAACTTGTCCACTCCTTGCCAGAGACGACTGAACACAGACGAGACTTTCCAGGGTCGGGTTGATGAGCTGGAAGAATTCCCTGCCTTGCATTTTTATGGACTTCACCTTATCATATTTATCAGTTAATCTTTAACAGATCAGCTTGAAAAATATTAATGAACGCACTTTTAGTAACATAATCGAGGAGAACAAGCACACAGTTCAGTGTACACCTGTACTGTTTCATAAAAGTGATCATAGGTAGGGACTGGAAAAATTCGCGGTTTCAATGACCACTAGGATAGACTAAACGATTCTCCTATGTACTCTGGCAACTATCACCTGGTCATTGGCTACCGACTCGGGGAAACTGTTTACTGCGATTCTTATGATTCGATACTTCTTTTGTTGAGTGTTTGCCATTGGCTCAGAGTCCTTCAGGTAAATTGCGGTCCAATCACTGACGCAGCATTAAGCTAAACGAGTTTGGATTCCAGCCTGTCTCGAAAGGAATCCGCGAATTTTTACGGTCTCTAATCATAGGCTTATTTGGTGAAGAAAAACGCTGCTCTTTAACGACAGACATTCATTAAAAACACAGTACATTTTAGTGCGAGAAGCCCTTGAATTTGTGATAGCCATAGGGAATTATTTGTTTGTATAGTAAGTTAAAAAAAAAAGCTTAGTTGAAAATCCGCTCGTCACGTCTACTTGCTGCGTCACTTATACCATTTTTGAGCGTTTTTTACTGGGAAACCGATGCAGCGAAGGTAATTAATGCGACACATGTCAAGATAATGCCTAATGGCGTGGGTTGCTGGATATTAGCGGAAAGGAGAGGAAGTAGCTACTCAATATCGTTTCTTACTCTCACGCTTCACAAGGTTTCAAGCTCAGTTGCTATGCTCTGAAGCTGGAAATGTTGGAATGGGTAAGGAATGTTGAGTATAGTTCATTTGCGGTAAAATAAATATTTTTACAGCCTTGGCATAATTTTTCAATCTAATAAATTTCGTACTTTGCGACAAATAAAGTGTACCTAATCCATTTTTTCTTTTCGATTTTGAGTTTGATGCCGCAATAACTTATACAATATTCACTAACGGTAAATGGCTGTTGTATTAGCTTTAAAATATGAATACGCTGTGCATTAAAAATTAATATTTTTATATGTTTTCATAGTGTTTTTTTTTTTTAAATATATTTTGGTGTCAAATTTTCCGAATTTTAGATGGTTCCTGAAAAAAAATGTATTCGTAAAATCGCGGCTTCGTTCAGTCCGGGCTCCGTAAAATCGAGGTTCTAATGTACTCTTAATTCTGAAGTTAAGTACTGAACATGTTATTTAAGGGTTTATCAGGGCCGTATTTACGCGCAGGCTATCTAGGCTGTAGCCTATGGGCCCGCACCACAAATGAGGACCCGCACCACACGACACGAAAAAAAAATTATACTGCGATGTGGATCTTCTTATATTCTTAAAATACGCGTCGACATAGTATGTCCAGTTGTTTTGTGTGGATTAATTGCGCAGAACCAAACTCTTCTGTGGAAAGCTGATATATGAGTTATGTCAGCATTTAGAAATTTTCGATTATTTTCATTGGTTTTGGTGTCACTTAATTCCTTAACATCTAAATACTGTTTGGTTAAATTGTCTAGTTTACCTAATAATAAACTATTTTTTTCTGCGCTTTACTATCACTAAATAAACTTATAGTCCTCGACTACTGAATCCATCTGTGCTAATTTTAAATGATAAGCAATTATGATTCATTTCGAAACATAGTAATATTCATTTAATTGTGAAACAATTTTTGACTGTAATTATAAGCGTAGTTCAGGTGTTACATTTAAAAACAACTGCTTTCTGACTGTGATAACATACTCAAATCGTTTCTCTCCCAAAGTTGAATCTTTTGATCAACACGTTTTAAACTTTATAATTATTTTAATTTAATTTGTACGCGACATTTATTTAGGGGTAAAGAGAGCAATTAGTTGAAGGACTGTATTCTTGATATCCGTGTACCCGAGACGCTGCAAAAGTATAAGGACTGTATTCCTGCATTCGTGTTTCTAAAAATTCATTTGTTTCAATAAAATAGTTAATATTTAATTTTAAAGTAGCCAATAAAGATTTTTTTATGGGGAATGAGTACTGTGGTCTATTATTTTAGTAACAGGACAAAAAATTCTAACAGGGTCAGAACTGGAACTATTTTATGGCTAGTAACAAGCCGCAGTTAAGTCTTCCAAAATATTAAAAATACTTCATACCCCTAAGTCTGGCCCCCCCCTACAAATTATCATATGGGCGCCCTTGAATATTGATTTGGCATACATGGATACAGACTCTTTCATCTACGAGATAAAGACAGCCGACTTCTACATGGACCTGGTCTCAGACCCTGAATTAGATACAAGTGCGTACCCCCATACTCATCCATGCTACTCCATCACTAACAAAAAGGTGGTGGGGAAATTTAAAGATGAGTGTGGGGGCAATGTAATGACTGAGTTCGTTGGGCTAAGAGCAATAATGTATTCCTACAAGTCTGCAGGAAAAGAGACTAAGAGGGCAAAGGGAGTCCAGAAATGCGTCGTTGTAAATACAATAACATTTAATGATTACAAGGAAGTTCTAATGAAACAGAAGATAATGAGAGTGCATGTGAATAATATAACATCGCATCACCATGAAGTGTATACTGAAACAACAAACAAACTGGCACTTTCCTGGATGGACGATAAAAGGAAGATCATGGATGATGGTATACACACGCTCCCGCATGGATACAATGGATGATGGCAATGAATATGATGATGACTCTGGCAATGAATATTATGATGACTCTGGCAATGAATATGATGTTGACTCTGGCAATGAATATGATGATGACTCTGGCAATGAATGCACTGGCAAATGATAATGAAACGAACACCGAGTGAAAAAAACTATATTACTTATATTTGTTTCGCGCAGGATATTGTGCCGAATCAGTGCTACTTTAGGCACGATTTTTTTTTCTTAGTTTTACAAAATTTTAAATTTTTTACAACTTTAATTTTACACTTTCGCCCGCTGCTTTCGCCCCATCCAAACTTGTTCGGTCGAGTGTACCGGCAGGTTAACTTGTTGAGCAGCAAAGAGCTCTCAACGCCGTTTCCCACCAAATTTGCTGGGTCTAGCCGACTACAGGGCTATCATCAGCAACGGTATCCACTGGCCGTCGCGTTTCGTCACGAGTTTAGCGCTACGCGTGACGAAATTAGCCGCCCTAAGCTTCCCTTGGTCACCCCCACCCCTTCTCGGAGGTGTGCTGAAGTTTGCGGTCTCTAACATGTTTTGGTGTCCTTTTTTCAAGCTCCGCCGCACGTCCCGACGTCTGACCAGCGAAGTCTCCCAGGGCAGGTCATCCACCAGACATACCCCCCACCCAATCCTGGTCCACAGCGGTCATCGGCCAGCCACGGCAATGACCCCTCTCAAGGCCAAAATCCCCCCCCCCACTTGCAAAATGGCGGCCATCAAGTGCCGCGATGGTCTCTGCGAGACTCCGACCTGCATGCCCACACCATCTATCGGCGAAAGGACGAACCAGCTGAGAGCGAGAGCACACTACTGACCACCCTATCCCCTCCAGGAGAAACAGTCGACCTCACACTCAGTCGATAGGTCGCTGGAGCCTTTCTTTTTTCTTTCGGAGCCCTTCGGAGCACTTCGGGTTTCCCGATCCCCTCCTCCAGAGGAACAGACGACCGAACTAAAGTTTAAGTTAGCGTCCCGGCGCCATTTTCAGGGACTTTGAGAACAGCTCTCGTCCAGCGCGCATCTTTGCAACATGTCGCAGTAACGACCAGCAGCTATCGTGATCCGCTTTCGGCAATAATGTAGTTGCTTCTGAGCCAGGCCATGTCGCCTAGATTTTTTTTAGTTTTTCTTAGTAGCTGCCCAAATAGTCAAGTTTAACTTTAGTTTTTTTTGGTTTTCGTCATAACTATTTCTTCTATGGCTACCGCGAGCTCCCGTGCCGCGAATCCCCGGATCACCCCCAGGGACAGCCACTATCTACTTCACCCTGCCAGCTAAGGTAAGCTGCACTTCGCCCCACACAAACCTGTTAGGTTGCCTTTTTTTCTGGGCTTAACTTCGCCCGCCATAAACTGCCTGCTAACCAAGCTAATCCAGGTGGATTATTGGTTACAGGCAGGGTTCCAGAATCCCAGAGGGTTCCAGAATCCCAGAGTACTTCAAGGACCCCAGACCAGTTCAAGATGGCGGCCCAGTTCCGGCGCCACATTTTGCACCTCAACATGTAACTCGTGAGCCTCTATAACGGAGTCTCCCTCCATCTTTCGGCACCCCTCAAAAAGAAGTGAAGAACAGTTTATAACTCCGCCAGTTTTAGGACGTTTTCCATATTATTATAAAATATTGTATTTTAAACACATATATTTGTTTTATGAGCCTGCGAGCTCTATGTTCCTAAACAGTTGAACTTAACATAGTATAAAATGGTGTTTCCCCCCCCCCCCGGCCCCTCTTTCTCCTTTTTTATTCGTTAGTTACTCAATGTAATGTATCAAAAATAAGAATCTGACATTGTTAGCAGTTTTGTTTGTAATGGCTGTAATGCCGTAAGATATTTTCTAATGTAAGAAACCTATCAATTAAAAGATACTAAACTACTAATCAACAGTAAAAGCCTCTAATGAAACCAAACCATACGAGTGTTTTCATTTGCTGCTACTTGAAACCACAATCCACGTAACCTTTCCTACTGTCAGGGAGGTTAATTTTAAATTGTGTTTGTAAGTGGGCTGTGCCCCTCTGGCAAGTTCTTTTAGATAATTAGCCTGACGCTTCCACCGGACATTTATTATCAATAATTATGGTTTTGTTTTGAGCACAGCACCACGGTTACAAATTGGTAGCAGAGATTGGTTACGGTTACAATGTGGTAGCAGTTTGTGTGGTTGTGGTTACTCTTAAATTGTTAACTGTATTTTGGTTTGATTTATGAGAATGCTTTAATTGTATTTGGTATAAATAGTTTTTTGTTTGTCACTAAGATTTTCGTTATATAGTATTATTGTAAGTCCTAAAACTGGCTTAACTTTTTACTAGTAAGTTTGTAAGTTAAAATTTCAGTTAACTTCCAGCGACATTTTTCTTACGCGGCCCGAGGTCGCCCGCGAGCGTCGGACCCCCAGCTGTGAGCTTATCTTGAGGACGTGTCCTAGCCACCCCTCCCCCGCCCCTGCGCGCCGCTTATCTCTCACGGCGCACGTTCGTGGTTTCGTCTTCAGTTCACCGCCCTGTGCGTCCTGCACGACCTTCGCAGACCACTGTCCGCCCGCCAGGGCCTTGTTCCTTTCTTTTCTCGAGCAGCAGAAGTACCAAATTAATGTTGAATAAACTAATATATTTTTCATTATTTTGGGCACATACTTCCCGACCTGCTGTGGTACTGATGATATTATTAAACTAAGCTAATTTAAGAGTGTCTTATGTATAGAGTTTAAGGTAATTCTAAACATTAAGTTTAAGTTCTACGTGGGTTAGTTTTGAACAATCCACACCAAAAATTTAGTTTATTTGTTTGTATTTGTAAGATTGTACTAACTTCAAAGAAAAGTACTTGCAATCATGCCCACCCCGGAGTACCTCCTCCGTGACGAGTTAACATACGAACTCAAGTTTCGAGGCTTATCAGACCTCGGCGACGTGGCCACGCTCCGAAAAAGACTCCGAGCTGCTTGCGCCGAGGAAATACAACCACACATTACGCACCTCACAAACCTAGACCCGTTGAGTGAGTTTAATTGTGTTTGTAGCAAGTTCTATGACATACACAGCTACATCAATTATGTCGGAGAGGAAACAAACAGAAACAACATTCTCCGTACGCTAACTCGCTTGACACATATCGGCACGAGGTTTACTAACCTCAAGATAGTAGCCGCAAATAAATTAAATGGAATCTACCAAACCGAGATTGACAAATGTAGGCAGCAGATCCCTGCCCTATGTTTCAAGCTGCGGAGTAAGTTGGACACACTTGACCAAACATCCCTAGAACCTGTAACTGCAGCTGCAGGAGCAGAGTTTCACACTCAAGTACCGCAACCTCCAAAACAAATGGAAACCGGAGGTAGCCCAGTCCCTACACCACCTCCTTTACCCTCCTCCCCTCCATCACCACCAGTAACACCACGCCGTGGGACATTTCCTGTCATCACCGCAACAGCCATTAACGAGCAGTTTTCTTCCGCGAGTGTCATGGCGACTGGTGATCACCAGAGTACCAAGGTCACCTACGCCCATCCCAGCCAATCGTTCGCAGCTCACCCTTTCCATCGCCCCAAACCCATATACCTCCCCTCCACCTCACCCGGCATTTTCAACCCCTATCGGCAATTCAGGTCCACCTGTTCATCCCTTCAAACCTCCCCGGAAACCCACCCCATCTCCTCGGCCATTGGAAGGTCAGCTTCGCCGCTGCTAAATTTCACTTCCGACTTGGCAGTAACTTTGCCACATAACTTATCCGTGCCACCCGGTGACCGAGTAGAGTCACAACTGCCATACATCAGCCCCGCCACCTCATACCTGCCATTGGCCCCGCAGGTATATCAGACTCAAAATCATCCACAACCTCAACCAGCTCCACCTCCACCCCCTAATCCAGCACCGAACCCGGTACCTGTATTCTCTAACTCAAACCAAGCAGTTGGAGGAAATTTGTATGCTAAGATTCCACATCCCGTGGAAAGGCTCTTAGCTAATTTTAAGGAAACCACAGGATTGGAACCCAGAAATCTAATCGAGTTTCTCAAACATTTATTTAGGGTAAAACAAAAGGCTAATCTTCCTGACAGGGAACTGCTGGAAATCATTTTTCCCTTCACACAACCACCCTTGAGCGAGCGAGTTACAATCGCGATTGAACAAAATTATTAATTTGATCAATTTCACGAAGATATACTAAATTATTTTATTCCAGCCCGTTTGATGACCAACATCAGGTTGGAATGGTACAACAGGCTACAACAAAGAAATGAAGCCTTACCTAATTACATAGCAGACATCAAACTAGCCACTCAAATTCTTCGGTTGCAAATGTGTCTGAGAGTGAGATAGTCTCTAACATACTTGATGGAATCAACCCTCAAGAAAGATCGCGGGCAGTTTTTCAGGCCCGACCACAAAATTTTGCCGAACTTGATCGCTTGTGCATCTCCAACACAAATGTAGAATACGCAGACCACCAGCGAAATCGAGAACCTAATGTCTACGCCCACAACAATACCAGAATAACAGAAAATAAACAGCAGTATTATAACAAAAATTCGCAACAAAAAAACAGCAATGAACAAGTCGCTAAGCCTCAAAATAAAGATGAACGGATACCTGTCTGCAGGTACTGTAAAAAACCCGGGCACTACATTGAACAGTGTCGCGCAAAAAACTATCGCCCAAACTATCAAAATTCGCGAGACTCAAAAAACGTGTAAATCGCTGGCCAGAAAAAATTCTTTCTGAGCCAGCCGCCCAAACAACAGTTAGAAATTTTTCCCTTCACAGCGGCCCTAATGCAAAATTCGACCAAAAACTTCAACAAAACACAGCTTCCCCACACAGAGAAAAAAATAAACTAAGAAAACAAAAACAAAGGCGAGCTAAGAAAAACAAAGCTCGTCAAGTCAATCAAATGGAACATTGCAACACTGTTAGGCCTATGTGCAAAAGATGTAATTGTCCGCGAACCACGGACAAAAGAACGTGTCATAATATTTTAGCTAATCTACCGACAGTTCTACCCTATGCCAACACAACCGTAGGAAAACAAGAAATCCCAGGACTAATTGACACGGGATCAGTGCGCTCGTTCGTGTCGGGCAAGTTCTTCAGAAAATTACAACAAGATAATATCATTCACAAAACACAGCCCATAGATATACAGTGTTTCACAGCGGCTGATAAGCCTTTGAAAGTAAAGTTTGCAGTTATTGTTAAAATTAAAATTGATTTGCTTTCGTGGACTTTTCCATTTTTGGTAGCTGATGATTTAGCCACTGATTTAATATTTGGTTCTGATTTTATTGCAAAAACTGGCATGATAATTGATTTACAAGCACGTAAATTTCATTTCCAATTTAATAAGCAAATTTTAATTTCCTTTGTATCCCCCGACACGCAGAGTCAGACTCATGTCAACACCCTCCAGTCAGTTTCGAACGGCGAAAACAACGTTTCACTTGCCCATCTCAGTCACGGACAAAGAAAAGAAATAGAAAATTTGTGTCACAGTTTTTCAGACGTTTTAAGTGAGAAATTAGGACGCACTCACTTAACTCAATATGAAATAAAACTTTTGGACAAAACCCCAGTTCGGTGTCATCCGTACCCTCTGTTAGGACCTTAAATGCAGGTAATGCGTGAACACATACAAAAACTCTTAGAAAAAGATGTCATTGAGCCTTCAGCCTCAAATTTCGCTTCCCCAGCCTTCTTGGTACCTAAGGATCAAGGTCAAGGTCACCGCGTCGTTGTTGACTTTCGTAAGGTGAACCAACAAATTGAAGTAGAAATGACGCCATTACCAGATCTAAATTCAGCATGTCACTGGTTCAGTAAAGCCAAATTTTTCAGTGTGTTTGACCTTAATTCGGCTTACCACCAAATACCACTAACCCCAGAGTCAAAACACGTCACCGGATTCTGCGTGCCGTGGAATCTCTACCAATACAAAGTAGTACCCTTTGGTCTAGCCACTGGCGCACAAGTGTTAACACGGCTTCTAGATCAGATTTTCGGCGATCTAAAATTCAAGTCCGTTTTCAATTATTTGGACGATGTTGTCGTTTATTCAGAAACTTTTGAAGAACACCTCGCTCATTTGCATGAAGTCCTTAAACGACTACGCCATGCCGGCCTAACGGTCAATACCAAAAAAGTAAAATTTGCGGTATAAGAAATTTCTTTCTTAGGACATCTAATATCTAATAGGGGAGTAACCATAGACCCAAGCCGAACACAGGCGATCAAGGATTTTCAGCCCCCTAAAGATGCTAAAGGCATCGCCAGATTTATCGGCATGACAAATTTTTATTCTAAATTCATACCTTATTTTGCTGAGCATGCAGCACCATTGAATGCTCTACGTAAGAAAAATTCAGTCTTCAATTGGGGTCCAGAACAAGACAAAGCATTTTCTTTCCTCAAACAAGCCATAATTAGCCCTCCAGTGCTCCGAATGGCAGATTTCAGTAAGCCGTTCATTCTTCAGACCGACGCCTCCAGCGTAGCCATAGGCGCAGTTCTCTCACAAGAGTTTGATGGTTGTAGGCAGCCTATAGCTTTCGCCTCCCGCACCTTAACGCACCAAGAGAGAAAAGCCTCTTCGGTGTATGAACTCGAGTGCCTTGCTGTAGTTTTCGGCATAGACAAGTTCCGGCCATATTTGGAACATAAAGAATTTCTGCTGGAAACCGATAATCAGGCCCTTGCTTGGCTTTTGGCTCACCCCAAGCAATTAGGTAAATTAGTACGCTGGATTGTTAAGATTGCTTCTCTTAAATTTAAAATTCAACATATTAAAGGTTCACAAAACATCGTGGCCGACACCCTTTCTCGAATGTTCGAGTCACCTTCCAATTCCTATATTCAGGAAGAAATTCCCATTGCCTGCCACGCATTGCTCACAAATTTTCCGCTAGCCTTTTCGGATTTACGATCCCACCAAAATTCGGACCCGCAACTGTCTGACATAATTGCGCAAATAAACTCAGGTTCACCCCCAAAATACCACAAACTATCTAAGGGAATTCTTTATCGAAGAACTCAGCAATGTAAGAATTTTAAAATAGCCTTACCTCAAAATCTCAGGGACATGATTTTTCAATATTATCACTCATCACCTTTAGGCGCACATTTAGGCATTTTAAAAACTATTGAAATCATCCGCAAGCATTTCATCTGGGACGGAATGCATAAAGACATAACCCAGAGGGTCAAATTATGCAAGTTGTGCAATTTGAGCAAACCTGCCCAGAAAACACAATTCGGATTTTTGAGTTCCGATGTGGCCGAAAGGCCCATGCAAAAACTTTTCATTGATTTTGTGGGACCCTTCCCAAGGTCAAAAGACGGAAATTCGATGCTTCTAGTATGCATAGATGCATTCTCAAAATTTGTGTGGCTAATCCCTGTTAGAAGAGCCATTGCCGAAATCACCATTCGAGCCCTCCAAAATTATATTTTCAAAATATCCGGGGTACCTTCCATCATTGTTTCCGATAACGCCACAAACTTCAAATCGACAATTTTCAAAAACATGTGCTTTTCACACGGGATTCAGCATGTGACCACGACTCCCTACTACCCCCAGCCTTCACATGCGGAGCGTTTCAACCGAAACCTCCGGTCTGCCTTAATAGCATTCCATGCGAACTCGCAGGATAGGTGGGATTCCAATCTCGTGTGGTTGCAAATGGCTTTCAATTCCGCCAGACATGAAAGTCACAAAACAACACCGTTTGAACTCATGTTTACATACCAGCCCAACACCTCACTCTCTAATCAATGGACGTTAAAAGAGTTACTACCAGACGACCCCAGGAACATTAAGGAAGTCTGGAGTAGAGCTCGTAAAAACCTGAACTTGGCCCACGAGGCAAGCAGGCAACAATATAACAAAAGACGTTATCCCAATCCCTACAGAGTAGGTGATTTAGTGTTGTGCAGAGCACACACACTCAGCAAGGCGATCGACAAGAGATCAGCCAAGCTTTCGTATCGTTGGAATGGCCCCTGGCAGATACAACGATACCTCACGCCAGTCACGGTCGCTTTAGCCGACCCCACCTCCGGCGAATATCGCGCGCGCGCGCACATATCTCAGCTGAAGAAAGTGCACCCGAACCTAAAGTAAGGGCACTCTTCACTGTTTTCCTTCTGCAAGGAAAAGCGCCAAATTCTTCGGCATGCCAAACTCAACACACAGTGTTGTTATCAAAAACCCTAGGTCATAATTATAAGTAATATAAAAAACCATGGTACTAGTTTATAAGATGTTTAAGCTAAGGAGTATTCAATTAAGATGTCTAGTTTTAAGTGGCGCCACTTATTCAATAAGTTATCTGTAAGTTTTAGCTATATTTAAACGTGTAAGAATTCTTATCGGTTGTAAGTAGTTTACTACAGTAGATCCTGGTACAGGGTAAGTCACTTAGGTTTTTGGTGGCTCAAGTTGGCCACCCTGACTCCGTCTTTCAGGGGGGAAGTATGTGCCGAATCAGTGCTACTTTAGGCACGATTTTTTTTCTTAGTTTTACAAAATTTTAAATTTTTTACAACTTTAATTTTACACTTTCGCCCGCTGCTTTCGCCCCATCCAAACTTGTTCGGTCGAGTGTACCGGCAGGTTACCTTGTTGAGCAGCATAGTGCTCTCACCGCCGTTTCCCACCAAATTTGCTGGGTCTAGCCGACTACAGGGCTATCATCAGCAACGGTATCCACTGGCCATCGCGTTTCGTCACGAGTTTAGCGCTACGCGTGACGAAAGTAGCCGCCCTAAGCTTCCCTTGGTCACCCCCACCCCTTCTCGGAGGTGTGCTGAAGTTTGCGGTCTCTAACATGTTTTGGTGTCCTTTTTTCAAGCTCCGCCGCACGTCCCGACGTCTGACCAGCGAAGTCTCCGAGGGCAGGTCATCCACCAGACATACCCCCCACCCCATCCTGGTCCACAGCGGTCATCGGCCAGCCACGGCAATGACCCCTCTCAAGGCCAAAATCCCCCCCCCCACTTGCAAAATGGCGGCCATCAAGTGCCACGATGGTCTCTGCGAGACTCCGACCTGCATGCCCACACCATCTATCGGCGAAAGGACGAACCAGCTGAGAGCGAGAGCACACTACTGACCACCCTATCCCCTCCAGGAGAAACAGTCGACCTCACACTCAGTCGATAGGTCGCTGGAGCCTTTCTTTTTTCTTTCGGAGCCCTTCGGAGCACTTCGGGTTTCCCGATCCCCTCCTCCAGAGGAACAGACGACCGAACTAAAGTTTAAGTTAGCGTCCCGGCGCCATTTTCAGGGACTTTGAGGGCAGCTCTCGTCCAGCGCGCATCTTTGCAACAGGTCGCAGTAACGACCAGCAGCTATCGTGATCCGCTTTCGGCAATAATGAAGTTGCTTCTGAGCCAGGCCATGTCACCTGGATTTTTTTTAGTTTTTCTTAGTAGCTGCCCAAATAGTCAAGTTTAACTTTAGTTTTTTTTGGTTTTCGTCATAACTATTTCTTCTATGGCTACCGCGAGCTCCCGCGCCGCGCGTCCCCGGATCACCCCCAGGGACAGCCACTATCTACTTCACCCTGCCAGCTAAGGTAAGCTGCACTTCGCCCCACACAAACCTGTTAGGTTGCCTTTTTTTCTGGGCTTAACTTCGCCCGTCATAAACTGCCTGCTAACCAAGCTAATCCAGGTGGATTATTGGTTACAGGCAGGGTTCCAGAATCCCAGAGGGTTCCAGAATCCCAGAGTACTTCAAGGACCCCAGACCAGTTCAAGATGGCGGCCCAGTTCCGGCGCCACATTTTGCACCTCAACATGTAACTCGTGAGCCTCTATAACGGAGTCTCCCTCCATCTTTCGGCACCCCTCAAAAAGAAGTGAAGAACAGTTTATAACTCCGCCAGTTTTAGGACGTTTTCCATATTATTATAAAATATTGTATTTTAAACACATATATTTGTTTTATGAGCCTGCGAGCTCTATGTTCCTAAACAGTTGAACTTAACATAGTATAAAATGGTGTTTCCCCCCCCCCCCGGCCCCTCTTTCTCCTTTTTTATTCGTTAGTTACTCAATGTAATGTATCAAAAATAAGAATCTGACATTGTTAGCAGTTTTGTTTGTAATGGCTGTAATGCCGTAAGATATTTTCTAATGTAAGAAACCTATCAATGAAAAGATACTAAACTACTAATCAACAGTAAAAGCCTCTAATGAAACCAAACCATACGAGTGTTTTCATTTGCTGCTACTTGAAACCACAATCCACGTAACCTTTCCTACTGTCAGGGAGGTTAATTTTAAATTGTGTTTGTAAGTGGGCTGTGCCCCTCTGGCAAGTTCTTTTAGATAATTAGCCTGACGCTTCCACCGGACATTTATTATCAATAATTATGGTTTTGTTTTGAGCACAGCACCACGGTTACAATATTTAATGGGCCTATCGGGCTTTTGGGAGGAATCATTACTTATTCTGACCGGAATATGTATAGGCAATGTAGTTGCAGATACAACATAACTGTAACCACTGTAGGCAGTATTGGACATACTCTCTTTTCTTTTTCTTCTATCTTTCTCTTCTATCTTTCTTTTTCTTCTATCTTTCTCTTCTATCTTTCTCTTCTATCTTCTTCTTTCTCTCTTTGGTGTCATCTTTTTTTTTGTTGCTTAATTTTGTTCATATATGTGTGAGAATATAGTGTCTGCGCATTGTGTTCTGACATGTATATTTTGTTGTTGTTTTCTAATTTGGGAAGTTTTAATTTTCGGCGTTGTAATGCAGCCTGCGCATATTTAAATTTACGACATCGCTCTATGGTCATAAGTCTAAATATGCGTTGACGGTTCCAAGCCCGTGAAAATGCAGAGGACGGCACCTACCTAGAACAAAAGTGCAAGATTTTTAGTTCCAGGAACTTTCGCTGGTGTCCTGGAGCGAGTACACGCTCGGTTCGCCTGACATGCAGGAGGAACCAACAGATGAAGAGGAGGACGCTGCCGCCGAAGATGGACCGTCTCTTCAAAATGTCATTGAAGAGGTGTACGCCTTTCGGGAAGAAGTTGCTGCGGAAAGAATAGCCATGCAAGATGCGTGGAACATGGACATAACTGCTGTTCTGCACGAACTCAGGAGGCTTCGGGAAGAAGTGGAAGATATCCAAGACATGATTCGTCGTGAAAAGAATACGATTCGAAAATAATTTTTGTACATATATATTAATAAATATGGTGATTGTTCAAAAATGGTGTACGTTATTTCGTAGTTTTAGTTCCTTGGTATCAATACATTTAAAATGAATATATAAGTATCATGGTTGTAAAAAAAACAAACTAAAAGGATGGTCTAGTGGTTATCACCAAAAATATTTTAAAGTTTGTTATTAAGGTATACATAAGTATTACATTGAACAATATGTTCAACACTAGAAGGAAACTAATATAAATGCTTGTATATAGTGCATTAAATTATATTAAAAAAATTCAGTAATAAAAGTATATTTCAAGATGGCTGCCAGTAGCATAAAAAAAATTAGAGATGGTAACTGAATCCTCATTAGTTGTGATGTAATGGTATAAAGTTCTAGAATTCAAAATGGCGGGCATGTTCTAGAATATAAAATGGCGAAAATCTAAATCTTGGTAGTTATGTTGTAATAGTAGAAAGTTCTAGAATACAAAATGGATTACATAGTAGAAAGTTCTAGAATTAAAAATAGCAGCCAGAAATTACATAGTAGAAAGTTCTAGAATTAAAAATAGCGGCCAGAAATTACGTAATCCAAGATGGTGATTGCATAATGGTAAAATCCTAAATCATGGTAGTTATGTTGTAATGGTAGAAAGTTCTAGAAAAACAAAATGGCTAAAATCCTAAATCCGAAGCCTCATTGGTAGTGACGTAATAGAAAGTTCTAGGATGGTAGAACATTCTAGACAAAATGATGGTCGTAAAATTACGTAATCCAAGATGGCTGAAATTCTTGGAAATGATGTTATCAAAGATGGTGGCCGGAAGTGATGTAATCCAAGATGGCGGTCGGAAGTGACGTAATCAATTATGACGGCCGGATGTGACGTAATCCAAGATGGCGGCCGGAAGTGACGTAATCAATTATGGCGGCCGGAAGTGATGTAATCCAAGATGGCGGCCGGGTCATCCATAATGGCGGCCGGAAGTGACGTAATCCAAGATTGCGGCCGGAAGTGACGTCAGGGGTCAAAGGTCACTGCTCATTGCTCCTTTGCCTCCAGCCTCTGTGCTCGGATCGGCTATTCCTAACTACTGGGGTGGATAGAGTTTTTTTTTTTTTGTTGAGGGTTCACAGGCTTCACCACAAGTTCAACGTTGTTCATGAGCTCTTAGTCTATTTTCATACACCAAATACAAAAACAATTTACCTGACAAAAATTTTAAAATACTATTATATTTCCGTTTATCCCACCCCGAGAGCTCTCCTATAGCAAGTCCCGACACTCTAAACAATAATTTAATTATGGTAATCTACCAACAGTATGACTATATAGTTCTATAAATTTTTATATAAAAGACAATATAATTATAACAAAAATTTCATAATTTCAACAATCACAGATGGTAGCCTTAGATGAGCATGAATAAAATATTTTAGCTATCGTACATTTAACATTCAATAAAACATCTATGGTAATAATTTATATCTGACCATAATTTATCAGTTCTCTATTATTTTAATCTCTTACAGCTCATATAGCTTCCGACCACTCAAAGTATCAACAATATAAATATATAGTTCTATAAAAATTTATATAATAAACACGATGTAACAAAAATTATTATCTCACTAATTACACATGGCAGGCTTTTTAACTGCCAACTTCATTACAACCATATTAGCTCCATGAGATCATAAGTTCACGATTGAGATAATCATAGAACCACAGGCCTATTTTAATTTCACTCCAACCTACGGTGGCGGGCAGCATGCCAACAATAAAATGCCTAAAATATTTCCGGCAAAACTTAAATCACCAAAAATTCTAGAACTTATTAAAGGAATCTAGTACGATTTAATTCAAAAAGTCACGGGGTTTCCTCTCTCACACAACCCTTAGGCATATAATATTCAAACCATTTTTAATACCTCATAACTTCTTACTAGCTCTTCACCATCCACAGGCACTCAAGGAAAATATATTTTTCAAGACTCACCCCTTCAGTTGCCATCGGGAACAGGACGACGCACAGTATAAATATTTTAAAAAGGCCATTTGAAAGAAAAGATCACTACACCACCATTATACAATTTAAGGACATCTGCACAGCTGGGACGCCGACTGCAACCACCGACTCTCGAACCAGCTGCATTCCATACGACGAGCCATTTAAACTTCGTGGAATTTCGGTCGCTCAGCTACTGACGAAACTTCATTTCTTCCCAAATTTCATTTCAAAAAAAAATCCGTCGAGACGATCTATTCCCTTCCTCCGCAATAAACAGGAAAAATCAAATCGTAGACCAAATTTAAGTTTATAAAATGTTGTCCTCCTCTTGTGCCAGCTGCTCAAGTTGACTCGGTAGACTAGTCTCACACCTTCTCGCTCATTCCACAACCCGCCATGTCGTGTCGAACTCCAAAAAAAAATATTACATAAAAAATTTTCATAACTTCTTAAAATAATTTTCTCACACGCGCCGATGCTTACTCGTATTTAGAAAAGAAAATACCACTATTATCTTGTACCACAAAAATTTTAGCCACAGCTCAATCGTAGCTTCTTTTCTTCTCCTCATAACTAGCCCGGGTTTATGCTGATATTTCCCTCGGCGATCTAGGCCTCGACTGGGGGTTAACTCCACGAGCCTCGCGTTGCGTTGTCCAGCATAAACGCGCTGAAATCTCTCTTCTCCTCTCGTCCACGAGTTACACGTGAATCAAGTAAAATGAAAATCATTTCTTGAAGTCGTGATGTGCATTATTCACCGGAGGTACCTATCATAGACCCACACTGACCGTCTGGCCCCACTGCCAACTCACTAGTCGTCTTTCTTTCCCTCTCCCCTCTGTCCAGCGCTGTGCTCGACCGGTCGCTTACCGCGCATGCGCGGTACCTAATTTCAACAGTCCACCGCCCGCAGCGCTGCACGGATAAGCCCGTCTGCTAGCGTACAACTCTCGAGCAAAACACTACTAGATGGCGCGATAAGACACACCTTCCGACAACGCGCGGACAAGAACAAAAAAATAATTTGTGACGCCGTCACAGGCGTCACAACTAATTAAATGTAATTCTGAATAAAATGGCATGACTCATTAAGTAAATATCCTTCATGCAGAGATCAATTTCACACAAATAATCAGCAGCACTCGGAGAAAATCATTAGATGTCTAGCCAGGAATAACAAGAAGCACTTGGAGAAAACCATCAAATTATTAACAAGAATAATCAGGAGCACACGGAGAAAACGTAATGACAAGAATAATTGGGAGCACACGGTGTAAACCATACACATATTGAAAAGAATATTCATGACCAAACATAATAACAAGAATAATCGGGAGCACACGGAGAAAACCACAACACGTTTTCTTTGATATCATAAAATTACAGGGAAAAAAATATTTAGTAAATAATAAAAAATTTAAAATGTAAAAAATACAAAAATACATAAACAGATTCTGCTAGCTTGTGAACTTCTCATTGTTGAGCAAAGATAGAGTTCTAGTACAAGCCAGATTTGATGTATTTTTGTATTTTTTACCTTTTTAATTTTTTAATATTTATTAAATATTTTTTTCCCGGTAATTTTATGATATCAAAGAAAACGTGTGGTGGTTTTCTCCGTGTGCTCCCGATTATTCTTGTTATTATGTTTGGTCATGAATATTCTTTTCAATATGTGTATGGTTTTCTCCGTGTGCTCCCAATTATTCTTGTCATTACGTTTTCTCCGTGTGCTCTTGATTATTCTTGTTAATAATTTGATGGCTTTCTCCAAGTGCTTCTGGTTATTCCTGGCTAGACATCTAATGATTTTCTCCGAGTGCTGCTGATTATTTGTGTGAAATCGATCTCTGCATGAAGGATATTTACTTAATGAGTCATGTCATTTTATACAGAATTACATTTAATTAGTGAATTTCTGATAATAAATTGCCACTTACAATAATTTTACCAGGTGGAAAAAAGAAATAAACAACCATTACTCAGTCAAATAATATGCCATGAGACATCAGCGAAGCATTAACATGTAAGACGAACTTCCTTCTCCTTGGTGTCTAGCGAAGCCCTCCTTCTTTTGCGATCGTTAGTGAGCATCCCGCATCCCACATAAAATAACTAATTAATATTTACCTGCAAGCAACACGTGGCTACATCTGTTAATGACAGCCAGAATTACTTGCATCAATTTGCATTGCATTAGATAACCTAACTCTCACCACTGAGTGGTGCTATTGTAATCAGTTTGAGTCATGTAGTCTCGTAGCCATGTAGCCTCGTGTTATGGAAGCTTCGTAGTCCTGTAGCCTCGCAGTCTCGTAACCTTGTGTTCTGGAAGCTTCGTAAACATGATGCATTGGAACCTCGTAGACCTGTAGCTACGTAACAAAGTATCCATGGAATCATATAACATAATGCTGTTGGAGCAGTGGGAGCAAAAGAGAAAATGCCGACGACGACAGATGCGATAATTGGAGCCTTGTAGATGTGTAGCTTCGTAGTCAAGTAGCCTTGTACTATTATAACATAATGCTGCTGTAGCAGTTGGAGCCAAAGAGAAAATTCAGCCGAAGACAGATGCCGCAATTGGAGTCATGTAGACTTGTAGCTTCGTAGTCAAGTAGCCTTGTACTATTATAGCATAATGCTGCTGTAGCAGTTGGAGTCAAAGAGAAAATTCAGACGAAGACAGATGCCGCAATTGGAGCCATGTAGACTTGTAGCTTCGTAGTCAAGTACTCGTGTAGACTTGCAGTCCTGTATTCTCACAGTCTCGTATACTTACGTTCTAGAAGCTTCGTAGCTCTGTAGCCTCGCAGTCTCGTAAGCTTGAATACCCGTAGTCACGTAGTCACGTTACCTCATGGCTCGTAGTCGCGTAGTCATGATGTCTATGACCTCGTATACTTGTAGCTACGTAGCTAAGTAGCCTCGTTGACTTGTAGCTATGTAAACAAGCAGTCATGTAATCTTATAACATAATGCTGCTGAAGTAGTTGGAGCTTTGTTCACTTGAAGGTAGTTGGAGGAGTCTTGTACACTCGTAGAATTGTAGTCTCATAGTCTCTTAGAGTCGTAGCATTCTAACCAAATATCATTGGAGCTAATGAACCAAAAGGCCGTTGGAGCCAATGGCTGTTGGAGGCAATGACTGTTGGAGCCAATGACTGTTGGAGCCAATGAATGTTTGAATCGATGGCTAATGGAAATATTAACTGTTGGATTCATAGACTGTTGGAGAGATTATATCGTAACTTATCATTGACGATCGCATCCTACCATGTTGAATGAACGAGAGAATGCGCCTTTTTTTTTGTTAAATGAGCTTTCGTTTTATAGAATTTCCGTCCAAACGTGCTTCGTTTTCATTAAATGCTTGTCCTGCGCGAACGATGCGTAGTCATTGTGTGTGCATTGCATATATATATATATATATTGCGTACATTGCGTACATTGCGTGTACTTTGCGTGTACAGTGCGTCAATTGCGTGAATATTACGTGTTCGTTCCGTTTCCTGTGTGTACTGTGTGTACATTCCGTTTTCTGTGTGTACGTTCCGTTTCCTGTGTGTACTGTGTGTACGTTCCGTTTTCTGTGTGTACGTTCCGTTTCCTGTGTGTACTGTGTGTACGTTCCGTTTCCTGTGTGTGTACTGTGTGTACGTTCCGTTTCCTGTGTGTACTGTGTATTCATTACATGCGTGTAAATTGCATGTATTGCGCGTACATTGCGTACATTGCGTGTTGGAGCCGAGCAGACTTGTATCCTTGTAGCTTCATAGACATGTAGTTTCGTAGCCATGCGGTCTTTTAGTCATGCAGTCTCGCGGCCATGTATAACTCGAAAACCAGCTAGATCCTTTTAGACTCGTAGCCTTGTAGCCTCGTAGTCTCTTAGACTCGTAGCATTGTAGCCCAATATCATTGGAGCTGTTGATAGAAAAGGCAGTTGGAGCATTTGGAGCTGTTGGAGCTGTTGGATCCATTTTGAGGCCGTTTGGAGCATTTGGAGCCATTTGGAACTGTTGAAGCTTTTTGGAGTATTTGGAGCTGTTGGAGCTAAGAAGTAGTCGTTGCACGTCTATGCAGGGCTAAATGTTTATAAGATTTCTGGCTTTCGCAAGTTATTCTGTAGTAGGATAGAAATTGTGTAATAAATATTATGTTTGTAAAAGACTTTGTGGTGTTTTATTTCTCGAACCTTACACTTTTCTGGTACTTTTTTAAATTTAAAGTTATTTTGTAACGGCCAGGGATCGAAACAAGGACCTTAGTCGATCTAATCAATCAGTATATAGATTACAAATTTATTTATTGAATTTTGAACTTTTTCCCGAATCTCTAGCATTACAATTACGAATTTCCAATATGGTGGTCTTGATGTCTGATAGGATGATGGTAGTAGAGGATTTAAAGTCTCTTTAAGAATGTTGAACATGGTTTATTTAAATTACTATTTTTTTTCATAAAATTAAACATTATTGCATTGATCGAGGATCGAACCAAGGACTGGAGCGGATCAAATCGATATGTAAGTTAATGAGTGATTTATTTAATGAGTTTTGGATTTTTTCCCGCTTTTATAGCTATATTATTACATGATTTCAAGATGGCAGCCGAATTTAAAGATGGCGGGGGCACCTCCGTAATAAATGATTACTCCACTGTAGCGGGTTAGAATAAAATTATCCAGATGGAAATTTACTCTATAATACAAGTACACACACACACACACAAGATGGCATACTCCAGCAGGTGGTAGCTCCTGGTAGCATGTACTGAACATAAAATGTCGGATCCATGATGGTCGACAAGGACAAAGTCAAATTTCAAGGTCAAGATCAAATTTCAAGGTCAAGGTCAAAGGCCAAGATCAATGTTCAATGTCAGCAGTTGAGGACAAAAGTATGGTGACCAGATAATTATACTAACATGGTATCGGCACACTCTAGCAGACGAAAACAAGATGGTGGTCTCCAGCGTATGAAGACAAGATGGCGGACATGACATCATACACTGAAATAAATTTTTGTATATTTTACAAGAAAAATCCTTGGAAACCCTGCTGCCAAGGATATTTCTTGTAAAACTACAAGGCAGAGCTTTGTACGATGTGCGATTTTGCAAGGCTCTGCCTTGTAGTTTTGCAAGAAATATCCTTGGCAACAGGGTTTCCAAGAAATTCCCTTGTAAAAGTACAAATTTTTTTTTAGAGTGTACCAGTTGACGATATATACCTTGGTATTGTTGGTGGTAGATCAGTCTAGGTAGCTTTCATGGAGGAAGGATCGACCGTTTACTCTCGCTGGGAATCGAACCAAGGACGTTCATCGATATAATCAAACAGAATCAAATAAGTTAATTTTTTGATGAATTTTGGAATTTTTTTCATTAAAATCGGATAATAAATAAAGATTTTCAAGATGGTGTCCAAATTTCAAGATGGCGTACATGACATCATACTGCCGGATGATATATATGCTATGAAACATGTGGTGGGGGTCAGTAGGCCAGCAGCCACTGTGAGGGTTGGATCGGTCGCCATTTTTTATTTTTTTGCACTCGTCGGGTTCAAACCGAGGACTCTGAGCTCCACGTCATAAATGTTTTTTTTTTTTTTAATTTTTATTAAATGAATTTTTTTTATAATTTAAAAAAAAATTCTTTAAAATCGGCTAATAATTTAAGATTTTCAAGATGGTGGCCGTAACGGAAATTGCAACGGTAACGTCATAATTCAAAATGGCAGAAAACACATCGCCGGAATATTCTAGAACACAATTACGTCATCCAAAATGGCGGACCCAAGATGGTCGCCATGATCTACTTGTCCCGTTACGTTATGTCCCGTTACGTTTTGTCCCATTACGCTGTGTCCCGTTACACTCATCCAAGATGACCTCCGTGACATCACAATCCAATATGGCGGATCGGACACACAGCTCCACACCCAGGACCCAGTTTCCGGAGCCCCTATTATATACTACTACTGCTTGGCTCGGGGGACGAACGACTTTCGTCAAGTTGCGTGTCCAGCAGGCCGCTGTGGCAGTACAGTCAGTCGTCCTGTGAAGGTCGCCCAGGGCGCTGAACTGAACTCGACGCGACAACGCGCGCCGTTATAGATAAGGGTGGGGGGGGCGGGGGGAGGGTGTTGTTAGCACCGGGGGAGCACGTCCTAGAGATACCGGCCAACAGCTGGTTGAAGAGGCCAGGGGCCCGCCTTGGGTCACGTGGAGAAAAATAAGCGTCGGTGGGTCAAAGGGAAAACATAATTTTAACTTAAATGAATTTAAGAATAAAGAAAGGGGTGCCAGTTTTAGGACTTAAAATAATATGTCATACAAACTGAATCCAAATATCCCCTAAAAACCTTTAGTTATATATATTTAATGATTTTTAAAATTTAAAATTGAAAATTAAAATTAAAAATTAAAATTGTTGTTTGGGTATGCATATAAACCAAACGACGTTAAATACTACCAACTTCCAACTTGAAGCAGAAAATTGCTCTATGCTACCAACTTGTAGCAAAGATCAAACCACACTAACTGCTACTATTTTTGTAAGAAACCACGCTCTGATTACCATTTTTGTAACGAACGCTGGGCTGCAGGTAAACACTCAAAAATGAATAATTTAATTAAGGTCTTGGAAGAGTCAGCCCAGAAAACAAAACAACAACAATAATCACAGAGGTGCCCAGATGTCGTACAAAAGAATTTTATTTATAACCTCCTATCAACTCTAGGAGGCTATGTGGATCGGGGATGAGTAATAATGATATAACAGGACTGGTGGTTTGATTTATATAACTGCCCTTTTACTAAAATAATTTACTTAGGTTTTTTTGTATCATTTAATTACACATGTATTAAAATATATTAATCACAAAAAGGAGGGAGCCCCGGGGCAACAAAATACTAAAAAAAGTAAAACAATAATACAGCTTGAACTTAACACTGGTTTTAAATGAGCTCGCAGGCTCAAAAGAAAGAAACAATTACATTGTGTTTTTAATTTTCTTTTCAAATGAAATTTAATTATATCCTGTGTCCTGGCATCGGAGGTTTTGGCAGATTAAAGTCCAGAAGGAATCATTTTGTGTAAACTTGGATGTAAACTTGGATATAAACTTAGAGTTAAACTTGGAGTTAATCTTGGAGATAAACTTGGAGATAAACTTGGAGATAAACTTGGAGCTAATTTTGGACCTCAACATGGACCCTGCCTGCAACCAAAGTCCCAAATTACTTAGATTGGTTAACAGGCGGCTACGTCTGGGCGAGACTATGCCCAGGGAAAGGCAAAAAAAGGGGGAAGGGAAGGTATGACGACCACTTACCCAAAACAGCGGGGTGAAGTCATGTAGGCTGGCTGCAGGAGCAGAGAAGGCAGCTCGCGGCACGGAAGTTCGCGGTAGTCATGTTGAGAGATAGTGAAATAATTTAGAGTAGCAAAAAACTATTGCGGACAGCAAAATTTAAAAATAAGAAGATTGAGGCCTCTATGCCTTGACGTTGGCGACTACATGACGTAGTGTTGAGTCTTGGTCGAACAACAGAGATTGACTCTCGCGGATCGCGACGCGTGGTCCGCACAGACCAGATGCTGCCCGCCGAATCTTCGAAAATGGCGTCGGGGCGCCTAATTAAAGGAAGCAACTGCCCCCAGCCAAAGAAACGGGGGTGGTGATTGCCCGAAGGTGTCCGGGAACGCCCGAAGGGGCGAAGCAGACTGCAAAATGTTCGCCGCGCTCTCACGCGAATCGTCGGCGAACTAAGATCGCAATCGCACTGCGACTGCTGCCAAGGTCGATTGTGACAAGCTTACTCTTATGGGAGGGATGAGTAGTGCACTCTGGCGAGCAAGACGAGAACCTGCCTGGAGGGTCACAGAAACGCCCACTAGAGTGCAGTGGGCGCGCTCGCGACCAGCTCACAGAGCAAGGTTAGGGATTTTTCCCGCCGCTAGACTTCGCTGAGGGCTCTGTTTGACAAGGGCGAATGTCCTTGAAGAGACAATGTCCCCGCCTGGGTTCACTGGGGGTCGATGCTCGGGGTTGGAGTTCCCGTGAAGCCACAGGTGGGGGATGAGGGGAGGGGGGTTTAAATTTGCTAAATCGCCTGGGAAAGGCGTCATGTGGACCGTCCCGAGGCTTCGGCGCTGGCTGTAACCTAGTCCAGTACGTGCTGGCAAAACCCTTACCTATGCTTGCTTCCGAGAAATGAAAGTTGCTAGCAGTGGGCTTGGGGTAGCGTTCGCTAGCACGAAAAGTCATACTGTTACAGGGAGAAAACGTGACGCGAACCGCGGCCGAGATGCAGTGATAGCTAATCGTCAGAAAACAGTATCTAATTGAAGCCTGCGAACAAGCGCAGGTGCTCTGGGTTGCACAAGATTACGTCGGAGTGTACAGTAATGGAAACAAAATGAAATGAATCTTAAAATTGCAAATTTATTATTGGTTTTCCTTCTTTAAAAATTAAATTTTTATTGTACATTTGTGCCTGAAAGTGGCACTGAAACGGCACATCATTAAGGAAAGTTAAATGTCTTTGGATCCAGCAGTCTTAGCTTTAACTGTCTTTGGCTCCAAGAGGCATTGACTCCAAAGGTCAATGATCCAATGCTTCAATTGATCAAATACCAACCAATACTCCAATTGTTTGAATTGGCCATCAGCTCCAAAGTTCTAACCGCTCCAATTGCTCCAACTTCTCGAATTTGCAAGTGCTGCAACTGCTCCATCTATATTGAGCCCCAAAATTATTTCAATTACATTTTTTGATCGAACTTGGTTTGATTGATGGTATGGCAATTATTACTCTCCATTTTTAGCTTTCAATAATGGTGATGATTTTTATATTTTTAAGTTAGAAATTGTGTTACGAAAACTCGGCATTAGATAGAAATCATATTTCGAGAATACACAATAATTTTTGAAACCAAATAATTGATTTATTTTTCATTTACATACACAAGCAGGTAAACCAGGTTATTATTGTATGTAGCCTGCATTTCTTAGTTATTTGAGTATGAAGGAAATTTTTTTGATGTGCGAATAGTTTCATGCACAAAGCGAAGCATTTAGGAGTCTTACCATGTTAAACAATATCTAAGGATCTTCCCATGATGCATAATTAATCTCTTCTGATGTCATATTCCTTGTATGTTTATAATAAATATTATTAAGATCTCTGGACTCTTCCATTTTATCACCAGCCTCTTGGTCACTTTCGTCAACGACCCAATGATTATCGCAAGCTTGGTCAGAATAATGTATTTTAACATCTCGTTTTCAATGTTTTGGTGTAATCACAGTCCTCGAACATGTCAGCCTCAGAAGTGTCATCATAGTCTTCAATAAAGTCAGCTTAAAATGTTTCATCACAGTCTTCGTCCTTGTCAGCTTCAGGTCATTCTCCGTTGTTCGCATTTTCATGGAGATGACTAGAATTTGGTGTAAGTAAATAATTTTTTTCATTTCTCATGAACTTGCTACTTTCTTTGTTAGTTTAATATTTTAATTTATTATCGTGATCTAACGTAGTATTTTCAGCAATAGCATTTTTATATTCTTTCTAATCATTATAGTCGTCTAATATTTTGCCATCGTTCCTATTCCTATATGTTGTAGCCCAGTATTCGTTATCTTAAATCACATTAGTTGTTCAGGTCTTTCAATGTCTATTCAAGAAATATCTTCTACGAAAGGATTTCTGACACTGACTCCAACTAAACGGTTATTGGCAAGGACCCAAAATACACTCGCTTCTGTCACGTCGTTAGCATTTTTTCTCAAGGTAAACTCCTTGCTGCATTATTTACAGCGATGTCGTTTTGATACAATTACAAATAACGAACCAGGATACATGTTCGCTTCTGCGACTATTGACAGATGCAAATTGAAAATGTTCAATTGAAATAATAACTTTAAATATATATATATTTTTTTTTAATTTTTCATCAGCATCAGTTATTTATCTCATACAATAAACTTGTTGCAAATAGTTCTGCTTTTTAACACCAGATGGTGCCACGTGTTGCATGAAGGTAAATATTATTTATTTATTTTGTGTGGGATGCGGGATGCTCACTAACGATCGGAAAAGAAGGTAGGCTTCGCTAGACAACAAGGAGAAGGAATTTCATGTTGCATGTTAGTGCTTCTCAGATGTCTCATAGCATATTATTTAACAAAGAAATGAATTTTTTTGTTTGAATTCCAACTGACAAAAAAAATTTAGTTAGGTAATTTGGTGACAGAAATTCACAATTTAAATGTAACTCATCAATAAAATTGTTTGCCTCATTAAGTAAAAACTATTACATGCAGGGATCGATTCCGCAGAAATAACCAGAAGCACGTGGAGAAACCATAGGAAGTACCTGGATGAGCGAGCTTTGCTCGGTATTTTTTTTTGGGCTAAAACCATCCGTGTTGGCTGTGTAAAAAACGGGTAAGTAAATGGCTCGACTTGCTTATCAGCATTATTTGAAGAGACAATGGTTTTATTGCGCTGGTGAACAATCATTTCATTTTCTGGAAATAAAAAAGTGACGAACAACGAGAGCGACGTCTGCGAGATTTGCGGCAGCTTGCGGCACAACGTGTAGCTAATGAAAATGACGAACAACGAGAATACTGATTAGAAGAACAAAGACGTCGAGACGGAAGACGTCGTAGGGCTTTAGAACTTAATAATTGCGTTTTTTTTTCAAAGATTGTCTAGGCATTTTTAATTGAACACATGAGTTAAAAAGACACAAATAATATAAGAAAACAACTGATTTTCTTGGTCTAACCTCAAACCAAACACTCATTGGATTAGTGTTGCTTAACAACTCCATCTACTGGAGTAGCTTTAGTGTTTTTGTGTCGTTAAAAAAGTTAGTTGCTCCCAATTTTAAAAAAAAATTGTATTATTACTCGCCAATAGATTTCAGGAAGAGTAATTTATGTTTATGTTGATTATTGAAAACACGGATAAAATGACATTTTCTAAAAATGAATCCTAGCTAGATTGTTTTATCGCCCCCGAAACCCCCTGCATACTAAATTTCATGAAAATCGTTGGAGCCGTTTCCGAGATTCAGATTATAAATATATATATACAAGAATTATTGAAAACACGGATAAAACGACATTTTCTACAAATTAATCCTAGGTAGATCGATTTATGGCCCCCGAAACCCCTTGCATACTAAATTTTAGGAAAATCGTTGGAGCCGTTTCCGAGATTCAGATTATATATATAAATATACAGGATAATTAAAAAGTCCGTGAAACATTTCATAAAAACGGTACAGCGAAATGGAAAAGAATAACGTTACAAATTATATACCACGTGAAAGAACAACTCTCAAAGTTTTTTTGAATGTAGCGCCAAAAAGCTATTTTAAAAAACAACCGACAGGGGCGCTAGTGCATGTAGTTGCTGAAAATGGCTGTGAACCAGGCAGAGAAAGCCTTTTGTGTGCTTGAATACGCCCGTAGCGAATCGGTAATGAGTATCCAAAGAGCTTTCCTGGCAAGTTTAACAAAACACCACCAGTTTACAATAGCATAATGAAGTGGTACAAGAAGTTCGAGGAAGACGGCTGTTTGTGCGACGCAAACGGTCGGGTCGGCCAGGCATGTCACAACAGACAGTGGATTGTGTACTGGACATGATGGTGCGAAGTCCCAAGAAGTGTACTTATCGGGCTAGTGCAGAATTGAACATCCCTCAGCCAACAGTGTGGAAAATTCTTCGTTAGCGATTAAGAGTGAAGCCGTACAAATTGCAGCTTCTGCAAGCCATCAGCCACGATGACAAATTGCTCCGACTGCAGTTCTGCATTGCCATGCAGAACCGTCTTGAAGACGATGACTTTGCAAGCAAATTAATCTTCAGTGACGAAGCCACTTTTCATCTCTCAGGAAGAGTCAACCGACACAACACATGCATATGGGGGACAGAGAATCCACATGCAACTCTCGAACACGTCCGAGATTCGCCAAAAGTTAACATGTTCTGTGCCATGTCAAACAAGACAGTTTATGGCCCCTTCTTCTTCACTGAGAGAACTGTCACTGGTATCACCTACCTCGACATGCTGCAATTGTGGCTTATACCACAACTTGAAGCTGATAGCAGGGACTTCATCTTCCAACAAGATGGTGCTCTACCTCATTACCACAATGTGGTACGAGATTATCTGAATGAGACGTTGCCACATCGCTGGATGGGCCGTGGGGCGGCCTCTGACCAAGTGCTACTCCCGTGGCCACCACGATCACCGGACTTGACACCTTGCGATTTTTTCTTGTGGGGATACATCAAGGATAGTGTTTATGTTCCACCTCTACCACAGAACCTTGACGAATTGAGGCACCGCATCGAAGCAGCTGCTCTTACCATCATTCCTGATATTCTGGGTCGGGTATGGGCAGAATTGGACTATCGATTAGATGTGTGTCGTGTGACACAAGGTGGACACATAAAACATTTATAACCAGTGGAAAAACTTTGAGAGTTTTTCTTTTACGTGGTAGTAGTATAGTTTGGTTCCTCCGAGATCAGGCGCCAGGCGGTGGTGGTGGTGACGGTGTCCGCCATCTTGGATTGTGACGTCACGGTGGCCATATTAAATGGTTGTGACCTTGACCTTTGACCTTGACCTTGAATTTGATCCTCAAAAATCGCCAAAATCCGCCAAAATTGGGCAAAATTTGCCCAAAATTCCTCAAAAATCGCCAAAATTTCCATTTCTGTGGGAAAATGTTCCGCCAAAAAATCTCAAAAAATTCCACAAATTAAAAATTTCTCTTTTCGAGGGAAAAATTTCCCGTTTCGAGGGAAAAATTCCCGTTTTTAGTCCTTAAAAATCCCAGCGGCTGAAAATTACTAAAACTGGCTTAAGCACCCTTAACTCAAGCCTCAGTTAAGCCATTTCTAGGAATAAGGATACCATGACCGCCATCTTGGATTATGTCGTCACCGTTGCAATTTTCGTTACGGTCGCCATCTTTAACTTTTTTATTTATTATCCGATTTTAATAAAAAAAAATTAAAATTTATTAAAAAAAATTCAATTAATAAAAATTTAATAAAAATATTTAAAAAGCATACTTTTTCGACACGGAGCTCGGAGTCCTCGGTTCGAACCCGACGAGCACAAAAAAATAAAAATGACGACCGATCCTTCCCTCGTGGTGGGTGCTGGCAGACTGACTCCCACCACTTTTTATCATCATCTAGTATGACATCATGGCCGCCATCTTGTCTTCGATGCTGGAAGCCATCATCATTGTATCGTCGGCTAGAGTGCGCCGATGACATGTTAGTTTAATTCGTATCCGCTAGAGTGCAGTAATCATTTATTACTGTGACACCCGCCATCTTGTCATTTGGCCGCCATCATGAAAATCCGTAATTATTTAGCTAGAAATTCAGGAAAAAATCCAAAATTTATTAAATAAATCACTCATTAATTTACATATTGATTCGATCGATTCCCGTCCTCGGTTCGATAACCGATCGTTGCAATAATGTTTAATCTTATCTAAAAAAAATAATTTAAATAAACATGTTCAACATTCGTAAAGAGACTCTTAATCCTTTACGACCACCATACTATCAGACATCAAGACCACCATATTGGAAATGTGTAATTTTAATGCTCGAGATCCGGGAAAAAGTTCAGAAATCATTAAATAAATTTCCGATCAATATACTGATTAATTAGATCGACTAAGGTCCTTGGTACGATCTAGGATGATGCAAAAAAAATTAAATATAACATCAATTTAACATAATAGTAACAGGTTCGAGGAATTAAACACCGCAAGTTCTTTAACAAACATAATATTTATTACATAATTTCTATTCTACTACAGGATCACTTATGAAAGCCAGCAATCTTATAATCATTTAGTTCCGCAGCGGTGTGAAATGACTAATTCTTAGCTCCAATCGGTTTATACTAGACAGAGTCCAGCCAGAACCTTTACAGACATAGTCCACCTCTTCTTGACAGAGTTTCTGGATACCGTTTTTAACAGTTTGCTTCACATCGTTAGAACTGTAAATTACTGCAGCCGATGTCTTGAATGCACACTTCTTCACTTTGTCATCGAACGGATATGGCTTTCCATATATACAGTCCAACCACAAGTTATATTTCAAAGGTCCGTTTGTTGCAACATCATCAGTAAGCTGATTGATTATCTTCTGTCTGATATCGTCAAGAAAATTACGAATGTCCTTCGACTCACCGAACGTATTTAGATAATAGTAGTCTTTCAACGTTCCACGAAATGCAGACTGCGCCAAGTAGAAGCCATTATCGTTCACTTGTAATGCTCCGAACACAGTCTTAGGTTTAGTTCCATGTTCAGACGTCATAACAATCGGTTGCTGGGCATCTGTTTTTTTTGTTGTACGCTTTCGTGTCTCCAATCTAAAGCGAGGAGTCGAAATGTCGGCAGGTAGTTCAGCAGTAGGAGCACAGACTCCACCTTTACATTTTTTCGCATGATGTCGCAAACTGTCAATTCGAGTAAACCATTTAAGGCACTCATCACATCGAAAATTCATGCGAGAAGGATTCTTCTTGCATTTGCTCCGCTCATGTCTTCGTGCATCATGGGAAAATGCGAACGACGTATCACAGTAGCTGCAAGGATACCGTGGTGATGAAGACGATCCTTTCAGACCCGATCCAGATACAGGCGTTGCAACAGTAGTACCATTTCCAGGCATTCTCTTATGCACATCGATGCATCGTTGTTGCGACGAAACCTTTACTTTCTGCCGCACAGCAGGACCTTTGCATGCCTTCAAGTGCGTTTTCATATTATCTTTTCTGGCAAACTGCTTATGACATTTCTCACAAACAAACATTTTACGATATAGGTTCTTGACACATTCGCTCCTCTCGTGTCACCGAGCATTGCTGTTGTTTGAGAAAATCTTGTCACAGTAACAGCACCGATGTTCGCTAGTTGTCAAATCAGCATCCATTGAAGTCTCCATCGAGGTCGTATCGTCGATCGTCGTGGTTTCCTGCACATCCAGCTCAGTAGTCATTAAGCTATCTTCTGCTGGTGGTATCACATCTGTTGAAATCTCCTCCAATGTTGACGTCGTCGTCGTTGCCAACGAGATCTGCTCCACCATTGTCGTCGCTGACGTCAAGGTTCCCGTAGACGAAGGTACAACGTCCATCGAGTTCGGCGTTAAAGTCGGTAAAGATGCCATCGAGTTCTCAAGAACAGGTAATTACGCGACTTATGCACCAGATGAAATAATCTAGGTGATCCTTACACCGTCGACGACAGTAACAAACTGAGCGACCTGCTGTCTAGGACTCGCTTATATACATGCACCGGATGGAATAATACGCTAGTCAAATCAAGAATCATTTACAATAATACTAGAGTCAAAACAACATTAAAAATAGAAGGACCATCAACGAAAAGGCAGCACATTTGGAAGCATCGACAACGAAAAGGCAGCACATTTGGAAGCACCGACAACGAAAAGGAAGCACCATCAACAAAAAGGCCGCACCATCAACGAAAAGGCCGCACCGCCAACGAAAAGGAAGCACATTTGGAAGCACCGACAAAGAAAAGGCAGCAACCGCCAACGAAAAGGAAGCACATTTGGAAGCACCGACAACGAAAAGGCAGCATCATCGACGAAAAGGAAGCACATTAATTTGTCATTGACTCCAATATTCATTGGCTCCAATATTCATTGGCTGCAATATCCATGAGCTCCAATATCAATTGTATCGAATTGCTCCAAAAGGTTCCATCAGCCTTTTGGCTCCAACAGTCTTTTGGCTCCGATAGTCATTAGCTCCAATAGTCATTGGCTACAATATTCATTGGCTCCAATAAACATTGACTGCAATATTCATTGGTTCCAATATTCATTGGCTCCAATATTCATTGGCTCCAATATTCAATGGCTCCAATATTCATTGACTCCAATATTCATTGGCTCCATCAGTCATTGACAACTACAGTCTTTTGGTCCCAAAAGTCTTTTGGCTCCAAATATATTAGGCTAGAATTCTTCGAGTCTAAGAGACTATGAGACCACATGGCTACGAGTCTAAAATGATCTAGCTGGTTACGAGTTATACATGGCTGGCGAGGCTACAGAGCTACGAAGTTTCTAGTACACAGGTTTACATGACTGCGAGGATACAGGACTACAAGTCTGCAAGAGTACTTGACTACGAAGGTACTCGTCTACATGACTCCAGTTACCGCATCTGTCTTCGACGGAATTTTCTCTTTTGCTCCAACTACTCCATCAGCATTATGTTATAAGATTACAAGGCCTCTTTCTTACGTAGCTTCAAGTCTACGAGCCTCCAATGCATCATGACTACGAGACTACGAGCCATGAGGTTACTAGTCTATGCGATTGCGAGTCTTCTAGGTTACGTGATCGCGAGGCTATAGGACTACGAAGCTTCCAGAACGCATGGTTACGAGACTGCGAGGCTACAATTCTACGAGGTCCTAGACATCCTGGCTACGCGACTACGAGCCAAGAGGTTACGAGACTACGTGACTACGAATCTTTAAGTTTACGAGACTGCGAGGCTACAGAGCTACGAAGCCTCTAGTACACAGGTTTACGTGACTGCGAGGATACAGGACTACCAGTCTGCATGAGTACTTGACTACGAAGCTAGTCGTCTACAAGGCTACAATTACAGCATCTGTTTTCGTCAGAATTTTCTCTTTTGCTCCAACTGCACCACCAGCATTATGTTATAAGATTACAAGGCCGCTTACTTACGTAGCTTCAAGTCTACGAGGATACTTGGATACGTAGCTTCAATTCTACGAGGTCCTAAGACTTCATGACTACGCGACTTCGAGCCATGAGGTTACGAGATTACGTGACTACGAATCTTCATGTTTACGAGACTGCGAGGCTACAGAGCTACGAAGCCTCTAGAAAACGAGTTTACGTGACTGCGTGGATACAGGAATACAAGTCTGCATGAGTTCTTGACTCGAAGCTACTCGTCTACAAGGCTCCAATTGACACATCTGTCTTCGATGGAATTTTCTCTTTTGCTACATCTACACCATCAGCATTATGTTATAAGATGATTACAAAGCTACTTGCTTACGTAGCTTCAAGTCTACGAGACTCCAATACATCATGACTACGAGACTACGAGCCATGAGGTTACGAGACTATGCGATTGCAAGTCTTCAAGGTTACGTCATCGCGAGGCTATAGGACTACGAAGCTTCCAGAACGCATGGTTACGAGAATGCATGACTAATTGGCATTTGGCTACGAAACTTTATGTCTCTAACTGACTACAATAGCACTATTCAGTGGTGAGAGTTAATTTATTTCATGCAAAGGTACTTGCTGCAAGCAGTTCCGCTTTTCAACATCAGATGTCGTCACGTTTTGCTTGCAGGTAAAATAATATTTATTTATTTTATGCGGGATGCGGGTTGTTCACTATCGATCGCATAAGAAGAATGGCATCGATAGTCTTCAAGGAGAAGGAAGTTCGTCCTTCCTGCTAGTGCTTCTCAGATTTCTCACGGTCCGCCATCTTGGATTGCGACGTCACGGCTGCCATCTTGGATAGGTGTGACTTTGACCTTTGACCGAAACCGCAGGAATGATCGCAAGCACACGGATTAACCATCAAAATATTGATAAGAATAATCAGGAGCACACAGAGAAAACCATCATAATATTGGCAAGAATAATTAGGAGCACACGGAGAAAAACGACACATTTTTTCTTTGATAGCTTATCATAAAATTACAGAAAAAAAATATTTAAAAATAAAAATAAATTAATAAAAATTTAAAATAAAAACAAAAAATACATAAAATTCTGGCTTGTACTAGAACTCTATCTTTGCTCAACAATGAGAAGTTCATGAGCAAGCAGAATCTGTTTATGTATTTTTTGTTTTTATTTTAAATTTTTATTAATTTATTTTTATTTTTAAATATTTTTTTTCTGTAATTTTATGATAAGCTATCAAAGAAAAAATGTGTCGTTTTTCTCCGTGTGCTCCTAATTATTCTTGCCAATATTATGATGGTTTTCTCTGTGTGCTCCTGATTATTCTTATCAATATTTTGATGGTTAATCCGTGTGCTTGCGATCATTCCTGCGGTTTCGGTCAAAGGTCAAAGTCACACCTATCCAAGATGGCAGCCGTGACGTCGCAATCCAAGATGGCGGACCGTGAGAAATCTGAGAAGCACTAGCAGGAAGGACGAACTTCCTTCTCCTTGAAGACTATCGATGCCATTCTTCTTATGCGATCGATAGTGAACAACCCGCATCCCGCATAAAATAAATAAATATTATTTTACCTGCAAGCAAAACGTGACGTCATCTGATGTTGAAAAGCGGAACTGCTCGCAGCAAGTACCTTTGCATGAAATAAATTAACTCTCACCACTGAATAGTGCTATTGTAGTCAGTTAGAGACATAAAGTTTCGTAGCCAAATGCCAATTAGTCATGCATTCTCGTAACCATGGGTTCTGGAAGCTTCGTAGTCCTATAGCCTCACGATGACGTAACCTTGAAGACTTGCAATCGCATAGTCTCGTAACCTCATGGCTCGTAGTCTCGTAGTCATGATGTATTGGATTCTCGTAGACTTGAAGCTACGTAAGCAAGTAGCTTTATAATCATCTTATAACATAATGCTGATGGTGTAGATGTAGCAAAAGAGAAAATTCCATCGAAGACAGATGTGTCAATTGGAGCCTTATAGACGAGTAGCTTCGTAGTCAAGAACTCATGCAGACTTGTATTCCTGTATCCACGCAGTCACGTAAACTTGTTTTCTAGAGGCTTCGTAGCTCTGTAGCCTCGCAGTCTCGTAAACATGAAGATTCGTAGTCACGTAATCTCGTAACCTCATGGCTCGAAGTCGCGTAGTCATGAAGTCTTAGGACCTCGTAGAATTGAAGCTACGTATCCAAGTATCCTCGTAGACTTGAAGCTACGTAAGTAAGCGGCCTTGTAATCTTATAACATAATGCTGGTGGTGCAGTTGGAGCAAAAGGGAAAATTCTGACGAAAACAGATGCTGTAATTGTAGCCTTGTAGACGAGTAGCTTCGTAGTCAAGTACTTATTCAGACTGGTAGTCCTTTATCCTCGCAGTCACGTAAACCTGTGTACTAGAGGCTTCGTAGCTCTGTAGCCTCGCAGTCTCGTAAACTTGAAGATTCGTAGTCACGTAGTCTCGTAACCTCATGGCTCGTAGTCGCGTAGCCAGGATGTCTTGGGACCTCGTAGAATTGTAGCCTCGCAGTCTCGTAACCATGCGTTCTGGAAGCTTCGTAGTCCTATAGCCTCGCGATCACGTAACCTAGAAGACTCGCAATCGCATAGACTCGTAACCTCATGGCTCGTAGTCTCGTAGTCATGATGCATTGGAGGCTCGTAGACTTGAAGCTACGTAAGAAAGAGGCCTTGTAATCTTATAACATAATGCTGATGGAGCAGTTGGAGCAAATGAGAAAATTCCGTCGAAGACAGATGCGGTAACTGGAGTCATGTAGACGAGTACCTTCGTAGTCAAGTACTCTTGCAGACTTGTAGTCCTGTATTCTCGCAGTCATGTAAACCTGTGTACTAGAAACTTCGTAGCTCTGTAGCCTCGCAAGCCATGTATAACTCGTAACCAGCTAGATCATTTTAGACTCGTAGCCATGTGGTCTCATAGTCTCTTAGACTCGAAGAATTCTAGCCTAATATATTTGGAGCCAAAAGACTTTTGGGACCAAAAGACTGTAGTTGTCAATGACTGATGGAGCCAATGAATATTGGAGTCAATGAATATTGGAGCCATTGAATATTGGAGCCAATGAATATTGGAGCCAATGAATATTGGAACCAATGAATATTGCAGTCAATGATTATTGGAGCCAATGAATATTGTAGCCAATGACTATTGGAGCCAATGACTATCGGAGCCAAAAGACTGTTGGAGCCAAAAGGCTGATGGAACCTTTTGGAGCAATTCGATACAATTGATACTGGAGCTCATGGATATTGGAGCCAATGAATATTGGAGCCAATGAATATTGGAGCCAATGAATATTGGAGCCAATGAATATTGGAGCCAATGAATATTGGAGCCAATGAATATTGGAGTCAATGACAAATTAATGTGCTTCCTTTTCGTCGATGGTGCTGCCTTTTCGTTGTCGGTGCTTCCAAATGTGCTTCCTTTTCGTTGGCGGTGCTGCCTTTTCTTTGTCGGTGCTTCCAAATGTGCTTCCTTTTCGTTGGCGGTGCGGCCTTTTCGTTGATGGTGCGGCCTTTTCGTTGATGGTGCTTCCTTTTCGTTGTCGGTGCTTCCAAATGTGCTGTCTTTTCTTTGGCGGTGCTGCCTTTTCGTTGTCGGTGCTTCCAAACGTGCTTCCTTTTCGTTGGCGGTGCTGCCTTTTCGTTGCCGGTGCTTCCAAATGTGCTGCCTTTTCGTTGTCGGTGCTTCCAAATGTGCTGCCTTTTCGTTTTCGGTGCTTCCAAATGTGCTGCCTTTTCGTTGATGGTCCTTCTATTTTTAATGTTGTTTTGACTCTAGTATTATTGTAAATGATTCTTGATTTGACTAGCGTATTATTCCATCCGGTGCATGTATATAAGCGAGTCCTAGACAGCAGGTCGCTCAGTTTGTTACTGTCGTCGACGGTGTAAGGATCACCTAGATTATTTCATCTGGTGCATAAGTCGCGTAATTACCTGTTCTTGAGAACTCGATGGCATCTTTACCGATTTTAACGCCGAACTCGATGGACGTTGTACCTTCGTCTACGGGAACCTTGACGTCAGCGACGACAATGGTGGAGCAGATCTCGTTGGCAACGACGACGACGTCAACATTGGAGGAGATTTCAACAGATGTGATACCACCAGCAGAAGATAGCTTAATGACTACTGAGCTGGATGTGCAGGAAACCACGACGATCGACGATACGACCTCGATGGAGACTTCAATGGATGCTGATTTGACAACTAGCGAACATCGGTGCTGTAACTGTGACAAGATTTTCTCAAACAACACCAATGCTCGGTGACACGAGAGGAGCGAATGTGTCAAGAACCTATATCGTAAAATGTTTGTTTGTGAGAAATGTCATAAGCAGTTTGCCAGAAAAGATAATATGAAAACGCACTTGAAGGCATGCAAAGGTCCTGTTCTGCGGCAGAAAGTAAAGGTTTCGTCGCAACAACGATGCATCGATGTGCATAAGAGAATGCCTGGAAATGGTACTACTGTTGCAATGCCTGTATCTGGATCGGGTCTGAAAGGATCGTCTTCATCACCACGGTATCCTTGCAGCTACTGTGATACGTCGTTCGCATTTTCCCATGATGCACGAAGACATGAGCGGAGCAAATGCAAGAAGAATCCTTCTCGCATGAAGTTTCGATGTGATGAGTGCCTTAAATGGTTTACTCGAATTGACAGTTTGCGACATCATGCGAAAAAATGTAAAGGTGGAGTCTGTGCTCCTACTGCTGAACTACCTGCCGACATTTCGACTCCTCGCTTTAGATTGGAGACACGAAAGCGTACAACCAAAAAACAGATGCCCAGCAACCGATTGTTATGACGTCTGAACATGGAACTAAACCTAAGACTGTGTTCGGAGCATTACAAGTGAACGATAATGGCTTCTTCTTGGCGCAGTCTGCATTTCGTGGAACGTTGAAAGACTACTATTATCTAAATACGTTCGGTGAGTCGAAGGACATTTGTAATTTTCTTGACGATATCAGACAGAAGATAATCAATCAGCTTACTGATGATGTAGCAACAAACGGACCTTTGAAATATAACTTGTGGTTGGACTGTATATATGGAAAGCCATATCCGTTCGATGACAAAGTGAAGAAGTGTGCATTCAAGACATCGGCTGCAGTAATTTACAGTTCTAACGATGTGAAGCAAACTGTTAAAAACGGTATCCAGAAACTCTGTCAAGAAGAGGTGGACTATGTCTGTAAAGGTTCTGGCTGGACTCTGTCTAGTATAAACCGATTGGAGCTAAGAATTAGTCATTTCACACCGCTGCGGAACTAAATGATTATAAGATTGCTGGCTTTCATAAGTGATCCTGTAGTAGAATAGAAATTATGTAATAAATATTATGTTTGTTAAAGAACTTGCGGTGTTTAATTCCTCGAACCTGTTACTATTATGTTAAATTGATGTTATATTTAATTTTTTTGCATCATCCTAGATCGTACCAAGGACCTTAGTCGATCTAATTAATCAGTATATTGATCGGAAATTTATTTAATGATTTCTGAACTTTTTCCCGGATCTCGAGCATTAAAATTACACATTTCCAATATGGTGGTCTTGATGTCTGATAGGATGGTGGTCGTAGAGGATTAAGAGTCTCTTTACGAATGTTGAACATGGTTTATTTAAATTATTTTTTTTAAAATAAGATTAAACATTATTGCAACGATCAAGTATCGAACCAAGGACGGGAATCGATCGAATCAATATGTTAATTAATGAGTGATTTATTTAATGAATTTTGGAACTTTTCCCGAATTTCTAGCTAAATAATTACGGATTTTCATGATGGCGGCCAAATGACAAGATGGCGGGTGTCACAGTAATAAATGATTACTGCACTCTAGCGGATACGAATTAAACTAACATATCATCGGCGCACTCTAGCCGACGATACAATGATGATGGCTTCCAGCATCGAAGACAAGATGGCGGCCATGACGTCATACTAGATGATGATAAAAAGTGGTGGGAGTCAGTCTGCCAGCACCCACCACGGGGGAAGGATCGGTCGTCATTTATATTTTTTTGCGCTCGTCGGGTTCGAACCGAGGACTCCGAGCTCCGTGTCGAAAAAGTATGCTTTTTAAATATTTTTATTAAATTTTTATTGTTTGAATTTTTTTTAATTAATTTTAATTTTTTTTATTAAAATCGGATAATAAATAAAAAAGTTAAAGATGGCGACCGTAACGAAAATTGCAATGGTGACGACATAATCCAAGATGGCGGTCATGGTATCCTTATTCCTAGAAATGGCTTAACTGAGGCTTGAGTTAAGGATGCTTAAGCCAGTTTTAGGAATTTTCAGCCGCTGGGATTTTTAAGGACTAAAAACGGGAATTTTTCCTTCGAAACGGGAAATTTTTCCCTCGAAAAGAGAAATTTTTAATTTGTGGAATTTTTTGAGATTTTTTGGCGGAACTTTTTTCCACAGAAATGGAAATTTAGGCGATTTTTGAGGATTTTTGGGCAAATTTTGCCCAATTTCGGCGGATTTTGGTGATTTTTGAGGATAAAATTCAAGGTCAAGGTCAAAGGTCAAGGTCACAACCATCCAAGATGGCTGCCGTGACGTCACAATCCAAGATGGCGGACACCGACACCACCACCACCGCCTGGCGCCTGATCTCGGAGGAACCAAACTATACTACTCGTGGTATATAATTAGTTACATAATTCTTAGCCATTTCACTGTACCGATTGTTTTAAATGTTTCACAGACTTTATTATTATCCTGTATATATGTACAAGGATTGCTCGTTTAAAGATATAAGATTGACGTGTCCCAGCAACAGCGTCGGGTGATGGAGTGGCATGAGGTGGGGCGACAGGTCCACTGGTAGGTTGGCAGCTGCTCCTTGACGCACAGATATTGGTCTAACCTGCCCTTTTGCTGGGTCAGGGGTAGAGGAGGGGTGGAGTCAGGTATAGTGCGAGGAAGGGGCGTTAGGTGGAGCCTTAGAGCGAGCACCCGAAGGCCGCTCCAAGGATAGGAGAACAGGAGCCTAGAGCGAAATCTCCGAAGGGCCGCTCCAAGGGGGGAAGGGAGTCTAGAGCGTAATCCCGAAGACCGCTCCAGCAAAGGATTCCAGAGCGTAATCCCGAAGGCCGCTCCGGAGGAAGAGGAGAGAGAGAGGGAGAAGGGAGAGGAGAGCAGTAAGTAAAACAAAACACCAATCCAATATTACTGCTGTATTTCCCCAAATTTCTCTGGGGTAAGGATCTCTGGCTAGGCACATTTCGACCTAGCTTATATACAGCTCCTTCAGACAATGATCACTGACAAGAGCGACATAATTTTTCCCAATACAGAAAGCAGGCCATCCTGTGCCCTCCCCAGTAATTCCCACACTAGGATATTATTTACTTATGACATACATATCACTGACACACATTTTATATGATCCAGTCATTAATAAATCCATATGCACTGCTATAACCGTTCAAAAGATGCGTGCTGCCATCTATGATATGTTCGCGACACCACTCTTAGCCTATATCCCATGGCTGGTGTAGAGAAGCCTGTTGGGATACAGCTTTCTTTGCGAGGCGGCCATGTTGGTTGCAGAGAGAGGAGGCCGAGGGCAAATGCAGGACATGACAATTCGCCCCCTCCCTCTGTGGCCTCGGCCTGGATCGTTGCATCTGCCAGAGGTCAGTACCCTGGGCTTCAGTCCCAGGGCTGACCTTGCTACACTGGCCACTGCACTATGGGGAGGTTAGTCGGTAGCGGGCTGGTCTGACCAGCCGGTCCCGTGGTCTGAGGGTTCTGGAGGCACAATCTTGTCCCGGTGAGGAGGGACTAGCAGGTTCCTGGGGTTGCGGGGTATTGATGACAGATCTGTTTTCTGTCTCCATGGCAGCAGGTGAATCCTGTTCTGGGGAATCCATAGTCCTCGGTCTTGAACGGACTCTCTATTCCAGTTGCACCTTGCTTTTATGGAGGCGTCGCTCAACGGCTGTCTCCACGACTGCATGGTTGATTTCCCCTTTGGGGTTCCTCCTTTCTGACGCCATTGAAAACCACTGCCTGAGTTATTTTGGCTCAGCTTGGTTGTGGCAGAGCGTGGGGAAGGAGTTTCTTGGGGTCGCTGGTCCCCTTGCATCAACCCAACCATAGGGTAGTCTCCTTGTTCTGTGCAGATTCCAGGATTAGGGTTAACACCACTTTGATTAGGGGTGTTCCGGTCACCCATTCCTTTGGTGCCCCAGTTAAGAGTTCGGTGGGACGTTCGTCCGAAGAGTATAGTTTTATCTTCGAAGTCCAATGTCGCCTGCTGCTGGGTGAGCCAATCTTGGCCCAACACGAGTTCTTCTCGAAGGTCCTTCGCGACCAGACATGGGATCTCCATCTCCACATCGGCTATGCAGCATTGTACCATAGCATTACCCAGTAAGGTCATGGCGGATCCCTGGGTGGCAAGCTGGGCCATTTGGGGTTGGGACTTAATAGGGGTCCCTGTTCTCTGCACAATACTCTCGTGCACAAAATTAGTGGTGGCGGCTGAGTCGATAAGAGCCTGAATGGGCTGTGAGTCCAGTTGCACCTTGACTCTTGGCAGTTCTTGTTGTGGGTGGTGCTGTACGCACATAAGGCTCGGGGTCGGTCTACTTTCGAGCCAAGCTTGGGAGTTGAGGTTTTCTACCTTCGGTGTAGGGGTAGGGCTCGTTGACACCACTCTTTCCCTCCAGGGGTCTACTGTGTTGAGGCTGTTCCTTTCAGACTGTTTGCAGCGGAGCACTGGGCAGTCTTTGTGAAAGTGTTGTTCAGGGCAGTGCCAACACTTCGGCAACCTTTTGTTGGGGGTAGCATATTCTTGTACCCGGGTTGGTGGTGGACAAGGTTTACTTGTTACAGTGCCCCTAGTTTCGAGACAGTCTCGCTGCACGGCAGTGGCTCGAACCATAAGTTCGGATAAATTCTCGGGAGGCGGATGCCGTAGAAATGTCCGTAGGTTGGGCCGCACCAGCTCCAACAAGGTAGGAAGAAATTCATTTGGGTCTCTCCCTGGGTGTAGCCTCTTATAAAGTTTCCTTTTCTGTAGTAAGAAACTTTCGACATCCTCTCCTTCCTTTTGTTTGGTACCATATAATTGGGCAGTAAGATTTGCCAGTCTTGATTGGTTTCCAAAATGGTTCAGGAAGCCCCCTGTGAACTCTTCCCAGGTGTCATACAGACCGTCATGGTTATTCCACCATCTAGAGGCTTCCCCAAGTAGTAATGGACCTATCTGGTCCACCCATTCGGTGGGGTGGATTGCATGTGCCCGTAGGGCTTGCTCCCATTGGTGTACAGCTTGCACAGGATCCTCATGATCCTGACCCCTAAAGGGCCGAGGTACACTTGCAGATCTTGTACTTGAAGGTAAAGTGGGATTCACTCTACACTGGGTGCAGGTAAACGACATCCCAGCAAGGTCCAGTGGTGTATCTTCCCAGCCTAGACAGGCGAGCTGGTAGTCGCACTGACAGGCCTGGCAGGTGACGCGGACTAGGGCTGTCCCAGGGCAGTTAGGCGCAAAGCAGCGCCGGAGAGCAGGAACTGTTGGCTTCTTCTCTAACAGAAGTTGTCTGCAGGGCTGGCATATATGGATATACGCCTGTTCAATGACTTGTTCCACGAAACCAAGGCATTGTAGGTGAAACTGGGCATTGCAGCATACACAGGGAATGCTGGGTCCATCCGGTACACTGCAGCGGGGTGCTGCACAGGATCCAGAAGACATCCTTCAGTTGGGTTGGGTGCCACCAGGTGTTTTCTGCACTCCTGGAAGTGGGTGTTGCTCTGGCTGTGATGAGAAGCTCTAGCGGTGGTAGGTGGTCCTCAGCCTATCTAGACTGACACAGGCCCCAAGTTGGGCGCCAAATTGACGTGTCCCGGCAACAGCGTCGGGTGATGGAGTGGCATGAGGTGGGGCGACAGGTCCACTGGTAGGTTGGCAGCTGCTCCTTGATGCACAGATATTGGTCTAACCTGCCCTTTTGCTGGGTCAGGGGTAGAGGAGGGGTGGAGTCAGGTACAGTGCGAGGAAGGGGCGTTAGGTGGAGCCTTAGAGCGAGCACCCGAAGGCCACTTCAAGGATAGGAGAACAGGAGCCTAGAGCGAAATCTCCGAAGGGCCGCTCCAAGGGGGGAAGGGAGTCTAGAGCATAATCCCGAAGGCCGCTCCAGCAAAGGATTCCAGAGCGTAATCCCGAAGGCCGCTCCGGAGGAAGAGGAGAGAGAGAGGGAGAAGGGAGAGGAGAGCAGTAAGTAAAACAAAACACCAATCCAATATTACTGCTGTATTTCCCCAAATTTCTCTGGGGTAAGGATCTCTGGCTAGGCACATTTCGACCTAGCTTATATACAGCTCCTTCAGACAATGATCACTGACAAGAGCGACATAATTTTTCCCAATACAGAAAGCAGGCCATCCTGTGCCCTCCCCAGTAATTCCCACACTAGGATATTATTTACTTATGACATACATATCACTGACACACATTTTATATGATCCAGTCATTAATAAATCCATATGCACTGCTATAACCGTTCAAAAGATGCGTGCTGCCATCTATGATATGTTCGCGACACCACTCTTAGCCTATATCCCACGGCTGGTGTAGAGAAGCCTGTTGGGATACAGCTTTCTTTGCGAGGCGGCCATGTTGGTTGCAGAGAGAGGAGGCCGAGGGCAAATGCAGGACATGACAAGATAAACATGAGTACATGGAGTAAACCATAAAAAGGAGTTCTTTATAGAAGGCCAAAATGAAAAATATAAGATAAGAACAGGTTATCCGTAACATGTTGTAAATGGACTTTTTTTACAAGTGGAAGTGGAAGTAGTGTTGAAAAACCAGAAACTTTGACAGCATGTACTGACACAGTAACGTCTAGAAAAGATGAAACGGATTTGAACCCTGCGGTCCAGCAACAACAGTCATCTGCTTTTTTATAAATAGATATTCATGTTTTTGACAAAGAGGCGGTAGAGGAATCATCAATAAGTATAACAATTGTGATGCGTCTTTGAACCATACGTTAAGTAATGATAAAGTGCAAATAACAGTACATCTAAACAAAGATCCAGCTTCATGGGAAATCAACGATACCTCTGTTGAGTCGGCCACCAATCTCACATCTAACTTTCAAACTAATTAAACTATATTATGAAGCGCAGAGTTGTCATGCTGAGCTACTTGGTATTGTGCTTTTCTCCAGTCATTAAATCCTTCGTCTGAGTCTTATTCTACAGTGGACCGAATGCTAAACAGGGCCCGAAATATACAGATCTTTTACTCTCAGAATAAACCGGCCAAATTAAATTATTTACTTCAATATTTTATTTTTCCAGCTTTATGGGAAATCTATGATACCTTAAGGGAGATAATGCAAGGTGCGGTTTCGATCAAAACAAGTCTTGTGATAGAGCTCTAACACAAGCCAGAATTTGTTTTGTTTTTTTTTTCATTTATTTTATTTTTTTGGTAATTATTTAGTTTTCTCTCTAAATGTGACAAAATATTGGCTGATCAGTATCGTTTCTTAAGAAAACTACTTCTTCTATGCTGGCTGGAAGGATTATGTGCGGTTTCCAATGGTAGACAGCACAGTTTACAGGTTCGTAGCAATCTAGTAGCAGCTGAGTCGGTTCGTAAGACACAGGAAAGTGCAAAAACTTCCAGTGATTAGCGCCTCCTTCACAGGTTTCTGTGTATGTACATAGATAGACGGCATCCCTGTAGCTGCACTGCAGAAGCTAGCTCTTATGCTCACGTTCACGTTGGCAGGATGAAATGAAAAAAAACTTCTTGCAGGTTGGACAACAACTGAAGGCACGAACAATTACACGATTTTAATATATGGACACTCTACTCACACTACGAGTGCCATTCCCGCATTTGGGGGGAGTTGTTACAGGCACACACTCGATCAAATTGTCGTGTGGCTGCTCGCCATATATTGCACTAAGCTTGTGCAGGGACGGACAACCATAGTTGGTCTGTAGATCGACAATTTCGGTGGCTCTATCACAAAACTAGCTCAGCCTATGTTTCTGCCCCACTGCAGCGGCAGAGATGAAGTCACGCGGTCTGCTGTAGCAAATCATCTAGAGTGTTTTTCACTTGGTGGTATGGAATTTTACCTTCGACAACTCTAAGCCGTGGTAATGTTTGCATAGCCATTCATTCGAGCATTTGCTTTTTTCGTCCAGTAGTTTCCAGGCATATGGAGGCCGGAAGATGCGGGTTCGAGTCCTGCCGTCGTCCTCGTAGGTAACGCCGATTTTCTTTGAGCACGAATCCATTTTGGCTGTGGAAATCTTGAAGGTTGCTGTACATTTTGTCGCTAGCAATGATCTGTCATGACTAAATAAACGAAATAAATATAGGAAACGAAACAGAATTAAAGACAGAATTTTTAAAAGCTCTTCTCGGCAATTGTACGATGCAAGCCGATCGTGAAGTATCAGACGAAAGGTTTAGGTTTTTGGTGTAAAATTTTCACTGGTCGATATTTCGATCCTGCAGTCGAAATTGTTTAAATATATTTAATCATCCAGTTTATAAACGCCAAACTCAATTAACGGAACCTTGTTCTTGAAACTGTCGGGACTCAGTACCTGTGTCAGTCCACAACCATAGTATGTTTGCTGAAGCTTGGTATACATTTGATTTGCGAGAATAAATCTTCTGTTTTAAAAGTCCATGTTCATGTCAACAAAATGGCAGAATTCAAAATGTCGGAAAATTCTAGAAAACAAAATGGTGGGCGTAAATAAAGTGTAATATTCTAGAATTAAAGATTATTACCATAACGATAAATGAACTGCTCTTGAATCCAAGATGGTAGAGTGACTTTTTTAATGAATTAATTTTTGTTATTTTTAATTTTTTCCCCAATTTTCTAGAATAAAAATACGGAAATCCTGATGGTGGGGCGTAACAAAAAATTTCATAGTTATATCACAATCCAATATGTCGTCAGAGGCTTATCGGAGGCTTGTCGATATGGAATTTAAGCCTGAATATGGACTTTTCAAGCCGTTGGCAATATTTAGGACCAAAATGGACACTTTTCTCATGACAGGAATTTTTCATACAAAGTAAAGATTTTTTTTATTTTTCAAAATTTTTGAGGGTTTTTTGACGGATGTTTTCTAAAAAAATGTAATTTTTGAATGACTTTGGTGAATTTTAATCAAATTTGGGCAAATCTTGAAGGTCAAGGTCAAAGGTCGTCATGGTCATCTTGGATGGCCGCCGTGACGTCGCAATCCCAACCCACATCCTGCTCCCTGTGCCCGAATGCCCTATTATATACTACTAGATTGTATGTCAACACTGATGAATACTAAAAACGTTTACACGTGTTTTTAGCAAAGGTGTATTGGTTTAGTTGAAGAATGCAGGCCTACTCACTATCTTGGAAGCGATAATGAAGGTCTTGTTGCGCATCATCTGCTTGGCTTCTTGCGACACCTGCGCGCCGTAGTCCTTCTCCTGCGTGATGCCGCCGTGCATGGTCCAGTTGCCGATCTTCCTGAGCTTGGCGTGGGACACCTCCATCACCTCCAGGGTGATGTCCTTGCGCCGGCCTGAGAGCGCGTCGAACGACACCTCTCCGCTCAGCCCCAGGAACTTGAACTGCGAGCCGAACACACTATTGCTGTTTGTTGTTCTCGTCGCCAGCTTTGTTAGCTATCTGGACTACCGAGTGATGTACTGCTCCCTCGAGGATCTTGAATTCTAAAAATACACATCGGTGCATGACCACCACACGCATCACACGTGCAACTCCACACAGAAGTAAGTAGACTTCATCAAATGCTTATTCAGTATGCTATATCTTCAAAAAATATAGTAGACATTTTACTTACATGAATTGTTAGATTATTCATAATGACATTAATACCTACATTTTCAGTTACACAGGAGTGTGTACTACAGGGTTAATTACTACGATTTCTCTATATTTTCACAATCATTGCCATTATTTAGGTTATACTTCTTAACGTTTGCGTTACTTTCCAACGTTGCCATGGAGGAGGGAGAGAGAGAGAAAGATAACTGGTGAGTGATTGCTGGATGGCGCGATACATGAATATTGCTCGACTGGTCATGGTTCGAATAACCATGCATCCTATGTACTTTGTATAAAAATCAATTAAATATTTTTACATGGGTCATAAAACACTGGTAGGTCATTAAACAATGACTTTACATGCACAAGACACAGCGATGCTGGCTTACTCTAGGAACTAACAGCAGAAACATAGATGGTGAATATAACATAATTCAAGATGGTGAACTTAATTAGAAAAAAACACATTGATTGTGATGTTAGAATCCAAGATGGTGACCAGTGGAAAAAACACAAGAAGGCTGTCATGAAACCAGAATATAAGATGGAGGTCGTTAAGTCATAATCTAAGATGGTGGCCATGACATCAGAATGCGAAATGGTGGCTGTGAGAGCATTATTCAAAATGATGAAATCCAAGATGACGGCATGGGCCAAGGTCATCCAAGATGGCGACTTGAGTCCAGATGAAGGTCAAAGGACAGGGGCATCCAATATGGCCATCGTGACAACAAATACAGATGTAGGACGCTGATACAATCTAAATCCACCTACTGGTACTAGGGCAGAACCGACTATTTTATATTACTAACATGGTAGTTTAATACATCACATAATGTTTTTAAAATTAATTTTATTTCTATAACTTAAGAAAGCTAGCTTTAGTTTTTAATATTTAAAGTTGCTGCTGTGACGTTATTCCCACTTTCAAGTTTCGATGGAGAGAGGAAATTGAAAAACTCGAACTTATTTCAGCGACTGTGGCATTTTACGATTATCTTCTTATAATATACTTTTATTGCTTTCAATAATTTTTGTGGTTAGAATTGCTACCTTGTCGAAACAATATCGAGATGACTCGATAGATGAAACGATTCCCGTATAACAAGCCCCAGAACACATTCTGGCTATACTACATTTGTGGCCATGCAAAAAAACTCATACTAAGAAATTTTTCGCCAGTGATGTAAACGCACGTCTTCTGACTTGCAATTACTTCCATCCTGACCAATAGACAAACCAGTCAAACTAAGTAGGTTAAACACAGACTATAAAGACGAAAAACACACATACACACACTAGCTGAAGTACCTGGCGTTGTCGAGGACAAACATATTAAAATATAAGGAATATCACTACCGAGTTTCAAGTTTGTAGGACACACACTTTGAAAAACGGGAAATTTTGATTCTAATGTCCCATTGATTGCAGAATCTCGGTGAATTAAGGCTACACATCAGCAAAATCGGGACCCCAATCTTCAGCTTCATTTGTGGGAAGGCAAGTAACCTCTAGGCAAGATGCGACGAATGCATCAAATTCAAGGCAACGCCACTTATTGACGAAGTTTTAACCTAAACTGTTATTAGCGCCTTTAGTTTACTAGCAGCTGCGAGCTTTATTAAACGGGTGGTTTCCCAAAGAGAAGGATAGAAAGTTGCTAGACCTTACTATATGACCATGTGTGGCCAGGGCCGCAACTAGGAAGGGGGGGGGGGGGGGGGGCAAGCGGGGCATACACCCCGGGCGCAAAGCTGTGGGGGCGCCGAAATCGCTTGCATTGTAATTCCTACTAAAACTGGTAACTAGTAAAAAGTTTTTTAACTTGCATGCCAGGAATGTCTAATCTGATTTACAATATAACGTCTCAAAATATTTAATGAACAAGTCTAGTGATTATACGGACTACTTTATGGACATAGTGGGTTCATGCATGGAAGTTACAGTAGCACAGAAACTGTTACATGTAGGTATAAAAAATGCTTAAATAGCACCATTTTTCCGTGGGAGGGCCCCCGGACCCCCCGCTTTATTTGTGTGGTATGTGCAAAAAAAGAAGGGGGGGGGGGGGCCGCATGAATCCATTCATGCCCCGGGTCCCAGAGACTCTAGTTGCGGCCCTGTGTGTGGCGGACATACAGAAATTACACAAACTCACTGTTTATGTGTCTATAACATACCACCTATAATATTCTATTATAAAACTCAATTTACTCATTTTTCACTACTGTAGGAATGGAATTTCATGATTATATGTACCAAGTCTTAAGACATTCCCCACCCATAAACTATCTGTATGCCATCCCTTGTTCCATTGCAGCGGGAAAGAATAACAAACAAACACACTTTCACCTTTATAATATTAGTAGGGATATGTATACACAGTGGATAATGAAGTGAATATGAGTAACCATGGGCGCGAAGCACTTCTGTGAAAAACCAGAGGAAAGTGTGGACTCACCATTTTCATGTACCTGTTGACATGCTCGCCATGCACCCAGGGCTGTGGCCTCGCGCAGCTCAGACTCTGGCTCTCTATTGGCTCCGAGGCGTCTGCCCTGATGAGGGAGATGGCGAACATGGACACAGCATCGTACATCAAGGACGGCGCCACCTGCGACCACCACACCACGACCTTACTGGCGCAGCTCAGACTCTGGCTATCTATTGGCTCCGAGGCGTCTGCCCTGATGAGGGAGATGGCGAACATGGACACAGCATCGTACATCAAGGCCGGCGCCACCTGAGACCACACCACGACCTGACTGGCGCGGCTCAGACTCCGGCTCTCTATTGGCTCCGAGGCGTCTGCCCTGATGAGGGAGATGGCGAACATGGACACAGCATCGTACATCAAGGCCGGCGCCACCTGAGAGCACACCACGACCTGACTGGCGCGGCTCAGTATCTGGCTCTCTATTGGCTCCGAGGCGTCTGCCCTGATGAGGGAGATGGCGAACATGGACACAGCATCGTACATCAAGGCCGGCGCCACCTGAGACCACACCACGACCTGACTGGCGCGGCTCAGTATCTGGCTCTCTATTGGCTCCGAGGCGTCTGCCCTGATGAGGGAGATGGCGAACATGGACACAGCATCGTACATCAAGGCCGGCGCCACCTGCGACTACACCACGACCTGACTGGCGCAGCTCAGACTATGGCTCTCTATTGGCTCCGAGGCGTCTGCCCTGAAGAGGGAGATGGCAAACATGGACACAGCATCGTACATCAAGGCAGGCGCCACCTGAGACCACCTTACCACGACCTTACTGGCGCAGCTCAGACTCCGGCTCTCTATTGGCTCCGAGGCGTCTGCCCTGATGAGGGAGATGGCGAACATGGACACAGCATCGTACATCAAGGCCGGCGCCACCTGCGACCACCACACCACTACCTTACTGGCGCAGCTCAGACTCTGGCTATCTATTGGCTCCGAGGCGTCTGCCCTGATGAGGGAGATGGCGAACATGGACACAGCATCGTACATCAAGGCCGGCGCCACCTGAGACCACACCACGACCTGACTGGCGCGGCTCAGACTCCGGCTCTCTATTGGCTCCGAGGCGTCTGCCCTGATGAGGGAGATGGCGAACATCGACGCAGCATCGTACATCGAGGCCGGCGCCACCTGAGACCACACCACGACCTGACTGGCGCAGCTCAGACTCTGGCTCTCTATTGGCTCCGAGGCGTCTGCCCTGATGAGGGAGATGGCGAACATGGACACAGCATCGTACATCAAGGCAGGCGCCACCTGCGACCACCACACCACGACCTGACTGGCGCAGCTCAGACTCTGGCTCTCTATTGGCTCCGAGGCGTCTGCCCTGATGAGGGACATGGCGAACATGGACACAGCATCGTACATCAAGGCCGGCGCCACCTGAGACCACACCACGACCTGACTGGCGCGGCTCAGTATCTGGCTCTCTATTGGCTCCGAGCCGTCTGCCCTGATGAGGGAGATGGCGAACATGGACACAGCATCGTACATCAAGGCCGGCGCCACCTGAGACCACACCACGACCTGACTGGCGCAGCTCAGACTCTGGCTCTCTATTAGCTCCGAGGTGTCTGCACTGATGAGGGAGATGGCGAACATGGACACAGCATCGTACATCAAGGCCGGCGCCACCTGAGACCACACCACGACCTGACTGGCGCAGCTCAGATTCTGGCTCTCTATTGGCTCCGAGGCGTCTGCCCTGATGAGGGAGATGGCGAACATGGACACAGCATCGTACATCAAGGCAGGCGCCACCTGCGACCACCACACCACGACCTGACTGGCGCAGCTCAGACTCTGGCTCTCTATTGGCTCCGAGGCGTCTGCCCTGATGAGGGAGATGGCGAACATGGACACAGCATCGTACATCAAGGCCGGCGCTACCTGAGACCACACCACGACCTGACTGGCGCGGCTCAGACTCCAGCTCTCTATTGGCTCCGAGGCGTCTGCCCTGATGAGGGAGATGGCGAACATGGACACAGCATCGTACATCAAGGCCGGCGCCACCTGAGACCACACCACGACCTGACTGGCGCGGCTCAGACTCTGGCTCTCTATTGTCTCCGAGGCGTCTGCCCTGATGAGAGAGATGGCGAACATGGACACAGCATCGTACATCAAGGCCAGCGCCACCTGCGACCACACCACGACCTGACTGGCACAGCTCAGACTCTGGCTCTATATTGGCTCCGAGGTGTCTGCACTGATGAGGGAGATGGCGAACATGGACACAGCATCGTACATCAAGGCAGGCGCCACCTGAGACCACACCACGACCTGTCTGGCGCAGCTCAGACTCTGGCTCTCTATTGGCTCCAAGGCGTATGCTCTGATGAGGGAGATGGCGAACATGGACACAGCATCGTACATCAAGGCCGGCGCCACCTGAGACCACACCACAAACTGACTGGCGCAGCTCAGACTCTGGCTCTCTATTGGCTCCGAGGCGTCTGCCCTGATGAGGGAGATGGCGAACATGGACACAGCATCGTACATCAAGGCAGGCTCCACCTGCGACCACCACACCACGACCTGACTGGCGCGGCTCAGACTCCGGCTCTCTATTGGCTCCGAGGCGTCTGCCCTGATGAGGGAGATGGCGAACATGGACACAGCATCGTACATCAAGGCCGGCGCCACCTGCGACCACCACACCACGACCTTACTGGCGCAGCTCAGACTCTGGCTATCTATTGGCTCCGAGGCGTCTGCTCTGATGAGGGAGATGGCGAACATGGACACAGCATCGTACATCAAGGCCGGCGCCACCTGAGACCACACCACGACCTGACTGGCGCGGCTCAGACTCCGGCTCTCTATTGGCTCCGAGGCGTCTGCCCTGATGAGGGAGATGGCGAACATGGACACAGCATCCTACATCAAGGCCGGCGCCACCTGAGACCACACCACGACCTGACTGGCGCAGCTCAGACTCTGGCTCTCTATGGGCTCCGAGGCGTCTGCCCTGATGAGGGAGATGGCGAACATGGACACAGCATAGTACATCAAGGCAGGCGCCACCTGCAACCACCACACCACGACCTGACTGGCGCAGCTCAGACTCTGGCTCTCTATTGGCTCCGAGGCGTCTGCCCTGATGAGGGAGATGGCGAACATGGACACAGCATCGTACATCAAGGCCGGCGCCACCTCAGACTACACCACGACCTGACTGGCGCGGCTCAGTATCTGGCTCTCTATTGGCTCCGAGGCATCTGCCCTGATGAGGGAGATGGCGAACATGGACACAGCATCGTACATCAAGGCCGGCGCCACCTGCGACCACACCATGACCTGACTGGCGCGGCTCAGTATCTGGCTCTCTATTGGCTCCGAGGCGTCTGCCCTGATGAGGGAGATGGCGAACATGGACACAGCATCGTACATCAAGGCAGGCGCCACCTGAGACCACACCACGACCTGACTGGCGCGGCTCAGTATCTGGCTCTCTATTGGCTCCGAGGCGTCTGCCCTGATGAGGGAGATGGCGAACATGGAAACAGCATCGTACATCAAGGCCGGTGCCACCTGCGACTACACCACGACCTGACTGGCGCGGCTTAGACTCCGGCTCTCTATTGGCTCCGAGGCGTCTGCCCTGATGAGGGAGATGGCGAACATGGACACAGCATCGTACATCAAGGCCGGCGCCACCTGAGACCACACCACGACCTGACTGGCGCGGCTCAGTATCTGGCTCTCTATTGGCTCCGAGGCGTCTGCCCTGATGAGGGAGATGGCGAAAATGGACACAGCATCGTACATCAAGGCCGGCGCCACCTGAGACCACACCACGACCTGACTGGCGCGGCTCAGTATCTGGCTCTCTATTGGCTCCGAGGCGTCTGCCCTGATGAGGGAGATGGCGAACATGGACACAGCATCGTACATCAAGGCCGGCGCCACCTGCGACTACACCACGACCTGACTGGCGCAGCTCAGACTATGGCTCTCTATCGGCTCCGAGGCGTCTGCCCTGATGAGGGAGATGGCAAACATGAACACAGCATCGTACATCAAGGCAGGCGCCACCTGAGACCACACCACGACCTGACTGGCGCGGCTCAGACTCCGGCTCTCTATTGGCTCCGAGGCGTCTGCCCTGATGAGGGAGATGGCGAACATGGACACAGCATCGTACATCAAGGCCGGCGCCACCTGCGACTACACCACGACCTGACTGGCGCAGCTCAGACTATGGCTCTCTATCGGCTCCGAGGCGTCTGCCCTGATGAGGGAGATGGCGAACATGGACACAGCATCGTACATCAAGGCCGGCGCCACCTGAGACCACACCACGACCTGACTGGCGCGGCTCAGACTCCGGCTCTCTATTGGCTCCGAGGCATCTGCCCTGATGAGGGAGATGGCGAAAATGGACACAGCATCGTACATCAAGGCCGGCGCCACCTGAGACCACACCACGACCTGACTGGCGCGGCTCAGTATCTGGCTCTCTATTGGCTCCGAGGCGTCTGCCCTGATGTGGGAGATGGCGAACATGGACACAGCATCGTACATCAAGGCCGGCGCCACCTGCGACTACACCACGACCTGACTGGCGCAGCTCAGACTATGGCTCTCTATCGGCTCCGAGGCGTCTGCCCTGATGAGGGAGATGGCGAACATGGACACAGCATCGTACATCAAGGCCGGCGCCACCTGAGACCACACCACGACCTGACTGGCGCGGCTCAGACTCCGGCTCTCTATTGGCTCCGAGGCGTCTGCCCTGATGAGGGAGATGGCGAACATGGACACAGCATCGTACATCAAGGCCGGCGCCACCTGAGACCACACCACGACCTGACTGGCGCAGCTCAGACTCTGGCTCTCTATTGGCTCCGAAGCGTCTGCCCTGATGAGGGAGATGGCGAACATGGACACAGCATCGTACATCAAGGCCGGCGCCACCTGAGAATACACCACGACCTGACTGGCGCGGCTCAGTATCTGGCTCTCTATTGGCTCCGACGCGTCTGCCCTGATGAGGGAGATGGCGAACATGGACACAGCATCGTACATCAAGGCCGGCGCCACCTGAGACCACACCACGACCTGACTGGCGCAGCTCAGACTCTGGCTCTCTATTAGCTCCGAGGTGTCTGCACTGATGAGGGAGATGGCGAACATGGACACAGCATCGTACATCAAGGCCGGCGCCACCTGAGACCACACCACGACCTGACTGGCGCAGCTCAGATTCTGGCTCTCTATTGGCTCCGAGGCGTCTGCCCTGATGAGGGAGATGGCGAACATGGACACAGCATCGTACATCAAGGCAGGCGCCACCTGCGACCACCACACCACGACCTGACTGGCGCAGCTCAGACTCTGGCTCTCTATTGGCTCCGAGGCGTCTGCCCTGATGAGGGAGATGGCGAACATGGACACAGCATCGTACATCAAGGCCGGCGCTACCTGAGACCACACCACGACCTGACTGGCGCGGCTCAGACTCCAGCTCTCTATTGGCTCCGAGGCATCTGCCCTGATGAGGGAGATGGCGAACATGGACACAGCATCGTACATCAAGGCCGGCGCCACCTGAGACCACACCACGACCTGACTGGCGCGGCTCAGACTCTGGCTCTCTATTGTCTCCGAGGCGTCTGCCCTGATGAGGGAGATGGCGAACATGGACACAGCATCGTACATCAAGGCCAACGCCACCTGCGACCACACCACGACCTGACTGGCGCAGCTCAGACTCTGGCTCTCTATTGGCTCCGAGGTGTCTGCACTGATGAGGGAGATGACGAACATGGACACAGCATCGTACATTAAGGCAGGCGCCACCTGAGACCACACCACGACCTGTCTGGCGCAGCTCAGACTCTGGCTCTCTATTGGCTCCAAGGTGTCTGCTCTGATGAGGGAGATGGCGAACATGGACACAGCATCGTACATCAAGGCCGGCGCCACCTGCGACTACACCACGACCTGACTGGCGCGGCTCAGACTCCGGCTCTCTATTGGCTCTGAGGCGTCTGCCCTGATGAGGGAGATGGCGAACATGGACACAGCATCGTACATCAAGGCCGGCGCCCCCTGAGACCACACCACGACCTGACTGGCGCGGCTCAGTATCTGGCTCTCTATTGGCTCCGAGGCGTCTGCCCTGATGAGGGAGATGGCGAACATGGACACAGCATCGTACATCAAGGCCGGCGCCACCTGAGACCACACCACGACCTGACTGGCGCGGCTCAGTATCTGGCTCTCTATTGGCTCCGAGGCGTCTGCCCTGATGAGGGAGATGGCGAACATGGACACAGCATCGTACTTCAAGGCCGGCGCCACCTGCGACCACACCACGACCTGACTGGCGCGGCTCAGTATCTGGCTCTCTATTGGCTCCGAGGCGTCTGCCCTGATGAGGGAGATGGCGAACATGGACACAGCATCGTACATCAAGGCCGGCGCCACCTGCGACCACACCACGACCTGACTGGCGCGGCTCAGTATCTGGCTCTCTATTGGCTCCGAGGCGTCTGCCCTGATGAGGGAGATGGCGAACATGGACACAGCATCGTAAATCAAGGCAGGCGCCACCTGAGACCACACCACGACCTGACTGGCGCGGCTCAGTATCTGGCTCTCTATTGGCTCCGAGGCGTCTGCCCTGATGAGGGAGATGGCGAACATGGACACAGCATCGTACATCAAGGCCGGCGCCACCTGCGACTACACCACGACCTGACTGGCGCGGCTCAGACTCCGGCTCTCTATTGGCTCCGAGGCGTCTGCCCTGATGAGGGAGATGGCGAACATGGACACAGCATCGTACATCAAGGCCGGCGCCACCTGAGACCACACCACGACCTGACTGGCGCGGCTCAGTATCTGGTTCTATTGGCTCCGAGGCGTCTGCCCTGATGAGGGAGATGGCGAACATGGACACAGCATCGTACATCAAGGCCGGCGCCACCTGAGACCACACCACGACCTGACTGGCGCGGCTCAGTATCTGGCTCTCTATTGGCTCCGAGGCGTCTGCCCTGATGAGGTAATGGCGAACATGGACACAGCATCGTACATCAAGGCCGGCGCCACCTGCGACTACACCACGACCTGACTGGCGCAGCTCAGACTATGGCTCTCTATTGGCTCCGAGGCGTCTGCCCTGATGAGGGAGATGGCAAACATGGACACAGCATCGTACATCAAGGCAGGCGCCACCTGAGACCACCTTACCACGACCTTACTGGCGCAGCTCAGACTCCGGCTCTCTATTGGCTCCGAGGCGTCTGCCCTGATGAGGGAGATGGCGAACATGGACACAGCATTGTACATCAAGGCCGGCGCCACCTGCGACCACCACACCACGACCTTACTGGCGCAGCTCAGACTCTGGCTATCTATTGGCTCCGAGGCGTCTGCTCTGATGAGGGAGATGGCGAACATGGACGCAGCATCGTACATCAAGGCCGGCGCCACCTGAGACCACACCACGACCTGACTGGCGCAGCTCAGACTCTGGCTCTCTATTGGCTCCGAGGCGTCTGCCCTGATGAGGGAGATGGCAAACATGGACACAGCATCGTACATCAAGGCAGGCGCCACCTGCGACCACCACACCACTTCCTGACTGGCGCAGCTCAGACTCTGGCTCTCTATTGGCTCCGAGGCGTCTGCCCTGATGAGGGAGATGGCGAACATGGACACAGCATCGTACATCAAGGCCGGCGCCACCTGCGACTACACCACGACCTGACTGGCGCGGCTCAGACTCCGGCTCTCTATTGGCTCCGAGGCGTCTGCCCTGATGAGGGAGATGGCGAACATGGACACAGCATCGTACATCAAGGCCGGCGCCACCTGAGACCACACCACGACCTGACTGGCGCGGCTCAGTATCTGGCTCTCTATTGGCTCCGAGGCGTCTGCCCTGATGAGGGAGATGGCGAACATGGACACAGCATCGTACATCAAGGCCGGCGCCACCTGAGACCACACCACGACCTGACTGGCGCGGCTCAGTATCTGGCTCTCTATTGGCTCCGAGGCGTCTGCCCTGATGAGGGAGATGGCGAACATGGACACAGCATCGTACATCAAGGCCGGCGCCACCTGCGACTACACCACGACCTGACTGGCGCAGCTCAGACTATGGCTCTCTATTGGCTCCGAGGCGTCTGCCCTGAAGAGGGAGATGGCAAACATGGACACAGCATCGTACATCAAGGCAGGCGCCACCTGAGACCACCTTACCACGACCTTACTGGCGCAGCTCAGACTCCGGCTCTCTATTGGCTCCGAGGCGTCTGCCCTGATGAGGGAGATGGCGAACATGGACACAGCATCGTACATCAAGGCCGGCGCCACCTGCGACCACCACACCACTACCTTACTGGCGCAGCTCAGACTCTGGCTATCTATTGGCTCCGAGGCGTCTGCCCTGATGAGGGAGATGGCGAACATGGACACAGCATCGTACATCAAGGCCGGCGCCACCTGAGACCACACCACGACCTGACTGGCGCGGCTCAGACTCCGGCTCTCTATTGGCTCCGAGGCGTCTGCCCTGATGAGGGAGATGGCGAACATCGACGCAGCATCGTACATCAAGGCCGGCGCCACCTGAGACCACACCACGACCTGACTGGCGCAGCTCAGACTCTGGCTCTCTATTGGCTCCGAGGCGTCTGCCCTGATGAGGGAGATGGCGAACATGGACACAGCATCGTACATCAAGGCAGGCGCCACCTGCGACCACCACACCACGACCTGACTGGCGCAGCTCAGACTCTGGCTCTCTATTGGCTCCGAGGCGTCTGCCCTGATGAGGGACATGGCGAACATGGACACAGCATCGTACATCAAGGCCGGCGCCACCTGAGACCACACCACGACCTGACTGGCGCGGCTCAGTATCTGGCTCTCTATTGGCTCCGAGCCGTCTGCCCTGATGAGGGAGATGGCGAACATGGACACAGCATCGTACATCAAGGCCGGCGCCACCTGAGACCACACCACGACCTGACTGGCGCAGCTCAGACTCTGGCTCTCTATTAGCTCCGAGGTGTCTGCACTGATGAGGGAGATGGCGAACATGGACACAGCATCGTACATCAAGGCCGGCGCCACCTGAGACCACACCACGACCTGACTGGCGCAGCTCAGATTCTGGCTCTCTATTGGCTCCGAGGCGTCTGCCCTGATGAGGGAGATGGCGAACATGGACACAGCATCGTACATCAAGGCAGGCGCCACCTGCGACCACCACACCACGACCTGACTGGCGCAGCTCAGACTCTGGCTCTCTATTGGCTCCGAGGCGTCTGCCCTGATGAGGGAGATGGCGAACATGGACACAGCATCGTACATCAAGGCCGGCGCTACCTGAGACCACACCACGACCTGACTGGCGCGGCTCAGACTCCAGCTCTCTATTGGCTCCGAGGCGTCTGCCCTGATGAGGGAGATGGCGAACATGGACACAGCATCGTACATCAAGGCCGGCGCCACCTGAGACCACACCACGACCTGACTGCCGCGGCTCAGACTCTGGCTCTCTATTGTCTCCGAGGCGTCTGCCCTGATGAGAGAGATGGCGAACATGGACACAGCATCGTACATCAAGGCCAGCGCCACCTGCGACCACACCACGACCTGACTGGCACAGCTCAGACTCTGGCTCTATATTGGCTCCGAGGTGTCTGCACTGATGAGGGAGATGGCGAACATGGACACAGCATCGTACATCAAGGCAGGCGCCACCTGAGACCACACCACGACCTGTCTGGCGCAGCTCAGACTCTGGCTCTCTATTGGCTCCAAGGCGTATGCTCTGATGAGGGAGATGGCGAACATGGACACAGCATCGTACATCAAGGCCGGCGCCACCTGAGACCACACCACAAACTGACTGGCGCAGCTCAGACTCTGGCTCTCTATTGGCTCCGAGGCGTCTGCCCTGATGAGGGAGATGGCGAACATGGACACAGCATCGTACATCAAGGCAGGCTCCACCTGCGACCACCACACCACGACCTGACTGGCGCGGCTCAGACTCCGGCTCTCTATTGGCTCCGAGGCGTCTGCCCTGATGAGGGAGATGGCGAACATGGACACAGCATCGTACATCAAGGCCGGCGCCACCTGCGACCACCACACCACGACCTTACTGGCGCAGCTCAGACTCTGGCTATCTATTGGCTCCGAGGCGTCTGCTCTGATGAGGGAGATGGCGAACATGGACACAGCATCGTACATCAAGGCCGGCGCCACCTGAGACCACACCACGACCTGACTGGCGCGGCTCAGACTCCGGCTCTCTATTGGCTCCGAGGCGTCTGCCCTGATGAGGGAGATGGCGAACATGGACACAGCATCCTACATCAAGGCCGGCGCCACCTGAGACCACACCACGACCTGACTGGCGCAGCTCAGACTCTGGCTCTCTATGGGCTCCGAGGCGTCTGCCCTGATGAGGGAGATGGCGAACATGGACACAGCATAGTACATCAAGGCAGGCGCCACCTGCAACCACCACACCACGACCTGACTGGCGCAGCTCAGACTCTGGCTCTCTATTGGCTCCGAGGCGTCTGCCCTGATGAGGGAGATGGCGAACATGGACACAGCATCGTACATCAAGGCCGGCGCCACCTCAGACTACACCACGACCTGACTGGCGCGGCTCAGTATCTGGCTCTCTATTGGCTCCGAGGCATCTGCCCTGATGAGGGAGATGGCGAACATGGACACAGCATCGTACATCAAGGCCGGCGCCACCTGCGACCACACCATGACCTGACTGGCGCGGCTCAGTATCTGGCTCTCTATTGGCTCCGAGGCGTCTGCCCTGATGAGGGAGATGGCGAACATGGACACAGCATCGTACATCAAGGCAGGCGCCACCTGAGACCACACCACGACCTGACTGGCGCGGCTCAGTATCTGGCTCTCTATTGGCTCCGAGGCGTCTGCCCTGATGAGGGAGATGGCGAACATGGAAACAGCATCGTACATCAAGGCCGGTGCCACCTGCGACTACACCACGACCTGACTGGCGCGGCTTAGACTCCGGCTCTCTATTGGCTCCGAGGCGTCTGCCCTGATGAGGGAGATGGCGAACATGGACACAGCATCGTACATCAAGGCCGGCGCCACCTGAGACCACACCACGACCTGACTGGCGCGGCTCAGTATCTGGCTCTCTATTGGCTCCGAGGCGTCTGCCCTGATGAGGGAGATGGCGAAAATGGACACAGCATCGTACATCAAGGCCGGCGCCACCTGAGACCACACCACGACCTGACTGGCGCGGCTCAGTATCTGGCTCTCTATTGGCTCCGAGGCGTCTGCCCTGATGAGGGAGATGGCGAACATGGACACAGCATCGTACATCAAGGCCGGCGCCACCTGCGACTACACCACGACCTGACTGGCGCAGCTCAGACTATGGCTCTCTATCGGCTCCGAGGCGTCTGCCCTGATGAGGGAGATGGCAAACATGAACACAGCATCGTACATCAAGGCAGGCGCCACCTGAGACCACACCACGACCTGACTGGCGCGGCTCAGACTCCGGCTCTCTATTGGCTCCGAGGCGTCTGCCCTGATGAGGGAGATGGCGAACATGGACACAGCATCGTACATCAAGGCCGGCGCCACCTGCGACTACACCACGACCTGACTGGCGCAGCTCAGACTATGGCTCTCTATCGGCTCCGAGGCGTCTGCCCTGATGAGGGAGATGGCGAACATGGACACAGCATCGTACATCAAGGCCGGCGCCACCTGAGACCACACCACGACCTGACTGGCGCGGCTCAGACTCCGGCTCTCTATTGGCTCCGAGGCATCTGCCCTGATGAGGGAGATGGCGAAAATGGACACAGCATCGTACATCAAGGCCGGCGCCACCTGAGACCACACCACGACCTGACTGGCGCGGCTCAGTATCTGGCTCTCTATTGGCTCCGAGGCGTCTGCCCTGATGTGGGAGATGGCGAACATGGACACAGCATCGTACATCAAGGCCGGCGCCACCTGCGACTACACCACGACCTGACTGGCGCAGCTCAGACTATGGCTCTCTATCGGCTCCGAGGCGTCTGCCCTGATGAGGGAGATGGCGAACATGGACACAGCATCGTACATCAAGGCCGGCGCCACCTGAGACCACACCACGACCTGACTGGCGCGGCTCAGACTCCGGCTCTCTATTGGCTCCGAGGCGTCTGCCCTGATGAGGGAGATGGCGAACATGGACACAGCATCGTACATCAAGGCCGGCGCCACCTGAGACCACACCACGACCTGACTGGCGCGGCTCAGACTCTGGCTCTCTATTGGCTCCGAAGCGTCTGCCCTGATGAGGGAGATGGCGAACATGGACACAGCATCGTACATCAAGGCCGGCGCCACCTGAGAATACACCACGACCTGACTGGCGCGGCTCAGTATCTGGCTCTCTATTGGCTCCGACGCGTCTGCCCTGATGAGGGAGATGGCGAACATGGACACAGCATCGTACATCAAGGCCGGCGCCACCTGAGACCACACCACGACCTGACTGGCGCAGCTCAGACTCTGGCTCTCTATTAGCTCCGAGGTGTCTGCACTGATGAGGGAGATGGCGAACATGGACACAGCATCGTACATCAAGGCCGGCGCCACCTGAGACCACACCACGACCTGACTGGCGCAGCTCAGATTCTGGCTCTCTATTGGCTCCGAGGCGTCTGCCCTGATGAGGGAGATGGCGAACATGGACACAGCATCGTACATCAAGGCAGGCGCCACCTGCGACCACCACACCACGACCTGACTGGCGCAGCTCAGACTCTGGCTCTCTATTGGCTCCGAGGCGTCTGCCCTGATGAGGGAGATGGCGAACATGGACACAGCATCGTACATCAAGGCCGGCGCTACCTGAGACCACACCACGACCTGACTGGCGCGGCTCAGACTCCAGCTCTCTATTGGCTCCGAGGCATCTGCCCTGATGAGGGAGATGGCGAACATGGACACAGCATCGTACATCAAGGCCGGCGCCACCTGAGACCACACCACGACCTGACTGGCGCGGCTCAGACTCTGGCTCTCTATTGTCTCCGAGGCGTCTGCCCTGATGAGGGAGATGGCGAACATGGACACAGCATCGTACATCAAGGCCAACGCCACCTGCGACCACACCACGACCTGACTGGCGCAGCTCAGACTCTGGCTCTCTATTGGCTCCGAGGTGTCTGCACTGATGAGGGAGATGACGAACATGGACACAGCATCGTACATTAAGGCAGGCGCCACCTGAGACCACACCACGACCTGTCTGGCGCAGCTCAGACTCTGGCTCTCTATTGGCTCCAAGGTGTCTGCTCTGATGAGGGAGATGGCGAACATGGACACAGCATCGTACATCAAGGCCGGCGCCACCTGCGACTACACCACGACCTGACTGGCGCGGCTCAGACTCCGGCTCTCTATTGGCTCTGAGGCGTCTGCCCTGATGAGGGAGATGGCGAACATGGACACAGCATCGTACATCAAGGCCGGCGCCCCCTGAGACCACACCACGACCTGACTGGCGCGGCTCAGTATCTGGCTCTCTATTGGCTCCGAGGCGTCTGCCCTGATGAGGGAGATGGCGAACATGGACACAGCATCGTACATCAAGGCCGGCGCCACCTGAGACCACACCACGACCTGACTGGCGCGGCTCAGTATCTGGCTCTCTATTGGCTCCGAGGCGTCTGCCCTGATGAGGGAGATGGCGAACATGGACACAGCATCGTACTTCAAGGCCGGCGCCACCTGCGACCACACCACGACCTGACTGGCGCGGCTCAGTATCTGGCTCTCTATTGGCTCCGAGGCGTCTGCCCTGATGAGGGAGATGGCGAACATGGACACAGCATCGTACATCAAGGCCGGCGCCACCTGCGACCACACCACGACCTGACTGGCGCGGCTCAGTATCTGGCTCTCTATTGGCTCCGAGGCGTCTGCCCTGATGAGGGAGATGGCGAACATGGACACAGCATCGTAAATCAAGGCAGGCGCCACCTGAGACCACACCACGACCTGACTGGCGCGGCTCAGTATCTGGCTCTCTATTGGCTCCGAGGCGTCTGCCCTGATGAGGGAGATGGCGAACATGGACACAGCATCGTACATCAAGGCCGGCGCCACCTGCGACTACACCACGACCTGACTGGCGCGGCTCAGACTCCGGCTCTCTATTGGCTCCGAGGCGTCTGCCCTGATGAGGGAGATGGCGAACATGGACACAGCATCGTACATCAAGGCCGGCGCCACCTGAGACCACACCACGACCTGACTGGCGCGGCTCAGTATCTGGCTCTCTATTGGCTCCGAGGCGTCTGCCCTGATGAGGGAGATGGCGAACATGGACACAGCATCGTACATCAAGGCCGGCGCCACCTGAGACCACACCACGACCTGACTGGCGCGGCTCAGTATCTGGCTCTCTATTGGCTCCGAGGCGTCTGCCCTGATGAGGTAATGGCGAACATGGACACAGCATCGTACATCAAGGCCGGCGCCACCTGCGACTACACCACGACCTGACTGGCGCAGCTCAGACTATGGCTCTCTATTGGCTCCGAGGCGTCTGCCCTGATGAGGGAGATGGCAAACATGGACACAGCATCGTACATCAAGGCAGGCGCCACCTGAGACCACCTTACCACGACCTTACTGGCGCAGCTCAGACTCCGGCTCTCTATTGGCTCCGAGGCGTCTGCCCTGATGAGGGAGATGGCGAACATGGACACAGCATTGTACATCAAGGCCGGCGCCACCTGCGACCACCACACCACGACCTTACTGGCGCAGCTCAGACTCTGGCTATCTATTGGCTCCGAGGCGTCTGCTCTGATGAGGGAGATGGCGAACATGGACGCAGCATCGTACATCAAGGCCGGCGCCACCTGAGACCACACCACGACCTGACTGGCGCAGCTCAGACTCTGGCTCTCTATTGGCTCCGAGGCGTCTGCCCTGATGAGGGAGATGGCGAACATGGACACAGCATCGTACATCAAGGCAGGCGCCACCTGCGACCACCACACCACTTCCTGACTGGCGCAGCTCAGACTCTGGCTCTCTATTGGCTCCGAGGCGTCTGCCCTGATGAGGGAGATGGCGAACATGGACACAGCATCGTACATCAAGGCCGGCGCCACCTGAGACCACACCACGACCTGACTGGCGCGGCTCAGTATCTGGCTCTCTATTGGCTCCGAGGCGTCTGCCCTGATGAGGGAGATGGCGAACATGGACACAGCATCGTACATCAAGGCCGGCGCCACCTGAGACCACACCACGACCTGACTGGCGCAGCTCAGACTCTGGCTCTCTATTAGCTCCGAGGTGTCTGCACTGATGAGGGAGATGGCGAACATGGACACAGCATCGTACATCAAGGCCGGCGCCACCTGAGACCACACCACGACCTGACTGGCGCAGCTCAGATTCTGGCTCTCTATTGGCTCCGAGGCGTCTGCCCTGATGAGGGAGATGGCGAACATGGACACAGCATCGTACATCAAGGCAGGCGCCACCTGCGACCACCACACCACGACCTGACTGGCGCAGCTCAGACTCTGGCTCTCTATTGGCTCCGAGGCGTCTGCCCTGATGAGGGAGATGGCGAACATGGACACAGCATCGTACATCAAGGCCGGCGCTACCTGAGACCACACCACGACCTGACTGGCACGGCTCAGACTCCAGCTCTCTATTGGCTCCGAGGCATCTGCCCTGATGAGGGAGATGGCGAAGATGGACACAGCATCGTACATCAAGGCCGGCGCCACCTGAGACCACACCACGACCTGACTGGCGCGGCTCAGACTCTAGCTCTCTATTGTCTCCGAGGCGTCTGCCCTGATGAGGGAGATGGCGAACATGGACACAGCATCGTACATCAAGTCCGGCGCCACCTGCGACCACACCACGACCTGACTGGCGCAGCTCAGACTCTGGCTCTCTATTGGCTCCGAGGTGTCTGCACTGATGAGGGAGATGGCGAACATGGACACAGCATCGTACATCAAGGCCGGCGCCACCTGAGACCACACCACGACCTGTCTGGCGCAGCTCAGACTCTGGCTCTCTATTGGCTCCAAGGCGTCTGCTCTGATGAGGGAGATGGCGAACATGGACACAGCATCGTACATCAAGGCCGGCGCCACCTGAGACCACACCACGACCGGACTGGCGCAGCTCAGACTCTGGCTCTTTATTGGCTCCGAGGCGTCTGCCCTGATGAGGGAGATGGCGAACATGGACACAGCATCGTACATCAAGGCAGGCTCCACCTGCGACCACCACACCACGACCTGACTGGCGCGGCTCAGACTCCGGCTCTCTATTGGCTCCGAGGCGTCTGCCCTGATGAGGGAGATGGCGAACATGGACACAGCATCGTACATCAAGGCCGGCGCCACCTGCGACCACCACACCACGACCTTACTGGCGCAGCTCAGACTCTGGCTATCTATTGGCTCCGAGGCGTCTGCCCTGATGAGGGAGATGGCGAACATGGACACAGCATCGTACATCAAGGCCGGCGCCACCTGAGACCACACAACGACCTGACTGGCGCGGCTCAGACGCCGGCTCTCTATTGGCTCCGAGGCGTCTGCCCTGATGAGGGAGATGGCGAACATGGACACAGCATCGTACATCAAGGCCGGCGCCACCTGAGACCACACCACGACCTGACTGGCGCAGCTCAGACTCTGGCTCTCTATTGGCTCCGAGGCGTCTGCCCTGATGAGGGAGATGGCGAACATGGACACAGCATAGTACATCAAGGCAGGCGCCACCTGCGACCACCACACCACGACCTGACTGGCGCAGCTCAGACTCTGGCTCTCTATTGGCTCCGAGGCGTCTGCCCTGATGAGGGAGATGGCGTACATGGACACAGCATCGTACATCAAGGCCGGCGCCACCTGAGACCACACCACGACCTGACTGGCGCGGCTCAGTATCTGGCTCTCTATTGGCTCCGAGGCGTCTGCCCTGATGAGGGAGATGGCGAACATGGACACAGCATCGTACATCAAGGCCGGCGCCACCTGAGACCACACCACGACCTGACTGGCGCAGCTCAGACTCTGGCTCTCTATTAGCTCCGAGGTGTCTGCACTGATGAGGGAGATGGCGAACATGGACACAGCATCGTACATCAAGGCCGGCGCCACCTGAGACCACACCACGACCTGACTGGCGCAGCTCAGACTCTGGCTCTCTATTGGCTCCGAGGCGTCTGCCCTGATGAGGGAGATGGCGAACATGGACACAGCATCGTACATCAAGGCAGGCGCCACCTGCGACCACCACACCACGACCTGACTGGCGCAGCTCAGACTCTGGCTCTCTATTGGCTCCGAGGCGTCTGCCCTGATGAGGGAGATGGCGAACATGGACACAGCATCGTACATCAAGGCCGGCGCCCCCTGAGACCACACCACGACCTGACTGGCGCGGCTCAGTATCTGGCTCTCTATTGGCTCCGAGGCGTCTGCCCTGATGAGGGAGATGGCGAACATGGACACAGCATCGTACATCAAGGTATGCGCCACCTGAGACCACACCACGACCTGACTGGTGCGGCTCAGTATCTGGCTCTCTATTGGCTCCGAGGCGTCTGCCCTGATGAGGGAGATGGCGAACATGGACACAGCATCGTACATCAAGGCCGGCGCCACCTGCGACTACACCACGACCTGACTGGCGCAGCTCAGACTCTGGCTCTCTATTGGCTCCGAGGCGTCTGCCCTGATGAGGGAGATGGCGAACATGGACACAGCATCGTACATCAATGCAGGCGCCACCTGAGACCACACCACGACCTGACTGGCGCGGCTCAGTATCTGGCTCTCTATTGGCTCCGAGGCATCTGCCCTGATGAGGGAGATGGCGAACATGGACACAGCATCGTACATCAAGGCCGGCGCCACCTGCGACTACACCACGACCTGACTGGTGCGGCTCAGACTCCGGCTCTCTATTGGCTCTGAGGCGTCTGCCCTGATGAGGGAGATGGCGAACATGGACACAGCATCGTACATCAAGGCCGGCGCCCCCTGAGACCACACCACGACCTGACTAGCGCGGCTAAGTATCTGGCTTTCTATTGGCTCCGAGGCGTCTGCCCTGATGAGGGAGATGGCGAACATGGACACAGCATCGTACATCAAGGCCGGCGCCATCTGAGACCACACCACGACCGGACTGGCGCGGCTCAGTATCTGGCTCTCTATTGGCTCCGAGGCGTCTGCCCTGATGAGGGAGATGGCGAACATGGACACAGCATCGTACTTCAAGGCCGGCGCCACTTGCGACCACACCACGACCTGACTGGCGCGGCTCAGTATCTGGCTCTCTATTGGCTCCGAGGCATCTGCCCTGATGAGGGAGATGGCGAACATGGACACAGCATCGTACATCAAGGCCGGCGCCACCTGCGACCACACCATGACCTGACTGGCGCGGCTCAGTATCTGGCTCTCTATTGGCTCCGAGGCGTCTGCCCTGATGAGGGAGATGGCGAACATGGACACAGCATTGTACATCAAGGCAGGCGCCACCTGAGACCACACCACGACCTGACTGGCGCGGCTCAGTATCTGGCTCTCTATTGGCTCCGAGGCGTCTGCCCTGATGAGGGAGATGGCGAACATGGAAACAGCATCGTACATCAAGGCCGGTGCCACCTGCGACTACACCACGACCTGACTGGCGCGGCTCAGACTCCGGCTCTCCATTGGCTCCGAGGCGTCTGCCCTGATGAGGGAGATGGCGAACATGGACACAGAATCGTACATCAAGGCCGGCACCACCTGAGACCACACCACGACCTGACTGGCGCGGCTCAGTATCTGGCTCTCTATTGGCTCCGAGGCGTCTGCCCTGATGAGGGAGATGGCGAACATGTACACAGCATCGTACATCAAGGCCGGCGCCACCTGAGACCACACCACGACCTGACTGGCGCGGCTCAGTATCTGGCTCTCTATTGGCTCCGAGGAGTCTGCCCTGATGAGGGAGATGGCGAACATGGACACAGCATCGTACATCAAGGCCGGCGCCACCTGCGACTACACCACGACCTGACTGGCGCAGCTCAGACTATGGCTCTCTATTGGCTCCGAGGCGTCTGCCCTGATGAGGGAGATGGCAAACATGGACACAGCATCGTACATCAAGGCAGGCGCCACCTGAGACCACCTTACCACGACCTTACTGGCGCAGCTCAGACTCCAGCTCTCTATTGGCTCCGAGGCGTCTGCCCTGATGAGGGAGATGGCGAACATGGACACAGCATCGTACATCAAGGCCGGCGCCACCTGAGACCACACCACGACCTGACTGGCGCGGCTCAGACTCCGGCTCTCTATTGGCTCCGAGGCGTCTGCCCTGATGAGGGAGATGGCGAACATGGACACAGCATCGTACATCAAGGCCGGCGCCACCTGAGACCACACCACGACCTGACTGGCGCGGCTCAGACTCTGGCTCTCTATTGGCTCCGAGGCGTCTGCCCTGATGAGCGAGATGGCGAACATGGACACAGCATCGTACATCAAGGCCGGCGCCACCTGAGACCACACCACGACCTGACTGGCGCGGCTCAGTATCTGGCTCTCTATTGGCTCCGAGGCGTCTGCCCTGATGAGGGAGATGGCGAACATGGACACAGCATCGTACATCAAGGCCGGCGCCACCTGAGACCACACCACGACCTGACTGGCGCAGCTCAGACTCTGGCTCTCTATTAGCTCCGAGGTGTCTGCACTGATGAGGGAGATGGCGAACATGGACACAGCATCGTACATCAAGGCCGGCGCCACCTGAGACCACACCACGACCTGACTGGCGCAGCTCAGATTCTGGCTCTCTATTGGCTCCGAGGCGTCTGCCCTGATGAGGGAGATGGCGAACATGGACACAGCATCGTACATCAAGGCAGGCGCCACCTGCGACCACCACACCACGACCTGACTGGCGCAGCTCAGACTCTGGCTCTCTATTGGCTCCGAGGCGTCTGCCCTGATGAGGGAGATGGCGAACATGGACACAGCATCGTACATCAAGGCCGGCGCTACCTGAGACCACACCACGACCTGACTGGCGCGGCTCAGACTCCAGCTCTCTATTGGCTCTGAGGCATCTGCCCTGATGAGGGAGATGGCGAACATGGACACAGCATCGTACATCAAGGCCGGCGCCACCTGTGACCACACCACGACCTGACTGGCGCGGCTCAGACTCTGGCTCTCTATTGTCTCCGAGCCGTCTGCCCTGATGAGGGAGATGGCGAACATGGACACAGCATCGTACATCAAGGCCAACGCCACCTGCGACCACACCACGACCTGACTGGCGCAGCTCAGACTCTGGCTCTCTATTGGCTCCGAGGTGTCTGCACTGATGAGGGAGATGACGAACATGGACACAGCATCGTACATTAAGGCAGGCGCCACCTGAGACCACACCACGACCTGTCTGGCGCAGCTCAGACTCTGGCTCTCTATTGGCTCCAAGGTGTCTGCTCTGATGAGGGAGATGGCGAACATGGACACAGCATCGTACATCAAGGCAGGCGCCACCTGAGACCACACCACGACCTGTCTGGCGCAGCTCAGACTCTGGCTCTCTATTGGCTCCAAGGTGTCTGCTCTGATGAGGGAGATGGCGAACATGGACACAGCATCGTACATCAAGGCCGGCGCCACCTGCGACTACACCACGACCTGACTGGCGCGGCTCAGACTCCGGCTCTCTATTGGCTCTGAGGCGTCTGCCCTGATGAGGGAGATGGCGAACATGGACACAGCATCGTACATCAAGGCCGGCGCCCCCTGAGACCACACCACGACCTGACTGGCGCGGCTCAGTATCTGGCTCTCTATTGGCTCCGAGGCGTCTGCCCTGATGAGGGAGATGGCGAACATGGACACAGCATCGTACATCAAGGCCGGCACCACCTGAGACCACACCACGTCCTGACTGGCGCGGCTCAGTATCTGGCTCTCTATTGGCTCCGAGGCGTCTGCCCTGATGAGGGAGATGGCGAACATGGACACAGCATCGTTTTTCAAGGCCGGCGCCACCTGCGACCACACCACGACCTGACTGGCGCGGCTCAGTATCTGGCTCTCTATTGGCTCCGAGGCGTCTGCCCTGATGAGGGAGATGGCGAACATGGACACAGCATCGTACATCAAGGCCGGCGCCACCTGCGACCACACCACGACCTGACTGGCGCGACTCAGTATCTGGCTCTCTATTGGCTCCGAGGCGTCTGCCCTGATGAGGGAGATGGCGAACATGGACACAGCATCGTACATCAAGGCAGGCGCCACCTGAGACCACACCACGACCTGACTGGCGCGGCTCAGTATCTGGCTCTCTATTGGCTCCGAGGCGTCTGCCCTGATGAGGGAGATGGCGAACATGGACACAGCATCGTACATCAAGGCCGGCGCCACCTGCGACTACACCACGACCTGACTGGCGCGGCTCAGACTCCGGCTCTCTATTGGCTCCGAGGCGTCTGCCCTGATGAGGGAGATGGCGAACATGGACACAGCATCGTACATCAAGGCCGGCGCCACCTGAGACCACACCACGACCTGACTGGCGCGGCTCAGTATCTGGCTCTCTATTGGCTCCGAGGCGTCTGCCCTGATGAGGGAGATGGCGAACATGGACACAGCATCGTACATCAAGGCCGGCGCCACCTGAGACCACACCACGACCTGACTGGCGCGGCTCAGTATCTGCCTCTCTATTGGCATCGAGGCGTCTGCCCTGATGAGGGAGATGGCGAACATGGACACAGCATCGTACATCAAGGCCGGCGCCACCTGCGACTACACCACGACCTGACTGGCGCAGCTCAGACTATGGCTCTCTATTGGCTCCGAGGCGTCTGCCCTGATGAGGGAGATGGCAAACATGGACACAGCATCGTACATCAAGGCAGGCGCCACCTGAGACCACCTTACCACGACCTTACTGGCGCAGCTCAGACTCCGGCTCTCTATTGGCTCCGAGGCGTCTGCCCTGATGAGGGAGATGGCGAACATGGACACAGCATTGTACATCAAGGCCGGCGCCACCTGCGACCACCACACCACGACCTGACTGGCGCGGCTCAGACTCCGGCTCTCTATTGGCTCTGAGGCGTCTGCCCTGATGAGGGAGATGGCGAACATGGACACAGCATCGTACATCAAGGCCGGCGCCCCCTGAGACCACACCACGACCTGACTGGCGCGGCTCAGTATCTGGCTCTCTATTGGCTCCGAGGCGTCTGCCCTGATGAGGGAGATGGCGAACATGGACACAGCATCGTACATCAAGGCCGGCACCACCTGAGACCACACCACGTCCTGACTGGCGCGGCTCAGTATCTGGCTCTCTATTGGCTCCGAGGCGTCTGCCCTGATGAGGGAGATGGCGAACATGGACACAGCATCGTACTTCAAGGCCGGCGCCACCTGCGACCACACCACGACCTGACTGGCGCGGCTCAGTATCTGGCTCTCTATTGGCTCCGAGGCGTCTGCCCTGATGAGGGAGATGGCGAACATGGACACAGCATCGTACATCAAGGCCGGCGCCACCTGCGACCACACCACGACCTGACTGGCGCGACTCAGTATCTGGCTCTCTATTGGCTCCGAGGCGTCTGCCCTGATGAGGGAGATGGCGAACATGGACACAGCATCGTACATCAAGGCAGGCGCCACCTGAGACCACACCACGACCTGACTGGCGCGGCTCAGTATCTGGCTCTCTATTGGCTCCGAGGCGTCTGCCCTGATGAGGGAGATGGCGAACATGGACACAGCATCGTACATCAAGGCCGGCGCCACCTGCGACTACACCACGACCTGACTGGCGCGGCTCAGACTCCGGCTCTCTATTGGCTCCGAGGCGTCTGCCCTGATGAGGGAGATGGCGAACATGGACACAGCATCGTACATCAAGGCCGGCGCCACCTGAGACCACACCACGACCTGACTGGCGCGGCTCAGTATCTGGCTCTCTATTGGCTCCGAGGCGTCTGCCCTGATGAGGGAGATGGCGAACATGGACACAGCATCGTACATCAAGGCCGGCGCCACCTGAGACCACACCACGACCTGACTGGCGCGGCTCAGTATCTGCCTCTCTATTGGCATCGAGGCGTCTGCCCTGATGAGGGAGATGGCGAACATGGACACAGCATCGTACATCAAGGCCGGCGCCACCTGCGACTACACCACGACCTGACTGGCGCAGCTCAGACTATGGCTCTCTATTGGCTCCGAGGCGTCTGCCCTGATGAGGGAGATGGCAAACATGGACACAGCATCGTACATCAAGGCAGGCGCCACCTGAGACCACCTTACCACGACCTTACTGGCGCAGCTCAGACTCCGGCTCTCTATTGGCTCCGAGGCGTCTGCCCTGATGAGGGAGATGGCGAACATGGACACAGCATTGTACATCAAGGCCGGCGCCACCTGCGACCACCACACCACGACCTTACTGGCGCAGCTCAGACTCTGGCTATCTATTGGCTCCGAGGCGTCTGCCCTGATGAGGGAGATGGCGAACATGGACGCAGCATCGTACATCAAGGCCGGCGCCACCTGAGACCACACCACGACCTGACTGGCGCAGCTCAGACTCTGGCTCTCTATTGGCTCCGAGGCGTCTGCCCTGATGAGGGAGATGGCGAACATGGACACAGCATCGTACATCAAGGCAGGCGCCACCTGCGACCACCACACCACGACCTGACTGGCGCAGCTCAGACTCTGGCTCTCTATTGGCTCCGAGGCGTCTGCCCTGATGAGGGAGATGGCGAACATGGACACAGCATCGTACATCAAGGCCGGCGCCACCTGAGACCACACCACGACCTGACTGGCGCGGCTCAGTATCTGGCTCTCTATTGGCTCCGAGGCGTCTGCCCTGATGAGGGAGATGGCGAACATGGACACAGCATCGTACATCAAGGCCGGCGCCACCTGAGACCACACCACGACCTGACTGGCGCAGCTCAGACTCTGGCTCTCTATTAGCTCCGAGGTGTCTGCACTGATGAGGGAGATGGCGAACATGGACACAGCATCGTACATCAAGGCCGGCGCCACCTGAGACCACACCACGACCTGACTGGCGCAGCTCAGATTCTGGCTCTCTATTGGCTCCGAGGCGTCTGCCCTGATGAGGGAGATGGCGAACATGGACACAGCATCGTACATCAAGGCAGGCGCCACCTGCGACCACCACACCACGACCTGACTGGCGCAGCTCAGACTCTGGCTCTCTATTGGCTCCGAGGCGTCTGCCCTGATGAGGGAGATGGCGAACATGGACACAGCATCGTACATCAAGGCCGGCGCTACCTGAGACCACACCACGACCTGACTGGCGCGGCTCAGACTCCAGCTCTCTATTGGCTCCGAGGCGTCTGCCCTGATGAGGGAGATGGCGAAGATGGACACAGCATCGTACATCAAGGCCGGCGCCACCTGAACCCACACCACGACCTGACTGGCGCGGCTCAGACTCTAGCTCTCTATTGTCTCCGAGGCGTCTGCCCTGATGAGGGAGATGGCGAACATGGACACAGCATCGTACATCAAGGCCGGCGCCACCTGCGACCACACCACGACCTGACTGGCGCAGCTCAGACTCTGGCTCTCTATTGGCTCCGAGGTGTCTGCACTGATGAGGGAGATGGCGAACATGGACACAGCATCGTACATCAAGGCAGGCGCCACCTGAGACCACACCACGACCTGTCTGGCGCAGCTCAGACTCTGGCTCTCTATTGGCTCCAAGGCGTCTGCTCTGATGAGGGAGATGGCGAACATGGACACAGCATCGTACATCAAGGCCGGCGCCACCTGAGACCACACCACGACCTGACTGGCGCAGCTCAGACTCTGGCTCTTTATTGGCTCCGAGGCGTCTGCCCTGATGAGGGAGATGGCGAACATGGACACAGCATCGTACATCAAGGCAGGCTCCACCTGCGACCACCACACCACGACCTGACTGGCGCGGCTCAGACTCCGGCTCTCTATTGGCTCCGAGGCGTCTGCCCTGATGAGGGAGATGGCGAACATGGACACAGCATCGTACATCAAGGCCGGCGCCACCTGCGACCACCACACCACGACCTTACTGGCGCAGCTCAGACTCTGGCTATCTATTGGCTCCGAGGCGTCTGCCCTGATGAGGGATATGGCGAACATGGACATAGCATCGTACATCAAGGCCGGCGCCACCTGAGACCACACCACGACCTGACTGGCGCGGCTCAGACTCCGGCTCTCTATTGGCTCCGAGGCGTCTGCCCTGATGAGGGAGATGGCGAACATGGACACAGCATCGTACATCAACGCCGGCGCCACCTGAGACCACACCACGACCTGACTGGCGCAGCTCAGACTCTGGCTCTCTATTGGCTCCGAGGCGTCTGCCCTGATGAGGGAGATGGCGAACATGGACACAGCATAGTACATCAAGGCAGGCGCCACCTGCGACCACCACACCACGACCTGACTGGCGCAGCTCAGACTCTGGCTCTCTATTGGCTCCGAGGCGTCTGCCCTGATGAGGGAGATGGCGTACATGGACACAGCATCGTACATCAAGGCCGGCGCCACCTGAGACCACACCACGACCTGACTGGCGCGGCTCAGTATCTGGCTCTCTATTGGCTCCGAGGCGTCTGCCCTGATGAGGGAGATGGCGAACATGGACACAGCATCGTACATCAAGGCCGGCGCCACCTGAGACCACACCACGACCTGACTGGCGCAGCTCAGACTCTGTCTCTCTATTAGCTCCGAGGTGTCTGCACTGATGAGGGAGATGGCGAACATGGACACAGCATCGTACATCAAGGCCGGCGCCACCTGAGACCACACCACGACCTGACTGGCGCAGCTCAGACTCTGGCTCTCTATTGGCTCCGAGGCGTCTGCCCTGATGAGGGAGATGGCGAACATGGACACAGCATCGTACATCAAGGCAGGCGCCACCTGCGACCACCACACCACGACCTGACTGGCGCAGCTCAGACTCTGGCTCTCTATTGGCTCCGAGGCGTCTGCCCTGATGAGGGAGATGGCGAACATGGACACAGCATCGTACATCAAGGCCGGCGCCCCCTGAGACCACACCACGACCTGACTGGCGCGGCTCAGTATCTGGCTCTCTATTGGCTCCGAGGCGTCTGCCCTGATGAGGGAGATGGCGAACATGGACACAGCATCGTACATCAAGGCAGGCGCCACCTGAGACCACACCACGACCTGACTGGTGCGGCTCAGTATCTGGCTCTCTATTGGCTCCGAGGCGTCTGCCCTGATGAGGGAGATGGCGAACATGGACACAGCATCGTACATCAAGGCCGGCGCCACCTGCGACTACACCACGACCTGACTGGCGCAGCTCAGACTCTGGCTCTATATTGGCTCCGAGGCGTCTGCCCTGATGAGGGAGATGGCGAACATGGACACAGCATCGTACATCAAGGCAGGCGCCACCTGAGACCACACCACGACCTGACTGGCGCGGCTCAGTATCTGGCTCTCTATTGGCTCCGAGGCATCTGCCCTGATGAGGGAGATGGCGAACATGGACACAGCATCGTACATCAAGGCCGGCGCCACCTGCGACTACACCACGACCTGACTGGTGCGGCTCAGACTCTGGCTCTCTATTGGCTCTGAGGCGTCTGCCCTGATGAGGGAGATGGCGAACATGGACACAGCATCGTACATCAAGGCCGGCGCCCCCTGATACCACACCACGACCTGACTGGCGCGGCTCAGTATCTGGCTTTCTATTGGCTCCGAGGCGTCTGCCCTGATGAGGGAGATGGCGAACATGGACACAGCATCGTACATCAAGGCCGGCGCCATCTGAGACCACACCACGACCGGACTGGCGCGGCTCAGTATCTGGCTCTCTATTGGCTCCGAGGCGTCTGCCCTGATGAGGGTGATGGCGAACATGGACACAGCATCGTACTTCAAGGCCGGCGCCACTTGCGACCACACCACGACCTGACTGGCGCGGCTCAGTATCTGGCTCTCTATTGGCTCCGAGGCATCTGCCCTGATGAGGGAGATGGCGAACATGGACACAGCATCGTACATCAAGGCCGGCGCCACCTGCGACCACACCATGACCTGACTGGCGCGGCTCAGTATCTGGCTCTCTATTGGCTCCGAGGCGTCTGCCCTGATGAGGGAGATGGCGAACATGGACACAGCATCGTACATCAAGGCAGGCGCCACCTGAGACCACACCACGACCTGACTGGCGCGGCTCAGTATCTGGCTCTCTATTGGCTCCGAGGCGTCTGCCCTGATGAGGGAGATGGCGAACATGGAAACAGCATCGTACATCAAGGCCGGTGCCACCTGCGACTACACCACGACCTGACTGGCGCGGCTCAGACTCCGGCTCTCTATTGGCTCCGAGGCGTCTGCCCTGATGAGGGAGATGGCGAACATGGACACAGCATCGTACATCAAGGCCGGCGCCACCTGAGACCACACCACGACCTGACTGGCGCGGCTCAGTATCTGGCTCTCTATTGGCTCCGAGGAGTCTGCCCTGATGAGGGAGATGGCGAACATGGACACAGCATCGTACATCAAGGCCGGCGCCACCTGCGACTACACCACGACCTGACTGGCGCAGCTCAGACTATGGCTCTCTATTGGCTCCGAGGCGTCTGCCCTGATGAGGGAGATGGCAAACATGGACACAGCATCGTACATCAAGGCAGGCGCCACCTGAGACCACCTTACCACGACCTTACTGGCGCAGCTCAGACTCCGGCTCTCTATTGGCTCCGAGGCGTCTGCCCTGATGAGGGAGATGGCGAACATGGACACAGCATCGTACATCAAGGCCGGCGCCACCTGAGACCACACCACGACCTGACTGGCGCGGCTCAGACTCTGGCTCTCTATTGGCTCCGAGGCGTCTGCCATGATGAGGGAGATAGCGAACATGGACACAGCATCGTACATCAAGGCCGGCGCCACCTGAGACCACACCACGACCTGACTGGCGCGGCTCAGTATCTGGCTCTCTATTGGCTCCGAGGCGTCTGCCCTGATGAGGGAGATGGCGAACATGGACACAGCATCGTACATCAAGGCCGGCGCCACCTGAAACCACACCACGACCTGACTGGCGCAGCTCAGACTCTGGCTCTCTATTAGCTCCGAGGTGTCTGCACTGATGAGGAAGATGGCGAACATGGACACAGCATCGTACATCAAGGCCGGCGCCACCTGAGACCACACCACGACCTGACTGGCGCAGCTCAGATTCTGGCTCTCTATTGGCTCCGAGGCGTCTGCCCTGATGAGGGAGATGGCGAACATGGACACAGCATCGTACATCAAGGCAGGCGCCACCTGCGACCACCACACCACGACCTGACTGGCGCAGCTCAGACTCTGGCTCTCTATTGGCTCCGAGGCGTCTGCCCTGATGAGGGAGATGGCGAACATGGACACAGCATCGTACATCAAGGCCGGCGCTACCTGAGACCACACCACGACCTGACTGGCGCGGCTCAGACTCCAGCTCTCTATTGGCTCCGAGGCATCTGCCCTGATGAGGGAGATGGCGAACATGGACACAGCATCGTACATCAAGGCCGGCGCCACCTGAGACCTCACCACGACCTGACTGGCGCGGCTCAGACTCTGGCTCTCTATTGTCTCCGAGGCGTCTGCCCTGATGAGGGAGATGGCGAACATGGACACAGCATCGTACATCAAGGCCAACGCCACCTGCGACCACACCACGACCTGACTGGCGCAGCTCAGACTCTGGCTCTCTATTGGCTCCGAGGTGTCTGCACTGATGAGGGAGATGACGAACATGGACACAGCATCGTACATTAAGGCAGGCGCCACCTGAGACCACACCACGACCTGTCTGGCGCAGCTCAGACTCTGGCTCTCTATTGGCTCCAAGGTGTCTGCTCTGATGAGGGTGATGGCGAACATGGACACAGCATCGTACATCAAGGCCGGCGCCACATGCGACTACACCACGACCTGACTGGCGCGGCTCAGACTCCGGCTCTCTATTGGCTCTGAGGCGTCTGCCCTGATGAGGGAGATGGCGAACATGGACACAGCATCGTACATCAAGGCCGGCGCCCCCTGAGACCACACCACGACCTGACTGGCGCGGCTCAGTATCTGGCTCTCTATTGGCTCCGAGGCGTCTGCCCTGATGAGGGAGATGGCGAACATGGACACAGCATCGTACATCAAGGCCGGCGCCACCTGAGACCACACCACGACCTGACTGGCGCAGCTCAGACTCTGGCTCTTTATTGGCTCCGAGGCGTCAGCCCTGATGAGGGAGATGGCGAACATGGACACAGCATCGTACATCAAGGCAGGCTCCACCTGCGACCACCACACCACGACCTGACTGGCGCGGCTCAGACTCCGGCTCTCTATTGGCTCCGAGGCGTCTGCCCTGATGAGGGAGATGGCGAACATGGACACAGCATCGTACATCAAGGCCGGCGCCACCTGCGACCACCACACCACGACCTTACTGGCGCAGCTCAGTTTCTGGCTATCTATTGGCTCCGAGGCGTCTGCCCTGATGAGGGAGATGGCGAACATGGACACAGCATCGTACATCAAGGCCGACGCCACCTGAGACCACACCACGACCTGACTGGCGCGGCTCAGACTCCGGCTCTCTATTGGCTCCGAGGCGTCTGCCCTGATGAGGGAGATGGCGAACATGGACACAGCATCGTACATCAAGGCCGGCGCCACCTGAGACCACACCACGACCTGACTGGCGCAGCTCAGACTCTGGCTCTCTATTGGCTCCGAGGCGTCTGCCCTGATGAGGGAGATGGCGAACATGGACACAGCATAGTACATCAAGGCAGGCGCCACCTGCGACCACCACACCACGACCTGACTGGCGCAGCTCAGACTCTGGCTCTCTATTGGCTCCGAGGCGTCTGCCCTGATGAGGGAGATGGCGTACATGGACACAGCATCGTACATCAAGGCCGGCGCCACCTGAGACCACACCACGACCTGACTGGCGCGGCTCAGTATCTGGCTCTCTATTGGCTCCGAGGCGTCTGCCCTGATGAGGGAGATGGCGAACATGGACACAGCATTGTACATCAAGGCCGGCGCCACCTGAGACCACACCACGACCTGACTGGCACAGCTCAGACTCTGGCTCTCTATTAGCTCCGAGGTGTCTGCACTGATGAGGGAGATGGCGAACATGGACACAGCATCGTACATCAAGGCCGGCGCCACCTGAGACCACACCACGACCTGACTGGCGCAGCTCAGACTCTGGCTCTCTATTGGCTCCGAGGCGTCTGCCCTGATGAGGGAGATGTCGAACATGGACACAGCATCGTACATCAAGGCAGGCGCCACCTGCGACCACCACACCACGACCTGACTGGCGCAGCTCAGACTCTGGCTCTCTATTGGCTCCGAGGCGTCTGCCCTGATGAGTGAGATGGCGAACATGGACACAGCATCGTACATCAAGGCCGGCGCTACCTGAGACCACACCACGACCTGACTGGCGCGGCTCAGACTCCGGCTCTCTATTGGCTCCGAGGCGTCTGCCCTGATGAGGGAGATGGAGAACATGGACACAGCATCGTACATCAAGGCCGGCGCCACCTGAGACCACACCACGACCTGACTGGCGCGGCTCAGACTCTGGCTCTCTATTGTCTCCGAGGCGTCTGCCCTGATGAGGGAAATGGCGAACATGGACACAGCATCGTACATTAAGGCAGGCGCCACCTGAGACCACACCACGACCTGTCTGGCGCAGCTCAGACTCTGGCTCTCTATTGGCTCCAAGGTGTCTGCTCTGATGAGGGAGATGGCGAACATGGACACAGCATCGTACATCAAGGCCGGCGCCACCTGCGACTACACCACGACCTGACTGGCGCGGCTCAGACTCCGGCTCTCTATTGGCTCTGAGGCGTCTGCCCTGATGAGGGAGATGGCGAACATGGACACAGCATCATACATCAAGGCCGGCGCCCCCTGTGACCACACCACGACCTGACTGGCGCGGCTCAGTATCTGGCTCTCTATTGGCTCCGAGGCGTCTGCCCTGATGAGGGAGATGGCGAACATGGACACAGCATCGTACATCAAGGCCGGCGCCACCTGAGACCACACCACGACCTGACTGGCGCGGCTCAGTATCTGGCTCTCTATTGGCTCCGAGGCGTCTGTCCTGATGAGGGAGATGGTGAACATGGACACAGCATCGTACTTCAAGGCCGGCGCCACCTGCGACCACACCACGACCTGACTGGCGCGGCTCAGTATCTGGCTCTCTATTGGCTCCGAGGCGTCTGCCCTGATGAGGGAGATGGCGAACATGGACACAGCATCGTACATCAAGGCCGGCGCCACCTGCGACCACACCACGACCTGACTGGCGCGGCTCAGTATCTGGCTCTCTATTGGCTCCGAGGCGTCTGCCCTGATGAGGGAGATGGCGAACATGGACACAGCATCGTACATCAAGGCAGGCGCCACCTGAGACCACACCACGACCTGACTGGCGCGGCTCAGTATCTGGCTCTCTATTGGCTCCGAGGCGTCTGCCCTGATGAGGGAGATGGCGAACATGGACACAGCATCGTACATCAAGGCCGGCGCCACCTGCGACTACACCACGACCTGACTGGCGCGGCTCAGACTCCGGCTCTCTATTGGCTCCGAGGCGTCTGCCCTGATGAGGGAGATGGCGAACATGGACACAGCATCGTACATCAAGGCCGGCGCCACCTGAGACCACACCACGACCTGACTGGCGCGGCTCAGTATCTGGCTCTCTATTGGCTCCGAGGCGTCTGCCCTGATGAGGGAGATGGCGAACATGGACACAGCATCGTACATCAAGGCCGGCGCCACCTGAGACCACACCACGACCTGACTGGCGCGGCTCAGTATCTGGCTCTCTATTGGCTACGAGGCGTCTGCCCTGATGAGGGAGATGGCGAACATGGACACAGCATCGTACATCAAGGCCGGCGCCACCTGCGACTACACCACGACCTGACTGGCGCAGCTCAGACTATGGCTCTCTATTGGCTCCGAGGCGTCTGCCCTGATGAGGGAGATGGCAAACATGGACACAGCATCGTACATCAAGGCAGGCGCCACCTGAGACCACCTTACCACGACCTTACTGGCGCAGCTCAGACTCCGGCTCTCTATTGGCTCCGAGGCGTCTGCCCTGATGAGGGAGATGGCGAACATGGACACAGCATTGTACATCAAGGCCGGCGCCACCTGCGACCACCACACCACGACCTTACTGGCGCAGCTCAGACTCTGGCTATCTATTGGCTCCGAGGCGTCTGCCCTGATGAGGGAGATGGCGAACATGGACGCAGCATCGTACATCAAGGCCGGCGCCACCTGAGACCACACCACGACCTGACTGGCGCAGCTCAGACTCTGGCTCTCTATTGGCTCCGAGGCATCTGCCCTGATGAGGGAGATGGCGAACATGGACACAGCATCGTACATCAAGGCAGGCGCCACCTGCGACCACCACACCACGACCTGACTGGCGCAGCTCAGACTCTGGCTCTCTATTGGCTCCGAGGCGTCTGCCCTGATGAGGGAGATGGCGAACATGGACACAGCATCGTACATCAAGGCCGGCACCACCTGAGACCACACCACGACCTGACTGGCGCGGCTCAGTATCTGGCTCTCTATTGGCTCCGAGGCGTCTGCCCTGATGAGGGAGATGGCGAACATGGACACAGCATCGTACATCAAGGCCGGCGCCACCTGAGACCACACCACGACCTGACTGGCGCAGCTCAGACTCTGGCTCTCTATTAGCTCCGAGGTGTCTGCACTGATGAGGGAGATGGCGAACATGGACACAGCATCGTACATCAAGGCCGGCGCCACCTGAGACCACACCACGACCTGACTGGCGCAGCTCAGATTCTGGCTCTCTATTGGCTCCGAGGCGTCTGCCCTGATGAGGGAGATGGCGAACATGGACACAGCATCGTACATCAAGGCAGGCGCCACCTGCGACCACCACACCACGACCTGACTGGCGCAGCTCAGACTCTGGCTCTCTATTGGCTCCGAGGCGTCTGCCCTGATGAGGGAGATGGCGAACATGGACACAGCATCGTACATCAAGGCCGGCGCTACCTGAGACCACACCACGACCTGACTGGCGCGGCTCAGACTCCAGCTCTCTATTGGCTCCGAGGCGTCTGCCCTGATGAGGGAGATTGCGAACATGGACACAGCATCGTACATCAAGGCCGGCGCCACCTGAGACCACACCACGACCTGACTGGCGCGGCTCAGACTCTAGCTCTCTATTGTCTCCGAGGCGTCTGCCCTGATGAGGGAGATGGCGAACATGGACACAGCATCGTACATCAAGGCCGGCGCCACCTGCGACCACACCACGACCTGACTGGCGCAGCTCAGACTCTGGCTCTCTATTGGCTCCGAGGTGTCTGCACTGATGAGGGAGATGGCGAACATGGACACAGCATCGTACATCAAGGCAGGCGCCACCTGAGACCACACCACGACCTGTCTGGCGCAGCTCAGACTCTGGCTCTCTATTGGCTCCAAGGCGTCTGCTCTGATGAGGGAGATGGCGAACATGGACACAGCATCGTACATCAAGGCCGGCGCCACCTGAGACCACACCACGACCTGACTGGCGCAGCTCAGACTCTGGCTCTTTATTGGCTCCGAGGCGTCTGCCCTGATGAGGGAGATGGCGAACATGGACACAGCATCGTACATCAAGGCAGGCTCCACCTGCGACCACCACACCACGACCTGACTGGCGCGGCTCAGACTCCGGCTCTCTATTGGCTCCGAGGCGTCTGCCCTGATGAGGGAGATGGCGAACATGGACACAGCATCGTACATCAAGGCCGGCGCCACCTGCGACCACCACACCACGACCTTACTGGCGCAGCTCAGACTCTGGCTATCTATTGGCTCCGAGGCGTCTGCCCTGATGAGGGAGATGGCGAACATGGACACAGCATCGTACATCAAGGCCGGCGCCACCTGAGACCACACCACGACCTGACTGGCGCGGCTCAGACTCCGGCTCTCTATTGGCTCCGAGGCGTCTGCCCTGATGAGGGAGATGGCGAAAATGGACACAGCATCGTACATCAAGGCCGGCGCCACCTGAGACCACACCACGACCTGACTGGCGCAGCTCAGACTCTGGCTCTCTATTGGCTCCGAGGCGTCTGCCCTAATGAGGGAGATGGCGAACATGGACACAGCATAGTACATCAAGGCAGGCGCCACCTGCGACCACCACACCACGACCTGACTGGCGCAGCTCAGACTCTGGCTCTCTATTGGCTCCGAGGCGTCTGCCCTGATGAGGGAGATGGCGTACATGGACACAGCATCGTACATCAAGGCCGGCGCCACCTGAGACCACACCACGACCTGACTGGCGCGGCTCAGTATCTGGCTCTCTATTGGCTCCGAGGCGTCTGCCCTGATGAGGGAGATGGCGAACATGGACACAGCATCGTACATCAAGGCCGGCGCCACCTGAGACCACACCACGACCTGACTGGCGCAGCTCAGACTCTGGCTCTCTATTAGCTCCGAGGTGTCTGCACTGATGAGGGAGATGGCGAACATGGACACAGCATCGTACATCAAGGCCGGCGCCACCTGAGACCACACCACGACCTGACTGGCGCAGCTCAGACTCTGGCTCTCTATTGGCTCCGAGGCGTCTGCCCTGATGAGGGAGATGGCGAACATGGACACAGCATCGTACATCAAGGCAGGCGCCACCTGCGACCACCACACCACGACCTGACTGGCGCAGCTCAGACTCTGGCTCTCTATTGGCTCCGAGGCGTCTGCCCTGATGAGTGAGATGGCGAACATGGACACAGCATCGTACATCAAGGCCGGCGCTACCTGAGACCACACCACGACCTGACTGGCGCGGCTCAGACTCCGGCTCTCTATTGGCTCCGAGGCGTCTGCCCTGATGAGGGAGATGGCGAACATGGACACAGCATCGTACATCAAGGCCGGCGCCACCTGAGACCACACCACGACCTGACTGGCGCGGCTCAGACTCTGGCTCTCTATTGTCTCCGAGGCGTCTGCCCTGATGAGGGAAATGGCGAACATGGACACAGCATCGTACATCAAGGCCGGCGCCACCTGCGACCACACCATGACCTGACTGGCGCAGCTCAGACTCTGGCTCTCTATTGGCTTCGAGGTGTCTGCACTGATGAGGGAGATGGCGAACATGGACACAGCATCGTACATCAAGGCCGGCACCACCTGAGACCACACCACGACCTGAATGGCGCGGCTCAGTATCTGGCTCTCTATTGGCTCCTAGGCATCTGCCCTGATGAGGGAGATGGCGAACATGGACACAGAATCGTACATCAAGGCCGGCGCCACCTGAGACTACACCACGACCTGACTGGCGCAGCTCAGACACTGGCTCTCTATTGGCTCCGAGGTGTCTGCACTGATGAGGGATATGGCGAACATGGACACAGCATCGTACATCAAGGCCGGCGCCACCTGAGACCACACCACGACCTGACTGGCGCAGCTCAGACTCTGGCTCTCTATTGGCTCCGAGGCGTCTGCCCTGATGAGGAAGATGGCGAACATGGACACAGCATCGTACATCAAGGCAGGCGCCACCTGCGACCACCACACCACGACCTGACTGGCGCAGTTCAGACTCTGGCTCTCCATTGGCTCCGAGGCGTCTGCCCTGATGAGGGAGATGGCGAACATGGACACAGCATCGTACATCAAGGCCGGCGGTACCTGAGACCACACCACGACCTGACTGCCGCGGCTCAGACTCCGGCTCTCTATTGGCTCCGAGGTGTCTGCACTGATGAGGGATATGGCGAACATGGACACAGCATCGTACATCAAGGCCGGCGCCACCTGAGACCACACCACGACCTGACTGGCGCAGCTCAGACTCTGGCTCTCTATTGGCTCCGAGGCGTCTGCCCTGATGAGGGAGATGGCGAACATGGACACAGCATCGTACATCAAGGCCGGTGCCACCTGAGACCACACCACGACCTGACTGGCGCAGCTCAGACTCTGGCTCTCTATTGGCTCCGAGGCGTCTGCTCTGATGAGGGAGATGGCGAACATGGACACAGCATCGTACATCAAGGCCGGCGCCACCTGAGACCACACCACGACCTGACTGGCGCAGCTCAGACTCTGGCTCTCTATTGGCTCCGAGGCGTCTGCCCTGATGAGGGAGATGGCGAACATGGACACAGCATCGTACATCAAGGCCGGCGCCACCTGAGACCACACCACGACCTGACTGGCGCAGCTCAGACTCCGGCTCTCTATTGGCTCCGAGGTGTCTGCCCTGATGAGGGAGATGGCGAACATGGACACAGCATCGTACATCAAGGCAGGCTCCACCTGCGACCACCACACCACGACCTGACTGGCGCAGCTCAGACTCTGGCTCTCTATTGGCTCCGAGGCGTCTGCCCTGATGAGGGAGATGGCGAACATGGACACAGCATCGTACATCAAGGCCGGCGCTACCTGAGACCACACCACGACCTGACTGGCGCGGCTCAGACTCCGGCTCTCTATTGGCTCCGAGGCGTCTGCCCTGATGAGGGAGATGGCGAACATGGACACAGCATCGTACATCAAGGCCGGCGCCACCTGAGACCACACCACGACCTGACTGGCGCAGCTCAGACTCTGGCTCTCTATTGGCTCCGAGGCGTCTGCTCTGATGAGGGAGATGGCGAACATGGACACAGCATCGTACATCAAGGCCGGCGCCACCTGAGACCACACCACGACCTGACTGGCGCAGCTCAGACTCTGGCTCTCTATTGGCTCCGAGGCGTCTGCCCTGATGAGGGAGATGGCAAACATGGACACAGTATCGTACATCAAGGCCGGCGCCACCTGAGACCACACCACGACCTGACTGGCGCAGCTCAGACTCTGGCTCTCTATTGGCTCCGAGGCGTCTGCCCTGATGAGGGAGATGGCGAACATGGACACAGCATCGTACATCAAGGCAGGCGCCACCTGCGACCACACCACGACTTGACTGGCGCGGCTCAGACTCTGGCTCTCTATTGGCTCCGAGGCGTCTGCCCTGATGAGGGAGATGGCGAACATGGACACAGCATCGTACATCAAGGCCGGTGCCACCTGCGACTACACCACGACCTGACTGGCGCAGCTCAGACTCCGGCTCTCTATTGGCTCCGAGGCGTCTGCCCTGATGAGGGAGATGGCGAACATGGACACAGCATCGTACATCAAGGCCGGTGCCACCTGCGACTACACCACGACCTGACTGGCGCAGCTCAGACTCCGGCTCTCTATTGGCTCCGAGGCGTCTGCCCTGATGAGGGAGATGGCGAACATGGACACAGCATCGTACATCAAGGCCGGCGCCACCTGCGACTACACCACGACCTGACTGGTGCGGCTCAGGTATGAGACGCCTTATCAACATTTATTCTTATATTATTCATCAATGAGAAAAACTTGCATGACCACAATTTTATGTAGATATATATGAATATTAAGGATATGTAAGTCTTTTGAGATTTTGTATTTGATGAACATATGTTTTTTTAAAGGTAAATATGTAGTGTACGGATTAGCGCCAAAAAAAATCGTACAAATATAAAATTGCTTTCATTATATGCTCGTTTACGTCCTCTTTTCATAACCGCATGCGGAGATAAGAAATTTCAAATACTTTAGGAGATATCGAATTTTTTAATTTTCATATTTGGGCAATATTTGTTAAAAAAAAAAAATTTTATTCCAAAAATACCTTTATTCTGTGCTTTTTATTTTCTTCCTTTCATTAAACCTGGCAGAGATCAGAAATTCCAAATACTTTAGGAGATATGTAATTTTTTAATTTTCATGCTGTGCACTGATGCGGCGATAAACGAGAAGCATACGATTCACTCATCCTTCTGGACATACCCGAATACTCACGTTGGCAAGCCTTCTTTTCTTAAAATTAGCAAGAAGTAATTAAAAATAATTTAAAACATTGTGGATGGTTGGTTATATTAGGTAAGTATAGCTACATTAAAAAAACTGTAAAATCATTTTATGGTTGCTTAGCAAATAACTTTTTAATATGTAGCTATCCAGCGCTAGGAAACCGTTTACATGATTTCACAGTATTTTTAATGTAGCTATCCTAACCAAATCAACCATCCACAATGTTTTAAAGTATTTATAATGTAGCTAACATAACCTAATTGACCATTAGTTTTCATGAGATGCATATTTATTCACAATAAAAAAAAAACCGAAGATGCACGATCGGGCGTTTGCCTCTCGTCTGTTGAAAGAAGGCTTGCCAACGTGAGTATTCGGGTATGTCCAGAAGGATGAGTGAATCGTAGGCTTCCCGCGTTCACCATTGTTGCTTGTTTACAAGTATGATATATTTTTTTTTTTTCGCCACGTAGTTGAACGACTACATCACGTAAAAAGAAAATTACGTGAGTTCCTACTGTTCATCCTTTTTCCCGGTTTGTTAGGTCAGGTCAGCTACATTATAAATACTTTAAAACTAAACAACCATAAAATTTTTTTTTATTATTTTTAATGTCCGTTCAGTTTCAAAGTATTTATACTGTAGCTGACCTGACCTAATCTACCATTGTCCCGTTTTGTTAGGTCAGGTCAGTTACATTATAAATACTTAAAACTATACAAGTAAAATTAATTGATATTATTTTTAATTTCCGTTTATTTTGAAGTATTTATAATGTAACTAACCTTAACTAATGGAAAATTTCTGTTATTTAGGCATTCACGCGCACACGGCAAAATATAAAATGGCGTCTGTTGAACGATTACATAGGGCTTGTATTGCAAAATAAGAACGGCGATATCTCCAAAAGTAATTGGAATTTCTTATCTCCGCAGGCGGTTATGAAAAGAGGACGTAAAAGAGCATATAATGAAAGTTATTTTATATTTGTACGATTTTTTTTGGCGCTAATCCGTACACTACATATTTACCTTTTTAAAATTTATATATATATGTATATATATATATATGTTGTGATAATACGTTGGAAAATAATTATGAGAAAAATATTATAATAAATAAACCTTTTTTTTAAAAAAAAAAGGTAAGACTTGTGTTTAAGGTGAAAATTAATGTAATAACAAAAACTGTGTTGGTCATGGATTAATAAAATAGTTTAACTAAGTTCAAACAAATAAAAAAATCCTAAACAACTTGTGACAATGATCCTTGAGGAGTATGAACGGCTTATTTTGTATTACAATGAGTGAATTTATTCAAGAAAAAAACATAAAATTCTCACATACGATTTTTACATAAATCATCTAACACTCAAACACATTTTAATTTTATGTCTCGATATAAACGAATATTCCTAAAACAAAGTTGCTATTACACAATAATTTAAACACGTAACACACTTAAGTATGCTAGATAGTGAAATATTACAACCTTTTTACATCAATTAAAGACTACATTAGTTTATCTATTCGATGGCTTTAATTGTTAGGCAAATAAAAATTTTCAAATGTCCAATTTATCATTTTTAATAATACTCAGGAATGTTTATTAAATTATCGTACGACACCACATTAAAATCTCAGGGAAATCGTTTTTAGTATGTCGTGCTAGTTGAATATCTGCAAATCAATTGAAATTTTTGTTTAGAAATATCTGAAAATAAGCTTAACAGGTGTTGTTATGTAAAACATTTTAATATAATGTAATTAGTTGGCGATTCGCAGTGACATTATACTGCCGATGGTCGATCATGGCCTTAGCCACAGTAATAAAGCATCAGACAACGATTAAAACCAGTCAGGAGCTCGAAGTGCAGTTGCATCTCTTAGGTTATTAGACTTAACTTACCGATGCGGTGCTTGAGAAATGCTAATACAAGCTCCAAAACGTAGACACTGAAGTTCAACTTTACTATCAGCCTAATTATTCTTTTTTTGAGGCAACAAATATATTACGTTTAACACTGAAACTCATCAGCGGCTGGGACATGTCAGCCTAGCCGCGGCTCGCTACTCTAGCAATTAAACAATACCTCCACTATCCGCCTCGTCATGGAAGCGACCAAGTCTCTGGAAATACAGCAATTTTCAAACAATGTTAAAATTTAAAACGTCATTCAAAATAATTTCTTCGCGCCATGGACTCGGCAGTAATGCTAAATAGGTCTGGCGGCTTAACTTCATTCTCCTTCCGCATAGTGAAGCTCACGGCGGCCTGCGAACTAATAGCGCTAGTAGTGGTGGAACCCATTATTAACCCTGTGCCAAATGGCAGTTCCGCATAATAATGGGCATATTTTTCAAAACTCTGTTTCGTTTTACACTTAGGTTACAGGTTAGGATTTTAAAATTATTTGGAAGCATTGTAGGGTATACATACCAACAACTTGTAAATTAGCCGCAGTTTTCAGTTGAAAGTTGGAGTGTTGAGAATGCAGCTCCCAAACAAACTGGAATCTAACATAATAAAGCATGTTTTAAATTTTAATCGCGTATTTAAATAATGAATATTTGTTTTAGTAGGTATATATATAGTATGTATGAGGACAGGGGAGGAGGGAGGGGGATTAAGGGATTATGCCACTTCCTTCGACCATGCACACACGAAAAAGCGTCCCGTTACGTTCATCAGCCATGTACGCACGAAAAAATGTCCCGTTACAGTAGTAGGATATAGCCGTTTCTGGGACAGGCGCAGGATCCAGGATAACACCTTGACCTTTGACTTTGACCTTGAACCCTGAACTTTGACCTAGACCTTGAACCGAGTCCTTGACCTTTGACCTTGACCTTTAACTTTGACCTTTACCTTGAAATTTGACCTTGACCTTGAAATTTGACCCTGACATTGAAAATCGACCCTGACCTTTAGCCTTGCGACCCTCGATGTTGCCAACCTGATGACGTCATCTAATCCGTATGCTAATCCATATGCTAACCTAACCTAACCTAATCCATATGCTAATCTATGCTAAACTAACCTAACCTAACCTAATCCATATGCTAATCTATGCTAACCTAACCTAACCTAACCTAGCCTAACCTAACCTAATCCATATGCTAATCTATGCTAACCTAACCTAACCTAACCTAACCTAACCTAATCCATATGCTAATCTATGCTAACCTAACCTAACCTAACCTAATCCATATGCTAATCTATGCTAACCTAACCTAACCTAACCTAACCTAACCTAATCATTATGCTAATCTATGCTAACCTAACCTAACCTAACCTAACCTAACCTAATCCATATGCAAATCTATGCTAACCTAACCTTACCTACCCTAACCCATATGCTAATCTATGCTAACCTAACCTAACCTAACCTAGCCTAACCTAACCTAACTTAATCCATATGCTAATCTATGCTAACCTAACCTAACCTAATCCATATGCTAAACTATGCTAACCTAACCTAACCTAACCTAATCCATATGCTAATCTATGCTAACCTAACCTAACCTAACCTAACCTAACCTAATCCATATGCTAATCTATGCTAACCTAACCTAACCTAACCTAACCTAATCCATATGCTAATCTATGCTAACTTAACCTAACCTAACCTAATCCATATGCTAACCTAACCTAACCTAACCTAATCCATATGCTAATCTATGCTAACCTAACCTATCATAACCTAACCTAACCTAAACTAACCTAACCTAACCTAACCTAACCTAACCTAATCCATATGCAAATCTATGCTAACCTAACCTAACATAACCTAACCTAATCCTATTACTGTTGCATGTTTCGTTATGGCAGCCATCTTGGAATTGTGTAATTATTTAGCTAGAAATTCGGGAAAAATTCCAAAATTCATTAAATAAACCACTCATCAATTTACATATTGATTCGGTCAGTTGCTGTCCCTGGTTCGATACTCGATCGATGCAATAATGTTTAATTTTATGTAAAAAATAATAATTTCAATAAACCATGTTCAACATTCTTAAAGAGACTTTAAATCCTATAAACCATCATGTCCGCCGTCTTGGAAATTCGTAATTATTTAGCTATAACTCGTGAAAAAGTTCAAAATTCATTAAATAAATTTTGCAACCAATAAAATGATTAATTAGATCGACTTAGGTCCTTGGTACGATTGTGGATGCTGAAGAAAAAATAAATATAACAACAATTTAACATAATAGTGACAGGTTCGTAAATAAAACATCGCAAATTCTTTTACAAAATAAATTTTATTACAAAATCTATATTTTACTACAGGATCACTTGCGAAAGCCCTGCATAGGCGTGAAATGACTAATTCTTAGCTCCAATCGGTTTATACTAGACAGAGACCAACCAGAACCTTTACAGACATAGTCCTCCTCTTCTTGACAGAGTTTCTGGATACCGTTTTTAACAGTTTGCTTCACATCGTCAGAACTGTAAATTACTGCAGCCGATGTCTTGAATGCACACTTCCTCACTTCGTCTTCGAATGGATACGGCTTTCCATATATACAGTCCAACCACAAGTTCTATTTTGATGGACCGTTTGTTGCTACATCATCAGTAAGCTGATTGATTATGTCCTCTCTGATATCATCAAGAAAATTACAAATGTCTTTTGACTCACCTAACGTATTTAGATAATAGTAATCTTTCAATTTTCCACGAAATGCAGACTGCGCCAAGTAGAACCCATTATCATTCACTTGTAATGCACCGAGCACAGTATTAGGTTTATTTTCATGTCCAGACGTTATAGCAATCGGTTGCTGCACATTGGTTTTCTTGCTTGTACGCTTACGAGTCTCCAATCTAAATCGAGGCGAGGAGACGAAATTTCTACAGGTAGTTCTTCAGTAGACACACGGACTTTACCGTTGCATTTTTTCACATGCCGTCGCAAACTATCAATACGTGTAAACCATTCATGACACTCATCACAGCGGAACTTTATGCGAGATGGATTCTTCTTGCATTTACTCCTCTCATGTCTTCGTGCTACATGAGAAAAAGTGAACGACATATCGCAGTAGCTGCAAGGATACCTTGCTGATGAAGACAAGCCTTTCAGACCCGATCCAGATACTGACGTTGCCCCAGTTGCGACATCTCCAGGCATACTCTTATGAACATCAATGCATCGTTGTTGAATAGAAACCTTTACTTTCTGCCGAACAGCAGGACCTTTGCATGTCTTCATGTGCGTTTTCATATTATCTTTTCTGGCAAACTGCTTATGGCATTTCTCACAAACAATCATTTTACGATAAAGGTTCTTGACACATTCTCTCTTTTCGTGTCGTCGAGCATTGCTGTTAGTAGTATGTAAATGGGCATACTAGATCAGGATGCAGGTAGTGGATTGAAGATTGTCGGTCCGCCATCTTGGTTTGTGACGTCACGGCGGCAAAAATTCCTCAAAAGTCCTCAAAAATGACTCAAAATGACTCAAAAATTCCCGTTTAAAGAAAAAATTTCCCGTTTTCGAGGGAAAAATTCCCGTTTCGAGGGAAAATTTCCCGTTTTATTCCTAAAAAATCCCACCGGCTAGAAATGTCCTGATAGAGGCTTAAGCATCCTTAACTCAAGCCTCAGTTAAGCCTCTATCAGGATGTGACCTTGACCTTGGACCTTGACCCCGACGGCCATCTTGAATCCACCATCTTGGATGACGTCATTTCGTTTTCTCGAACATTCCGGCATTGTGTTATCCGCCATTTTGAATTATGACGTCATCGTTGTAATTTCCAATACGGCCGCTATCTTTAAATTTATTATCCGATTTTAATGAAAAAAATTTTAAAATTATAAAAAAATTAAATAATAAAATTTTTAATAAAATATTTAAAATCAAACATTTACGACACGGAGCTCGAAGTCTTCGGTTCAAACCCGACGAGTGCAAAAAAAAATAAAAATGGCGACCGATCCTTCCCCCCCCCCCCCCCCGCGGTGGCTGCAGGCATACTGACTCCCACCACTTTTTTTCAAAGCATATATATCGTCAGGTAGTATGACGTCATGTCCGCCATCTTGTCCTCGTCTGCTGGAAGCCATCATCAGTGTATCGTCGGCGAGAGTGCGCTGACGCCATGTTAGTTTAATTCTTATCCGCTAGAGTGCAGTAATCATTTATTATTGCTGTGACACCCGACATCTTGTCATTTGGCCGACATCTTGAAAATCCGTAATTATTTAGCTAGAAATTCGGGAAAAATTCCATAATTCATTAAATAAATTTGTAATCTATATACTGATTGATTAGGTCGACTAAGGTCCTTGGTACGATCTAGGACGATGCAAAAAAAAAGGAAATATAACATCAATTTAACATAATAGTAACAGGTTCGAGGAATTAAACACCACAAGTTCTTTTACAAACATAATATTTATTACATAATTTCTATTCTACTACAGGATCATTTGCGAAAGCCAGCAATCTTATAATCATTTAGTTCCGCAGCGGTGTGAAATGACTAATTCTTAGCTCCAATCGGTTTATACTAGACAGAGTCCAGCCAGAACCTTTACAGACATAGTCCACCTCTTCTTGACAGAGTTTCTGGATACCGTTTTTAACAGTTTGCTTCACATCGTTAGAACTGTAAATTACTGCAGCCGATGTCTTGAATGCACACTTCTTCACTTTGTCATCGAACGGATATGGCTTTCCATGTATACAGTCCAACCACAAGTTATATTTCAAAGGTCCGTTTGTTGCTACATCATCAGTAAGCTGATTGATTATCTTCTGTCTGATATCGTCAAGAAAATTACAAATGTCTTTCGACTCACCTAACGTATTTAAATAATAGTAGTCCTTCAATGTTCCACGAAATGCAGACTGCGCCAAGTAGAAGCCATTATCGTTCACTTGTAATGCGCCGAACACAGTCTTAGGTTTATTTTCCTATTCAGACGTCATACCAATCGGTTGCTGCACATCGGTTTTCTTGCTTGTACGCTCACGAGCCTTCAACCTAAACCGAGGAGTCGAAATTTCTGCAGGTAGTTCAGCAGTATGCACAGGGACTTCACCTTTACAGTTTTTCGCATGTCGTCGCAAATTATCAATTCTAGTAAATCATTCATGACACTCATCACATCGAAACTTCATGCGAGATGGATTCTTCGTGCATTTGCTCCACTCATGTCTTCATGCATCATGAGCAAATGCGAACGACGTATCACAGTAGCTGCAAGGATACCGTGGTGATGAAGACGAACCTTTCAGACCCGATCCAGATACTGACGTTGCCGCAGTAGTACTATTTCCAGGCATTCTCTTATGCACATCGATGCATCGTTGTTGCGACGAAACCTTTACTTTCTGCCGCACAGCAGGACCTTTGCATGCCTTCATGTGCGTTTTCATATTATCTTTTCTGGCAAACTGCTTATGACATTTCTTACAAACAAACATTTTACGATATAGGTTCTTGACACATTCGCTCCTCTCGTGTCGCCGAGCATTGCTATTGTTTTAGAAAATCTTGTCGCAGTAACAGCACCGATGTTCGTTAGTTGTTGTCAATTCGGCATCCATTGAAGTCTCCATTGATGGCGAACCAGCGTTCGCCGAGTTTCCCTGTGCAGCCAGCACTAGCGGCATTAAAGTCTCTTCTGCTGGCGATACCACGTCTGTTGAAGTCTCCTCCAGTGTTGACATCGACGTTGCCAACGGGATCTGCTCCACCATCGTCGACGCTGACGTCAAGGTTCCCGCAGTCGATGGTACAACCTCCATCGAGTTCGTCGTTAAAGTCGGTAAAGATGCCATCGAGTTCGCAAGAACAGGTAATTACGTGATTAATGCACCAGAAGAAACAAACTAGGTGATCCTTACACCGACGACGTCAGTAACAAACTTAGCGACCTGCTGTCTAGGACTCACTTATATACATGCACCGTATGGAATAATACGCTAGTCAAATCGAGAACCATTTACAATAATACTAGAGTCAAAACAACATTAAAAATAGAAGGACCATCAACGAAAAGGCAGCACATTTGGAAGCACCGACAACGAAAAGGCAGCACATTTGGAAGCACCGACAACGAAAAGGCAGCACATTTGGAAGCACCGACAACGAAAAGGCAGCACATTTGGAAGCACCGCCAACGAAAAGGCAGCACATTTTGGATGCACCATCGAATAAGGAAGCACCGACAACGTAAAGGCAGCACATTTGGAAGCACCGACAACGAAAAGGCAGCACATTTGGAAGCACCGACAACGAAAAGGCAGCACATTTGGAAGCACCGACAACGAAAAGGCAGCACATTTGGAAGCACCGACAACGAAAAGGCAGCACATTTGGAAGCACCGACAACGAAAAGGCAGCACATTTGGAAGCACCGACAACGTAAAGGCAACACATTTGGAAGCACCGACAACGAAAAGGCAGCACAATTGGAAGCACCGACAACGAAAAGGCAGCACATTTGGAAGCACCGACAACGAAAAGGCAGCACATTTGGAAGCACCGACAACGTAAAGGCAGCATATTTGGAAGCACCGACAACGTAAAGGCAGCACATTTGGAAGCACCGACAACGAAAAGGCAGCACATTTGGAAGCACCGACAACGAAAAGGCAGCACATTTGGAAGCACCGACAACGAAAAGGCAGCACATTTGGAAGCACCGACAACGTAAAGGCAACACATTTGGAAGCACCGACAACGAAAAGGCAGCACATTTGGAAGCACCGACAACGAAAAGGCAGCACATTTGGAAGCACCGACAACGAAAAGGCAGCACATTTGGAAGCACCGCCAACGAAAAGGCAGCACATTTTGGATGCATCATCGAATAAGGAAGCACATTTGGAAGCTCCATCAACTAAAAAAGGCAAAAAGGAAGCACAAGTTACGAGATCTAAGTCTTAGTAAGAAATCATAATACAAGAAATAAAAACATTACATTCTTATAATTTAAATTATTTATTTTATTGCTTTACATTATACAAATGCAAGTAAAACAAGTCATTATTGTATGTAGCCAGCATTCCTCAGTTCCTTGAGTATGAAGGATATTTCTTTGATGCACGAATAGTTTCCTGCACAAAGCGAACCATGTAGAAGTCTTAGCCGGTCAACCAATATGTTTGGATCTTTCCATGATGTGTAATCATTCTCTTCTACCACGATCTTCCTTGCACCTTTATAATAAATATTATGATCTCTGGTGTCTTCCGTTTTACCACCAACCTCAGGGTAACTTTCATGTTTGAGACGGTGATCATCACAAGCTTGATCAGATTTATTTAATATATCACGTCGTTTCCATCGTTTCGGTCTCAGGACACCGCCACATTCTTCGATCTTGGCAGCTTTAGGTGCTTCATCATAGTCTATGTCTTTGTCAACAGCCTCAGAGTCACTGTAACAATCACCGTAGAAGGAATCGTCTTCACCCAATTTACCGTAATAATTCGATGTTGATGATGTTGAAGTGTCTTCCTCGTCTTCATGCTTCCTTTTTAGGAGTCCGTCATTTTTACAAAGTAGGAAAGATCTACTTGAATTCGGCTGGAATATATTCTCACTTTTCACGTTAAGGATTCTTCCATTGTCTTCATTCTTCCGTAAATCATCAACCTTCTTCAATTTAAGTTCTTTGTCGAGATCGGAAGAGCCAAGAAAATTATTGTCGTAATGCAGATCACTCTTCCTTAGGCTAGTAGATTCATCTTTGTCCTCTAGCTTGTACACAGGCTTGGCGCTACAAGTTATGCCATGTCTTTTTAGGCTCTCTCTCCGCGTAAACGACTTGCTACATCGAACACAACTTATCATATTGCGCAGTGGATTTTTAACACAGTCATTCTTCTCGTGTTGTCTTTTATTCTTTCTCAAGATAAACTCTTTACTGCAAAACTTACACCTATGTTCTTTCGATACAGCGTCAGATCCCAAATCGGAAAGCATATTAGTTACTGAGACTAATGCCAGATACCAATTGAGTGTTTTAAATTAGATTCAATACTTAAATATAAATTTTTTAATATTTCATCAGCGAGAATTAATATATCTCATGCAAAAGTACTTTACGCATGTAGTTCTGCTTTTCAACAACAGATGTCGCCACATGTTGCTTGCAGGTAAATAATATTTAGTTCTTTTATGCGGGATGCGGGATGCTCACTAACGATCGCAAAAGAAGGATGGCTTCGCTAGACTCCAAGGAGAAGGTAGTTTGTTCTCCCAGTTAGTGTTTCTCAGATTTCTCAGGGTATATTTTATTATTTGACTGAATAATGATTTTTTTTAAATTCCATCTAATAAAAATAAAATAGAAGCACTCAGAGAAAACCATCAGGGATGATGTCGTTTATAAACATCATAAATAACCATTTTTTTTTTTAAAAAGTCCAAATTTAATCCTGCTTAAGCAACATGAGAGTTCTAGCACAAGCGGGCTTGTGAACTATTTGCTTAAGCAGGATTAAATTTTGACTTTTTTTAAAAAAAATGGTAATTTATGATGTTTATAAACGACATCATCCCTGATGGTTTTCTCTGAGTGCTTCTATTTTATTTTTATTAGATGGAATTTAAAAAAAATAATTATTCAGTCAAATAATAATATATACCCTGAGAAATCTGAGAAACACTAACTGGGAGAACAAACTACCTTCTCCTTGGAGTCTAGCGATGTCATCCCTCTATTGCGATCGTTAGTGAGAATCCTGCATCCCGCATGAAAGAAAGAAATATTATTTACCTGCAAGCAATACGTGGTGTCATCAGCAGAACTACTTGCAACAAGTACCTTTGCATGAGATAACTTAACTCTCGCTTAAGAAATATTTAAAAAAATTATATTTAAGTAATGGTTCCAATTGGAAAACTGTCTGTTTGTATCTAACATTAGTCACAGTAACTAATATGAATCCTGATTCGGTGTCTGTCGCTGTATCGAAAGGACACAGGTGTAAGTTTTGCAGCAATGAATTTATCTTGAGAAAGAATGGAAGACAACACCAGAAGAATGACTGTGTTAAAAATCCACTACGCAATATGATAAGTTGCGTTCGATGTAACAAGTCGTTTACGCGGGGAGAGAGCTTAAAAAGACATGACAGAACTTGTAACGTTAAGCCTGCGTACAAGCCAGAGTACAACGATGGATCTACTAGACTAAGGAATAGTGATCTGCATTACGACAATAATTTTCCTTGTCTTGAGAGAGATTATGTTCGTGGCTCTTCCGATCTCGACGAAAAACTTAAATTGAAGGTCGATGATGATTTATGGAAGAATGAAGACAATGGAAGAATCCTTAACGTGAAAAGTGAGAATACATTCCAGCCGAATTCAAGTAGATCTTTCTTACTTTGTAAAAATGATGATGGACTCCTAAAAAGGAAGCATGAAGACGATAATGGCACTTCGACATCATCGATATCGAATTCATATGGTAATCTGGGTGAAGAGGATGCCTTCTACAGTGATTGTTACAGTGACTCTGAGGCTGTTGACAAAAGCATAGACTGTGATGAAGCACCTAAAGCTGACAAGATCGAAGAATGTAATGGTGTCCTGAGACCGAAACGATGGAAACGACGTGTTATAATAATAAAATCTGATAACGCTTATTATGATCACTGGGACGATTGTGATATTAAAAGTATTTATAATAAACAAGCAAGTGAGATGGTAGTAGAAGAGATTGGTTACACATCGTGGAAAGATCCAAACTTATTGGTTGACCGGCTAAGACTTCTACATGGCTCATTTGTGCAGGAAACTATTCGTGCATAAAAGAAATATCCTTCATACTCGAAGAACTGAGGAAAGCTGGCTACATACAATAATGGCTTATTTTACTTCTATTTGTATAATCTTAAGAAATAAATTAAATATTAGAAGTAAAAATTAAATGTTTTTATTTCTTGCATTCTGATTTCTAACTAAGACTTAGTTCTCGTAACTTGTGTTACCAAATGTGCTGCCTTTTTGATGGTGCTTCCAAAATGTGCTTTCTTTTTGTAGATGGTGCTTCCAAATGTGCTGCCTTTATTGATTGTGCTTCCCAAATGTGCTGCCTTTTTGATGGTGCTTCCAAAATGTGCTTCCTTTTTGTTGATGGTGCTTCCAAATGTGCTGCCTTTTTGATGGTGCTTCCAAAATGTGCTTCCTTTTTTGATGGTGCTTCCAAATGTGCTGCCTTTACGTTGATGGTGCTTCCAAAATGTGCTTCCTTTTTGTTGATGGTGCTTCCAAATGTGCTGCCTTTTTGTTGATGGTGCTTCCAAATGTGCTGCCTTTATTGATTGTGCTTCCAAAATGTGCTGCCTTTACGTTGATGGTGCTTCCAAAATGCGCTTCCTTTTTGTTGATGGTGTTTACAAATGTGCTGACTTTTTTGATTGTGCTGCCTTTTCGTTGATGGTGCTTCCGTTTTGTTGATTGCGCGTAGTAAAATATGTAGTGACTGAATATTTACTAGTTCAAAACCTCTTGGTGTTACTAAAATATTTTTCAAGGTCGCTTGGTCCTTTAGTATGTATAAAAATTTCATGATGGTCTAAATGACTGTAATTATCTAAAGACGAAGAAGGTCCTGCGATCCTGAAATGACTAGCCTATACTTCTGATATTGTCATGACTCGGTCTCATGGTCCATAGAAAAAATTGGCCTGTATGTGTGGCTTTGTACATGAACGATTTATAGGTTATTTAGATTATCGAATAATTAGACTTTCATGTAAGGCATAGCGGTACTGTATTTAATTCGTTGGTCAGGTATATTGTCTTGAGTTGTTTTTCGTAGAGTGAATGATTAATAAATTCCACGAAAGGTAATGGAAAATAAAATATATTTAATATTTAGTTACACCGGTCACTGGTCAAGCAGTGCGTTCATTACTTATGGAACTATTAAGCAAAGTATAATGTTATTTATATCAATTTTCTCTTTATTATGTATTTCAGAGTATATTGTACTCTATGTAACTTGGATGTCCAGGTCCGATCTCAAGACACAATGCTAGCATGCTTAGGGCTTGGATGGTTGATCACCGTGTTGGAATGTTGGAGGTCGCCAGCAAGGCGGGGGACAACAACGGAAGCAACGGTACATGTGACTGGACTGGAGGGTGGTCCTAGCGGAATAAATTGAGGTCAACACCCTAGACACAGCAGTCAACACATAGTCGTGTGGGTATAGTGCTGCTGCTACAAATTCAAGCAAATGCCGTTCGATCCGTCTGCAAAGTACGCGGAAGTAACGCCCGGATTCCGCCGTGTGCACTACGTCACCGAGGATGGTTACTTCCAACTAGAGGTCTGCAACTTCGGTCATCACTGGACCAGTGATTGTGACGAGGAGGCTCCGGACATAATCCTGCAAAAAGGTAGATTGTGTCGTCTATTATCTAAGACCTGACAGTACATTACCGGCTTAGTCTCGTCTCGACCACCATGACGAAATGTGTAAACCTCCAAGGCTTCTCTAGTCAGTATGGATTTATTATCAAGGAACTTAGCATTGCAGATGAAGAAGGAAATGTAATAACACACTATGTGTGGTAATTATTTTTAGCCGAAGTGATAATTTAATAAAACACGTAAAAATTAACTTTAAGGTTTTTTTCTAATGTGTCAACAAATCAATGATAGGATGGATTTGTATGTAGAACTAGAAGTATACCACATCTCTTGAAGAACACTGCATGGTATATATTGAAAGACTCTTGGGCTCAAGAAACTATACTATAGGTGGAAAGGATGATGTGGTTCCTAAGATTAAATGAAAAGAACTTTGTTGATTTTTTTTTCTGTATACTACGATGATTTAATTGTGTTTGGGATGATGGGATGAAGGATTAAATAATAAAACTGGACACACAGGCTTTTAAAGAAAACGAGAATGTAACTAACCATGTCTACAAAACAATAGAGAATAATGTGAAGCTCACAAAATCATAGATTGTGGTAAATCTCTGACAACTGAAATGCGGAAACGACATCATAAAATGAGTGATATTGATGCAGCTCATGATAATATTGATGACAGCTACGATGATGATGATGATGATAACTTTGCGTCTGTGATAGTGACACGGATGCGTGGATTTTAAGACTAATAATAACAAATATGTAAAGAAGATGGAAGCCGTAGCACATGAGACCAATTGTTCATCGAGAGACAATCCAAATGATTGAAGAATAGGTTAAAACTTCTACTTGGTTCGCGAAATGCTGAAAATTTATACGTCCTCAATGAAACATGAACTAAGAAATGCGAGGTTTATATAATAAAACCTACTTTTTTTGATCTGATGTGTATTAATAGGAATAAATATACAATTTAATATAAGTTTTATTAAATATCTTTCTTACATATGTACTTTCAAGCTCTTGGCGTCTACAGTGTGCATAAAGTATATAAAATATTTACGTACCTGGTTCTTCGTTTACCATGTATATTTTGCATTTTAAAATATGAATTTATTAAAGAAAAATGACTGATTTGTTGTGTGTTAGAAACCATAAGTCCGTCTATAACTGGTGTGATTTATAATACTGTGAAATTTTGAGGATATGATGACCAATAGGATGTTAATATGATGATGTGACATTGGCTTGCTATTTCGCTTGAATGAAATTTAAATGTTAACTTTGTGATTAAATCTGCAGGTGCGTGCATTGCGTGTCCATTTCATATGTCGAATTTGCTTCCAAATATGCTGCCTTTTTCGTTGAGTGGGCTTCTATTTTTAAAGTAGTTTTGACTCGAGTATTATTGTTGATGGTTCTTGATTTGCCTAGCGTATTATTCCATCCTGTGCATGTATATAAGCGAGTCCTTGACAGCAGGATGCTCAGTTTGTTACTGACGTTATCGGTGTAAGGATCACCTAGTTTGTTTCTTCTGGTGCATAAGTCACGTAATTACCTGTTCTTGTGAACTCGATGGCATCTTTACCGACTTTAACGTCGAACTTGATGGAGGATGTACCATCGTCTATAGGAACTATAACGTCAGCGCCGACGATGTTGGAGCAGATCCCGACGGCAACGCCTCTGACAACACTGGAGGAGACTTCAACAGTCGTGGTACCACCAGCAGAAGAGAATTTAATGCCGGTGGTGCTGGCTTCACAGGAAAACACGACGAACTTCGTTTCAGCCTCCATGGAGACTTCAATGGCTGGTGATTCAACAACTAACGGACATCGGTGTTGTTACTGTGACAAGATTTTCACAAACAACAGCAATGCTCGACGACACGAAAAGAGAGAATGTGTCAAGAACCTTTATCGTAAAATGATTGTTTGTGAGAAATGCCATAAGCAGTTTGCCAGAAAAGATAATATGAAAACGCACATGAAGACATGCAAAGGTCCTGCTGTTCGGCAGAAAGTAAAGGTTTCTATTCAACAACGATGTATTGATGTTCATAAGAGTATGCCTGGAGATGTCGCAACTGGGGCAACGTCAGTATCTGGATCGGGTCTGAAAGGCTTGTCTTCATCAGCAAGGTATCCTTGCAGCTACTGCGATATGTCGTTCACTTTTTCTCATGTAGCACGAAGACATGAGAGGAGTAAATGCAAGAAGAATCCATCTCGCATAAAGTTCCGCTGTGATGAGTGTCATGAATGGTTTACACGTATTGATAGTTTGCGACGGCATGTGAAAAAATGCAACGGTAAAGTCCGTGTGTCTACTGAAGAACTACCTGTAGAAATTTCGTCTCCTCGCCTCGCTTTAGATTGGAGACTCGTAAGCGTACAAGCAAGAAAACCAATGTGCAGCAACCGATTGCTATAACGTCTGGACATGAAAATAAACCTAATACTGTGCTCGGTGCATTACAAGTGAATGATAATGGGTTCTACTTGGCGCAGTCTGCATTTCGTGGAAAATTGAAAGATTACTATTATCTAAATACGTTAGGTGAGTCAAAAGACATTTGTAATTTTCTTGATGATATCAGAGAGGACATAATCAATCAGCTTACTGATGATGTAGCAACAAACGGTCCATCAAAATAGAACTTGTGGTTGGACTGTATATATGGAAAGCCGTATCCATTCGAAGACGAAGTGAGGAAGTGTGCATTCAAGACATCGGCTGCAGTAATTTACAGTTCTGACGATGTGAAGCAAACTGTTAAAAACGGTATCCAGAAACTCTGTCAAGAAGAGGAGGACTATGTCTGTAAAGGTTCTGGTTGGTCTCTGTCTAGTATAAACCGATTGGAGCTAAGAATTAGTCATTTCACGCCTATGCAGGGCTTTCGCAAGTGATCCTGTAGTAAAATATAGATTTTGTAATAAAATTTATTTTGTAAAAGAATTTGCGATGTTTTATTTACGAACCTGTCACTATTATGTTAAATTGTTGTTATATTTATTTTTTCTTCAGCATCCAGAATCGTACCAAGGACCTAAGTCGATCTAATTAATCATTTTATTGGTTGCAAAATTTATTTAATGAATTTTGAACTTTTTCACGAGTTATAGCTAAATAATTACGAATTTCCAAGACGGCGGACATGATGGTTTATAGGATTTAAAGTCTCTTTAAGAATGTTGAACATGGTTTATTGAAATTATTATTTTTTACATAAAATTAAACATTATTGCATCGATCGAGTATCGAACCAGGGACAGCAACTGACCGAATCAATATGTAAATTGACGAGTGGTTTATTTAATGAATTTTGGAATTTTTCCCGAATTTCTAGCTAAATAATTACACAATTCCAAGATGGCTGCCATAACGAAACATGCAACAGTAATAGGATTAGGTTAGGTTATGTTAGGTTAGGTAAGCATAGATTTGCATATGGATTAGGTTAGGTTAGGTTAGGTTAGGTTAGGTTAGTTTAGGTTAGGTTAGGTTATGATAGGTTAGGTTAGCATAGATTAGCATATGGATTAGGTTAGGTTAGGTTAGGTTAGCATATGGATTAGGTTAGGTTAAGTTAGCATAGATTAGCATATGGATTAGGTTAGGTTAGGTTAGGTTAGGTTAGGTTAGCATAGATTAGCATATGGATTAGGTTAGGTTAGGTTAGGTTAGGTTAGCATAGATTAGCATATGGATTAGGTTAGGTTAGGTTAGGTTAGCATAGATTAGCATATGGATTAGGTTAGGTTAGGTTAGGCTATGTTAGGTTAGGTTAGGTTAGCATAGATTAGCATATGGATTAGGTTAGGTTAGCATAGATTTGCATATGGATTAGGTTAGGTTAGGTTAGGTTAGGTTAGGTTAGGTTAGCATAGATTAGCATATGGATTAGGTTAGGTTAGGTTAGGTTAGGTTAGGTTAGCATAGATTAGCATATGGATTAGGTTAGGTTAGGTTAGGTTAGGTTAGGTTAGCATAGATTAGCATATGGATTAGGTTAGGTTAGGTTAGGTTAGGTTAGCATAGATTAGCATATGGATTAGGTTAGGTTAGGCTAGGTTAGGTTAGGTTAGGTTAGCATAGATTAGCATATGGATTAGGTTAGGTTAGGTTAGTTTAGCATAGATTAGCATATGGATTAGGTTAGGTTAGGTTAGGTTAGGTTAGCATATGGATTAGCAGACGGATTAGATGACGTCATCAGGTTGGCAACATCGAGGGTCGCAAGGCTAAAGGTCAGGGTCGAATTTTAATGTCAGGGTCAAATTTCAAGGTCAAGGTCAAATTTCAAGGTAAAGGTCAAAGTTATAGGTCAAGGTCAAAGGTCAAGGACTCGGTTCAAGGTCTAGGTCAAAGTTCAGGGTTCAAGGTCAAAGTCAAAGGTCAAGGTGTTATCCTGGATCCTGCGCCTGTCCCAGAAACGGCTATATCCTACTATTGTAACGGGACATTTTTTCGTGCGTACATGGCTGATGAACGTAACGGGACGCTTTTTCGTGTGTGCATGGTCGAAGGAAGTGGCATAATCCCTTAATCCCCCTCCCTCCTCCCCTGTCCTCATACATACTATATATACCTACTTGTTTTCTATACAATTAACAATTCCAGCAAGTGTAATACATCAAATATGATTTTTTAGATACTGTGCCGCCAAATAGAATTTTTCGGCACAAATCTAAGTTTTAATTTTGAAAAATGATTTTGCCAGTCATTTTTGGCAGCTAACACTTAAAAATTTTCCCGCTTTCTGTAAACTCCCATTTAATCTTTATCAGGCCCGTCTCCCCAATTATGTTCCCAGAGCCAGATACGATATTTGTCGAGCCAGTGCGTGTCAGACTGTGTATCATTTTATCCCTGCTTTGAGGCACGGCCGTCGCCTGTAATTCACCTCTGAGCCATGACAAGAACTGCAATGTCCTGCAAGCTATTAGAGCAGCTAGGTTCTGAGAGCCACCCTTACACGAGCGATTTCAGACACAATCGCGAGTCGTCTTAACCTACATTTCGTTACGCCTCCCAGCTCTGTAGAGACTCATTCTTAATGTTATCGCTGTTTCCACCCTCCCTCCTACTGCCTTTTCAGAGAACCATGCCCAGTTCACTGACCGGCTATCAACCCCGGTCCTTCTCAAGGTCTCATCATTGGTCTTCGAAATTACTTCCTCTGCCCTTTAGGGAGCGTTCAAGTATTACGTAACGAATTGGGGGGGGAGGGGGGGGTCTTGTAAAACGTTACGATTAGTTACAGGGTTGGGAGGGGGGGTTTTACCTACGCGTTACGTTACATTTTTTTAACCGTTCAGAACGGTCGCGTAGAGACAGATTCTTTCACACATTTTTTAAAACTATTTTTTCCCTCAAAATTTGAAATAGCATGATAACTTATTTTTTTTTTACCTCCACAAAATTGCTTCTGCTTGCTTTACAGGACTAGTGAATAATGTTTTTTTAACTCCAAACGTAAAGCAAAAAATATATATATTTATCAAAAGCTGTGATAGTTTTTCTCGTCACTCCAGTAAAGTAGTTAAAACAAACAAGCTCGTGGTACCTAGTCAGATAGACAAAGGATCATGCAAGTTTTCGCCACTTCTTGTGAGGTTGTCTGTTTATCTGTCGCCTCCTCTAGAAGGGTTTAAGCAGATGCTTTACAATTTATTTTGCCCATCAGTACAATCCGACCTACAGAACCGAGTATGTTCAACCTGTGGGATTTATTTTACACCCCACAAGAGTGAGCAAATGCACAATCGTTACATGCATGGATAGACTGCCCAAGACCTTCGTGAAAGTCGAGTACGGCCACAGCGACTTGCTGCAAGAAGTGCAAATGAGCTTCTCTGCATTGTGCGTCGCTGTGAAACATCGTCTGAGGATGCCGATTGGCTCGATGAAGACGAAGTTGATGCAAGCGGGTTAACAATTCCGGAACCTTCTTCGTCTGGTCTCCGGATGCCAGTAATGAAAGAATCTGAGTGGCTGGCAAACCCATGGACAGATGAGCAGTAAAACTCAAATTGAATTGTTTTTTTACAATCTACTTATTTTAATTATGGCTAATTTTATTTTAAATGTTTTCGTTTTCGTTCGATCGTATTCTTAAATACGATTATATTTTGACAAACATATTTTATTTCAGTTAGTTTTATGTTTGTAATTGCATTACCAAAGGTAAAAATAAATTATTAGAAATAAAATTTGTTCTTTATTAGCTTTATTAGTAAAACGCTAAAATAGGAGAATCCATGAGAAGAACAATGGCGGATAAAGCAAAAAGTATGTAAGGACAGGGCCAAGTCAGGAAAACGACGTAATTAAATGTATGATTGCTAAATGTATGATTGAGTAGTAAAAATTTATTAGGACAGAAAAAAACATTAGAAAGCTCTTTCTTATAAAAACAAGACATTTCAAATGTTAATAAATAACATTAACGCAATTAAAACAATAACAAAGGTATTTTAGTGACTTATTCCGGTACGTTACACCACATAATTGTAACTTTTAGGTAAAAATGGTCACTTGGGGTTACGTAACGTTTTACTAGGGGGAGGGGGGGGGGGGTACAGAAAAACGTTACGGCGCGTTACATAGTGGGGAGGGGGGGGGGGTCAAAAATATCAAAAAATTGCGTTACGTAATACTTGAACGCTCCCTTAGCGGCAGATTTGCGAGTCATTTACCCTGAGTGTTTGAAGACCTGCTAAACGCCTGCCCTTGGCACCTCACGCAACAAGTAGTACCCCGTAGTTCATTTCCAAGCCACCAGAGCACTGCACTAGTCCCCTCCATAGCCCCCATGCTTCCGACGTCGCCTCTTGCGAGTCAATTTCTTCTTGTATCGGACACTCCTCAGTAGATTGCACAGACATCGGCCAGCACCACCAACTTCGAGATATCGAAGTCAGTATTTCTCAACCACCTCCTTGCAAATCTTCGGAGACTTCAGTCTGGTCATCGTTCAAATATGTAGTCAACTATGCAAGGGATGTTGTTCCTATAAATCATTTCTTAATCAATAATAAGTCAGTCTGCGTGACTCGTAGAAATAGTCATACTGCACTAACTTTTATTGATTTTTTTTTAAATTAAGGAAATGTCCTCGACAACCGCGTGTTCGCGAGCTTCGCATCCTGGCAGGCTCCTTTGTTGACACTAGAAGTCACCTCCCTAACTGGTGAGTCTTTGTCAAACTTGTATTCCCTGACCATCACTATTTTTAGTGGGCATTATCTGTTTACTTTACTAACTGTCTGTGAACCAGTTCTGATCATGTCCGATTAGGGCTTGTTCACAGATAAGGTCCAAGGGCCAGATGTGTACATGAATACACCACCCTCGAGTCCTTCCTCCAGCAAACATGACTGATACGCCCCTTGTGCCCTAAAATTGTATTATTTTAATTTAATAAAAAAAGGCCTAGGAAACAGCTGAGCAAAATTATAAAGAAAAATACAAGTATTACCAGAGGTGGCACGAGGTGGTGAACAAGACAATTTTATACTCCCTGCACACAAGCAACTTTGGAGCTAGTGGATCGTTTAAATAGATATAGGTAAATGAAAAATGAATAAATCACTCCATAAGTAGATTGGTCTATAGGTTTCCTGGTTTTTAAAAATAACTAAATGAAATCAGTTTTCCTTTTGTTTTGGTTTCACAATAAAATGGTATTAATAAGTTACAAAAAGGAGGGCTGGCCCGATATGATTAACACACGTTATACTATACTGTTAACAACAAAGAATGACATTTTATAGCAGGTTAGGTTCGTCCACTCATTACTGTAACAATTTCACATTTTCTTATTTGATATGTTCTCTATGGCACTGCTCGCTGGTATTCGTTTAAATAATTTGTTTCGTTGGTGGTAGGGAGAAGTTATATGTTAAATATCACCCAGGGTTTCAAAGTTGGACATCTGGGTGGGGGGAAGCTCTTCTTAAAGGGACTTGAAGCTGGAGGTCCTGGACAACATGATGGGTGCAATTTCGGCGCCCAAATGTTGGACCCTGTCTAAAACACAAGCCAAATTCCAACGAATTAGACCTTCTTCCAGGCAGTCAAACACAGTCGGCACGAAACCGCCAACAAACGGGAATTCGGGGAGGAAAAATAGACCAAAGTAACTCACCAAACAGGGTGTAGCTCCTGGGCTCAGGAAATGTCTCGCACCGACATCAGAAAGGCGCGGACCGAGAATTGCGCGGATGATGCGGTAGAAATCATCATTTAGAAAGATAAAAAAAATTAACAAACTTTAAACTAAAACATGACTTGTTTTCTAATTACTACGACTGACTGGCTACTACTGAATTTTGAAGCTGGGATCACATCCCTTAACACAGCTGACTACATTCCTTATTCCCACGAGTTCGTCGTTGCCGCGAAAAAGCCTCTTAACAGAGGGGACGCTGTGATGACGCGGTAAGTAGCCGAAGTCAAAGTGCCGCAGTGGCGGACAAAGCTCCCAACTAAAACGGGCGCTCGGCCCTAGGGAAAAAGAGGGGGAAGGTTCGGCTCAGGGCCGAAAACTTCCGGAGGTGACCGAGTTGAACGAAACTAAACCTTCAGTTGTTTTGCCGAGGCACGACCGCCGCGCTCTCTACCGGTAGGCACAGAAAGCTACATAGGATAGACTTTTACAGGTTGCGAGGAGGAAGCATAGGGCCTTATGGCGCAGCGGTGCTGCTCTCTGGCGGCCTAAAGGGGAAGGAAAGAAGGAGGTTAGCAAAATCTCCACTAGGTGTCGCGGGCGTCAGCTCCACTCGCTGGCGACAAGAGCAGACATTACTATTTCTGCCGCTAGATGTCGTGGGTGGTCCATCTTTGCACATATTTTTTCTATGGCAAATCGTCCTTGAAGTCGGGCACTGCCTGGCAGGGTTCACGTCAGGGCAATGATCCTGGGCTAAATTCTGAGAATCAAGGTGGGTAGCTGTGGGGGTGAGGGGGTACAAAAACGCAACGGGGCTGGGAACGAGCGTCCATGGGATACTCGTTCGTGCTGAGACTCGCTAGTCTCAGCGGGTCTGTAAGAAATAGAGCTTGTAGGCCAGAAGCTGCTCTATGCAATTTTAGTCATGTAGGGAATTAATATAACAAACCCCAGACGTGACTGCAAGTGGGAGAAATGTCAAACGGACTGCCAACGACGTCTTAGACTTGCAAAACACCAGATTGGTTCCTGAGAAAAGGTGCTTCGGTCCACTGGCGCAAAGTTTAACTACGTAGAGTACACCAGCCTAACAAAGTGTAAATCACCCTTTTGTAACTAAATTATATAGAAAATAAAATTTTCAAAAATAATTTATTATTATAATAACAATTTTAAAAAAATGTGCCGAAATACCTAATTTCCGGCACAGGACGACTAAGGTGCCCTGATACCATATTACAACTCACCTTCGGCCAGCGAACGTAAAATCTCCAGTCGTTCAGATTTTGTTGTTATGTCTACAGCATAACCATTATATCACTACATTAAAAAGATTAGAACATCCATAAATTTTCTTTACGTGACTTTAATCTCCCCAAGTGCTAACACAGGGATTATTTATTTAATATTTTTATTGTTTTTGATTATTTTTATCTATTACAAATGAAACCTAAGAGTAATAGTCTAAATAGGGCCGGCCCATACTTTAAATTATGTAATTTTAATATATTTTAATATTATTTAATAAATTTAATATATGTGTCAACCTATTCATTGAATGTTATAATTGTAATATATTTGCCATAACTTATACATAAATTAAGTTACCTTTTTAACCTGTTTGTGGAATTCATGTTTTGTTGTTTTATATTATTTTAATTAATAGTACAATACATATAGAGACTCTTATTTTTAGGCGAAATCATGTTTTTTTTATTGTTTTACCTTTGAAACTAAAAGATCCACCAGTCTCCCAAAAGTAATTTTAAGGGCACATTAGAGTTACACAAGTAAAAGGAGAGAGTATGTGTAGCAAATGGTAGCAGAGCTGGTGTTTTGAATTGTAGGTAGTGTGTGATTTCGTCTATAAGCAATCCCAGTAACACAACAAAACTAATACCTATATTTTAAATTTTAATTGAAAAGATTTATATTTTTTATACGCATTTTGAAGTTGGCACTATATGTTTTTAGTAGCGAGACTATAAGTTTGAAGATCTCAAAGTGATATTCAGTTTAGTTTCTCTTCAGCGCGGTCCCGTAGCTCCGCGTGAGCGATGTGCCTTATCTCCACTAGGCGCCCTCCCGGGAGTCCTCTCAGGACCCTGCGACCAGTGCACGCGACCCCCTTCCTCCAGCCTTCAACCTTCGACCCCAGGAACTCTCGTCAAACTGACGTACGAAGTTATACGTCTCCCGGCCATCATTCTGGGAAAACAAAGCATGCCCACTTGCCTGACCAGTCTATGGTTTAATAATTCCCCCAAAAGTAAATATAGATATAGTGGTCCTTTCGGACGTTGTTTTGTTGTTCATCTGTCGGCACCTACGAGCGCTGCCATGTTATGCTCATGCCAGGGCCGCCAACCGCGCGGAACCCCCTATATGCTTCTCCCAGGTGCCTCGTATTAGTAAACAAACTGCCCATTCTTTGCATGTCCTAATAATACTATTTTAAATCACGAAACACACACTATGAATAATCTATACGGCATTAAATTTAGCAGCAAAGTATTTTCCTAATTTAGGGGAACTTAAAATATAATATAATATATATGTAACTTATTGTATAACTTAAAAAATATATATTTTTTAGCTCTAGTAAGTTATTGCCATTGTTTACTTATTCTAAGCATCTTAGATGTAACTATAAAATTTTACAATACATAAAAAAATTAATGAGGATCAATTAATTACATATTTGTTATAAATTAATCATATACTCTTAACTCTTAAGTAAGCTGCACATGTAATCTAATTCATTTGCATCGTTCATAAGCAATGTAAATGTACTTAATCTTATCATTTATTTGTGTTACCACTCTCTACTAATATAACCACACATCCATGTGCCTAGTTTTTGTTTAGATTGATTTTGTGATCACCCAACAAGAGTTGCAGTCACTCTGGCCTTCGATGAAAGGTTTACTAAATTAAACTCTCTGTGTGTCGGTCGAATTCTCCCCACACATTTCCTGCGCTAGCACTGAGATGATGAATTATTTTAAAATAGAGTACTCTTTTTTACGTCGAATTCCATGTAAGCAAATAAGCTATAAAGTTGAAACTTCTCAAAGTAAATGAAAAATAATTTTTGTAATTACGATTTTTGAAGTAAACAATTTATGACCTTTAAATTTTGTCAACATTTAGTTTCTATCAGGTGATGTACAGCTATGTACAGGAAACTGAGCACTGCAGCTCGTACATCGATGTGTACAAAATTTTAAAGTTAATATTTTTCTATTGCACTCTCCCCAAAGTAAGTAGTATATTTTGCATCAGTAAGATGATTTGATTTTACATTGCTTTGCAATTGTGACTTCAAAGGTGGCATCAAGGTTTAAGTTTGGTGTTTTCCTAAAAGAAGAGCAAGGTAAGCTAGCCACCGAGCAGCGACATCCTATGACCACCGAGTGTTCCCTGGCATAGGCGTGCCTACAGGGGGGGCCAGGTGGGCCATGGCCCCCCCTAATGTAATCACTCATATCGGCATTTTCTCTAATGCGTTCGTTAATATTCGTATATTCCTGGCACTGTGGCACTCAAACTGTGTTTCAGTGTTGCAGCGTGCTAATTAACAATATTGTTAAACATTTTATCGTTCTGGAAATACAGCCGCCTTAGTTTATTTAAAACATGAGGTCCCTTAAAATGGCCTATAGCTTATACTTGAATTCGGTCAGACAGTTTACACGCGGGAATGTTTATTGCTCTCCTGCATCTGTGACACAAATAGGGGAAGTTATCAACATGTATAAATAGCCTCCAATATCGCTGTCATAAATACGTGCAGACTGCAGCCTATGAAAAGTTAGAATGCGATTGTAGCCAGTAAACACAAGATAATCTTTCTTCTCTCTTATTTTAAATCTTTTTTCTTCCTGGATTTGAAAACTATCTGCGGGATTTCTACCCGATATCCGTGAGAAAACTCATCCAACCTGTCACGATTGTTGTCTCCGACTTCGCCAGATCAGGTCAAGCACAGCAGAAAAAGCTTGTGTGGTGTGTCTTTAAAATGTTAATATGAAAGAGTGCTTCATTTGCAGTGTTCCGTTATTTTAGCGATGGATAGGTATGTATGTTTGAATTTTCTAGGTTAGATTAAACAAATATGTATAGCTTAGTTTTCAACTACTTAACAAAAATATGCACCCAAAAAATAAATTATAAAAAAGTGCATTTAGTTTCATTCTTGTGTCGTGTGAGGATCATTTTAAAAAATACGAAATAATGCTAGAAAAGTATGTAATTTTCTACCAAACAGGTACATATAAACATTTTTTGTAAGTAGTAAGAGAATAAGCCTTCCACCAAGATGCTCCGAGTTCGATTTCCGGCGGAATCACTCCCAGCTTTTCGCACGTGATAGGAATCGCGCTAGGGTGATGCCACAAGTAGGCGTGTTTTCTCGGGGTTCTCCTATACCTCTCAAAAATTATTTATTTTAGTAGCAAAAACTGAATACTTGTCAAAACTTAAAACTAAGATGAATCAGACTTCGTTGAAAATGGAAATAGTTTGATTTTTGTGCGTCGTTAAGTAATTACATAGTACATAAAAATAGGTACAACATGACTTAAATGCCCCCCTCCCCCCCCAATTATTTTGTAATCACGTAAGGGGCATTCCTAATAATATATTTCTGTAAATCAGTGTTCGCCTGTAGCCTATACATGTTTATCTGTAACCGGCCCCCATAGTGTAATCGTTTAGGCGCTGGTCTGCGGTGTGAGGGGTCCGGGCTTCAAATCCTAGTTTGGACATAGTGTCCTTCACTTAATATCACACTTATCGGCTCGTAAGATGTTGCTGTTAAAGGGCCGTAAAACACTCTAAACTAAACCCTCGATACATAAAACACAATTAATTTAAAGGAGAAATGTACATCCTGGAATCTGTAATTCTTTATTTTGGCTTTAATTTCGTCTAATAAAACCCCACAGTCACATAATTATCTGATTTTCGATTTCCAAGATATTAGGCTAAGGGAAGGCTAGCCACAACTTTTCCTTATGGCTGGGTGTAAACTTGAGGCGCGGTATGTATTATAACATCATACAAACGTTCGATATGACTGTACATAATTTTGATATTTTAATGCAGACTGTAGTTACGTGCTTACTGTGCTTAAATTAGCAGCAGGTATTGCCAGATAAATAAAAATGCTTGCCGGTTTGTTTAACTTACAATTGCCTGGATATCATTATATTTCTGTTCATTGGAAAACTACTTAAAATTATGATAGATAGTTCCAAGCTGTTGAGAGAAAGTTACCTAGACTTTTTTGCGTGTTCGTAACCATAACTTTGGGTTAACTTGAACTTAATTAAATACAGTAGAATGTTTCTAAAAATTTATTTTTGTAATCAAAACTGTTCTCAATTTGTTGAGTCTATCAAATTTAGTAATTGATTGAAAAAAAGAGGATGCTTTGCAGGTTTTTAATATTTGTGTTTGTGATTGTAATCAGAACTTTGAGATAATGATTGCGTTAACGTAATTTCGTAGAATTTATTACCATGTAAATGAAAATCTTTTGCAGGTTTGTTAAAATGTGTGTTTTTAATAAGAACTTTATGTTAATTTGAACATAATTAAGTAGAATGTATTACCATGTAAATAAGAATATTTTGCAGGTTTGTTAAAATTTGTGTTGGTAATCAGTGCTTTGAGTTAACTTGAAAATACTTGAGTAAAATATATCACCACATAAATCAAAATATTTTTTAATGTTTTTAAAATTTGATGGATTGAACAATCATTCATTGTAAAACAATGATGTATGTATTTCAAAGCAACAAAAAAAATATTTCAAGAGGTTTGTTAAAGTTCTGTTGTCTGAATTGCCGTGTTTGCATTCACTAAAAAGAAGTTCATTTCAAGGTAGATCTGGACCAAGCTCTTGGAAATTCGAGGGGGGAAAATGTGTAAGTACCCTTTAAACATTGTCTAAGGAAAAAAAGAACAATAATATTTTCAAGATTGTTAAAATTATATGGATATAAATATTAATTAGTAAACATATCTCGTTGATACTGCACAAAAATATAAACAAGTCAATGAGTGAATGTATTTAGGCTATTTACATTCTAAATTCAGCTTCTGATTTAAAAATTTAGCAGGGCCCCCCCTAATGGAAATGTCTGGGCACGCCTATGTTCCCTGGGTTAGATCCCCAGCACTCACCCTTTGGACGACCCATGTTCAACCCCCTCTCAGGTAGTGTGAACTTTTGTGCCTGCCATGGAGGATCCGACGGCGAACCTAATGTAATTTAAATTTTAGTCATGTTTATTATGATAATAATATCAGGTTTTACGATTTTACATATTTTTTGTATTAATTAAATTTGAGTGCAATGATGAATTAATTATATTTATTTAAAAGTTATAATAATACAATAACTTAATTTTTTCTAAAGTTTAAATTTTTACTTTATCAATTTTTCGTCAAAATTCGTTGATCTTTCGGGGTTTCGAACCCGAGCTAACAAAGGGTTAAATTTCCTGTCGGGTTTCTTTACTTCAGTCTGTTGGTCTGATCAACCTTTAGCTCTTGGACACTGATCCTAGGTGAGTTAATAAATGTAGGAATCTGGGACTGAGTTTTCGCTTCACTTTGTTGAGCAAGCAACAAATTTTATTCGGTCTTATCCAGTTCCAAAAAGTGAAGGCTAGGTAACAATGCATTTTTCTGGTTTCTTCGGAAAAGTTCTGTTGTACAGGGGTAAATATTTCCATTTAGTTAGTAAGTTACAGGGCTACCATACCCATTTACAGGAGTTAAAATCCCCATTCGTCACTAAATTTCCCAGGACAAAGTTCCCTCAGTGCTTATCGGATTTCCTCATAGCGCCCATCATTGTGATACTACATGATGTCCAATATCTAAGATCAACTTGATGAATCTTACTTCATTAATATAGCATTTAATAAACATTTATAATTATACATTTTCTTTAAATTTAAGAATTTTTAATAGCTAATAAAAGTTTCATATTGACCCAATTAATGATTAATATTCTTTATAATGTATTACTGCCAAAGAAAGGCATTAATGTTAGCCACTGAGCTCATCAAGTATTGTAAGTGGTTTATCTTAGTTGTTTCTGGTACAAGGTAAGTCTGACTGATCCCCGAAGTTTGACTCTCAGTGTTGGTTACTTAACCTGCTCCGCCATTCAGGTGAGGAGTATGTGCCACCAATTAGCATTTTTTGCACAAATCTAAATTTGAATTTTGAAAAATAATTTTGCCAGTCATTTCTGACTGCTAAAATTTTAACTTTTTCCTGCCTCCTGAACATCCCATTTAATCTTTGTCAGGCCCGTCTCCCCAATTCTGTTCTTAGAGCCAAATCTGATTTTTGCTGAGCCAGTGCGAGTCAGACTGTGTATCATTTTATCCCCGCTTGAAGTCACGGCAATCGCCTGTGATTCTCCTCTAAGCCATGACAAGAACTGCTATGTCCTGCAAGCTATTAGAGCAGCTAGGTTCTGAGAGCCAGCCTTACACGAACGATTTCAGATACAATCGCGAGTCGTCTTAACCTACATTTCGTTACGCCTCCGGGCTCTGTAGAGACTCGTTCCCAATGTTATCGCTGTTTCCACCCTCCCTCCTACTGCCTTTCCAGGGAACCATGCCCAGTTCACTGACCGGCTATCAACCCCGGTCCTTCTCAAGGTCTCATCATTGGTCTTCGAAATTACTTCCTCTGCCCTCTAGTGGCAGATTAGCGAATTATTTCCTCTGGGTGTTTAAATGCTCGCTAAACACCTGCCCCTGGCGCCTCACGCAACAAGTTGTATCCCGTAGTTCATTTCCAAGCCACCAGAGCACTGCACTAGTTCCCTCCATAGCCCCATGCTTCCGAAGTTACCTCGTGTGCGTCGATCTTTTCTTTTTTCGGACACCCTCAGTAGATTGTGCTAACATCGGCCAGTACCACCAACTTTAATATATCGAAGTCAGTATTTCTCGTCCACCCCCTCGGAAATGTCGGAACCTTTCGATCTGGAAGCCGAAGTCTCCCCACTTTCTTTCAGAAGCCATCGGCTGTTTTTTAATACGAGTCGCAATTCCCATTTATTATTATGTATGAGATTTAAAATATAAGGTTTGGTAGAGAAATGACGGTTTGAGCCGTAACATTCATTAAAACCAGACGCAATATGGAAGAGGAATTTTCTATCACCACTTCAGCTTGAATGACAAATACGGAGAAATTTTAAGGCATTGGTACAGACTGTTTTCTTACGAAGCATCCAAATGAATGAAAAACAAAACTGATCTAGACAACACAGAAAAGACTATGTTACTGAGCGCCGCCGCGAGAAGGTCGAGGCAAGGACAGCTCGGTCGAGCGGAGACACTCACCTTCATGTTCTCCGCAGAGACAGGCCTGCAGCCCCGGGTATTCCAGTCGCGCATGGCCGCCTGCATCTCCACACTCGAGGGACTTATCATTCTGAGGAAGGTGATGTTCGTCATGAACGGCTGGAAATCGATGTAGTCGAGAGTGTGCGCGTCCTGCAATCGCAGTGCAAGCATCAGTTGCGAGCCTCTTTATAAGGTTCTGTGTGATGTTGCCAGGTAATAGTGGGCCTGATTCTGTGCTTTTAGGTTCGCTTATAATAACTTCCAGACAGTTTCTGTATTTGTATATTATAAATACTTAAATATACACGCAATTTAAATTAAATCGTAGAAAATATATTCTTACAGAAAGTATAGCACATTTGCTAATATTTAACTGGAATTTGAAAGAAACAACTTAATGATTTGACCTGGAAAAATTGTTTTTTTTATTTAAACATTTTTTTCCAAAAAAATCTTAATGTAAAATGTGGATTAGTGACCTACCAAATTTTAAAACAGCAATTTACCTTACCAGTATCAATGAACTATTTTTTTTAGTTATTTCATTTCTACGAACATATTGTTTATTATGTTAACACTTAAAATAATAAAATAATGCTTGTTTTTTTCGTATGGAAGTTCCATTAGATATAAACCTAATTTATTTTTTAAAATATAAAATATTTATATAAGATTTTTACATGCCTCATACAGTGGCGAACCAATGTGTTTTTAAAGTTTTACGAATAGCATGCAGGCATGTGATTTTTGTAACCTGTAAGTGTTATCACTCTATGTATGTTGTGTGACTGGGCAACCTGTATGGCAATGAAGACTGTAAGGTAGTGAATAAATTGTAGTTTTATCGGATTGCATCAGTAGATGCCTCTTCGTCTAAGTAACTCACTCTTTTACATGTTACTGATCATGTGTGTAATTATCATATTGAGATAATTCACGTGTTATTTCAAAGCGAGGCTTACTGACTTAGAACATTTTTGTGGAAGATTGATGATTTTCTTAGTGATGACTTTTGCAGCATGTGTCCTTTGTATTAAGGTCATCGTGTGCTCTGACTTTTGTCATCGCAAATGTTACGTTTAAAAGATAGAATGTAATTCTTGTTTCGTTTTACATACACCAAGCTGGCTTATTCATTAGGAAGGCCCAGACCAGGTGGGGCCAAACTCTAGGAAGGCCCATTCTCGAGGGATGCCTGGTCCCCAGGAGGGCGAGTAACGTGAAGTGGCCCAGTCACCTGGGGCCCGGTCTCATGGGGACCAGGTCACTAGGTGGGTCCGGTTACGAGGTGGGCCCATTCACTAGGGGGGCACTGTCACGAGGAGGGCCCTGTGACCAGAAGGGCCCAGTTTTTAGCTTCATTTCCTATCCATGGAGCTAATGTCCTCAAGTTAGTGCTTTGCCTAACTACATAAATGGCAACTTTGTAAATATTTTTAGGAATCAATTATGTGATTGATACGTGGAAACGATTACGTCCAGTGTAAGAGAAGCTGTGCATTACTTCTGGTGGTGGATGCAGTGGATGAAGTACCCAACCGCTGACAATGCTGAGATCTGTGTAGGTTAGCCAACTGATCTATGTGGGTCTAACTGCCATAAATGTGTTTGGAACCTAACAGCAGCCGACGGGCTGGTGGGTTTTAAATACGTAAAGATAACATTCAGATTTCTTCAACAAACTAGACACAGATTTGTTGGTGGCTACAGCAGTATGAAGCATGGTTAACAAGCAGGCCTAGCCTAAATTTCCTTATACTAGCTTGTGACATTTAAAGATAATTTCAGTTTATGGAAGAACATACTTGTTGGATTTAAATCCTAGTCAACACAATCGTATAATTGAGCTCAGGGAAAATTTATGTTCTCCTATCAAGAACCCAACAACTATATATGGAATATGTGTTATTTTTATTTGTTATCATTGTTTTTAATTTTTTATATTAAAAGTAAGAAATATTTACTAACTCCTTAATGATAGGTGATCAAATTGAATGCTAGGTTTTGGTCATACAAAATGGTTACAAACGGTGTGAATTTTACTGCCCCTAATTTTCGGAATAATTTTGTGACAAAAGTTCAACTGAATGTAAAATGTTGCGGTAATCGTGCCAATATTTCATGTCAAGAGAGAAAATGTTAATTTTCAAATGGATGTCTAAGGTCACCAGTGAAGTTCACTGGTAAAAACAAGGTAATCCGAATTAATTACAAAGTGACCAAGGACAAGTTAAAGGACAAAACCACTACCTAAACCATCACTCGCAGCTGCATTTATTTACTAATAATTCAATAAGTAGTGACAGTAAAAATAATGGTGATTTTCTTAGTTGAACTAACCAGAGAAGTGAAGAGGTAGTTTTCATAGTCTCCCAACATGTTGACATCTCTGGCTTGGCTGAGGACTTCTTGTATGAGGTTCGTGTCACAGTCTATCAGCATGTGTGTCTGGGAGCTCTTTGACAAGGTCTTGAACATCACCCTGTACGCACACACAACAGACTCAGAATACAGGGTCTACATAAAAGAATGTCCAAGTTCCAAAGATATATAATAACAGTTTAATTTGGACTATTTACAACACATCATACATCAAATTTAAGGTAAACTAACATGGTTTTTCCTACAAATTTTCAAAATGCGCACCTTTAGTTATACGGCACACATCCAAACTAAAGTGCAATTCTTCCCACACTTTGTTTAACACGTCTGTAGTAATGGAAGCAATAATATTCCCTTCAGTCCTGTGTCTGAACTTCCGCAAATCATTAGGTAGCGGCGGAACGTAGACACGATCTTTTATAAAGCACCAAACGAAAAAAAAAACGCATTGTTATATGTCAGGTGAACGTGGAGGTGAGCGAAAAAGAGCTCTGTCGTCTCGACCATTACAACCATTCAAACGATCAAGGACTTCAACATTTAACCACTCTCTTACAAAGAGATTACAATGAGGAGGGACACTATCCTGTTGCCAAATAAAATTTACCATTCTTTCGACATAAGTGGCACTGCAAGCGAGAAAACAACAAAGCAGTACTCGCACATGCACTTACCTAAAACCACTTAAGTTACTCTTTAAATGTGACCTGGTACCAACACTCTACAATGCTTAAAGTTGATACCATTAACCTATATTAGTGGGACATTCTTTATGGACATAATTTATTGCGTAAAAGCCACTAGCATCAATCCGATTGTTCTATTAAAAATCTATTTTATTTATGATAAGGACTTCAAGAAAATAGGTTATATAATTGGAAAAGAACTTTGGATCATATGAGAGTAGTATGTAAAAGGGGCTCCTGCGCCAGGCTCCAGGGTGAGATGCCAGAGGTGCCGACCGCCATCTTGGATTCTGAAGTCAAGACGGCCATCTTGGATGTCCGTGACCTTGAACGTGACCTTGACCTTTTACCTTCAAAATTTGCCAAAATTGTCCAACATTTGTCCAAAAATCCTCAAAATTGCCAAATTATCCTCTTTTCTTTGAAAAAAAAATCTCAAAAAATTCTTCAATTCAAAAATGAGGACTTCGAAAATCCTCAAAAGTCTTTTTGCCTTAGAAAGAACACAAAATTCTATGAACGGCTTAAGAGGCCACTCCAGTGTTTCAGGGGCACTACGTAACCCGCGTTAACCTCATAAGATTCAATGCTATTTTCATTTTGCTTATAACTTATTAACTAATATAGATTTCGAAATGATGCTTGCTTGATATGTAAGACAACGATGCTCTTATCAAAGCCTCTTTCTTCAAAAACGTGCTTAAATTATGGTTTTATACTAATCTTTACTAATATGCATAAGTGTATTGTCTAGGTTTGAACAATATTTATGCACGTTTTTGAAGAAAGGGGCTTTGATAAGAGCATCGTTGTATTACATATCAAGCAAGCATCATTTAGAAACCTATATTAGTTAATAAGTTATAAGCAAAATGAAAATAGCATTGAATCTTATAAGGTTAACGCGGGTTGCGTAGTGCCCCTGAAATACTGGAGTGGCCTCTTAAGGATCCATGTCCGAAGCCTCCGTTAAGCCATTTTTAGGAATAAGGGTACCATGACCGCTTTCTTGGATTATGACGTCACTGGTGCAATTTCCGTTACGGCCGCCATCTTGAAAATCTTTATTTTATATCCGATTTTAATGAAATAATGTTAAAATTTATAAAAAAATTAATTTACAAAATTTTAATAAAGACTATTTTAAAACATACATTTACGACAAAATGCTCGGAGTCCTCAAATCGACCCGGTGAGAGCAAAAAAAAATTGTGACCGATCCTTCCCTCACAGTGGCTTCTGGCAGACTGACCCCCACCACTTTTTCATATATATATATTATCAAGTATCTTGAAAATCCAAAATTATTATGTTAAAATATCAGGAAAATTTTTAAAAATCATTAAAAAATAAATCAATCAAATTAAATAATAAAAATCTTTAAAAACACCGTTGCACTTTACGTTACGGACACCATCATGAAAATCCGTATTTTCAATGCTAGAAATTCGGAAAAAATCCCTAAATTCATCAAAAAATTCACTCATTAAGGAAATGATTGATTCAAAACTTGGTTCGATCCTGGATGATACAAAAAATAAATTTTATGTAAAAATACCTCAAAAATGACATCTACGAAAATAAAACACCACAAGTTCTTTCACAAACGTAATATTTATTACATAATATATATTATACTACACGAACACTTGCGAAAGCCAGCAATATTATAAACATTTGGGTCTGCATAGCCGTGAAATGGCTAATTATTAGATCCTTTGATTTATACTAGACAGAGTCCAACCAGAACCTTTACAGACATAGTCCTCCTCTTCTTGACAGAGTTTCTGGATACTGTTTTTAACAGTTTGCTTCACATCGTCAGAACTGTAAATTACTGCAGCCGATGTCTTGAATTCACACTTCTTCAGTTTGTCATCGAATGGATACGGCTTTCCATATATACAGTCCAACCATAAGTTAAACATCAAAATTCCGTTTGTTGCTACATCATCAGTAAGCTGATTGATTATGTTCTGTCTGATATCATCAAGAAAATTACAAATGTCTTTCGGCTCACTAAATGTATTTAGATAATAGTAGTCTTTCAATGTTCCACGAAATGCAGACTGCGCCAAGTAGAACCCATTATCGTTAACTTGTAATGCACCGAACACAGTCTTAGGTTAATTTTCATGTTCAGACGTCATAGCAATCGGTTGCTGCACATCGGTTGTCTTGCTTGTACGCTTACGAGTCTCCAATCTAAAGAAGGAGTCGTAATTTCTGCAGGTAGTTCAGCAGTAGGTACATGGCACATTGCATTTGTTCGCATGATGTCGCAAACTGTCAATTCGAGTAAACCATTTATGACACTCATCACATCGAAACTTCATGCGAGAAGGATTCTTCTTGCATTTGCTCCGCTCATGTCTTCGTGCATCATGGGAAAATTCGAACGACGTATCACAGTAACTTCAAGGATACCGTAGTGATTAAGACGAGCCTTTCAGACCTGAGCCATATACTGACGTTGCCACAGTTGTACCATTTCCAGGAATACTCTTTTGAACATCAATGCATCGTTGTTGTATAGAAAACTTTACTTTTTGCCACATAGCAGGACCTTTACATGTCTTCATGTGCGTTTTCATATTATCTTTTCTGGAAAACTTCTTTTGACATTTCTCACAACCAAACATGTTGCGAGGAGGATTCTTAGCACATTCTCTCTTTGCGTGTTGACGTGCATTGCTGATGTTTGAGAAAATCTTGTCGCAGTAACGACATCGATGATCGTTAGTTATTGACAATTCTCCATCCATTGAAGTCTCCATCGATGGCAAAACAGCATTCGTCGAGGTTTCCTGTACAGCCAACGCTACCGGCATTAAAGTCTTTTCTGCTGGTGGTATTGTGACTGTTGAAGTCTCCTCCAGTGTTGACGTCAACGTTGCCAACGGGATCTGCTCCACCATCGTCGTCGCTGACGTCATGGTTCCCGTAGTCGATGGTACAACCTCCATCGAGTTCATCGTTAAAGATGGTAAAGATGCCATCGAGGTCTCAAGAACAGGTCATTGACACGACTTATGCACCAGATGAAACAATCTATGTGATCCTTACACCGTCGAACACAGTAACAAACTGAGTGACTTGCTGTCTAGAACACGTTTATATATATGCACCCAATAGAATAATACACTAGTCAAATAAAGAACCATTTATTATAATACTCGAATCAAAACAGCATTGAAAAAAGAAGCACACAAAAATAAGATAACTCAATTGACGCACAATACATGCAGTACATGCAATGTAGGCAATGTACGCAATGTATGCAATGACCACACAATGTTCACACAGTTCAAGCATTCAATGAAAAGGAAGCACATTTTGGAAGCACCTTCATCAAAAAGGCAGCACATTTTGGAAGCACAATCAGAATTCCTTCCCCTCCTTTCCTTTCCCCTCTCCTCCATTCCCCTCCCACTCCAACTTCCCCCTCCTACCCCTCCTCTTACTATCCCTTCCCCGCCGCCTCACCAGCGCTCTCTGATGAGTGGTTTACCAGGCCTATATATTCACCGGCTCCTAGCTTATTCTTCGCAGTCGCTCGGTCTCTGGACTCGAAGGCTGTCACTGTGGCGGTGGCCATGCATACTGGTATGTTCTCGGCTGTGAAATTTAGCGTCTTTAATTAAGTATGAAATATTATTCTTGCCTGCCCGTTGTGGCCGCACCTTCACCTATGTATTTCTGCCATGTAATGTAATGTTTCGTAATTGCTATCAATGTTGGACCCTTCAGGTCATTTGGATTTTAGTTTCTTTTGCTCACGCCGAGTACTGCCCGTAGCTTTGTGTAATATTTCTGTGGTTGTATATGGGCATGCCACGATGGTATTGGACACTTCTTGTCAAGCCGCATTATAAATTCTTTCTCGATTTTGATTTCAGCCTAGCGGCCCATGTTACTTGTTTGCTACTTCCAACGCTTTGCCACCATGTCCGCTTTCCTCTCGCATTGTTTTAAATTGTATGAGTGATTGTATTTATTCGTTTTCGCATCCCGCGGGAGCGCATGAGGAGTGCATGATTATTATAAATTGTTAACCCGTCATTATGTCATATAATGTATGTCATATGTTCCATTTTCTCTCTAGAGGCATTTACGAATAAAAGTATTGTATTTTTCTATATATTTATTTGTTTGCTAAAACACCAGCTTTCCACTGTCATTGGGTTTTAATGTGAAAACCCCTCTCCCTGCTTTGTCTTTCTCAGCTGTAGTCTAGGCTGCTACAACTTCTGCACAACTCTGCTTCGGCAGTGGTTTTGCTGTGTTTTTTTGTTTGTATTTTTCATGACCATGAGCGGCTTGGGAGTCAGTTGGATCTACCGGCTTCACCGCGACGAGCTGATTCGGTATCTCGAGGAGAACCAGCTGCCTGCCACGGTGAGCGACACCGTGGCCGACTTGCGCGCCCGGCTCGTTCAGTTCATACGCGAGGTCAGTGACGTCTCATCTGGTGTTCCATCGGCGCAGGCCACACTGGAAGTAAGTCCGGCTCCCGGTAATTCCTTTTCCCAAAAATTGTTTTTCTCTGTTGTTAAATCCCTTCCTGTGTTGAGTGGTAGTGAGCCCAGGCCTATTTTAGATTTTTTTTTACAGGCTGAGTGCCTAGCTAAATTGAATCTGGTGTCAGCTAGCGCCTTTATGAAAGCTCTGCTTAGTAAGTGTACTGGCGTGTATGTGTCTAGGTTAACAGAGGCTATTGTACAGAAGGTAGATTTTCATACATTTAAAATGTCGGTACTTGGTGCTGTGTCCGTCGCATGTGATGGACCTGTGTAAGCACGATTTGATTTTCAGATTTCAGCATCCTAATGAGTCAGTCACTATTATATTGATGAGGTTGTCACCTATGCCGATGTTTTGGAAATTGACATCACTGAGCCTGAGTTAGTACAGCTTATTTTAGGCAACTTTGCACCTCATGTGCTCACCCATTGTGGTATGTTAGCTCTTCCTACCACCTTTGATGCTTTGCGTGCTTGGGGTAGTGAGGTAGAGGCGCGGTTATTAGTGGTGTCTAAATACAAGGCTGAGTTCTCGCCTCCCCCAGGTCTACGTCCGTGTCACATGTTCGTGACAGGGGATTTCACAGCTTACAAGGTACCTCAGACTTTCGTGGCAGTGACGCATATGATGCTGACTCTAGTGTTTTACGCACGTATGGAGATAATTGTTTTCAGCATTCTTCCTTTTCACCAGGCTTTCACGACAGCTCACGTGCGCGGCGTTCGCCACCACGTAGGTTTGACAGCGGCTCGCGTCCGCGCCCCCTTCCGGGCGGCGCGGATAGTGTAATGTCTCCCGGTCGCCGTCAGTCCGCCCCGCCTCCTAGGACTACACAGCAGCGTGGGCGTTTGACGGGGGGTGCTGTTGTCAGTTCTGCGCAGCAATTACAGGATGTCCCAACATACACTCGCGCTCGTTGCGCAAACTGTTGTGTGTTTGGACATGTGACTGAGGACTGTGATCAGGCACGCGTTGAAGTTAATGCTCGTAGATGATTTTCTTGTAAGGGATTAGGTCATTACCGGAGTAATTGTCCGGGAAACGGCCAATGACAGGACGGAAAAGAGGTCGTTTCTGTCGCTTCTATATAAAAGCCTCTAGCTCTGTTTTTCTGAATTTTTTGCCCGTGTGTATATACGATCGTTCTTTTTCGGCCCTAATTGATACCGGTGCTACGTGCTCGGCTATTAGTGAGACATTTCTTCAGAATTTAATTGAAATATTTCCTAAGGTTTCTTTTCATGTATTTTCTGAAAACCAGATTAATATTTTTGTAGCGCATGGCGAGTGCCTTCGCGCCAATAAGTTTGTGGTTATTCACTTTAAGATTAAGCATTTTTCCTGGAATTGGAAGTTTATTGTTGTTCCTGGTCTTTCACCTAATTTTATTTTGGGTTTAGATTTTTAAGCAAGACACACTGTGTCCTGGATGTGGGCCAGCATGAGCTCCGGTTTGACTTTGCTCCTTCTGTAAATATTCCCTTAAGATCGCAGCCTAGTAATTCCGTTATTTTTGAGTGTCACGATCGCGATAGCATTGCTCAAGGACAAGTTATTGCCGACCTAGTTCATACCTTTTCTGATGTCATCTCCTCTAAATTAGGAAACTGTGACATTTTGCCCTATAAGTTCTACTTAAAGGATGAATTCCCTGTCCGCTCTAAATATCTCAAGGTTTCTCCCCCTAAACTTCAGGCCATGCGTGACATCGTGGATAAGCTCTTAGCCGCGGGTGTCATTTCTCCTTCTACATCTGATTTTTGCACTCCCACTTATTTAGTGCGTAAAAAAGACGGTACAAGCTGATGTATGGTACATAATTATATTCCTTTAAACCATTAAATTGCTAAAGACGATGTTTATCCTCTCCCCACTGTTGAGTCTGCCCTTCAACATCTAGGTAAGGCCAGATATTTTTAGGTTATTGACTTGAATCAAAGTTTTCACCAGTGCCTTTTAGATCCTAGTTTCCGTAAATATACCACATTTTCAACTCCTTTTGGCCATTTTGAATTTAATCGTGTGCATATGGGTGTTAGTTTTGGCAGTCAGGCTATGAGCCGGATCCTCGATCATGTCTTATCTGATCTTAAGTATGACATCATTTTTTATAGAAACACCTTTGAGGATCACATTACGCACCTGACTGAAGTCCTTTCTCGTTTACGAGGGGCTAATCTCACCGTTAACCCCAAGAAGGTTACATTAGGAAAAAGTCTGTTAAATTCTTGGGTTATGTTATTTCAAAAGGTACCCTCCTTATGGATCCTGACAAGATTGCCCCTATCATCCAGTTTCCTAGGCCTGTAAATTTAAAAGGAGTCCAACGCTTTTTGGGTATGTAAGGTTATTTCTCCAGGTTCATTAATAATTTTGCCTCTTTATCTGCGCCCTTAAATGTCTTACGTAAGAAGGATTCAGTTTTTGAGTGGGACCCCGAACAAGAGAAATCCTTTCAGGCGCTGAAGTCTTGTATGGCTTCACCCCCAGTTCTCATTCTACCCGATTTTAGTAAACGGTTTGCCGTTCAGGTTGAAGCCTTGCACAATGTGCTTGGAGCCGTCCTAGGACACCTTGAGGAAGGCCAGATTAGGCCCATTGCCTATGCTAGTCGCTCGCTATCGGAGTCTGAGCAGCGATTAGGTGTCTACCAGAAGGAGGCCTTGGCTTGCCTATTCGGCCTAGAAAAATTCTAAAGTTATCTCGATGCTCGGGAGTTTAATTTATTTACCGATAACCGAGTCCTTAGTTGGCTCTTTAATCATCCTCATCAGCTGGGTAAGCTGGGTCTTTGGATTTTGAGGTTTTCACGATTTCAGTTTGTCACCCATCATATTCCAGGTAAAGATAATGTTATTGCTGACTCTTTTTCGCGCATGTTTTCCACCGATGAATTTGAACCCATGGAACCCCGCTCATCTGATGCTATTAAATGTATTACTGCTTTTAAAATTTTTCCTGAATCATACTTTAATATCAAGGAATGTCAGACTCAGGATCCCCTCTGTCAGCAGGTACTAAGAGATCTTCATGATAAGAAGGCTGTTCCCTATGAAAGGAGAGTGGTATGTTGTATTTTACAGGAACTTCTGGCAGAGCCCGAAAGGCTGTTGTCCCTGCTGTCTTGAAGCCTATGGTGTTAACCTATTTTCATGCATTTCTTTTAGGTGGTCATCTAGGAATAGATAAAACTTTTCGCAGAATTTCAGCGCACTTGTTTTGGCCCGAGCTTCTTGCTGATGTTCAGAGGTTTGTTCGATCTTGTCTCGACTGCCAGATTTATAAGCCACCTCATAATTCTAAGGCGGGTCTGTATGCTGCTGATCCTCCTGTAGCCCCCTAGCATGTCTTACACATTGATATTTTTGTCCTCTTACACTTTCTAATGTATGTTTGCTTGTTGTCTTGGATATTTTTACAAAATTTGTCATTTTATTACCTCTTAGAAACATGAAGGCTGCTACTATCGTTAAGGTGCTTAAGGAACAGGTTTTCAAGTTGTTTGGTCCTCCATGTATGATTGTTTCTGACAATGTCCCATATTTTCTGTCTACTATCTATAAGAATTTTCTTTTTGAATGGGCCGTTAAGCCTATTTATAGTTGAGCTTATTTTCCGCAGGGCAACATGGTAGAGTGGCAAAATAAGGTTCTCAAAAGCATCCTGATTTCTTTCTACCGGTCTGATCAGACATGTTGGGATTCAGACATTGAGTATATCAATGTCGGACTTAATTCTGCTCTTCATTCTGCTACTAGTTTTCCACCCTCGATCCCGTTCCTAGGCCGTGAGCTTACTGTTCCTTTACTGAACCAGTGGGGCTTGCCGTCCCTCGGCACCAGCCTGGACGCCCAGGCATTGGAACGTGTACTCGACACGGTTTCCTGTAACATTCATAAGGCCCGTAAGGCCGTTTCTGACAATTATAATAAGGCTAGAGCTTCTCATGGTTTTAAGATTGGGGATTTAGTTCTTTGCAGGGAGTTTAAATTACCTAAGTTGGCTGATCAGTTAAATGTGAAGTTACTTCCTCCTTATGAGGGACCTTATTGTGTCGACAAGTTATTGGGTGTCAACACCCTTTTGTTAAGGTGCTGTAGGCGCAAGTTTAAATTCCGAAAGGCTCATGTAACCCAGGTGAAACCTTTCGTTAAATAGATTTTTATGGGTTTGTTGTAAGCCTTTTTGCAGTATTGTAACTTTCATATGAGAGTAGCCTTAGCCTATTGGCCTGTTGTTAAGTGTTTGTGTTCCTAGGAACTTGTGTTTGAACATTGTGTTTGCAGCTTGTGTTTTTGTTGGGTTTGTGCGCGGTGTTGCGGCTTCTTTTCTTTTTTTAGTTTGGCGCACCATCCTTTTCCCCTGTTACACTTGCTTGCTGTGCCCGACTTCCGCCAGCGATCTTCAGCTTCACCTCACCGAGAGACGTCTCCGTGGGACCTTCCATTCGTCGCCTCCTCCCTACTGGTGGTACCTGCCTGTGAGAGCCCATCGTCCTACCATTAGCTTGCCTGTGGCTTCCTCGTCGTGTGGAGGCTCGATGCTGTTTCGCCACTTCTAGGTCTGGGAGAGCGGCCGTGTTGATTCCGGCTGAGTGCTTCCCGCACCGCCGTGAGTCCATGTCTGCCCCTAGCCCTTATTTGGCGGGTCTTGGACATCGTAGCTGACCCCTTCGTCAGCCTGCTAAGGCACTGCGACTTGGTGCTCCCTGCTGGAGTCCCCTCCCATGCCTGGGTGGTTGCGACTCGCGGGGCCGCCCTGCTCCGAGCCCTTGTTCTGGGCTGATCACCGAATTCATCTCTGGACTTCTTCCTCCGTATCAGCCACTGGCTATCGTCTACCACTGTTCTGAAGGCCTGTTCTTCAGCGTCCTTCGACCTGTGTAGCATCTGACTACGTTCGAAGCCATCTTGTTGATCGCGGTGGCGATCCTGATGCTTGCTGTTTGATGCTGTCACCAGTCTCCAATTTCGCCGTTATGAACTTTCTTCATCATGTGGATCTTCTGGCTCTACGGGCAGGGACACATTAGGGAGGGGGGTTGAAGCAGTTTGGCACTGTACAGCATTCCTTCCCTTCTTTCCTATCCCCTCTCCTCCATTCCCCTCCCACTCCAACTTCCCCCTCCTACCCCTCCTCTTACTATCCCTTCCCCGCCGCCTCACCAGTGCTCTCTGACGAGTGGTTTACCAGGCCTATATATTCTCCGGCTCCTAGCTTATTCTTCGCAGTCGCTCGGTCTCTGGACACGAAGGCTGTCACTGTGGCGGTGGCCATGCATACTGGTATGTTCTCGGCTGTGAAACTTAGCGTCTTTAATTAAGTATGAAATATTATTCTTGCCTGCCCGTTGTGGCCGCGCCTACACCTATGTATTTCTGCCATGTAATGTAATGTTTCGTAATTGCTATCAATGTTGGACCCTTCAGGTCATTTGGATTTTAGTTTCTTTTGCTCACGCTGAGTACTGCCCGTAGTTTTGTGTAATATTTCTGCGGTTGTATATGGGCATGCCACGATGGTATTGGACACTTCTTGTCAAGCCGCATTATAAATTCTTTCTCGATTTTGATTTCAGCCTAGCGGCCCATATTACATGTTTGCTACTTCCAACGCTTCGCCACCATGTCCGCTTTCCTCTTGCATTGTTTTAAATTGTATGAGTGATTGTATTTATTCGTTTTTGCATCCCGCGGGAGCGCATGAGGAGTGCATGATTATTATAAATTGTTAACCCGTCATTATGTCATATAATGTATGTCATATGTTCCATTTTCTCTCTAGAGGCATTTACGAATAAAAGTATTGTATTTTTCTATATACTTATTTGTTTGATAAAACACCAGCTTTCCACTGTCGTTGGGTTTTAATGTAAAAAAAAAACCCTCCCTGCTTTGTCTTTCTCAGTTGTAGTCTAGGCTGCTACAAAGGCAGCACATTTTGGAAGCACTATCAATCAAAAGGAAGCACATTCTACAAAACGAAAGATTATTTAACGAAAAGGAGGTACATTCTCACGTACATACAACTCGGTAGGATGAGATCGTCAATGTTAAGTTATAATATAATGTCTCCATCAGTCTATGAATCCATCAGTTTGTAGTTCCATAAGTCATTTCCTCCAATAGTCATTGTCTCCATCAGTCATTGATTTCAACAGTCTCCAACAGTCAGCTCCAAAAGTCATTGGCTCCTACAGTCATTGGCTCCAACTGCCTTTTGTTTCAACAGCTCCAATGATATTTGGCTAGAATTCTACGAGTCTTAGAGACTATGAGGCTACAAGACTACGAGTCTAAAAGGTTCTAGCTGGTTACGAGTTATACATGGCTGCGAGACTGCGTGGCTAAAAGGCCGCGTGGCTACGAAACTACATGTCTATGAAGCTACAAGAATACAAGTCTCCTCGGCTCTAAATGACTGCAAGGCGACATGGCTACAAGACCACTTGGATACAAATCTTCAATTCTGCATATCTACAAGTCTCCTCCAACTACCTACGAGTGTGTAAAGCGCCAACTACTCCAGCAGCATTATGTTATAAGATTACACGACTACTTGTTTACATAGCTACAAGTCTACGATGCTACTTGGCTACGTAGCTACAAGTCTACGAGGCTCCAGGACATCATTACTACTTGACTACGAGTCATGCGGTTACGAGACTACGTGACTACGAGTCTTCAAGTTTACGTGATTGCGAGGCTATAGGACTACGTAGCTTCCAGAACACAAGGTAACGTGATTTCAAGGCTACTTAGTTACGTAGCTACAAGTCTACGAGGCTCCAAGACATCATGTCTACGAAGCTTCCAGAACACAAGGTTACGAGACTGCGAGGCTACAGGACTATGAAGCTGTAGCGGTAGCAGTAGCGGCCGGTTTTAAAGAGCACAAGTGCACGTGCACACCCAGTTTTCTACAGAACATTTATTTATTTTGTAGATTTATAAGTTCCTTTTTATCTACTTTTACCAGTGGCAGCTACCAGAGTAACACTCGTCGCTTTGTTTGCATCTGTCACGGATGTCTGTTTTTATTTTTTCGATTGCGGCGATATGGCAACGCTGTAGTGTTCACAATGGATCTGAGCACGAAACGCGCTGCCTGCATGCCTGCCTCGGTCCTTTTGCGCATGCGCACGAAGGAATTACGTAACCTCCTACGGGACATTTAACACTGGACGAGTGCACGGCTCTCGTGTGCTCGTGATTGTCCTGGCGTTTCATTGATGTAGTTCCAAATTTCAGCACGCACAGCAGCACTGATCAGAGAAGTAAGTCATAACTTATGAATCAGCCCGGTAGATGCCAGGATTGTCCACTCCAATACTATCACCCCTAACCAAACAAACTTTTCGTTTTCAGTTTTTTACGTCCAGTAGAAAAAAATAGTTGTGTGTGGTTCAATGCGAGCGTAAATATCTTTAAATAATTAGTGTGACTGTGCGTTTGTAAAATATTTTTCTGTGCCTTACGCAGGACAACATTTTGTTGTAAGACTTTAACTGTGAAAATGTGACTGCATTATTTAGCGTGTATAGCAAACATGTACAATTTTTAAAAATCGCCATAATGAATTCCGTACAAACAATTTTAGCGAACAGAAAACTTACTACAAGGTAAAAGTTAACAATTAAAAATTTAGGAACACTATGTCAGAAGAAAGATTTACTGCTTTAGCAATGTTGTCAATAGAAAAAAGACTAATAAATAGCATGCATGATTTTAATCATAAAGTCATCAACATGTTTGCTCAGCTGAAAACCAGAATCATATTTTTTAGCTTCACATTGCTTTCAGGCACAACACTTTGATAAGCTTAAGCCCAGCCACAAATTTGAAAAATCAAGAACATCAAACATAATTTATTATTATTATTTATGTGAGGCTTGATCAGCGATCTACCATTTTGAATTACAATTTAAAATTTCTTAAAAAACAACTAGTCTGCTCAATAAGCTTCGTTGTGTTGATTCGGGCTACAATTACAGACATGAGTTTGTGTAATAAACGAAATATATCTTTCACGACTCCAAGATAAGCAGTAACTGCTACGGTGCCGCACCAACATAGATAATCTGACACCAAAACAGGCTTCTAGTACGCAGTAAGGTAGGAGGTCTTTTTTATTTTCTTTATGAGTGCATATGTGTTAGCATGTGTGTATGTATGAGTGTGTGAACACCCATAATTTAACATCACCGGCCGCTACTGAGCGGTAGGGTCCGCTAGATTCAAACTGCGCGCGCCGTCGCGGGCCTCCGGCACTTTGTTCCCCTTCTCCTTCTCCCTCCCTTTCCCCTTCCTAGTGATGTTCAATTTTTACTCGTTTCCCCCTCCACTGGATCGGCGCATGCGTCGCTGCGGCGCGAGCTTATAAATTAAGCTGCAGCCATGTTGAGGACTTCTTCTACTGGTTTACTTAGTCAGGCTCGGTTGTCAGCAGTAGCTGATCTGTTGTAATTCTACTAGCATGCAGTCCGAAAGGTTCTAGTTGAACTTCGTGCGTGTGCGACCTCAGGGGAGAAATGTAAGTTAGTTTGAGTCGTCAGTGAGGCGGTGGCCCTCACCCTAATGTAGAGTCATTTATTCTTGAATTGGTTCTGTCTAAATTACTTTTCGGCCGCCACCTTGAAAAACATGTTTGAATTTTTGCTTTAAATTTAACTTCATTTTCGCTTCCGTTTTTTTTTTTGTTTGTAACTGTCTCCCCCTGATACGTCGTCGCACGTATTTGTTTGTTAAAGTTTCTTAAAGAATAATGTAAATTATTTCTTTCTTGTACCTGCACTTTGCAGTAGTTTTGAAATTCTACCTAAAATGAATTTAACTTCATTCGTGGCAATGGTTGTGTTTCGAGTTAACTGCGCATTGTCTCTTTTTGACGATCCGTTGTATGGATCGCTTACTGTGTAGCCGGCTTACCCATTAAAATTATAATTGTCAACTAACTCGCTTTCTCAGAAATTGTTCTCAATTTATGTATTCAGCTTTGCATTGTTTTCACTTAACATTATCAGAAATGTTAACGTAATGTTTTTTGAATTAATTTTGAATTTGAATAAATTCTCTGTGGCCCTGAAATCATTTACCTTGCATACCTGATCTATTCCATTCACGTATACCCCAGTCCATGCCAGGTTCTGGCCTCCCTCAACACTTAGAATGGCACCCACTTTTACAACTGCGCAACTCTGCTTAGGACTGTGAGTGTTAACGTGTTTCTGTTCTTTTTTTTTCATGAACCATGGGGAGTCCGGCAACCGGGTGGATTTACCGTTTGCGGAGAGACGACCTCATCCAGGTTTTGACGGAGGAAGCCGTTCCTTTCGAGGAGGACGCAAATGTGGCGACCCTTCGTGGATTGCTCGTCAGGCATGTGCGCGGCGCCTGGGAGTCGTCAGACGAGGTACCGTCTCGGCAAGTCCCCACCCCCGCTAATCCAGTTGGGAATAATTCCAGATTTAATGAAAAGATTTTTTTTTTTCGTATTCGAAACTTTTCCCACGTCTTGATAGTTGTGAACCGCGTGCGGTTCTTGATTTTCTGAGTGCCGCGGCACGTTTAACTGGTTTAAAGTTAGTCAGTGAGGCGGAGTTTTTGAAAGCTCTTTTGAGCCTGTGTGGAGCGGCGTTTTTGCCACTGCTCACTGACGTCGTAAATCAGAATCTGACATTCGCACAGTTCAAGACGTCTGTGCTACAGTTTGCCTGTCCGCCACATGTGCTGGAAACGTGTAAACGTGAACTTGTATTCAGGTTTCAGAAGCCTGATGAGCCCCTGTTGCAATTCATTAATTCAGTTGCGGCTTATGCTGAGGTACTGGAGTTGAACCTCCCTGAGGCGGAATTAACGCAAACTATTCTTAGCAACGTGTCTCCCCTGATCTTACAGCATAGCCCATGCTTAGCCCTCCCTCCAGTCTGAGTTCTCTCCGTAAGTGGAGCGCAGAAGTGGAGAATAGATTGCTAGCTGTCAAAAAATATCACGAGGATTTTCACTCCAAACCCACTCCACGCAGTTTTGTTCCTGTTTCTAATTCTAATTCTAAATTCAATTCTCCTAATGTTCAGTTTACGTCTCAAGTCAACACCGTACCCGCTCGCGCAGTGCGCGGAACGTGGCAAGTTAAGTGCGCGGCTAGTGTAAGTGATCCCTCTGTCAGGGCAAGTTCTGCCACCGGCAGACGTCATGAGTCGGCTAATGCGCCCGGCCCGTCCTCCAACCGTCCCAGGTGTGCCAACTGCTGTACTTACGGCCACGCGGTGTCTGAGTGCACGCAGCCCGCTGTGAGCCGTGAGCAGCGAAAATGTTTTCGTTGTAAGCGCACTGGGCATTACAGAAATCAATGTCCGGGAAACGGGCCTTGACCGGGCGTGCGAGTGGTCGCCACGGTCGTCGCTTAAGGAAAGCCGCTCATTACTCGTACAATAATTTTGTACACCTTCGTCTGTTTGGAAATAATATTCCGGCTTTAATTTATTCCGGTGCTACTCGTTCTTTGATTAGTTCCGAATTGTTCGATGCATGTTGCATCAAACATCCACATTTGTTACGCCGTGTATGTACCGGCTCTGACGTAAAAATTTGTGTCGCCAACGGCGTGACTGTTACATCAGACGTAGAAGTTGAAATGCACATTAAGATGGCGGGTTTCTCTTGGAACTGGCACTTTAATGTTGTTCCCGGGTTGTGTCACCCGCTTATTCTATGTTTAGATTTTCTGGGAAAGATGCGATGTTTGTTAGACGTTGCTAACCAGGAACTGGTTTTTGGTTTTCATCCTGCACGTAAAATTAAACTTATTCATCAGGACTCCGCTCCTATCGTCATTTCGTGCGCCGACAAGTCTGACGTCATAAGTAGGGACGCGGTCAATGCTGATGTCATGAACAGGTATTCTGACGTAATTTCCAACCGGATAGGCAGGTGTGACGTCATGCCCTATAAATTTTATTTAAAGGACACGACTCCTGTTAGGGCTAAGGACATAAAATTTCTCCTCCCAAATTGCAAAAGTTGAAAAACATTATCGATCGACTCCTAGAAGCAGGAGTTATTGCTCCGTCAGTTTCCGATTTCAGTTCGCCTTCCTTTTTAGTCCCTAAAAAGGAAGCGGGGGAATTTCGGCTGGTACACAATTATAAGGAACTGAATGATAAAATTAAGGAGGACAGCTACGAGTTGCCGACCGTAGAGAGCGCCCTTCAACATCTAGGTAATGCCGCAATATATTCCGTCATTGATTTAAATGCTAGTTTCCACCAATGTTTGTTGCATCCAGATTGTCGTAATTATACTGCATTTTCTACCCCATGGGGGCAATTTCAGTTTAATCGTGCGCCCATGGGTGTGTCTTATGGTAGCCAGGCGATGAGCCAAGTGCTAGATCATTTTCTGAGCGATTTAAAATTTAAATCAGTCTTCAATTACATTGACGATATTATTGTCTACAGTGATAACCTGGAACAGCACAAGCAACATTTGTGTCAGGTGTTTGATCGTCTCAGAGCCGCTAACTTGACAGTTAATCCCGAAAAAATTCATCTGGGAAAAGAATATGTAAAATTTTTAGGTTACATTATTTCGCAAGGCAAACTCATAATGGATCCCTATAAAGTTTCTCCCATTGTAAACTTTCCTCCTCCTAAGAATGTCAGAGGAGTTCAGAGATTTCTCGGCATGACGGGATATTATGCTCGTTTCATTCCCGATTACGCCGCAGTATGTGGTCCGCTTAATAGGTTGCGTAAAAAGAATGTTGTTTTTGAGTGGGGCGACGCTCAACTGAAGGCCTTTGACAGTCTTAAGGCCTTGATCTCTTCTCCCCCTGTCTTGGTTCTACCTGATTTTCAACGCAGGTTCGCCCTCCAGGTAGATGCGTCAAGCATCGCGGTAGGTGCTGTATTGGGGCATATTGAAAACGATAGGTTGCGCCCTATTGCCTATGCCAGTAGAACACTTACTGACGGGGAACGACGCCTGGGTACCTACGAGAAGGAAGCCTTAGCATGTCTATTTGGCGTCGAGAAATTTGCTTCTTATCTCGATTGTCACGAATTAGATCTGTTCACGGACAATCAAGCGCTCAGTTGGCTGTTTAACCATCCGAACCAGCTCGGTAAACTAGGGCGCTGGGTGTTAAGACTGTTGCTCATGTGCTCATGGTATATTATTTGACTGAGAAATGGTTGTTTATTTTTTTATTTCCACCTGGTAAAAAACAAAAAATAAATAAAATTCTGGCTTGTAATAGAACTCTATCTTGGCTCAACAATGAGAAGTTCACAAGCTAGCAGAATCTGTTTTGTGTATTTTTTTTTGTAAATATCTTTCTTTCTTTATTTTTATTTATGAAATGTTTTTTTGTGTTATTTTATGATATCAAAGAATAGTGTGATGGTTTTCTCCGTGTGCTCCCGATTATTCTGGTCAATACGTTTGCTCCTGATTATTCTTGTCAATATGATGATGGTTTTCTCCGTGTGTTCCTGATTATTCCTGTGGTTTCTTCAAGTGCTTCTGTCTATTCTGAGAAACCGCCCTCTGCATGAAGGATTTTTTTACCTAATGAGTGATGACATTTTATTTGGAGTTACATTTAATTCGAGAATTTCTGCTAATAAATCATCAAATGCAATTTTTTTTTACCAGGTGGAAATAAAAAAAATAAACAACCATTACTCAGTCAAATAATACACGATGAGACATCAGTAAAGCACTAACATGCAAGACGAACTTCCTTCTCCTTAGTGTCTAGCGAAGCCATCCTTCTTTTGCGATCGTTAGTGAGCATTCCGCATCCCACATAAAAGAACTAAATAATATTTACCTGTAAGCAACATGTGGTGTCAACTGTAGACAATAATCGACATTACTTTAAACAGGTTAGTTTGCATGAGATAAATTAACTCTCAACACTGAATTGTGCTATTGTAGTCAGTTAGAGTCATGTAGTCTCATAGCCACGTAGCCTCGTGTCCTGGAAGTTTCGTAGTCCTGTAGCCTCGCAGTCTCGTAACCTTGTGTTCTGGAAGCTTCGTAGACATGATGTCTTGGAGCCTCGTAGACTTGTAGCTACGTAACTAAGTAGCCTTAAAATCACGTTACCTTGTGTTCTGGAAACTACGTAGTCCTATAGCCTCGCGAACACGTAAACTTGAAGACTCGTATTCACGTAGTCTCGTAACCGCAGGACTCGTAGTCAAGTAGTCCGATGTCCTGGAGCCTCGTAGACTTGTAGCTACGTAGCCAAGTAGCAGCGTAGACTTGTAGCTATGTAAACAAGTAGTCATGTAATCTTATAACATAATGCTGCTGGAGTAGTGGGAGCTTTACACACTCGTAGGTAGTTGAGGAGACTTGTAGTTTTTCAGAATTGAAGCTTTGTATCCAAGTGGTCTTGTAGCCATGTCGCCTTGCAGTCATTTAGAGCTGAGGAGACTTGTGTTCTTGTAGCTTCATAGACATGTAGCTTCGTAGCCACGCGGCTTTTTAGCAATGCAGTATCGCAGCCATGTATAACTCGTAACCAACTAGATCCTTTTAGACTCGTAGTCTTGTAGCCTCATAGTCTCTAAGACTCGTAGCATTCTAGCCAAATATCATTGGAGCTGTTGAAACAAAAGGCAGTTGGAGCCAATTACTGTAGGAGCCAATGACTTTTGGAGCTGACTGTTGGAGACTGTTGAAGTCAAAGACTAATGGAGACAATGACTATTGGAGGAAATGTCTTATGGAACTACAAACTGATGGATTCATAGACTGATGGAGACATTATGTTATAACTTAACATTGACGATCGCATCCTACCGAGTTGAATGTACGTGAGAATGTACCTCCTTTTCGTTAAATAATCTTTCGTTTTGTAGAATGTGTTTCCTTTAGATTGATGATGCTTCCAAAATGTGCTGCCTTTTTGATGATGGTGCTTCTAAAATGTGCTGTCTTTTTGTTGATGGTGCTTCCAAAATGTGCTGCCTTTTTGATGAAGGTGCTTCTAAAATGTGTTGCCTTTTTAGTAGTATGTAATAGGGCATCCGGGCACAGGCTTCAGGCTGAGGTGCGAGGTGCCGAGCCACATCTCTGAATTATGACGTCACGGCGGCCATCTTGGATGAGTGTAACGGGACACCGCGTAACGGAACAAGTAGGACATTGACCTTTGACCCTCAAAACTAGTCAAAATTGGGCAAAAGTTGCCCAAAATTCCTCAAAAATCGCCAAATTTTCCATTTCTATGGAAAAAAATTCCGCCAAAAATTCTCAAAAAATTCCACAAACCAAAAATTAGGATTTCGATAATCCTCAAAAGTCGTTTTGCCCTAGAAAGAACCCAAATTCCTAAAAGAGGCTTAAAACTCCTAAGAGACAGCCGCTTTAAGCCTCTGACGTCATCTAGGATTATGAACGCCATTTTGAATTATGACGTCACCGTTGCAGTTCCGGCTACGGTCGCCATCTTTAAAATCCTTATTTATTATCCGATTTTAATAAAAAAAAATTTAAAATTTATAAAAAAATTCAATTAATAAAAATTTAATAAAAATAATAAAAAAAGTACTTTTACGACACGGAGTTCGGAGTCCTCGGTTCTAACCCGGCGAAGGCAAAAAAATTAAAAATGGCGACCGATACTTCCCTCGTGGTGGGTGCTGGCAGACTGACCCCCACCACTTTGTTGATAGCATATATATCGCAGTTAGCATGACATCATGTCCGCCATCTTGAAAATCCGTAATTTTAATGCTAGAGATTCAGGAAAAAATTTAAAAATCATTTTAAAAATTAATCAAACTAATTAAATAATAAAAAGATCATTAAAACCACCGTTACACTTTTCGTGACGGCCGCCATCTTGAAATCACCCGCTGGAGATCACCATCTTGTTTTCGTCTGCTAGAGTGTGCTGATACCATGTTAGTATAATTATCTGGTCACCACACCTTTGACCTTGACCTTGAAATTTGACCTTGACCTTGATCATTGACCTTGACCTTAAACTTTGACCTTGACCTTGAAAATTGACCTTGACTTTAAAATTTGACCTTGAATTTGAAATTTGACTTTGACCTTGACCTTAAAATTTGACTTTGACCTTGAAATTTGACACTGACCTTAAAAATTTGACTTTGTCATTGAAATTTGACTTTGTCCTTGTACACCATTATGGATCCGACATTTTATGTTCAGTACATGCTACCAGGAGGTACCACCTGCTGGAGTACACCATCTTGTGTGTGTACTTGTATTATAGAATACATTTCCATCTGGATAATTTTATTCTAACCCGCTACAGTGCAGTAATCATTTATTACCGATGTGCCCCCGCCATCTTGAAATTTGGGCGCCATCTTGAAATCATGTAATATGTAGCTAGAAAACCGGGAAAAAATCCAAAATTCATCAAAAAAATCACTCATTAACTTACATATTGATTCGATCCGCTCCAGTCCTTGGTTCGATACTCGATCGATGCAATAATGTTTAACTTTATGAAAAAAAAAAAATTTTAATAAACCACGTTCAACATTCTCAAAGAGACTTTAAATCCTCTACTACCATCATCCTATCAGACATCAAGACCAACATCTTGGAATATTCGTATAATTAACCTAGAAATTCAGGAAAAAGTTAAAAATTCATTAAATAAATTTGCAAACAATATACTGATTAATTAGGTTGACCAAGGTCCTTGGCACGATCCTGGACGAAGCTAAAATAAATTTAATTTAAATACCAGAAAAGTGTAAGGTTCGAGAAACAAAACACCACTAAGTCTTTTACAAACATAATATTTATTACACAATTTCTATCCTACTACAGGATCACTTGCGAAAGCCAGCAATCTTATAAACATTTAGCCCTGCATAGACGTGCAACGACTACTTCTTAGCTCCAACAGCTCCAAATGCTCCAACAGCTCCAAATGCTCCAACTGCCTTTTCTTTCAACAGCTCCAATGATATTGGGCTACAATGCTACGAGTCTAAGAGACTACGAGGCTACAAGGCTACGAGTCTAAAAGGCTCTAGCTGGTTCCGAGTTATACATGGCTGCGAGACTGCATGACTAAATGACCGCATGGCTACGAAACTACATGCCTATGAAGCTACATGGATACAAGTCTACTCGACTCCAACACGCAATGTACACACAGTACACACAGGAAACTGAATGTACACATAGTACACACAGACTGATTCTGGCTTGTACTAGAACTCTAACTTTGCACATCAAAGAGAAGTTCACAAGCTAGCAGAATGTTTGAATTTTTTTTCGTTTTTATTTTTAATTTTTTAATAAATTTTTTTTTTGTAATTTTATGATATCAAAGAAAACTTGTGGTTTTCTCCGTGTGCTTCCGATTATTCTTGTCAATATTATGGTGGTTTTCTCCGTGTGCTCCCGTTTATTCTTGTCAATATTATGGTGGATTTCTCCGTGTGCTCCTGATTATTCTTGTCAATATTATGGTAGTTTTCTCCGGGTGCTCATGATCATTCTTGTCAATATTATGGTTGTTTTTTTCGTGTGCTCCTGATTATTATTGTCAATATTTTAATGGTTTTCTCCACGTGCTTCCGATTATTCTTGACAATATTATGGTGGTTTTCTCCGTGTGCTCCTGATTATTCTTAAAAATATTTTGATGGTTTTCTCTGGGTGCTTCTGATTATTCCTGACTAGACATCTGATGGTTTTCTCCGAGTGCTTCTGGTTACTCATGAGGAATTGATCTCTGCATGAAGGATTTTTTTACTTAATGAGGCATGTCATTTTTATTCAAGGTTTCATTTAATTAGTGAACTTCTGCTACTTAATCATTACTTGTAATTTTTTTTCAGCTGGAAATCTAAAGAAAAAACAAATCATTACTCAGTCGAATAATAATAATCTCTGAGAAATCTAAGAAGCACTAACAGGAAGGACGAACTTCCTTCTCCTTGGAGTATAGCGAAGCCAACCTTCCTTTGCGATCGATAGTGAGCATTCCGCATCCCACATCAATGAAATAGATATTATTTACCTGCAAGCAACACGTGGCGACATCTGTTGATGACAGCCAGAACTACTTGCATCAATTTGCTTTGCATTAGATAACTTAACTCTCGCTGATGAAATATTTAAAAAATTCTATTTAAGAAAAGGTTCCAATTGGAGAAAACTGACAGTTTGTATCTAACATTAGTCACAGAAGCTACCATGGATCATGGTTTGTTATCTGCAGCTGAATCGGAAGGAAGCCGCTGTAGATACTGTGGCAAGGATTTTGTCATGAGAAGAATGATTGTGCTAGAAACCCACTACGCAACATGTTAAGCTGTAATCGTTGTAGCAGGTTGTTAACACGAATTGACAGCTTAAAAATACATGGTAGAACATGTAAAGTCAAGACTACTTACGGCATAGAGGACACCGATGTATCCACTAGACTAAAGAAGAGTGATCTGCATTACGACAATAATTTTCCTTGTCCTGAGCGTGATGGTATTAGCTCACCCGATCGTGAGGAAGAACATAAATTGAAGGATGCTAGTGGCTTCGGGAAGACTGAAACTAATGGAAGTATCAACACCGTGAAAAGTGAGAATACATTCAAGCCTATATTCAGTAGATACTCCATTCTTTGTAAAAATGATGGACTCCTAAAAAGGAAGCATGAAGATGACGAAGACACTTCGACATCATCGATAGCGAATTCATACGGTAATATGGGTGAAGAGGATGTCTTCTACAGTGATTTTTACAGTGACTCTGAGGCTGTTGACAAAGGCATAGACTGTGATGAAGCACCTAGAGCTGACAAGATCGAAGAATGTGGCGATGTCCTGAGACCGAAACGATGAAAAAATCGTGTTATAATAAAAAAATCTGATAATGCTTATTTTGATCACTGGGACGATTGTGATATTAAAAGTATTTATAATAAACAAGTAAGTAAGATGGTGGTAGAAGAGATTGATAACACATCATGGAAAGATCCAAACATATTGGTTGACCGGCTAAGACTTCTACATGGCTCGCTTTGTGCAGGAAACTATTCGTGCATCAAAGAAATATCCTTCATACTCAAAGAACTGAGGAAAGCTGGCTACATACAATAATGGCTTCTTTTACTTGTATTTGTGTAATGTTGAGAAGTAATTAAATATTGAAAGTAAAAATTTAATGTTTTTATTTCATGTATTCTGATTTCCAACTAAGCCTGTGTGTGTGTTTCCGCTACTGTATGTGTGATCATTCCGTTTCCTGTGTGTACTGTGTGTACGTTCCGTTTCCTGTGTGTACGTTCCGTTTCCTGTGTGTACTGTGTATATGTTCCGTTTCCTGTGTGTACTGTGTGTACGTTCCGTTTCCTGTGTGTACTGTGTGTACGTTCCGTTTCCTGTGTGTACTGTATGTATACGTTCCGTTTCCTGTGTGTACTGTGTGTACACGTTCCGTTTCCTGTGTGTACTGTGTGTACGTTCAGTTTCCTGTGTGTACTGTGTGTACATTGCGTGTTGGAGTCGGGTAGACTTGTATCCATGTAGCTTCATAGGCATGTAGTTTCGTAGCCATGCGGTCTTTTAGTCATGCAGTCTCGCAGCCATGTATAACTCGGAACCAGCTAGATCCTTTTAGACTCGTAACCTTGTAGTCTCGTAGTCTCTTAGACTCGTAGCATTGTAGCCCAATATCATTGGAGCTGTTGAAAGAAAAGGCAGTTGGAGCATTTGGAGCTGTTGGAGCTAAGAAGTAGTCGTTGCACGTCTATGCAGAGCTAAATGTTTATAAGATTGCTGGCTTTCGCAAGTGATCCTGTAGTAGGATAGAAATTGTGTAATAAATATTATGTTTGTAAAAGACTTTGTGTTGTTTAGTTTCTCGAACCTTACACTTTTCTGGTATTTAAATTAAATTTATTTTAGCTTCGTCCAGGATCGTGCCAAGGACCTTAGTCGACCTAATTAATCAGTATATTATTTGCAAATTTATTAAATGAATTTTTATCTTGTTCATGAATTTCTAGGTTAATTATTACGAATATTCCAAGATGTTGGTCTTGATGTCTGATATGATAATGGTAGTAGAGGATTTAAAGTCTCTTTGAGAATGTTGAACGTGGTTTATTGAAATTATTATTTTTTTCATAAAGTTAAACATTATTGCATCGATCGAGTATCGAACCAAGGACTGGAGCGGATCGAATCAATATGTAAGTTAATGAGTGATTTTTTTGATGATTTTTGGATTTTTTCCCGGTTTTATAGCTACATTATTACATGAATTCATGATGGCGCCCAAATTTCAAGATGGCGGGGACACTTCGGTAATAAATGATTACTGCACTGTAGTGGGTTAGAATAAAATTATCCAGATGGAAATTTACTCTATAATACGAGTACACACACAAGATTGTGTACTCCAGCAGGTGGTAGCTCCTGGTAGCATGTACTGAACATAAAATTTCGGATCCATGATGGTCGACAAGGAAAAAGTCAAATTTCAATGACAAAGTCAAATTTCAAGGTCAAGGTCAAATTTTAAGGTCAAGGTAAAATTTCAAGGTCAAGGTCTAAGTTCAAGGTGAAGGTAAAATTTCAAAGTCAAGGTCAAATTTCAAGGTCAAGGTCAAATTTCAAGGTCAAGGTCAATGTTCAAGGTCAAGGTCAAAATTCAAGGTCAAGGTCAAAGGTGTGGTGACCAGATAATTATGCTAACATGGTATCAGCACACTCTAGCGGACGAAAACAAGATGGTGATCTCCAGCGGGTGATTTCAAGATGGCGGCCGTCACGAAAAGTGCAACGGTGGTTTTAATGATTTTTTTATTATTTAATTAGGTTGATAAATTTTTTTAATGATTTTTAAATTTTTTCCCGAATCTCTAGCATTAAAATTACGGATTTTCAAGATGGCGGACATGACGTCATGCTAACTGGCGATATATATGCTATGAACAAAGTGGTGGGGGTCAGTCTGCCAGCACCCACCATAAGGGAAGGATCGGCCGCCATTTTTAATTTTTTTGCCTTCGCCGGGTTAGAACCGAGGACTCCGAACTCCGTGTCGTAAAAGTACATTTTTTAATATTTTTATTAAATTTTTATTAATTGAATTTTTTTCATTAAAATCGGATAATAAATAAGGATTTCAAAGATGGTGACCGTAACCGAAAATGCAACGGTGATGTCATAATTCAAAATGGCGGTTATAATCCTAGATGACGTCAGAGGCTTAAAGCGGCTGTCTCTTAGGAGTTTTAAGCCTCTTTTAGGAATTTGGGTTCTTTCTAGGGCAAAACGACTTTTGAGGATTATCGAAATCCTAATTTTTGGTTTGTGGAATTTTTTGAGAATTTTTGGCGGAATTTTTTTTCATAAAAATGGAAAATTTGGCGATTTTTGAGGAATTTTGGGCAAATTTTGCCCAATTTTGACTAGTTTTGAGGGTCAAAGGTCAATGTCCTACTTGTCCCATTACGCTGTGTCCCGTTACACTCATCCAAGATGGCCGCCGTGACGTCATAATTCAGAGATGTGGCTCGGCACCTCGCACCTCAGCCTGAAGCCTGTGTCCGGATGCCCTATTACATACTACTCTTTTTGATTGTGCTTCCAAAATTTGCTTCCTTTTCATTGAATGCTTAAACTGTGTGAACATTGTGTGGTCATTGCATACATTGCGTACATTGTTTTCATTGGGTGTTAACAATGCATGTATTGCGCGTCAATTGAGTTATCTTTTTTTTTGTGTGCTTCTTTTTTCAATGTTGTTTTGATTCGAGTATTATAGTAAATGGTTCTTTATTTGACTAGCGTATTATTCCATAGGGTGCAAGTATATAAGCGTGTTCTAGACTGCAGGTCACTCAGTTTGTTACTGTCTTCGACGGTGTAAGGATCACCTAGTTTGTTTCATCTGGTGCATAAGTCGTGTCAATGACCTGTTCTTGAGACCTCGATGGCATCTTTACCATCTTTAACGATGAACTCGATGGAGATTGTACCATCGACTACGGGAACCAATGACGTCAGCGACGACGTTGGTTGAGCAGATCCCGTTGGCAACGACGATGTCAACACTGGAGGAGACTTCAACAGTCACGATACCACCAGCAGAAGAGACTTTAATGCCGGTAGCGTTGGCTGTACAGGAAACCTCGACGAACGCTGTTTTGCTATCGATGGAGACTTCAATGGATGGAGAATCGTCAACAACTAACGAACATCTATGTCGTTACTGCAACAAGATTTTCTCAAACATCAGCAATGCACGGCGACACGAGAAGAGAGAATGTGCTAAGAAACCTCCTCGCAACATGTTTGGTTGTGAGAAATGTCAAAAGAAGTTTTCCAGAAAAGATAATATGAAAACGCACATGAAGACATGTAAAGGTCCTGCTATGCGGCAAAAAGTAAAGTTTTCTATACAACAACGATGCATTGATGTTCAAAAGAGTATTCCTGGAAATGGTACAACTGTGGCAACATCAGTATCTGGCTCTGTCTGAAAGGCTAGTCGTCATCACTACGGTATCCTTGCAGCTACTGTGATACGTCGTTCGCATTTTCCCATGATGCACGAAGACATGAGCGGAGCAAATGCAAGAAGAATCCTTCTCGCATGAAGTTTCGATGTGATGAGTGTCATAAATGATTTACTCGAATTGACAGTATGTGACATCATGCGAACAAATGCAATGTGCCATGTGCCTACTGCTGAACTACTTGCAGAAATTACGACTCCTCCTTTAGATTGAAGACTTGTAAGCGTACAAGCAAGACAACAGATGTGCAGCAACCGATTGCTATGACGTCTGAACATGAAAATTAACCTAAGACTGTGTTCGGTGCATTACAAGTTAACGATAATGGGTTCTACTTGGCGCAGTCTGCATTTCGTGGAACATTGAAAGACTACTATTATCTAAATACATTTAGTGAGCCGAAATACATTTGTAATTTTCTTGATATCAGACAGAACATAATCAATCAGCTTACTGATGATGTAGCAACAAACGGAATTTATAAGTATAACTTGTTGGACTGTACATATGGAAAGCCGTATCCATTCGATGAAAAATTGAAGAAGTGTGCATTCAAGACATCGGCTGCAGTAATTTACAGTTCTGACGATGTGAAGCAAACTGTTAAAAACGGTATCCAGAAACTCTGTCAAGAAGAGGAGGACTATGTCTGTAAAAGTTCTGGTTGGACTCTGTCTAGTATAAACCGATTGGAGCTAAAATGAGCCATTTCACGTCTATGCGGACCTAAATGTTTATAATATTGCTAGCTTTCGCAAGTGTTCGTGTAGTAAAATATATATTATGTAATAAATATTACGTTTGTGAAAGAACTTGTGGTGTTTTATTTTCGTATATGTCATTTTTGATGTATTTGTACATAAAATTTATTTTTTTGTATCATCCAGGACTGAACCAAATTTGAATCAATCATTTCTATAATGAGTGAATTTTTTGATGAGTTTAGGGATTTTTCCCAAATTTTTAGTATTGAAAATACGGATTTTTAAGATGGTGGCCGTAACGAAAAGTGCAACGGTGTTTTTAAAGATTGTTATTATTTAATTTGATTTATTTATTTTTTAATGATTTTTAAAAATTTTCCTTATTTTTTAACATAAAAATTACGGATTTTCAAGATGGCGGACATGATGTTATACTACCTAATGATATATATGTTATGAAAAAAATGTAGGGGTCAGTCTGCCAGAAGCCACTGTAAGGGACGGATCGGTCACAATTTTTTTTTTGCTCTCACCGGGTCTTACTGAGGACTCCGAGCTCCATGTCGTAAATGTATGTTTTTAAATAGTATTTATTAAAATTTTGTGAATAAAATTTTTTATAAATTTTTACATTTTTTTCATTAAAATCGGATGATAAATAAAGAATTTCAAGATTGTGGCCATAAAAGAAATTGCACCGGTGACATCATAATCCAAGATGGCGGTCATGGTAACCCTATTCATAAAAATGGCTTAACGGAGGCTTTAGACATGGATCCTCAAGCCTTTCTTAGAATTTTGTGTTCTTTCTAAGGCAAAAAGAGTTTTGAGGATTTTCGAAATACTCATTTTTTAATTGAGGAATATTTGGAGATTTTTTGGATTTTTTTTTTCCAAAACAAAATGATATTTTGGCGATTTTTGAGGATTTGTGGGAAAATTTTGGACAATTTTGGCAAATATTTAAGGCCAAGGTCAAGTTCAAGGTCACAGTCATTTAAGATGGCCGTCTTGACGTCAGAATCCAAGATGGCGGTCGTCACCTCTGGCACCTCACCCTGGAGCCTGGCGCACGAGCCCCTTTTACATACTACTTACGTCACTTAACTCATGCGGGCTCGGAAATGTATCGAACCCTCAGGGCCACAGACAGTTCAATGAGAAAGTGTCGGGTGGGTAGCGAGGCGCCGTTGCTAGTGGCTCGTGACCCAACTGTGGGCTGAGCCAGCAGAATTGCGTAAGGTAGCAGCATACTTGTAACTTTCCATTCCCAAAGATAATTGTGGTGATGTCAGGTTAATTATTGGGTTCATTGGTTCGTAAAATTGTGTATTGGTTTACGATTCCGCTCCAGTATCGAAATCAATCATGCAAAAATTTATGCATAAAAATTTATACAGTTCATAATATACTTAACACACAAAAAAAAAATTAGTGTTTCGAAGGGAAAAAATTTTAATTTTCAGTTTAAAAAATAATCTATAATTTAAAAAGTGAAATACGTATTCTACAAATGGATGGCAGTGCCGTGCTGCTGGTGAGGAGCGCAGCAGGTACCTGTAGTCGCCGTCCTCGGCCAGCTGGTACACACTCGTCACCATCCACTTGTCCAGAGACTTGAACACCTCCTGCAGGCGCATCAGGCCGTCGTGTCGCTGGTAGATGACGGCGAAGGTCTTCCACTCCAGGTATTTGACAACATCGAATACAGCCTGTGGGACAGACAGACTACCACTGGTGTCCTACTTGGTCGAGCCAAACTGCAGGCGCTTAGTTAGTTCAAGCTGACTAGTTTCGTAATAGATAATCACCTGAGATATTCAAGAGATGATAGACTAATAGATCTTCAAAGATTGCAATCCTCTCATACCTCCAAACTGACTATTAAAATTGCATTTTTATAATTACATATTTTTATGTAGGTATCGGTTTTTGTATTTTGAAATTGCAGTTGGAATGTAATTATTACAAAGAATAGAAAATTATTTTTTTCTTATTTTCTTCCACTGAAAACGCACTACGATTCATTGGCCTTTGTAATTGGCCACGTGATAGATCACTTGGACATAATCTGGTATACTTCACCTGAAAATTTAAACTATGAAATTTTAAATAAAAAACATTCCAGAAGCCTGAAATCAAATCAAATTGTAATCATATTGTATATGCTCTCGCAGAAGATTTGTATTTGTTTTCGTCAAAAAAAAAAATAAATAAATCCACTGTCTAGTAAGGAAATTAGGATAAAATTGCTTTACATTTTATACTCATTATAATGAAAAACATTATCGCACAACTTTAAGAAATTTTGAAAAGATAAGCAAGATATACTCTTATATACCATGTAAGGGCCATTTATACATTGAATGTTCATTAAAATCTCTTTATAATGATGAGTATGTTCCCTGTAGTGAATCTGAAATGCTAAAACGCTGGCAGCGGAGGGCAACACGCGACCTGGGCCAGCAGGTCCGGGTGAGGGTGCAGGTTCAGGGTGCCGGGGCTGTGCGAGTCAGCGCTCACGTCCCAGCTGGTCTGGAGGTTGGGCAGCCGCACGAGGCCGCAGATGGAGCTCACGACGCCCTTGCAGTCGGCCGACTGCGGCCCGAACACTGCCGTGATGCCGGACTGCGTCCTGTTGCACACTGGAACACAGCCCGTGGTGTGGCACGACTAGACATTTGTCGCCAACACACATTTAGATCGTGCATGATAAATAAAGTGACGGACAAAAATCTAAAAAATTGCCTTGTTTGTCGAAAGGGTCAGCGCACAACAAATATTCATGGAGATGTAGGTTATAGTCACACTTTAGGCAGAAATGTTTTTAAAATTGCTTTGTCGCCTGTTACTAAGCCTTCTGGTATGAGGTATCAAATATAATCTCTGAATGTACTTAAACTGTTTGGAGTAACAAAACTGCGCACATAAAACATACTATATAAAATGTCCATTATCTATATTTAGATCTCTAATATGTATAAGTAGTATGCAATAGCCGTTTCCAATACAGGCTTCAGGCTGAGAAGCGAGATGCGGGTGAATGACCAGCCATCATTTAGAATCTATACTGACCTTTGCCCTTCAAAATTTCTCCAAAAGAAGACTCAAAATTCCTCAGTCTCAAAGTTTCCCAGGAAAATTTACATTCTTAAGAAAAAATTTCCATTCTATATTCCCAAATTTCTAGCGTCTTGAAAAGTCTTAAAAGTGGCTTACTTTTCCTCAAAAAATTTGATGTCAGATGCTAGCTCATGGTCTTGACATTTTGACTTGTATCTCAACTGAAATTAGGCTCATCAGGTAAAATTTGTCACCTAGATCATGTTTTTTTACCTGAAAAAAATATTTTATTCTAAAAATGTAATAATTATTAAATAAAAAAGGTACTTATGCCTTAGACTTGAGTGTACTCATTTCAAGCACGGAGGAAAAATCTTTACATATTTGATAACACTATAGAAATAAGTCAAAAGTTATAAATATTTTGATAAATGTTTTAATTAAAAAATTTAAATGAAGAAAAACTATGTCACACTGGATTATATCAAGCCCCTCCTGGATGTAATAATTGTAAATACAAGACAACACTCATTTGCTATGCAATATTTACCACGTGACTGGGCCCCACGACTACTTACAAGGTATATTTCACTTCCACCGTTATGTCTTCATGGAAGCCATACAGGCTGTGATTTTGAATTCTCTTCTCTTCTGCTAGAATTAACTACCACTATCTCGCTTTACTTGTTACCCGTAAGACCACACTACCGTCGATCACCAGATCATCAGCTAATATAGCATCCATAATTTTGTTGCACATCTTGACTGCTATGCTGCGAATCTATAACTTTTATTCAAATATTCAAAAAATTTCAAAAAGTTCTAAACAAATAATTATTAATATCAATAGTGTTTTGTAAATGGGACATGGAAAATTTAAAAAAATCAATGGTACTGTGCTGTTAACTAGTATTTTTGGCACAATTCTAAATATGAATTTTTGAAAAATTCTGTTGCCAGACATTTTATTCTTTTGCTGCAAGAACTTAAACTTTTTCCGCCTCCTGTACACTCCCGTTTAATCTTTGTCAGACCTTTCTCCTAAATCTTTCCCAGCATTAAATCTAATTTGCCAACCATCTAATGACCCAGAAAGCACTATCATCTTATACCCGCCTTTGTGCATGTACGTCGCCTGTAATTCGCCTCCGAGCCATGACAAGAACTGCTATGTACTGCAAACTATCATGGCAGGCTGTTTCTAAGATCTCGCCTGACGTGAGCACCCCAGGGCATGATCTCGAGTCATTTTCACCAACGTCCAGTCCTGCCTGCGGGCTCAGTAGAGCATCGTTTTCACTGTCATCGCAGTTTCCACCCCCAGGCCAACATATTTTGTTTTAGCTCATGTTAATATACTGCCATTGTTTACATTTTCTAAGAATCTTGAACTTGACTATTGATTTTTTTAAATAATACATTAAATGAATCTAAAAAAGGGTCCATTCGTTACATAATATAAACTAACAATATTCTCTTAAGTAAAATACACAAGCACTCTAATCCATTTGCATCGTTCACAAGCAACGTGAAAATACTTAGCCATATCATTTAATGGTGTTACCACACACTACATATATAATCACCCATCCATGTGCCTAGTTTTTGTTTAGATTGATTTCATGATCACCCAACGAGAGGTGCAGTCACTCTTGCCTTCAATGTAAGGTTTACTAAATTAAATTTTCGGTGGGTCGGTCGAATATCCCCCACGTTTATCCTATGCTAGCAATGCGATGATGATTTTTTTTTTTTAGATAGAGTTCTTTCTTTTTACATCGACTAACATGTAGACAACTAAGCTATAAAGTTTAAACTTCTGAAAGTAAGTGAATAATAATTTTTGTAATTATGATTTTTTTAGTAAACCATTATTTTTTAACATTAAGTTTTTTATTATCAGGTGATTTACAGCTAAGTACAGAAAACTGAGCACTGCAGCTCGTACATCTATGCGTACAAAATTTTACGGTTTAAATTTTTCTTTTGCACTTTTCCCAAAGTAAGTAGTTTATTTTGCATCATTATGATGATTTGATTTTACATTGCTTTGCAATTGTGACTTGCAAGGTGGAATTAAGGTTTAGTTTTTTGTGTATTTCCTAAGAGTCGAGCAAGGTCAAGCTAGCCACCGAGCAGCGCAGAAGTAAGGCCCCTCTGGGCCAACGAGCCACGACCCGGTCCTCTAGGTGAAACATCCTATGACCACCGATTGTCCCTGGGTTAGATCCCCAGCACTCACCCTTTGGACGACCCATGTTCAAACCCCCTCTCTCTCTTGCCCGCCATGGAAGATCCGATGGCGAAACTAAAATTAATTTAAAGTTAGTTATGCTTATTAGGACTATAATATCAGGCGTTAAAATTTTACATATATATTTTTGTTTCAGTTAAATTTAAATGCAATGATAACTTCATTTTTTTTTCAAAAGTTTAAATTTTATTTACCTTATCCATTTTTCATCTGAATTCGTTGATCTTTCGGGACTTCAAACCCGAGTTAATAAATGTAGGTATCCGGGACCGAGGTGTACTGTGATACTACATCAGATCACAGAACACTGAAACTTTAATTTAAAATAATTTATTTATGTTTTTCAGTATTTGTTTACATTTTTGTTTGTCACAAATTTATATATCTTTCATGTTAATTAACTTTTATATTTGTTTTGGATAATTGCTTTGAGCTTCGCAACCTTTCTCTATGTTAATAATGTTAAATGCAATATCTTTTAAATGCTTAATTCAAGGCCGGTGATTGGCCGATAGATCGGCGGATCTTTTAAAGACATTGTTGGTTATAGACGCTATTAATTTTGTAAGGGAAGAGAAAAAAACTTCGGTGTGCCATCTTGTGGCTTGTGTGGGTTGTCGCGTCGGGCCTTGCCGACGTGACATTTTAAATATTATATAGCATCGCTACGTCTCTCAAATTGGCAAGGAATATACGCCCGAGCTTCGGCGAAGCTCTGAGAGTAATGGTTTTATTGGGGCTTTATCTAAAACCATATATCATCAAATCTTCAGGTATGACTATATGCTATGTTGAATCCTGAGCAGTCGCGTCACCGAATCATAGCACTATTTGAGGTAGTGATCATCTGCTGTTTGATTATCCTAATTGTTTTAAATGTATCGCCTTTGAATAATCCTAAAGCCTCTAGTTTTCTTGGAATTATGGCACGATTAATATGTTGTACGACTTCACTCAGAAGTCTTGAAGGATATTGAATTTCATGCGAACCGACGAATACTGAACTAGCTAAATTTATTTTTATCTCCTAACAATTGAACTTTTGTATCTGTTGTGCCCAACGTAATTTTATTAGCTACTTAAAGTAGTATATATTGGCCGGTCCGGAAACAGGCGCCAGGCGGTGGTGGTGGTGGTGTCGGCGTCCGCCATCTTGGATTCTGACGTCACGGCGGCCATCTTGGATTCTGACGTCACGGCGGTCATCTTTGATAAGCGTAACGGGACACAGCGTAACGGGACATAACGTAATGGGACAAGTAGATCACGGCGGCCATTTTGGATCCACCATCTTGGATCCGCTATTTTGGATGACGTAATTGTGTTTTCTCGAAAATTTCGGTGATGTGTTTTCCGCCATATTGGATGATGACGTCACCGTTGCAATTTTCGTTACGGCCGCCATCTTTAACTTTTTTATTTATTATCCGATTTTAACGATTTTTTTTTTAATTTATAAAAAAATTTAAATAATAAAATTTTAATAAATTATTAAAAAAAAGTTACTTTTTCGACACGGAGCTTGGAGTTCTCGGTTCGAACCCGACAGAGGCAAAAAAAATAAAAATGGCGACCGATCCTTCCCCCGCGGTGGCTGGAGGCAGAATGACCCCCACCACTTTTACCAACGCATATACGAACTTACACGCCCCCCCCCCTTTCCACCCCACCCCCTCCCGAATTTTTTTTTCTCGCAAACGACGCTCCGCCCCTCCCCCACCACCCTTTTTTTAATTTATTATTTTTCATCGTAATAACCTCCCCCCACCACTACTCTTATAATTATTTCGTTTTTTGTATCTTTACAAAAAACTTTGTAATGAAGAAATTTTTTTTCAATGTACCTCTACAAAACTAAATAAAAAAATCTTATAATGTTTTTGATGATAAAGAATGTATTAAAAAATTGTACTTTACGTCTACTCGTCACGAACAAGGTACTCGGTAGGGGGGGAGGAGGAATTGAGGTAAAAACTAATATATATGTATGTACGAATACGCAGAAAAAATATAATGGAAAAAAAAATATTTTTAATGTTTGTGTTTTATCATAATAATAAATCCCCGAGTCACTATACACACATTGTTTTAAAAACAAAAAAAAATATCTCTTCATGTTTTTACTTGAAAAAATATATACTTAAAAAAATTATGCATCGTTATACTTGGAAATTTATAACAGTACATCTTTAACTCTGAAAAAAAAATTATTCATCTGTATACTTGGAAAAAAAAATTATACATCTTTATACTTGTAAAAAAATTTATACATCTTTATGACTTTATACTTGTAAAGAAAATTAATTCTTTATAACTTTATACCTGTAAAGAAAATTAAAAGTAATTCTTTATAAAATAATGTTGTAATATATTGTTAGCATGTGGCGACCAGCACACGAGTCCTTGAAGAGGACATTAGGTCTCTGCCCCCAGCGCCGGGTCCCACGCTCCAGCGAGCCACATGGAGGGGGAAGATGCACCAGCATGGTCCAGGGGAGAGGAGGGAAATTTTTGCAAACTAAGATCTTCACCACCTCCACCCCGCCTCCACCGCCGCGGCCAGGGGGCGCCAGACCCCCACCACCACCACAGGCGCTGTGGAGGGGGTAAAAGCCACGACAGTCGTCCAACGTCTTTCGGCCGGAGCGGTCGCGCTTCTCGCACGCTCCCCGCATGACGCATATATACACGTACAGAAATTTAAAAAAAATACAATTTATTACATACAAAGATTTATTTATACAAAATATCTTTTATACACAAGTTTTTTACAAAAATTTTTTTACACAAACTCATTGTTTTAAAATATCCTTTTCATCAATCCACGAGTCAAACTCTGGTCCATGATGCAACCACCGTATTAATGCCTTACCCTTCTTACGTCGTAACACTTTTTCAACGAGAAAAGTATCTGGAAATTTAGTTTTCATAATCTCTTTTCCATAAAACGCTCCTGCTATACGTTTTCCTCTCAGATCCTCGAAAAAATAAGTACGTGGATACATATTTTTTATTCTACATACACGAAAAAGTTCACCAGTCCAATTCCCCTTGTAAGGTCTGTGAAAAATTCCGCGATTTTTCGAAATCCGCACAATGTCGCCGATATTCGCTTTTTTCTTTCGCGAATCTAGTATATTCGTCTTGGAGTACACAGTTCGAAGCAGTCGATTGTCCTTTACGTCCTTCGGCCTGAGTTTCGTTGTAGAATGCACAGTAGAATTGTATTCCCGTACGAGTTTAGGAAGTAAACTCAGCCACTTGTAATTACCGTTCGCTGTAAAATTCCTATACAGTTTATTCTTCATCGTACGAATCACACGTTCCGCCATTGACGCTTTGACACCGCTAAACGTAGAGTAGTGATTGATGTTGTACTTTTTCATCAATGACTTGAATGATGCATTGTAGAATTCTTTCCCGTCGTCCGTCTGCAGTAACAAAGGTCTTCGTTTATGTTTCAAAATATTCGCCATGGCACTCGTAACTTCCACGGCGGTTTTCCGTTTTAAGGGTCTAGCCCACAGGAACTTTGAATAGGTGTCTATGACTATGAGAATGTACCTGTAGCCCTTGTTCACACGCGAATATTCGCACATTTCGATCAGGTCAGACTGCCAATTGTCGTCCAATCCTTTGATTTTGATTTTTCGACGTGGATAATTACGTCTTGCGGGTTTATGCAACTCGCCCGCAATGGCAAACTTTGACATGACTACTATTCAATATATCCCGCTTCACGTAATTCTTCAAGTATGGAAGCGATTTCGTTGGTGTGCGAATTATTTCCCACACTCTGAGATGCCTGCAGCAGTCTAAGACGATCAACTATTTCATTGGGGTCGTCATAATATACATAGTCCAATTTTCTACCAGTGTCGAGTTTATAAAGTCCGGCCCCTTCGATGTCCAAGAAAAGACTAGCTATCAAAGGATATTTCTCATGTTCATAATCTTTGAAACGACCCGTCTTCGGGTCATTTTTCGCGTAAATGGCGTTGGAAGCATCCAGTAATCTTCTATATTTTCGCAAATCTACCTCTGAATATCGCCGCGGTTTTTTACGAAACAAAAGTTCGCATAATCCACGAGTAAGTTTTATCACCTCTTTTCCACATTCAATATTATCGCCGGGCACGAAATGTACCTCCTTCGAACCAAGCACCCATTTACTACCTCGTTTATGCACGCCATACGCCGCATCGCTGTTTCGAGGCACAGAGGAGGCCAGGTACTCGCTAGCGAGAGGACCGACTTCGAAACCTTTTTTATTTCGAGGTTTCTTCCTAAGAGTTCGACCGACACGAACTTCGTCTTCGCTAGTAGATACGTTGGAATCGTCTGTTAATTGTGGACTTCGCTTTCGTTTGCCCGTGGACGTAGTTTGCGGCTCTTCTTTTATTTCGATTTTAGTCGGTTTCTCGTTTTCGACGTCCCCTCGCCTGGCTATGAAACTATCCAGACGTGTACTCAAGGGCTTCAATTTTTCCTCTCTTCGAACCTCGTCGCTTAATCTATGTTGCTTGGCGAGCAAGTACTTTGTTCGTATGGCCTCGATGACATCGTGCAGTTGCTTAGCCAAATCGGTGTTAACATCCATAATTTTGTTTTTATTTCGAAGCACCTTTAGACACCAGACGTGAATTAAGTTTTGACAGAAGAGACTTTAGGTCGTCGCGTCTTTGTGCATTCGAAACTTCGATCATGTCGCGAATTCGAGAATCCGAAGCTTCCAGTCGCTGGTCTATGGCTACGAGGTACACTATTATTTCGTCTTTTGCTCGTTTTATTTCTTGGCCAAGTAGCGAAATGTATTTACGTATTTCAGCATCGTGTTTCACGGTGCATAGTTCGGTACGCGGAGCTCGACTGCTGCGTCCAAATTTAGAAATGCTATGATTCATGTTTGACGATAAACTGATCGAAACCCTGTCTGTACCTGCCCTTATATAGCGGCCAGTCCTTTACGATGACTAGGAATCCGTGTTCGTCTTTCCAACACAAGGAACACATGTCTTTGAATTCCTGAAACGTCATGTCGGTGTTTACGTGATCGTCGTAAGCGTGGCGTAAATTAAGTTCGTCCATGCGAAACAAAACTATGACATTCGCATTATCTCGCAGCAAATGTTTGGGTATTCTCCCGTACGTCTGACACAGGTATACGCAGTCTACCTTGGCGTGTCTGCCCATGGAAAAGTAGGTACTCTTGTATTATGCCTTGCTTCTCACAAGCCACATCATCGAACACAAACACGGAATTAGGCTTTGCTTCGTCGGTAGACACCACATCGGTATTATCGCTAAACGGAAAATACTCCAGACCATCCACCGAGCGTAGAACGGCGGCCAAGCGCTGGTACTTTGGCTGTTGCAACGACTTGGAATACAAGTAAACGTTCTCGAACCGAAGACCGTTTGGCTCCTCCAGTAAACTCAGTAAAACACAAGTATTGCCACAGTTTGACGGTCCCGCTATGATGCAACGTACGGTGGACGGTAATAATACGCCATGTCGTGATTCACGACCGATAGTGTCATCGTCCTGCGTAATGCACACTGGCAAACAAACATCCTGCTTGACTACCTCCATCGTACTGACGAAAATTCTATAAGAGCAATCGTATTTATTGATTTTAGGTCAGTTGCATGTAATGTCTCGAAGAGGTAAGAACAAAAAACACATCGGCGCGGGACTCGTAAACTCGCTGATAAACAACCTACCATTCGAGCTACACATTCCCGGCTACAGATTTTGCGGCCCCAGGACTAAACTAGCGAAAAGGTTAGCTCGTGGTGACGTGGGCATTAATTCTCTGGACGAAAAGTGCAAGCAGCACGATATCGCATATTCATTAAGCAAGGATCTGGAATCTAGGCACAGAGCAGATCAGATATTGGCACAGGAAGCCGAGGAAATAAGCAAATCGTCGGACGCGGGACTAGGAGAGAAATTCGCAGCGTGGGGCGTATCTAAAATCATGAAGGCAAAGACGAAATTAGGAATGGGTGCTCGTCGCCGGACCAGGTCTCGCAAGCGCAAGATACAACGAAAGAACAAGAAAAAGGGCGGATTTCTACCGCTGCTGGTGCCTGCTATAAGTGCACTAGGCGGGATCGCAGCAGCCGCGGCAAATATTGCTAGAGCGGTCAACACTTCGAAGAACCAGAAAAATCAATTAAAGGAAGCACGTAGACATAATGCAAGCATGGAAGCCATTGCCATCGGTAAAAAGAACGGCGCAGGACTCTACTTACGACCTCACAAATCAGACCGAGGCATGAAAAAGAAACGTATAAAGAGAAAATCCTAAGTTCCCTGCCGAAACGACCGCTCACCAACGTAGATTTAATAAAGTACGCATGCAAACTTAAAATACCAAATTTCCGCGGTGTGTTTATGCGAGACACTTTGCCCAGCAAGCCAAAGACACGTGAGTGCGCCATAATTAATTTAGACACGTCGGTGGGTCGCGGCACACACTGGGTGGCGTACATAAAGTCTGGAAAAAAAGCAACTTACTACGACAGTTTCGGTAATCTACGCCCTCCGCCCGAACTGCGACAGTACCTGGGTCGGACCACTACGATGTTTTACAATTACGAAACGGAACAGAGGCCTAATCAAACAAATTGCGGACACTTGTGCTTGAGATTTCTGACCAAATATGAAGTATGAAAAACAAGTGTATTTTCTCTTATATAAAATAAACGTACAGTAGCGAAAAACAATCAGTCATGTCCGTAACACTCATATTGACAGGTCGTAGCTCGCAGCTACGAGCCACATTCTACCCGCCTCTGGATTTAGTCGGAGAATGGTGTATCGGGCTCGTAGATTTTCAAACTTATAATGCCATACCTAATATCGACGAGGAAAACTGCAAAATGTGCTTCTTGAAAAGTGATGGAACAACCGCTCGGGAAGTTGCCATACCTACCGGCGCATACGAGTTGAGCGATATTACAAATTACATCAAGCAAGCCTTGTCTCCAAACACAATTTTCGAATTGCGAGATAATCCAAACACGCTACAGTGCGAACTTTACTGTAGTGAAAATGTCGACTTTACGAAACCTGGCACCATAGGTACCATGCTCGGATTCGAACCGAAAATATACGCAGCCAAGACCTTGCACGTCTCCACGCGACCTGTAAATATCATGTCGACAAATGTAATACGCATAAACTGTAATTTGGCAAGTGGAACGTACCTCGACGGAAAACTAAACAACAGGGTACACGAGTTTTCGCCGACGGTTTCACCCGGATATAAACTGGTCGAAGTACCGCAAAGTATCATTTACGCCCCTGTGCTCGCCAAAACAGTACACGAAGTGGTAGTGGACATTGTCGATCAAAACGATAAACTAGTAAATTTTAGAAACGAAGAAATTACACTACGTTTACACTTGAAGCGATGGGACTGATTTTCAAGACCTATAAATCAAAGAAGCGACACGAACCCAGGACCAGTCTGTTGCGAGGCCGCGGTGTGCTAACACCTCTTAACGTTGAGTATCTCCGCAGTTTAGGCTACAAAGTTCACAAGCATGGAAGATTATTTAAACGTGTCAGAAAAAGCTCAGTTTAGCGACGATGTAAATAAATTTGAATATCACTGCTACGCACCCTACCTCCAAGGGCCGTACATGCCCGGTAGGGAAATACGCATCCCGGTACAGAAACAAGACGTATATACTCTACCCTGCCAGTCGTTTATTCGTATAAGAGGCACGCTGACAAAAGCGGATGGTACGCACCCGACAACTGCATACTTCGGTCGAAACGGAATATTGCATTTATTCGAACGAGTTATTTTCGAATTGAATAATATTGCGATCGATGAATCGTGGGACTTGGGCATTACTGCCACGATGAAAAATTACCTGTCTCTAACACCGAACGACCTGAGCGCGACCAAAATCGCGGGTTTTGGAATGGAACCCGATTTCAAAATTCCCATCTACGAATCTGGAAAATTCGAAGTTAGCATACCGCTTTCGATGCTTCTCGGCTTCGTGGAGGATTACAAGAAAATATTAATTCAAGCCCGCCAAGAACTGGTGTTAATTCTAGCGACATCGCACCTGAATGCCGTCGTGGGAGCACCCGGGAACGACCCCCAGCCGGTCGCAGTCACCGTCACGAGCACCGAGTGGTTTGTTCCGCACATAACCGTCAGTACGAAGGAAAGAGTCAGACTTTTAAGTTACGTCAAAAAGGACAAGACGGTCGAAATTGCGTTCAGGAGCTGGAATCTCGTAACGTGCCCCTTACTGACCCAGAATAGACGCAATCACTGGGTCGTCAAGACGTCGAGCAGTACGGAAAAACCTAGATATATAATATTAGCTTTGCAGACAGACAGACAAATGAACCTCAAGACTGACAGATCGGTGTTTGACCACTGTTTTATGGAAAATGTAAAATTATTTTTAAACAGCGAAAGTTACCCGTACGTGGACATGAACATTGATTTTGAAAATGGCGGTATTTCCTTGCCGTATCACATGTACACGCAGTTCCAATCTTCGTACCACGGACAAGAATCGCACCCGATCCTGAGTCCAGACCAGTGGCGTAGCCAGGATTTGTGTATGGGGGGTGTTAAGAAGCCTGCAAACCCCCCCCCCCCCCCCGTATTAAAGCGGGTGGGTCCGGGGGTCCCCCCCCCCGGGAAAATTTGGATTTTAAGGTGTAAAATAGTGGTATTTAGCTGTTTTCGGTACTTAAATTTAAATATTGTAATGGTAAATTTTTATTAATTGTTAATATGAAATTTGTTTGAGTGATGAATAAGAAATTTAATTAAAATTTGCTGCTAAGGGGGGGGTTTGAACCCCTAAAACCCCCCCCTGGCTACGCCCCTGGTCCAGACACCTATAAAACATTAGCTCCGCTAATCGTATTTGACGTGAGCAAACAAGACGAATCGATTCGCAGTTCTATGATTGATTGCCGATTGGAAATTTCCACGAAAGATGACGTACCGCCACTCACAACGGCGTTCTGTCTAATCCTACACGACAGAGTAATTAATTATGATGCGTTTTCAGGTCTCGTGAAAATAATGAACTAGATATAAATACGTCTGCATGTACCATCCCATCATCAGTTGGTTTCAGGATGTACTGTAACATGCAGGGGTTCCAGAGCCAAAATGGATTCGTGCTCAAGGAAATTGCCGTCACTTATGACGGCCGTACTCGAACCCGCAGCTTCCGCCCCCCGTATCCTTGGAAACTACTAGACGAAAAAAGTAAACGGTCGAACGAATGGCTATGTAAATACTATCACGGACTAGAGTGGGACGAAGGAAAAATTCCGTACCACCAAGTGAAAAACACACTTCAAGATTTACTACTGCAAAACGAAATAATCTACGTTGCCGGACCTGAACAGAAGAAATGGCTACGAGAACTGTGTGACGTCGGAGCAGCTGAAATCGTAGATATACAGACCGACTACGGCTGTCCTGCCCTGCGCAAACTCTGTGCAATGTACGAAGCCAAGCATCCAAACGACAAGTTTGAACATGTCTGTGCCTGTACAAACTCGCAGCTAATGCAGAAATGGCACGCGCAGCAGGAATAATTATTTTTTAAATATTGGCAAACCCGATTTTTTTGGTCAAATATTGGCACACCTGAATTGTAATTTTAGTATAAATAGCTCGAAAATTGAGCACTATCAATCAGTTTACGTTCGGACACGATGACGCCATTCCAGCCGGAAACCGAGTACCTGAGTGCGAAACCAGACTACAGCTGTATTGAATACAGTTTTCTGGACGAAGAAGAAAATTTACGCACATATACGGAAATATGTTACGGCGGAGTCTTGCATTTCCTAATGGCTCATTCGCCACGCAGTTATGAGCCATCACAAAACAAATAAACTGTTACGGAGCGGAAAAGTGCGTCGTGTTTAACCTCAGACCAACAACCGTTCTTCCATGCACCAAGGAAGAAATTCTCGGCACAACTCTACACGCATCCGACTGCACGTCAGAAGACTGTAGCGGTATCGACCCCGGCACCCCGGGCTGCAGTGAGCAGTCCAAACCCGTGTCTACGAGACGCAGCGACCTGTCCAAACTCGTCGCTACGAAGCGCAGCGACCTGTCCAGACCTGAACTCAAGACTAGGACTCTTCGTCGGCCCTCTCCCAGACTCGAACCAGCAACTCGGCGCCGAAGCATCAAGAAACGTGGATTGAGCGTCGATACGCCGCAGATCTACAGTGATAATGCTACGGACTGTTACGAATTTGATTCTGTAAAAACCATTCGCACCGCCCTGTGTTCTGTACTCTCTGCCTTGTTAGATGTTTTGAAGTAATAAAAAAATTAAAAACTATTGTATTGTGTTTTACTTATTTATTTATCCTTCCGTTTATAAATTAATAATTTGCTGTTGAAAAAGTAAGCATAAAATTAAAAACAAATGATATTTTTCAGTAAATTATTTAAGTATGAAAGTGATGAAAATAACCTAATCTATAAAGTGTCATAATATATAAATTTTCAATAAGTTGGTAATTATTTCGTCTGGAGCATGTCGATTCACGTGGCAACTCTTCCACCTGCCAGGAGCTGAATGATTCTGATTGGCTAGTGAGTATCCCCTCCACCAAACAGTCAACATTTCCTGCCCCCTCCTGATTCCCGCAACATTCGCTCCTCCCACTTTTCCCTCATCCCTCCCATTAATTCAAAATAGTGCTGACCATGCTGCAGTTTTCGCGGAACCTGATTGGCTGGAGCCTGTGTCCAAGGGGGGGGGGGGGAATTTACCTATAAATTGGCGTGTGAGACGTCGGGGGCTTTACTTTTGGTCTTGCCGCCGTCACCGTATGATCGCGTTCGAGTTCTCCAGCTTTACTTCCCGTCTCTACAACTCCAGCAGCTTGGTAAGTACAACTTCTCCGTAAATTGTAACTTTGAAATTTTTTCGTAAATTTAACTTTGAAATTTTTTCGTAAATTTTAACTTTGAAATTTTTCCGAACGTTTTTAACTTTGAAATTTTTCCGAACGTTTTTAACTTTGAAATTTTTCCGAACGTTTTCAACTTTGAATTTTTTCGTAAATTTCAACTTTGAAATTTTTCCGAACGTTTTTAACTTTGAAATTTTTCCGAACGTTTTCAACTTTGAAATTTTTCCGAACGTTTTCAACTTTGAAATTTTTTCGTAAATTTTAACTTTGAAATTGTTTTGAACTGTAATTTTTTATTTTATTTTAACATTATGGTTTCGCGTGTGTGTGTGTATGCCTTCGCTGCATCCTTCGCTCAGTCAGCAAGCCTAACAGCTGGCCACTGGGTGAAGGCCGGAGCTGAGCCAGCTAGTACGTGACGTGGTGATAACACTCGAGCGAGCGCGCACGGCTGACGTACCGCCCGCCGCGCCGGCTCCCCGGCCAGCCGGCCGGCAGAGAGAGCGTAGGAAAATAAAAGTACGCACTAGGCATAGTAATCATCTGTTTTCCAAAAATTTTTAAGAAATTTGTGAGTATGTTTATTTTTCACGTCTAAGATTGGTACTGCCTAGATTATGTGTGCGAGTGGAACTGTTTAGAGCCTGCATTAGGTTCAGTAGTAATATTTTACAGTTGTGATTATTACAATTTTTTTTCAGTCGAAATTATTAGTGCCATCAGTTGCAGTATATTTCATCTTGAAATAATAGTTTTCCCTGGCATACATGTTAGTTATTATTTATGCATGATCGACTTAGCTCGAAACAAGATGGATGCCGTGCACACCCGTGTCCTACCGACGGGCAGCGCGCGCAGAGCGTGTCCTCCCCCTCCCTGCTTCAGCCACCACCCAAGGTGCGCTACCCTCCCTCCTCCTGGACGGACTGTCCCCCCCCCCCCTCATCAACGCCGCGTGTGGACCCTACCGACCCCCCGCGCTCCCTGGCCACCCGTGCACGGAGCGATGTTTCCGCCGCGCCCTGCAGCTTACGTCTGGCTAGTTACCGCGCACCGCCGCATGGGGCGCCCAAGTCGGCCTGCCTGCCCCCTCGCCTGGCTCAAAAAAATAAATAACTGATGCACGCGCACTTGCTATCATAATCAAATAGAAAAAATAAATTTGTTTCATAAAAAAATAGAAAAAAATTAAAAAAACTAAATACAAAAATATACCAAAGAAATACGAGTAAATTACTATTGTAGTATATTTCGTAAAAAAATATTGTATGTGTTGCAGGTATTCAGTGCTTCTCCTTGCGTCGAGCTACTCCCCAGTGTGATCCGCTTGGAGAACGCCTGTCTGCCCTCTGGAGTCCTGCACCGTTCCTCTTCGATTCCGGTCAGTACATAAAACATAAAATTTTGACGTCAGTGTCTTTGCGCTGTCTTGAAAAAAAATTCCGAGTGCTAAGCCAGGTGGTCTCTTTTCTATGTTACAGGTTACAGTGTGCTGTACGACGTTCCAGCCCTCCTCGTTGTGCGTGCGTGCAGTACACACAGAGTCGTTCCTGTGTTCTTCTGGTAAGTGGAATTTAATTATTTTTATGCGTGTGTAGTTGTTTCTGCGTGCGTGTAGCTGTCTTTATGCAAGTGTATTTTGTTTGTGTGGAGGTGTGGTTGTATTGATGCACATGTATTTTGTTTGTGTGTATGTGTGTGTGTGGTTGTATTTATGCACGTGTGTGTGTGGTTGTATTTATGCACGTTTATTTGTTTGTGTGTGTGTGTGTGCGCGCTCGTGGTTGTATTTATGCACGTTTGTTTGTGTGTGTGTGTGATAATTATGATGTTCTTGTTGCTATAATTTTTCCGTTGGTGTTACAGAGTCCATCATGAAGAGGACCGCGTCTGGTGTTCCCGTGGCAGCCGGCCAGCCCTCAACATCGGGAGCCCTCCAGCCCTCGACATCGGGAGCCGTCCAGCCCTCGACATCGGGAGCCTGCCAGTTTGTGTCATCTCAGGTATGTGCACCGTCACCAGGGAATGGGTGTGCATACTGTGGCAAATTGTTTTCCGCTAGCCATAGTGCTAGACGGCATGAGCGCATCTGCGCAGCTAATCCTGGCTGTAATACAGCAAGCCAATGTCATATCTGCGGTATGACAATAAGCCGCAAGGACAGTTTGGCCCGCCATATGAGAACGTGTGAGGGCACCGTCGAGCACAGCACAGGCTCGAGGTGCATTCACTGCGGGCAGCAATTCAAATATAGCCGTGATGCCAGACGCCACGAGAAGAGCCAGTGCTCATTCAACCCTGAGCGCATTGCATTTACATGCACTACATGCCAGGGCGAGTTTACCCGCAAAGACAATCTATTGACGCACATCAATACGTGCAAGGGTCTGGCTCCCAAGAGACGGTGCGTAGACGTGACCTCCGGCCTGCAACAGCCCGGCCCCAGCACTCGTCCGCAATACGTGGCGAGTGTGCCCGACCAGGCACAGCGAGACTTGGAGGCGCAAGCGCCTGACCAGGCTCAGGTTGACTTGGAGGCAGGCGGTACCGGGTTCGTGGAGGCGGAGAGTGCATTCCGCCGCAACCTAAAGACCTTAGTGGCAGTCAACAATGGTGCGACCAAAGACATTTGCACGTACCTGGGCGAAATGAAAAATAACTTGATCAATCGCATTTCCCAGGAAGTACGTGAAAATGGCCCAGTGAAGTTCAATGTATGGCTTGAATGCGATTATGCCAAGCCCGCTCCCTTCGATGAAGGTGTAGACAAGAGGGCGTTCAAGACGAAGAATGTACCCATCTACGAAGAGAGCGACATTGAAGAGGCAGTAACAGAATGCATTGCGAAAATATGTAGGGAGGAAGACGAATATGTCAGTAAAGGCTCGGGGTGGACTCTGTCTGCAGTAAAGAAAATTCAGCTCCGCTTCAACAAGCTAGTGCTTCTTAGAGTCTCCTCCTACATTGATCTGCCTGCTGTCATCAAGAACCGTGAAGCATGCATAAATCCCATGAACCTGGAAGACAACGAGTGCTTCAAGTGGGCCATACTGGCGCAGTACGTGGAGGGGGAGAATTCTCGCCGAGTCGACAAGCGCTACCACGACCTGGAGGGAAAATTTGATTTTTCAGGACTCGAGTTCCCTACCCCCCTCCGCCAAATCAAAGTGTTTGAGCGAAACAACAAAGAAGTGTCTGTCAACGTCTACAACATTGATGAGAACGACAAGATCGCGCCAGTGCGTGTGGGGAAGGAAGAAAAACGTCATCATTTCGACCTCCTGCTTCTGTCGAACGAAAATGGTTACTCTCATTTCTGCTATATTAAGAACTTCTCAAGACTCGTCAGGCCTCAGATCACTGCCCATGACCACAAAATCCATGTCTGCAAGAGATGCTTCACGTATTATGATGAGAGGCCTCATGTTTCGGGACTGTCAGGGCAGCAGTGTCTCGACGCGCACAGAAAGTTCTGCAGCACCCATGCTCCCGTGCGCGTCGAGATGCCTAAAGCTGACAAGAACGGCAAGCCACCTGTCATGGAGTTTAAAAATTACCACCACATGACAAAGATGCCCATCGTCGTTTATGCGGATTTTGAAGCCCTGCTAGTACCCATCTCATCATGCCAGCCGGACCCCCAGCAATCAAGCACCTATGCATATCAAAAACATGAAGCATACAGTTATTGCATACATGTAAAGGTCGACAATAGCGTGATCCCAGCCACGCTCACCGCCTCGCTGCCACAAGAGCCGATGCTATACAGGGGGCCCGATGCTGAAGCAAAATTCGTGGAGGACATAGTCGATATTGGGAATCAGGTGAAGGAAATATACCAGACCAGCCTGCCCATGACGCCGCTGACGGCTCAAGAAAATGCCAGATTCGCCGCAGCCCAACAGTGCTGCTACTGTAATACAGTATTTACCATGGAAAATTATAATGTCAAGGACCACGACCACTTCAGTGGAAAGTACCTTGGTGCCGCCTGCAACAGCTGCAATCTTCTGCGCAGGCGGCCCAAGAAGCTTGTTGTGTACTTCCACAACCTCAGCTACGACGAGAAGTTTATCATCAAGAAACTGGGCTACGACAACAAGGAAATATTCATAATCCCCCACACGCAGGAAAAAATGATAACATTTTCGAAAAGTCTGGGCAACAAATTCTCCGTACAGTTTATCGACACATTCAGGTTCATGGCACGAAGCTTGGCGTCCCTCGCGTCGTACCTGCCAGCCGACAAATTCAAAGAGACTTCGAAATATTTCACACCAGAAGAAATGTCCCTCGTCACGAGAAAGGGTATATTCCCCTATGATTATGTTTCCAGCTGGGAGAAACTGGACGAGCCACAACTGCCTGCAAAGGAAGATTTTTACAATATGTTAAATGACACCCATATCAGTGATGCAGAATACAGTCATGCGCAGGCAGTGTGGAACAAGTTCGGCTGTGTGACCCTGGGCGAGTACAGCGACGTATATTTAAAGACGGACGTGCTGCTTCTTGCAGACGTTTTCGAGAACTTTCGTCAGCTCTGTCTCGACACGTACGGGCTTGACTGCAGCCACTACGTCAGCTCCCCAGGGTTCACGTTCGACGCCATGTTGAAACAGACGCAGGTACGACTAGAGCTTATAACCGACTATGACATGTATATGTTCATCGAGGCTGGGATCAGGGGTGGGGTGGCACAAGTGGTCAAGCGCCACTGCAAGGCCAACAACGTCTGCCTTCCCCGCACCTACGATCCCAGCCAGTCGTCGAAGCACATACTCTATCTGGACGCCAACAACCTCTACGGATGGGCCATGTCGCTGCCGCTGCCAGTCAGAAGCTTCAGGTGGGTGGGCGTTGATATCGACGTGATGACGATACCTGACGAGGGGCGGATGGGGTACATCCTAGAAGTTGATGTAGAGTATCCGTCTGCCCTCCACGAGGAACATAAGGACCTGCCGTTCCTGCCCATCAGCCAGTGCCCGCCCGGCACGAGACAAACTAAGTTAATGACAACTCTCGAGCATAAGGAAAATTACATCATTCATTATAGAAACCTGAAGCAAGCTCTCCAGCACGGACTGCAAATAAAGAAAATTCATAGAGTTCTTCAATTTGAGCAGCGTGCGTGGATGAAGTCCTATATTGAAAAAAATACGATTATGAGACAACATGCTACAAATGATTGCGAGAAGGAATTCTTCAAGCTGGCAAATAACTCCTGCTTTGGCAAGCTCATGGAAAATAAATTCAAGCGGCAGCGTATGGAGCTCGTATGCAGCGAGGCGAGGCTCCGAAAGGTTATTTCCAAGCCAGCGTTCCAGGACCGAACCATTTTGGACGAAGACCTATCGCTAATAAAACTCCAACATGAGAAAATATATCTTGACCGCCCTATATATGCGGGGTTCTCGGTCCTGGACTTGTCCAAAACACTCTTGTATAATTTCCACTATGATGTGATGAAACAGAAATATAAGGACAACATTTCGCTGGCGTACATGGATACGGACAGTTTCATCTATGAAATCAAGACGCGCAATTTCTACCAGGACCTGGCCGACGACTCTGCGCTCATGAGCGTGTTTGACACGAGCGCGTATCCCATTGGTCACCCCTGCTACTCGCCCACCAATAAAAAAGTGGTGGGCAAATTCAAGGACGAGTGCAATGGGGTGACGATGGAGGAGTTTGTCGGCCTCCGAGCAAAGCTATATACATACAGATATGGGGAAACGATTACAAAGAGAGCAAAAGGAATACAAAAGTGCGTGGTAAAAAATAAAATTACATTTGAAGATTTCCTCGAGGTCCTGGACGAACACGCAACAAAGCGCGCGCAAGTCCGGTCCATACGGTCGCACCAAATGACATTATACACAGAATGCTCAAATAAAATATCACTCTCATGGCATGATGATAAACGCATAGTATGCGATGATGGTATACACACATTACCATATGGGTACAATGGTTAATGTTATTTTAACCATACCGCAGTATTTATGCAAAAAGGTATTTTTTTCCTTCCACGAAAAAAGCAACTGAACAAATAACATGAAATGTTGAAACTGGTGTCTGTGCTCGTACGTTTCGCGCGGGATTCTCTGTCGGGGTCCCAGGCTTCTGCTGCGGTAGCCGAGAAGAAGACCCTGACGGGAATCTGTACCGTGATGTACGAGTATGGGACTAGTGTTTGCCACTTGGTAGCCACCCATGTCTCTGTTGATTTGGTGTACATAGCCTTCGTCGATGGATTTTTTATCGTTGGTTTCCTGAGTCCGCTCGTTGTAATTTTGTTGCACCCACACTCTTTTGTGGTGCTTTTTTTGTTTTTTTTTACACCTAGATTTTTGGTCTTCTGGTGCTATTTTTCCTTGATTTCTTGCACTCCACACTGTTTCGTGGTGCGATTCGTTTTGTTCATGCACCTACACACTGTTTAGTGGTGCTTATTTGGTTGGTTGGTTGGGTTGGAAGTGGTGGTTTTATGCACCTACGTTAATTTGTGGTGCTGTGCTCTCTTGGTTGGTTGGTTGGGTTGGAAGTGGTGGTGTTTTGCACCTACGATGTTTTTGTGGTGCTACATTTTCTTGGTTGGTTGGTTGGGTTGGAAGTGGTGGTTTTATGCACCTACGTTAATTTGTGGTGCTGTGCTCTCTTGGTTGGTTGGTTGGGTTGGATGGTGGTGTTTTGCACCTACGATGTTTTTGTGGTGCTGCGCTCTCTTGGTTGGTTGGTTGGTTGGGATGGTGGTTGGTTGGTTTTAAGCATCCTCGTTGTTTGCGATGCTCCATTTTTTGGTTGGTTGGTTGGATTGGAAGTGGTGGTTTTAAGCATCCTCGTTGTTTTGTGGTGCTGCGTTTTTTGGTTGGTTGGTTGGGTTGAAAGTGGTGGTGTTTTGCACCTACGATGTTTTTGTGGTGCTACATTTTCTTGGTTGGTTGGTTGGGATGGAAGTGGTGGTTTTATGCACCTACGTTGTTTTGTGGTGCTGCGTTTTTTGGTTGGTTGGTTGGGTTGGAAGTGGTGGTGTTTTGCACCTACGATGTTTTTGTGGTGCTGCGCTCTCTTGGTTGGTTGGTTGGTTGGGATGGTGGTGTTTTGCATCCACGTTGTTTGTGGTGCTGCATTTTCTTGGTTGGTTGGTTGGGATGGAAGTGGTGGTTTTAAGCATCCTCGTTGTTTGTGGTGCTGCGCCCTCTTGGTTGGTTGGTTGGTTGGGATGGAAGTGGTGGTTTTATGCATCCTCGTTGTTTGTGGTGCTGCGTTTTTTGGTTGGTTGGTTGGGAGGGAAGTGGTGGTTTTATGCATCTACATTGGTTTGTGATGCAAGAATTTTTTTTACACTGATGCGTTTTTTTACACCGATACGTTTTTTTACACTCATGCGTTTTACACTGATGTGTTTTACACTGAGGCGCTTTACACTCTTGCGTTTTACACTGATGCGCTTTACACCGATGCGTTTTACACTCATGCGTTTTACACTGATGCGTTTTTTTTACACCAATGCTTTTTTTTACACCAATGCGTTTTTTTATGCATCGATGGGCTCCTTACGCCGATGGTGTCAAGCCGATGGGCTCCTAACATCGATGGTGTCATGATGATGGGATCACTACGATGGGCTCCTATCATCGATGGGGTCATGACGTTGGGCTCCTTACATCGGTGGTGTCATGTCGATGGTGTCATCGCTGGACTGTTACGCCGCTGGGTTCCGCAGTCGATGACATGCAAGATTTCGGCGTTGTGTGTCAACGCTGGACTGTTACGTCGCTGGGTTCCACAGTCGTTGGCATGCAAGATTTCGGCATTGTGTGTCACCGCTGGACTGTTACGCCGCTGGGTTTCTCAGTCGTTGGCATGCAAGATTTCGGCGTTGTGTGTCACCGCTGGACTGTTACGCCGCTGGGTTTCTCAGTCGATGACATGCAAGATTTCGGCGTTGTGTGTCACCGCTGTACTGTTACGTCGCTGGGTTCCGCAGTCGATGACATGCAAGATTTCGGCTTTGTGTGTCAACGCTTGACTGTTACGCCGCTGGGTTCCACAGTCGTTGGCATGCAAGATTTCGGCGTTGTGTGTCAACGTTGGACTGTTACGCCGCTGGGTTCCGCAGTCGATGACATGCAAGATTTCGGCGTTGATACATCGTTGTTACTGGGCAATTTCAGCATTGCTATGTGTTCATATGCTAGTTTAAGCACGTGCTTTGTGTCATTGTATCATGTGGTAGTTCTTTCTGGTAGGCTTGCATCGTTGTAATGGGCCACGGCTAAATAGAGACGTTGTTCATAAGTACTTGACTACATATGTGACGTATATTGCATATGGAGGCAAGGGGCTTGTGCGCGACCAGCCTGTTTAGCGGTGTCGGTCTCCAGCCCGTTCCGAACACAGAGAGCTGCGATGCAAGCTTTTTGTTTAAATGACTAATATTCTGTTTAAGTATTTAGCAGGTGAGCAGTTGCTGAGATGGAGAGAGATTCGGTGTGGGGCGGGGAGCTGGTGAGATGGAGAGAGACGACGGGGCGAGCGTGGGCTGCTGGGAGAGAGAGGAAGAGACCTGCGAATCTACACACATGCATACATGTCAAATAAAATATGGAAATAATTAAATGTATATGTTAACGAAAATATATATATCTGTAAAAAATTGTTTTGAGTTTTATTTCTATAATACTAATACCCTTGTTTTTTTTATTTGCTGATTTATTTTTTCTTGAGAAATTTTTTTTATAATGTATGTTTGGAATGAAAATTGTTGAAAACAGTAATAGTGATTATTATATTTTAATTTTTTTAGAAAGAGTATAATTAATAGACTTTACAAAAAAATACAATGAAATTAAGGTGAAAAGAAAACAGACAAATACATTGGTTTATATATATTTTATTTACATAATTCCATCACCCCTCACATCAGTCGATGACATTGGAAACATTATTTACAATTACAATAAGGAATAGAAAAATTAAACATCACTGTAGTAATAAGGATGCTCATATAGCCACAGCTTCAGTAACTGACTATTACAATGTGCACAGTGGAAACCATTATAAAATTTATCACACTTTTCAATTTGGTTTCCGTACATCTTTAACAGTGTTTTGAAGGAAGGACAGTTGCCTTGTTTACGTAGGTCAATTACATTGGCACTACACAAATCACTCACAATATGTTTCTGTTCATTACCAAGGACGTAAACAACGTCGTCTTCCGCCTCGACGAGATCACGTAGCACAGATGTAAGTTGTTCATAGTCCACATCACCGTCATTCCACAAGAGTCCGTTCACTTCATAGGTTAGACGACGGTTCTCGCGTTGTGACTTTCTGTCTAGCTTAGTCCAGTCACACGGCGGTTTAAAGATGTATTCGCTAGTCTTGACTTCGTCACCGCCAATGACGGACGTCACGGACAGTTGCTTCACTACAGGTCCCTTTTGGAACGTAAGACACTGGACGTTGACAAGAAAGAGTGTCATATTGTCATTACTCACAGTTACACATACGGCGAGGCTGGAGTGACGTGACTAAGATGCTGGCTCTGCGAGGATGGCGCTGCGAGGCCGGAGAGCTGACACTACAAGGCTGTGAGGCTGGCCTTGACGGAGACCGGGACGTCTGGATGCTTACAGCTGTGACCCCTGGCACTCAGGAGCTAGGCTGCTGCTGCCGCTGCCACGCATCTCGTCGCTTCTTGCACCGCGATTTCATGTGCGGCGTGTCGGGCACGGACGACATATCCTTGTCGCACTCGGTGCATGGTAGGCAGTCTTGGATGTCTGGGTCTAGCTGCAGGTACACCGGCAGGAACTTGTAGACGTATCTTATCTCTTGAGGGGCGTAGACCAGGAGAAACTCCTTTGGTAGATAAGGTAACTCCGTCTCCTTATCCAGTGCTGCAAGCGTGCGCACTTTACCATATGCTAAGATGGCCGTCAAGATCTTTGCTCCGCTCCCACAACAAGCAAACATCGTCTTTCCTTCAGGCTGGGAGCTACGGCAAAAACTGAAGGCTTCCCGGGTCCTGCGGCTGGTATTTATACTCTAAAAGGTAGAATAGGGGTGAGGAGGAGGGTAGGGGTGGTAATGACGGTAAAGTGAGGGAGGGAGTGGAAAAATACAAGAGTAGTGGTGGGGGGAGGTTATTACGATGAAAAATAATAAATTAAAAAAGGGTGGGGGGGGGGGTATGTTCGTATATGCGTTGGTAAAAGTGGTGGGGGTCATTCTGCCTCCAGCCACCGCGGGGGAAGGATCGGTCGCCATTTTTATTTTTTTTGCCTCTGTCGGGTTCGAACCGAGGACTCCAAGCTCCGTGTCGAAAAAGTAATTTTTTTTTAATAATTTATTAAAATTTTATTATTTAATTTTTTTTATAAATTTTAAAAAAAAATCGTTAAAATCGGATAATAAATAAAAAAGTTAAAGATGGCGGCCGTAACGAAAATTGCAACGGTGACGTCATCATCCAATATGGCGGAAAACACATCACCGAAATTTTCTAGAACACACAATTACGTCATCCAAAATGGCGGATCCAAGATGGCGGATCCAAAATGGCCGCCGTGATCTACTTGTCCCGTTACGTTATGTCCCGTTACGCTGTGTCCTGTTACGCTTATCCAAGATGACCGCCGTGACGTCACAATCCAAGATGGCCGCCGTGACGTCAGAATCCAAGATGGCGGATGCCGACACCACCACCACCGCCTGGCGCCTGTTTCCGGACCGGCCAATATATACTACTACTTAATATGTTGTTTTCTTTTTATTCGAAAGTGTAAGCAACCATCTTTGTCATTTTATTTTTTAAATGTTAAACAATAAAAGTATTATAATTAGTATGAAATTTATTTTTCTATATAATAAATAATTAAGTTGGGTACCTTCGGGTACTGGCGCCCATTAAAGATTCAGAAGCGCATGACAGGGAGAATTTATTAATCTGTAACTGTGAAAGGGCTCATTTACTGTGACAGTAAATTGTGTACTAATCAGGGGGCATTACAGATTAAGAGTGACACACGCAACGTGGGGCTCGATTATTTTGTTGTACAACATTATTCTATAATTTCAAGACATGAACACTAGAGGGAGGAGTAAAAACAAAGGCAACACTAGTTCTAGGGACAGCAGCATGTCCGAAGACGACACTATCTCCATTCCTGTAGCACATAACCTAGAGGATGTTGAAAATAGCCAGCCCAGGGAACAGTTAGAAAATACAGGTTTAGTTCCTACAACCAGTGGCAACATGGATGTAGCTACTATGTTTCAGTGCCTTGTGTCTAGACTAGATACTATGAGTGCTGACACCGCAAAGTTAAGCGCGGATCTAAAGTCTAACACTGAAAAATTGAGCACATATTTCAATTCCAGGTTGGATTCTAACACTGCACAAATGAATGCCAGGTTAGATTCTAACATCGCAAAATTGAGCGAAGATTTCAATTCCAGGTTAGATTCTAACATCACGCAACTGAACATGTTAAATTCTAACACTGCGGAAATACAGCATAGTATCCTCAGCTTAGAGAATAACCTCAAATTAGAGCTGCAGGAGGTTACTGACAGTGTAGCAGTTGTGTCCAGCCGGGTAGCTATACTCGAAACACACACCGAACAAAAGCTGACCCAAATACAAAACAGTTCTCTAGACACTACTCAGAAAATACAAGAGGAGGTAAGCAGTATTTCTAGACGTTTAGAACAAGTCGCACAACAGGCTGCACAAAACCACTGTGGTTTGGATGAGATAAATGAAGTAGTGGAGCATCGTAACCAACAGATACACAATCATATTACAAATATTACTCGCAAACAGGATGAATTAGGAAACCAATTGGAGGAGCAAGTAGGGCAGTTAGAAAACAGAATGCTCACCCTTAGGTTAGACAACCTACTAGATAAACAGAATACAACCGTCGTTGCGCCTATGGCTAATGTGCCAGAGTCTGTTTCCCCAATTGCTACACCACATTCAGCTCCTGTACTTGACCAAGTGGCTGTTATGCAGCACCCGGCCAGACAGTGGTCCGAGGCCATGCCACGGTTTGCTGGAGGGGAAAATGAGAACCCGATGAGGATTTTAAAAAAATTTGAGGAATATTCGGCCATGTTCAAGCTGAACAACGACGAAAAATTAAAATCATGAACACCACCCTCCGCGAACACGCATACTATTGGTGGGAGGTTATACAACCATCTACCCACACTTATGCTGACTTCCAAGCTCAGTTTAGACAGCAGTTTTGGAGTGTACGCATACAGGGAAACCTGAGAGCCAGACTGCATGGTGAAAAATTTGATCAAAAGAAAAACAAGTCCCTTGAAGCCTATCTTTCAAGCATGTTTGAGCATACTAGGTACTTAGACCTACCTATGAATGATGAGGAATTTATTTACATGTTTCTAGAACAATTACCTCATAGGTACCAGCTACATTTAACAGGGAGGAATTTTTCAAACATAACTGAGTTCAGAGAACAGTTATTAGCTTTCGACAGGTTAGAGCGGCAGGCGCGTGGTAGCAGCTCGGAGCACGAGAAAGCACCGGTACAAAAGGCACCTCCACTTTATCAACAATGGCAACGTGACCAGCCAAAAGTACACGTCAACACCGCTGATTGGAAATTTCACCATACCGGAAAATGGAATAACCGGCAGCACAGGCCGCACAAAACTAACGGCTGGAGTGAAAAGCGGAATCGTCCCTGCAGCGAGGAGGACGAGCCGAGCCATAACCTGTACCGGAACAAGAAACAACAGCACGGCGAGGGACACGAACAGTGGCCTCCCAGGTACGAGTACCCAGAAGGGCGACCAACATCACCACGTCAGGGGTACCAATACCGATTGCCGAGAGCAGCAGCAACAGCTGGTGTTCCCTCCCAGTGGAGATGAAGCCGTCCAGTGAGCGAACAGCGCGACGAGTTTCCCCACTCTCAACTTCCTCCCGTCCGCGTCAAGGCATCAACAAGGATACTTTGCACGGCAAACGCCAATTCCTCCCAACAGCAATCAACTACGACAGCTGCAGCAACAGCAGCTATCAAACTCAGCATATAGCGCCGCATTGGCTAGCCAAGCCAATGAGACGGCGTTAAACTAATTGGGATTAGTGGTGGTACGCCCCCACCATTAATCCAGGAACCAGACATGGGGGTAAATTATCGCATTCCAAACTATAACTGTATGACGTATAAAATTTTGCTCGCTACAGTCCTACTAAAAGAAAGTGAACGCGAATTTCTGTACAGCGAGGAAATTGAAGATATTTTGCCTAAATGTAACACTGTTTGTCCTGAATTAGAATTAGAAGTTAACGGACAACCTGTTAATGTTTTGTTAGACAGCGGAGCAGAAATATCTTGTGTCAACGAAGATTTTATCAATTGTTTATTACAGCATGGGCAGAAACTATGCATCATACCTGTGCCATGCATTAAAATAATAGGTGTTACATCGCGATCTAGCCCTGCTGTAAATAGGCAAGTTCTGCTGCACATCAACGGCCTAGGTCGGGCCAAGGACATCACAGCATTAGTGGTAAGAGGGCTAGCAAAAACTTTAATTTTAGGTACTGATTTTCTGACACAGTACGGCATCGTTTTGAATTTTGACAAGTGGACTGTATCACCCACTGAATGCAGGTTACCCACCACTATAACTACAGGACAGTGGCAAGTGACAGGTGAATTTGTAGGCATGTTACGACTGAACAATATACCACCTCAAGTACACAGTATACAGGCTAGCAACGATTCCATTGCGTCATGGGAAGAGTTACAACTCGCAGTGCAAGACGTTCTCACAATAACCAGCGAACAGAAATATATGCTACTCCAATTACTACGTCAACATCAAGATGTATTTATCGAGAAGCCTGGTTATAATTGCCTCTACAAGGCCTAAATATTGGTGAAGGACGGCGAACCTTTTCACAGGAAGACCTACCCCATTCCAGCTAAGTATCTCAATGAAGCGACTGACTACCTACAGCTTATGTTGGACTGGAAGGTCATCAAGAGGGAGGCTAGTCCACATGCAAACCCAGTTGTTTGTGTACGCAAAAAGGACGGAACTGTACGCCTGTGTTTGGACGCACGAGAACTAAACCGCATTACTATAAAAGATCGTGAGAGCCCTATCTGCACTAATGAAATTCTACGACTGTATCAAGGTGTAAGATATTTGACCACCATGGATTTGTCCTCCGGGTATTGGCAAATACCATTACAACCGGAATCCTGTCAATACACTGCATTCTTATTTCGTTATCAGCAATACACATTTCAAGTACTTCCGTTCGGTTTATGTAACGCAGTGGCGGAATTTACTAGGTGCCTGGCTACAACACTAGGGCCAGAATGTGCATCATTTGCCAGGGCGTATGTGGATGACAAACTCATTACGTCATTGACATACAGTGAGCACCTAGAGCATGTACACAGAGTACTCACTAAACTTAAGGAAGCTGGCATGACAGTGAAAATTAATAAATCCCTGTTCTGCAGAGAAGAGCTACTTTTCATCGGACACATTTTAACTCCGACAGGCATTAAAACTGCGCCGGAAAAACTAAGGGCTATTCAAGAATTCCCTGTGCCCAGGAACATAAGGCAGTTAAGAGCATTACTAGGTGTCGTAGGATTTTATAGAAATTATAGCGACCAGGTGGCGAAGATTGCACTACCACTGTTCCAGCTGTTGAAGAAAGATGTTTCCTGGAACGGGATGAACAACAACAAATTGCATTCTAAGATTTGAAGCAGCTGTTCTTAAGTGAACATGTTATTAATCATCCTGTGCAAGGTCGTGAATTCCTGTTGTATACAGAGGCTTAAGATTACGCGCTAAGCTGTAAACTAGCTCAACTAGACGACGAGAGCACGGAGAAAACTGTGGCCATGGCCAGCCGTACTTTAAACACAGTGGAGCGACGGTATACTGTAACCGAGAAGGAAGCCCTAGCAATCATCTGGGCCCTGCAGAAGTTTCGTGACCTGTTGTTAGGTGAGAAAATACAATTACTCACTGACCACCAGGCCCTCACTTGTCTAAGAGCAGGCAGAGAGTTTGGCAGCAGGCTGACCAGGTGGTATTTACTCCTACAAGAGTTCGACATAAACATCTGTCACATAAAAGGAAGCAAGAACTCTGCGGCAGACTAGACTACCTCAGTAGAATGAACTCGCCTGAGACCGGGGATGGCTCCCAGAAAGCAAGCCAAAGGAATTCATTGTAGCTCCTGTCAAATTTAATCAATTTTGTGAAAATGAAAACTTGAAAAAAATTCTGAAAAATTTGAAATCCCTCCAAGAGACTGACGAATTCTGTCAAGAAGTAATTAATAAGCTGGCAACATGTGAACAAACTCACAAAGTGCATTTGCACTACTGCAAGTCAGTTTCCCCGACGTCACGAGCTAGCAGCTGCCTGTTCCGAAGACGGAAATAAAGATGGCAAGAGTCGTTACAGCTCTTCAGCTGTCGCGTCATCACAGTGCTACCAACGTTTGATGTTGTCATGTTTCAGTGTTTAAATTAAAATTTTTGGTACGTCTGAATTAAACCAAATTTTGTGCAATTTTGTGTTAATTAAGGCCGAGAGCGGCATCTGTGATACTACATCAGATCACAGAACACTGAAATTTTAATTTAAAATAATTTATTTATGTTTTTCAGTATTTGTTTACATTTTTATTTGTCACAAATTTCTATATCTTTCATGATAATTAACTTCTATATTTGTTTTGGATAATTGCTTTGAGCTTCGCAACCTTTCTCTATGTTAATAATGTTAAATGCAATATCTTTTAAATGCTTAATTCAAGGCCGGTGATTGGCCGATAGATCGGCGGATCTTTTAAAGACATTGTTGGTTATAGACGCTATTAATTTTGTAAGGGAAGAGAAAAAAACTTCGATGTGCCATCTTGTGGATTGTGTGTGTTGTCGCGTCGGGCCTTGCCGACGTGACATTTTAAATATTATATAGCATCGCTACGTCTCTCAAATTGGCGAGGAAAATACGCCCGAGCTTCGGCGAAGCTCTGAGAGTAATGGTTTTATTGGGGCTTTATCTAAAACCATATATCATCAAATCTTCAGGTATGACTATATGCTATGTTGAATCCTGAGCAGTCGCGTCACCGAATTATAGCACTATTTGAGGTAGTGATCATCTGCTGTTTGATTATCCTAATTGTTTTAAATGTATCGCCTTTGAATAATCCTAAAGCCTCTAGTTTTCTTGGAATTATGGCACGATTAATATGTTGTACGACTTCACTCAGAAGTCTTGAAGGATATTGAATTTCATGCGAACCGACGAATACTGAACTAGCTAAATTTATTTTTATCTCCTAACAAATGAACTTTTGTATCTGTTGTGCCCAACGTAATTTTATTAGCTACTTAATATGTTGTTTTCTTTTTATTCGAAAATGTAAGCAACCGTCTTTGTCATTTTATTTTTTAATGTTAAACAATAAAAGTATTATAATTAGTATGAAATTTATTTTTCTATCTAATAAATAATTAAGTTGGGTACCTTCGGGTACTAGCGCCCATTAAAGATTCAGAAGCGCATGTCAGGGAGAATTTATTAATCTGTAACTGTGAAAGGGCTCATTTACTGTGACAGTAAATTGTGTACTCAGCAGGGGGCATTACAGTACTTCGCTTTTTAAGCAAGAATCAAATTAACATCTTTCGCCTGATCCATCGTCAGATTGTGCAGAGCTCTGACTCATGCCTTCGACTTCTTGTGGACAGACAGTGAACTAAGTATAGGGGTTATATTCCCAATTTAGTTTGTATGTTGCAGAGCTATCACGCTTATATACAGGACAACTATATCCATTTACAGGGCCACCATAACCATTTACAGGGGTTGCAATCCCCCTTTGTCACTGAGTTTGCCAGGACACAGTTCCCCCATTGCTTTTCGGCCTCCCGCATAGCGCCCACTCTGCGATCCTCTATGATGTCCAATATATGATATCAACATTATGAATAAAACTTCATTAATATAACATTGAAGAAATATTTATAATTATACATTTTCTTTAAACGTAAGATTTTTTTAATAACTAAACAGATTTTCATAAGGACCCACTTAATGATAAATATGCTTTAGAATGTATTACCGCCAAAGCAAGGCTTTAATGAGAGCCAGCGAGCTCATTTATAGTAAGTGGTTAATGTTAGTATATTCTGGTATAGGGTAGGTCTGTCAGTTCCCCAATGTTTTATGCCTCAGTGATGGTTGCTTACCCTGGCACCGCCTTTCAGTGGGGAAGTATGTGCTGCCAATTAATATTTTTGGCACAATTCTAAATTTGAAATGTTGAAAATTTCTGTCGCTAGTCATTTTATTCTTTTGCTGCAAGAACTTAAACTGTTTGTGACTCCTGTATACTCCCGTTTAATCTTTGTCAGACCTGTCTCCCCAATATTTCCCAGCATAAATATAATTTGCCAACCATCTAATGACACAGCAAGTATCTACTATCGTCTTATCCCCGCCTTTGTGCATGTACGTCGCCTGTAATACGCCTCCGAGCCATGGCAAGAAGTTCTATGTCCTGCACGCTATCGTAGCATGCTGTTTCTATGACCTTGCCTGACGTGAGCACTCCATGGCATGTTCTCGAGTCATTTTCACCAACGTCCAGTCCTGCCTTCGGGCTCAGTAGAGCATCGTTCCCACTGTCACCACAGTTTACACCCCTCCCCCCTTCCCCAATCTTTCCTGGTAACACTTCCCAGAGCACTGATCGGCCACGAACCCCGGCCAGGTTCGGCCTGTCTCAAGGCCTCACCACTCGTCTTCGAAAGTACAGCCTATGCCCTCTAGCAGCAAAGTTGCGAATTATTTCTCCCTGGGTGTTTGAACTCCCGCTAAACACCTGCCCCCTGGCGCCTTGCGCAACAACAGTACCCCGTAGTTCATTTCCAGGCCACCAGAGTGCTGCACTAGTTCCCTCTATAAGCCCAATACTTAAGCGGTCGCCTCGTGTGAGTCGATCTCTCCTTGTTTCGGACACTCCTCAGTAGGTCGCGCTGACATCGGCCAGTACCACCAACTTCGAGATATCTAAGTCAGTATTTCTCGTCAAGCCCTTCGGTAATCTTCGGAAACTTTCGGTCTGGAAGCCGAAGCCTTCCTCCCCCCCCCCCCCCAATTCTTTTGATTGACTTCGTCTTTTAATTGCGAGTCGCTGCCCCAAACTGACTTCGCGCCGCGGCAACAGACTGACCACACCACATCGTCGGCATCAGGACTTCACTCTGGTCGTTGATTAAAGATGTAATCAGCGGGGCAAGGGATGTGATTCCCACAACTTAAGTAATTAGTAATTAGTCAGTCTACATACCTTGTAGAAGTAGTAATGCTTCGTTAATAATACTTTATTATATTTTCTTTCTTTTGAATCATGGAAACATCAGCGACAACCGCGGGTTCACGAGCACTGCGCCCTGGCTGACGTTAGAAGCCATCTCCTGTATGGTGAGTTTTGACAACGATTATTCACAGACCATCATCGTGATTAGAAGGCATTTTCTGCCTAGTTTGCCAACTGTCTGTGAACCAGTTATGAACATGTTTGTTTCGGACCTGTTCACAGACAGGGTTCAAGGTCCTGATGCGGACCTAACCACACCACCCTAGAGTCCTTCCTCCAGCAAGCAGGACGACTAAGGCGCCCTGACGCCTCGTTAGCAGCTCAACTTCTGTCAGCGAGCGTCAAACCTCCAGTCCTTCAGCTGGTTTTATGTCTTCTGTATAAACATTAAATCATGACGTTGAAAAGATCGGAACATAAATTTTTCTTTCGGGACTTTATTTACTCTAAGTGTGCTGGGATTGTTAATGGAAACTAACCTGTTTATTGTTGCTGATTATATTTTAGTTGTGTTTAGTTATGAAGAGTAATTTTCTAATTAGGGCCGGCCCATTCTTTTGTTAATGTAATTTTAAATCCATGTTAATGTAATTTAATTATATATATTTGACAATCAATTTATCAAATATTATCTTATTGTGAAAGTAATCGCAAGTTAAATAAACATAGTGGTACTTATACCTAGACGAAATCATAATTTTGCCTTTTGAAACTAAAAGATCCACTAGTTACACAAGTCATCAAGAAAGAGTGAAGTGTGACAAAATGATAACAGAACTTGGGTTTACTCTGTTATTACTGAAGTGAAACAGTACCTATGTGGATTTGTGCTAGGTAGTGTAACTGGAATTCATAGTGGTTCGATGGTCTCTTCTTATGTTTTTAGTAGTTGCTATATTAAGTTCATGCATGATGAGTAAATGGTTACTGTAATACACTTTAGTCGAATATTACTGTTAGTAGTATACAATAGTTCCCGCTGGCCCAGACTTCCGCAGGAGGAGCCGGAGGAACCGACCGCCATCTTGGATTGTGATGTCACGGCGGCCATTTTGGACTCAAAATTCCTCAAAATCAACTAAAACTAATTCAGAATTTCTAGAAATTTCCCTATTTCGAGGGAAAAATTCCTGTTTTGAAGGAAAATTTCCCGTTTTATTCGTCAAACATTCAAAATTTTGGAATTCGAAAAAGCTCAAAATACTTTTGTCTTAGAAAGAACCCAAAATCCTAAAAATGGCCGAAGACCCCTGCAAGAAAGTCTCCCCTAAGCCACTTAGGTCATGACCTTGACCTTAGCCATAAACTTGTAATATTTAATTTGACAAAAAATTCCTAAAGAAACAAATAAAAAATTTAATGATTACTTCAAAGATTTAGTTATTTAATCAATGTCAGTCCTTGGTTCGATTCCTGGCATGAATTAGCATCTAATTTATAAATAACAAATCTTAAAAAAGTTTAAAATAGCAATAAAAAAATTCTTATATCACAGTCACCATCATTAATTTTGACCTAACCACTATAATTTTCGTAATAACCGCAATCTTGAAAATCCGTAATTTTTATACTATACATTTGGGAAAAAATTTAAATTCATAAAATATTTTAACAAATAATTTAAAAAAACACTCCGTTATCATGGACTATGATTTCACGACAGCCATATTGAAAATCCATGATATATTATTCAAAAAATTCGGAAAATATTTAAAATTTATAAAAAAACTAGTTAGGTAATCAAATTTCAATAAAATATTATTTTACAAACACACTTAAATCATAGAGCTCAGAGTCCTCGTTTCGAAACCGGCGATGGAAAGAATAAAAGCCGCCGACAGACTGAACTCCCTCCATTAATTCCGTGGGAAATATTTCCATTACTCAGTCAAGTAATATACTTTGTGACAGCTGGGAAGTACTATCATGAAGGACGAACTTCCTTCTCCTTGGAGTCTAGCGAAGCCTTCCTTCTTTTGCAATCGTTAGTGAGCATCCCTCATTCCATATAAAATATATAAATAATTTTTGCCTCAACACAACATGAGACGACATCTGTTGGCAGGAATCGGGACTACTTACAACAAGTTCTTTTGCATGTTATAACTTAAATCTCGCTGATGAAATATTTAAAAAAAGTATAGGTATTTAAGTAATGGTTCAAATTTATAACTCTTAGTAAACATCTGCTATTAGTCTCAGTAACTAAAATGAATCCTTGTTCGGTGTCTGCCACTGTATCAAAAGGATACAGGTGTAATTTTTGCAGCAAGGAGTTTTTCTTGAGAAAGAATGGTAGATAACACGAGAAGAAAGACTGTGTTAAAAATTCACCACACAATATGTTAAGATTTGTTCGTTCACGCGAAGAGAGAGCTTAACAAGACATGATCGAACTTGTGACGGCAAGCCTGCGTACAAGCTAGCAATGATGGATCTACTAGACTATAGAAGAGTGATCTGCATTACGACAATAATTTTCCTTGTCTTGAACGAAATTATGCTCATGGCTTTTCCGATCTCGACAAATAACTTAAATTGAAGAACGTTGATGATTTATGGAATAATGATGACAATGGAATAATCCTTAACATGAAAAATGAGAATACATTCAAGCCGAATCAAGAACAACCTCCGTAGATACTTTGTAAAAATGGCGGACTCTTAAAAAGGAAGCTTGAAGACGATGAAGAAGCTACGACATCAACGAATTCGAATTCTTACAGTAATCTGGGCGAAGACGATGACTTCTATAATGATGGCGACAGTGACTCTGAGGCTGGTGACAAAAGCAAGGGCTGTAAAGAAGCACTTAAAGCTGGCAAGATCGCAGACTGTGATGAAGCCCTGCAACCGAAACGGTGGAAACACTGTAAAATAAACAATTCTGATCAAGCTCATGATGAACACTGGAACGAAAATGACCTTAAAAATTTTAATAACAAACATCCCAGGAAGATGATAGCAGAAGGAATTTATTATATGTCATGGGAAGATCCTTACATATTGGTTGGTCGCTTGAGACTGTTGTTGGCATCTGTTCGTAGAGGAAACTACTCGCATATTGATGAAGTATCGTCCATACTTGAAAAACTGCGGGAAGCTGGCTACATACAATAATCACATCTTTAACTTGAAGTTTATAATTTTTAGAAATAAAATAATTAATTTAAAATCAAAAATTAATATTTTTTATGTATTCTGGTTTTTACCTAAGACTTAGTTCTCGTAATAAAGCTCTCTTTTTTTCATTGTGCTTCCAAATGTGCTTCCTTTTCGTTGATTGTGCTTCCAAATGTGCTACTATTTTGTTTATTGTGCTTCTAAATGTGCTACCTTTCGTTGATTAAGCTTCCGATTGTGCTTCCTTTTCTTTGGTTATACTTCCAATTGTGTTTTTTTATTGATGATCGTTAAATCTGTACTCGGGACATGATTGGTCTCATGGTTCGGAAATGTTAAGTCTTAACAACTGACATTGTTTATGACCTGGTCTAGTGGTCCGAAGACACTTGGTCTATAGGTATATAATATTACATGAACTGGTCGGAACGTATTCTAAGTATTAATTTCCGTATTACCGTATTAGGCATAGCGAAATCGTATTTAATTCGTTGGACAGGTATTTTGTCTAGAGTTTTGTTTCTTTGAGTGAATAATTAATTAATAAACTCCACGATAGATAGTGGGAAACCGAACTTATATTTTTTTAAGCTTAAGTTATCCTTAATACTGGTCGAGAATCAAATCAAGGACGGAAATCTATCGCACCAATCATTATTTTAATAATTGAATGTTTTGATGAAAAAAGGATTTCTCCTATTTTATAGGTAAAAAATACAATTTTCCAAGATGGAGGCCTTATCGGCTTATGGGAAGCTGGTTTTAGAGGAATTTAAGCTGCTTTCATGACTTTCAACATAATTTATTGATATTGTTATTTTTTACAGAAAATTAATTTTTTTTTTCATCACCCAGGGTTTGAACCAAGGACAGGGATCGATCCAATCAATCGGTAAATTATTTGCAGATTGTTTTAATGAATTTTGAAATTTTTCCCTAATTTCTAGCCGAATAATTACACATTTCCAAGATGGCACATAAATTTCCAATGGCGGGCACCTTAGTAATAATTAATTAATATTGCACTCTAGCGGACAAAAATTAAATTAACGTAGTGGTAGGTCACTCTAGCAGACGAAAACAAGATGGTGGCCTCCAGCAGACTAAATCAATATGGCGGACATGACGTCATACTAGTTGGCAACATATATATATATATACCTTGGCATAAGTGGTGGGAGGCCAGATGCATTAAATATTATAACCTGTAAAGACTATTATTCTTTGATATTATTTCGCGGATGTACGGAATTTTAAGTGCGTTATGAATAGTTTCGTTACTCGTAAATCTATTGCAATCTAATATGGCCCTTATGAAATTATTCTGTTTAACTTGTAGCCAATTTATATGGTGTTTGCAGCATAGCCCCAGACCTCGCATCCATATAGCAACTGCGGGCGTACAATTTGAGTGTAAAGCTGGAGTTTTTTTCCTGCGTGGTAAATTAGGAGCTTTTAACATTGGGTACAGGCTTCTTAAGGATCCTGTTGCAATGTTTGTTGCTCGAGCGATGTGTTTTCCCCATAGTAATGTTCTGTCTAGCGTGAGTCCTAGATATTTTGCCTGTGTAACATTAGGAATGGGTTGATGAAAAATTTCGAGTTCCCTGTCTGGTCTGCCTCTACGTTTTGAAATTACAAGCGTGGTTGATTTTGCTGCATTTATTTCTATTCGCCACCGAGTGTAAAATTGCCCAAGTGCTGTCAGCTGTCGTTGGACGCATACCATGGCATATTTTAAGTTTCCAGATTGTTTAATTATGGCTGTATCGTCCGCATACATCTGTACGTAGGCGTTTGCGTGCGGTATGTCGGCTGTGTAAATATTATAGAAGAAAGGAGAGAGTGGGGAGCCTTGTGGCACTCCAGCTGTAAGTTCGCGAGTAGTCGATTTAGCCCCGTCCAGAGCAACATAAAAGTTACGACGCCATAGATAGTGGGCCACCAGGTGTATATATATATATATATATATATATATATATATATATATATATATATATCTGTGTGTGTGTGTGTGTGTGTGTGTCGGGGAAATTAATTTTTGAATAAGGCCTGGAATCCAGACTTTGTCGAATGCTTTTTCTGCGTCGAGCATTGTCATTACTGTGTAGGCTTTAGATGGGTTATTGAATCCGTCGGTAGCATCTTCAACGATTTTAATTAAGGGGTGTATTGTTTAGAGACCTTTCCTGAAACCAAACTGAATGTCTGAAATCACGTTGTGTTCCTCTGCGTGTGCTTGTAGGCGCGAGAGTAATGCTTTTTCAAAAACTTTACTCATGCTGTTTAAAAGGCTTATGGGTCGCCTGTTTTCTGGAATGGCTGGGTTTTTCCCTGGTTTAGGAATTGTGATTATTTTTGCACGTTTTCAGGAGTCGGGGTAAGTTTTGTGTGTTAGTATTGCATTGAATATCGCCAGTAAATATTCAAGTGCCTATGGAGGGAGTTTTTTAAGTGTTTCGTAATTTATTGCGTCCGTGCCGCCTGATTTGTTGTTCGGACTGGCTTTAATTAGCTTTAAAAGTTCCCTTAACGTTATGGGTTCAGGGACAGATTGCGTGCCTGTTTGTAGAAAGTTATTTACCACCTGTGTTGTTGTTAGGGTAAAATTTCTGTCATTTACTTCGGTGTTCGGGGAGAATTGTTTCTCCAGTAAGTCTGCTACTGCGTTTGCCTTGTCTTCTGCGGTGTATCTAGCCCTGGTGGCTGTTAAAATAGCTGGAGTTTAAATAAATTTTTTGTTACCGCGGAGCCTGCGAGATAATTTCCACATTTCCTGCGGTTTTGTGGCTACTTCGTTTATTAAGTTTCCGAATTGATTTATTTTTTCCTCTTTTAGTTTGCGCTGTACGAGATTGTTTAGTCTGTTGTATTCGTTTCTGGCTTCTAGTGTGCGAAGTCTTTGTGCCCTGTTTCTGGCTTGTCGCCTAAGAGAAATGTGGTAATCCAGATCAGGGTAGTGTGTTCGAGTGAACTGTCTGTTTGTTTCAAAGCGGGAGTGTTTTTTAATAGCATTTTTTACTGTGTCCGTGAAAAGTTTTACATGAGGATTTATTTCGTCAGGTGAATTTATTTCGGGGGGCTGATTTAGTGTGTCTATAAGTTCTTCCTTAAACCCGTCCCAATCTGTAATCTTTAGGTTGTTATTAAAGAGCTGTATGTTGGATGTAGCATTAAAAGTTATTTGTGCTAGCACCGGTAAGTGATCGGAGTTTAGTTCATCTAAGGTTTCTGTATTTATCTGAGCGTTTGGTATGTTTGTTATGGCTATGTCTAAAATTTCTGGAGTGCCACCACTTACTGGATAGCATGTCGGGGAGTCAGGCGCAAGAATGATGTAGTTTCCTGCTATCGCGTGGCCGTGTAGAATGTTCCCGTTGGCGTTTGTTTGTGTGCAGCCCCAGTCAGTGTGTTTGCTGTTTAAGTCCCCTGCTATAAAAAAATTGATCCTCAACTTCCATTAATTTATTGAGGTCCTGTGGTGTGAGTGAGTCTTGTGTCGTCTTGTATACCGCAGACATGCAAACATGTGAATTATTATTACGGACGTTTATACTGGTGGCCTCAATGTGTTGTAGTCCATTTATAGTTATCGGGTGGTGGTAAATTCCGTGTTTAATTAGTATTGCTGTACCGCCGCCGCGGAGTGCGGGGCGGTCTGTTCTGTATATTGTGTAACCCCATAAGTACGCTCGCATGTGTGGTTTTAGAAAAGTTTCAGAGATGAAAGCGACATCGATTACGTATACAAAAAGTAACTGTTCCAGTTCATAGATTTTATTTTGGAGGCCATGTGCATAATAATAAAATGTACCTAGATTTACACACAGCACGAAAACGCACTGATAAACTCAATAGCGATTTAGGTACGACCCGTCCGAGCAACGTAAACATAAAAAACCTCGTTTAAATTAAAACAATAAATATTAAAAACGAAAGCGACATAGATTCAGTTTTAAAAAGTATTCAATAACTTTAAAAATACATAAAAGAGCATCCCGAACACACCGAGCGGAGCCTACAGTTTAAAGTCTAAAGTTGCATAGGATTTTGAATTGTGAAACAATTATAATTTCTATATATAATAATAATTTTAAAAAAATTAATAGCAGTATGTTTTGGCAGGTACAAGATCTGGCTTCTGGGTGTGGAGCTGTGTGTACGGCAGCCATATTGGATTGTGACTTCACGGCAGCCATCTTGCATGAGTGTGACCTTGAACTTTGACCTTGACCTTGAAATTTGGCCCTCAAAAATCGCCAAAATTGTCCAACTTGGGCAAAATTTTCACAAAATACGCCTAAATTTCCGTTTTTGTGGAAAAAATTTCCGCCAAAAAATCTCAAAAATTTTGATAAATTAAAAAATTCTCTTTTTGAGGGAAAAAAATCCCGTTTGAAGGGAAAATTTCCCGTTTTTAGTCCATAAAAATACCAGAGACTAGAAATGTCCATATATAGGCTTAAGCATCCATGTCGACAGCCTCCGATAAGCCTCTGACGTCATCATGGATAATGACGTCACCGTTGCAATTTCCGTTACGGTCGCCATCTTTAACTTTTTATTTATTATCCGATTTTAATGAAAACAATTTTAAAATTGATAAAAAAATTTATTATTAAAAATTTTAATAAAAATATTTTAAAAACATACATGTTCGACATGGAGCTCGGAGTCCTCGGTTCGAACCCGACGAGTGCAAGGCTACAGAGCTACGAATCTTCTAGAACACACGTTTACGTGACTGCGAGGATACAGGGCTTCAAGTCTGCATGAGTTCTTGACTACGAAGCTACTCGTCTACAAGGCTCAAATTACCGTATCTTTCTTCGACGGAAACTTCGTAAACTTGAAGATTCGTAGTCGTGTAGTCTCGTAACCTCATGGCTCGTAGTCGCGTAGTCATGATGTCTTGGGACCTCGTAGAATTGTAGCTACGTAGCCAAGTAGCCTCGTAGACTTGTAGCTACGTAAACAAGTAGTCATGCAATATAATAACATAATGCTGCTGGAGTAGTTGGAGCCGAGTAGACTTGTATTCTTGTAGCTTCAAAGACATGTAGTTTCGTAGCCACGCGGTCTTTTAGCCATGCAGTCTCGTAGTAATGTATAACTCGTAACCAGCTAGATCCTTTAAGACTCGTAGTCTTGTGGCCTCATAGTCTCTTAGACTCGTAGAATTCTAGCCAAATATATTTGGAGTTAATGAGACAAAAGACAGTTGAAGCCAATGACTTTAGGAGCCAATGACTGATTGAGTGTTACCACTGGGGTGGTAACGGCGTCAGCCGGTTACCTTTGTTTTGTTAACGGTATTTATTTGTTATGATTAATTAATTTAGATTTATTTATTTCTAGTAGCAGGTAATATATATAAATTTTTTCGAACTTTCCCGTGTTGGTGCGGTCTGGACGTACTGACAGTTTGTGAAGTTGGTACCAGTGTGACTGACATCTTCGGGGTTTTTCGGTGGAGTCGAGGATTGCCGAGTGAGGAGCCAACGAGCAGTGTGCGACGAGCGCGAGTGAGAACAGTGCTGGTCTGGACGCCGAAGTGGGCACATCGGGAAGTGGCGGCGAGGCCTTGAAGATGTGCGGCCGAGCACGTATCGTCTTAGGGGCTAGTGCAGGTCCGAGGCTATGGCGAGAGGCATCACGGGACGCGAGCAGCGTCGGCGCGTTCCCGGGCCCGGGCGAGCGCCGAGGTAGCGGCATGACAGCAGGACGCATCGCAAAGTAAGGCAAACAACTGCATTATTCTCCACCATGAGAGTATCCCCAACTACACGACATATTGAGAGTTAAATCGGACCTAGTACTACGATACTCGTGCGCACTCATCACGGCGAAGAAACTGTCGTCTTTGGTTAACTTTCATTTACTTTTTATTAACTTCAAGATAATAATAATAACTTTTTCGTGGGACAGACGAGAGATAATTAATGGTACCATAAGTATAATCAAGTAGCGCGCTGCGGTAATGTTACGTTGGTCAGATGGACTCATTAGTAGACTGTTACTTTCTTAATATATTATTATTTTTAAATGTATTACAATATTATTAATAGCTGCATGTATAGTATTACCTAGGAGTATGAGGATGGTAATATGCTTGTTCATTGATAGATCTCGTAACGAAAAGGTGCTCAAAGTATTTACGCAAATTAGGTATGCAAGTAATTGTTTTTTAAAGTAAATGTTATTTTTTATTAAACACGAGTTTTTGTTGTTAGATGTCGAGCCCCATAGTCTCCCATGCCACTTTATTACTTGTTGATGGTAACTGGAACCTACACCCACGCAACAGGGAAGGGCGACGTTGACATTTTAGCTTTCCTGTAACAGTGGAGTGTGGTAGGTTTTTTGTAGACCCCCGGTGCTTGAGCTATAGGCTCGGGGCTACAGGAGTCACTAGACTGATGGAATCAATAGACTGATGGAACCAATGAATATTGGAGCCAATGACAAATGTGCTGCCTTTCCGATGATGGTGCTGCCTTTTCGTTGGCGGTGCTTCCAAATGTGCTGCCTTTTCGTTGTCGGTGCTTCCAAATGTGCTGCCTTTTCGTTGTCGGTGCTTCCAAATGTGCGGCATTTTCGTTGACGGTGCTTCCAAATGTGCTGCCGTTTCGTTGATGATGCTTCCTTTTTGTTGATAGTACTTCCAAGTGTGCTGCTTTTTCGTTGACGGTGCTTCCAAATGTGGTGCCTTTTTGTTGATGGTGCTTCCAAAATGTGCTATGCTTCCTTTTTGTTGATGGTGCTTCTATTTTTTTAATGTTGTTTTGACTCTAGAGTAGTATAGGAAAGTATTTCCGGGCGCACGGCGCTGGCGCGTGGAGCCGGAGCCGGTGTCCGCCATCTTGGATTGTGACGTCACGGCGGCAAAAATTCCTCAAAATTCCTCAAAAATGACTCAAAATGACTCAAAAATTCCCGTTTTAAGAAAAAAATTCCCGTTTTCGAGGGAAAAATTCCCATTTCGAGGGAAAATTTCCCGTTTTATTCCTCAAAAATCCCAACGGCTAGAAATGTCCTGATAGAGGCTTAAGCATCCTTAACTCAAGCCTCAGTTAAGCCTCTATCAAAAAGTGACCTTGACCTTGACCCCGGCGGCCATTTGGACCCGCCATCTTGGATCAGCGTAACGGGACACATCGTAACGGGACATAACATAACGGGACATAACGTAACGGGACAAGTAGATCACGGCGGCCATTTTGGATCCGCCATTTTGGATGACGTCATTGTGTTCTAGAAAATTCCGGTGATATGTTTTCCGTCATTTTGAATGATGACGTCACCGTGGCAATTTCCGTTACGGCCGCCATCTTTAACTTTTTTATTTATTATCCGATTTTAATGAAATTTTTTTTAAAAATTAATAAAAAAATCCATTTAATAAAATTTTAATAAAAAATATTTAAAAAATGTACTTTTACGACACGGAGTTCAGAGTCCTCGGTTCGAACCCGGTGAGGCCAAAAAAATTAAAAATGGCGACCGATCCTTCCCCCGTGGTGACTTTTGGCAGACTGACTCCCACCACTTTTCTTAAAGCATATATATATCGTCACCTAGTATGACGTCATGTCCGCCATCTTGTCTTCGTTGCTGGAGACCACCATCTTGTTTTCGTCGGCGAGAGTGCGCTGACACCATGTTAGTTTAGTTCGTATCCACTAGAGTGCAGTAATCATTTATTATTACTGTGACACCCGCCATCTTGAAATTTAGCCGCCATCTTGGAAATCCGTAATTATTTAGCTAGGAATTCGGGAAAAGTTCCAAAATTCATTAAATAAATCACTCATTAACTTACATATTGATTCGACGGATTCCCGTCTTTGGTTCGATACCCGATCGATGCAATAATGGTTAATTTTATGTAAAAAAAAATAATTGCCATAAACCATGTTCAAAATTCATTAAATAAATTGACAATAAATATACTGATTGAATAGATCGAATAAGGTCCTTGGTTCGATCCCTGACCGATACCAAAAAACAACTTTAATTTTAAAAAAGTATCACTAAAGTGTAAGGTTTGAGAAAATAAAAACTCCACAAGTTCTTTTAAAAAAACTTTTATTACATACATACTACACTACTACAAGTACAAAAAAATACACAGACAAATTACTAAAGCCTTGGTTAAGATTTATTTCCGCATTTAATCTTGTGCTGTTCAAGACACTGTATAGCTGTGAGTCCAAATCTTCGAGGTAGTAGGTCCTAGGCTCTGATTCACGAACATGTGTCACACGGAAAAGTTCGGGACTCCAGTTTGCAGTGAAACCTTTCTCGAAGATACCTTTCTGCTTGGAGATTCGCACAATGTCACCGACGTTAGCTTTACGCTTTCGTGGATCTTTCTTCTTCGTGTTGGGAAAAACTGTTTGAAGCAGGCGATTATCCTTTACGTCCTTTGGCTTCATTTTCGTGGTAGAATGCACAGTGAAATTATACTCGCTTATTAGTTTCGGCAAGATGTCAAGCCACTTGTAATTTCCGTAAGCCGTGAACTGCCGCCACATCTTGGAACGCAAAGTTCTGTTAAACCTTTCGACAACGGAGGCTTTGACGTTACTAAATGTAGAGTAGTGTTTGATGCCATACTTCTTCATCAAAGCCTTGAAGGTCGCATTGTAGAATTCTTTCCCGAGGTCCGTTTGCAGGTGTGACGGTACACGTCCATCATGCAAAATAATGTTCATGGCCTTGGCTACGTCAGTTGCAGTCTTTGATTTGACAGGTCTAGCCCAAGCGAACTTGCTATAAACATCGATGACTGTCAACATGTACTTGAAACCTTTATTCAATCGGGAATATGGTATCATCTCAACAAGGTCCGCCTGGAATAAATCATCAATTCCACGAACTATCACTTTGCGACGAAGGTATTTCCGTCTAGCAGGAGCATGAAGTTCGCGAGCGATTCCGGTTCGACTCATTGTATGTAGCCGGCTTCCTTCAGTTCTTCAAGTATGGAGACTATTTCGTTGATGTGCGAATAGTTTACTACACTAAGCGATGCATGTAGAATTCTAAGGCGATCAACTAATTCATTAGGGTCGTCCCAATATACATAGTCAAATGTCTGACCACTTTCTAGCTTTTTTAAACCTTCGCCATGTATTGTTAGTTCACTGAAGAGATTAGCGAGAATGTCGATTTTTTCATGATCTACGTCTTTATATACACCACTATCTGGATCGTTATCGCGAAAATGTGCATTGGTTAGCTCTAGCAGTTTTTTGTACTCTTGTAAGTCGTTGTGAGAATATCCTTTAGGCTCCCTGCGAAACAGCAATAGTAGTATATAATAGGGGCGCCGGGCGCACGGCTTCTGGCTGTGGTGCCGGTGCCGGTGTCCGCCATCTTGGATTGTGACGTCACGGCGGCAAAAATTCCTCAAAATTCCTCAAAAATGACTCAAAATGACTCAAAAATTCCCGTTTTAAGAAAAAATTTCCCGTTTTCGAGGGAAAAATTCCCGTTTCGAGGGAAAATTTCCCGTTTTATTCCTCAAAAATCCCAACGGCTAGAAATGTCCTGATAGAGGCTTAAGCATCCTTAACTCAAGCCTCAGTTAAGCCTCTATCAGGATGTGACCTTGACCTTTGACCTTGACCCCGGCGGCCATCTTGGATCCGCCATTTTGGATGACGTCATTTCGTTTTCTAGAAAATTCCGGCATTGTGTTATCCGCCATATTGGACGATGACGTCACCGTTGCAATTTTCGTTATGGCCGCCATCTTTAACTTTTTTATTTATTATCCGATTTCAATGAAAAAATTTTTAAAATTTATTAAAAAATCCATTTAATAAAATTTTAATGAAAAATATTTAAAAAATATATTTTTACGACACGGAGTTCGGAGTCCTCGGTTCGAACCCGGTGAGGCCAAAAAAATTAAAAATGGCGACCGATCCTCCTCCCGTGGTGACTTTTGGCAGACTGACTCCCACCACTTTTCTTAAAGCATATATATCGTCACCTAGTATGACGTCATGTCCGCCATCTTGTCTTCGATGCTGGAAGCCATCATCATCATTGTATCGTCGACGAGAGTGCGCTGACACCATGTTAGTTTAGTTCGTATCCGCTAGAGTGCAGTAATCATTTATTATTACTGTGACACCCGCCATCTTGAAATATGGCCGCCATCTTGAAAATCCGTAATTATTTAGCTAGAAATCCGGGAAAAATTCCAAAATTCATTAAATAAATCACTCATTAACTTACATATTGATTCGATCCGCTCCAGTCCTTGGTTCGATCCCTGAATGATGCAAAACATTTAATTTTATATAAAAAATAATAATTTCAATAAACCATGTTCAAAATTCTTAAAGAGACTTTAAATCCTCTACTACCATCATCCTATCAGACACCAAGACCGCCATATTGGAAATTCGTAATTGTAATGCTAGAGATTCGGGAAAAAGTTCAAAATTCATTAAATAAATTTGTAATCTATATACTGATTGATTAGATCGACTAAGGTCCTTGGTTCGATCCCTGGCCGATACAAAACAACTTTAATTTTAAAAAAGTACCAGAAAAGTGTAAGGTTCGAGAAATAAAACACCTCAAAGTCTATTACAAACATAATATTTATTACACAATTTCTATCCTACTACAGAATCACTTGCGAAAGCCAACAACAATCTTATAAACATTTAGCCCTGCATAGACGTGCAACGACTACTTCTTAGCTCCAAATGGCTCCCAAAGCTCCAACAGCCTCCAAATGCTTAACACAGCTCCAAATGGCTCCAAATGCTCCAAACGGCTCCAAATGCTCCAAACGGCCTCCAAATGCTTGACAGCCTCCAAATGCTTAACACAGCTCTAAATGGCTCCAAATGCTCCAAACGGCCTCCAAATGCTTGACAGCTCCAAATGTCTCCAGCAGCTCCAAATGCTCCAACAGCTCCAAAAAAAGGCTCCAAATGCTCCAACAGCCTCCAAATGCTTAACGGAGCTCCAAATGGCTCCAAATGCTTGACAGCTCCAAATGCATAACACAGCTCCAAATGGCTCCAAATGCTCCAAACGGCCTCCAAATGCTTGACAGCTCCAAATGTCTCCAGCAGCTCCAAATGCTCCAACAGCTCCAAAAAAAAAAGGCTCCAAAAGCTCCAACAGCCTCCAAATGCTTAACACAGTTCCAAATGGCTCCAAATGCTCCAAACGGCCTCCAAATGCTTGACAGCTCCAAATGTTTCCAGCAGCTCCAAATGCTCCAAATGCTTGACAGCTCCAAATGCTTCAAAAGGCTCCAAATGCTCCAAATGCTCCAAACGGCCTCCAAATGGCTCCAACAGCTCCAACAGCCTCCAAATGCTTGACAGCTCCAAATGTTTCCAGCAGCTCCAAATGCTCCAAATGGCTCCAACAGCCTCCAAATGCTTAACACAGCTCTAAATGGCTCCAACAGCTCCAAAAGACTCCAAATGCTTCAAAAGGCTCCAATTGCTCCAAGAGCTCCATCTCCAATTGGTTCCAACTGATTCCTATTACTTTTATCGAACTTGGCATGATTACTAACATGTCTTTATCAGTATACATTTTGACTGGCAGTGGTAACGTTTTTTTACACCTTTAAGTTATAAGTTTTATTTAGAAATCAGATTTCGATAAATGATAGCTTCCATCTGGAAAGAAAATATATTAATTTATCTTCTAGTTTATACACATACATTTAATTTAATCCATTATTGTATGTAGCCAGCTTCCCTCAGTTCTTTGAGTATGAAGGATATTTCTTTAATGTTCGAATAGTTTCCTGCACAAAGCGATCCATGTAGTAGTCGTAGCCTGTTAACCAATATGTTAGGATCTTCCCATGAGGTATAATCAATCTCTTCTGCTGCCTTCATCATCCTTGCATGTTTATAATAAATATTATCTCTGGTGTTTATCGTTTTAACACCAACCACAAGGTCACTTTCGTCATCTTGCCAGTGATTATCACAAGCTTGATCAGGATAATTTATTTTATTATGCCGTTTCCATCGTTTTGGTCTCAAACCACCATCACAGTCTTCGCTCTTGCATGCTTTTGGTGCTTCAGTACAGTACTCAATCATGTCAGCCTCAGATGTGTCACTACAATCTTCAATCATGCCAGCTTCTGATGTGTCACCACAGTCTTCAATCATGTCAGCACCACAAACTTGATCAGGATAATTTATTTTATTACGTCGTTTCCATCGTTTTGGTCTCAGACTGCCATCACAGTCTTCGATCTTGCCTGCTTTAGGTGTTTCAGTACAGTACTCAATCATGTCAGCCTCAGATGTGTCACCACAATCTTCAATCATGCCAGCCTCAGATGATTCATCAAAGTCTTCGACCTTGTAAGCTTCAGGTGGTTCTCCATCTTTCACATTTTCATGGAGACGACTAGATATTGGAGTAAATATATTTTCATTTCTAATGTGGTTACAACTTCCTTCGTTTGTTTTAAATTTTAAATTATTATCTTGATCTAGATCAGTAATTTTAGCATTAGTTTTTTCGCCTTCGTTCCTCTTCCGCGATGTTGTAGCCCAGTCTTCGTTATCTTTATTCATCTTAATTGTACAGGTCTTGTAATGTCTATCCAAGTAATATCTTCTACCAAAGGATTTCTGACACTGACTGCAATGAAATGGTTTTTGACAAGGACCCAAATTACACTCGCTTCTCTCATGTCGTTTAGCATTCTTTCTCAAGGTAAACACCTTGCTACAGTATCTACAGTGATGACGTTTTGATACAGCAACAAATCCCGTTTCAGGATTCATATTAGTTATTGAGACTAATGCCAGATGCAAACTAAGAGTTTTAAATTAGATATATTACTTAAATAGAATTTTTTAATTATTTCATCAGCGAGAATTAATTTATCTCATTCAAAGGTACTTGTTGCAAGTAGTTCTGCTTTTCAACAACAGATGTCGCCACATGTTACTTGCAGGTAAATAATATTTAGTTATTTTATGCGGGATGCGGGATGCTCACTAACGATCGCAAAAGAAGGATGGCTTCTCTAGACTCCAAGGAGAAGGAAGTTCGTCCATCCTGTTAGTGCTTCTTAGATTTCTCAGAGATTATTTGACTGAGTAATGATATTTTTTTAAATTTCCACCTGATAAAAATATTACAAGTGCTGATTTATTGGCAGAATTTCAATAATTAAATGCGACCTTGAATAAAAAATGACATGACTCATTAAGTAAAAAAAATTCTTCATGCAGAGATCAATTCCTCATCAGTAACCAGAAGCACTCGGAGAAAACCATCAGATGTCTAGTCAGGAATAATCAGAAGCACCCAGAGAAAACCATCAAAATATTGTCAAGTAATCAGGAGCACACGGAGAAAACTACCATAATATTGTCAAGAATAAACGGGAGCACACGGAGAAATCCACCATAATATTGACAAGAATAATCAGGAGCACACGGAGAAAACCACCGCAAGTTTTCTTTGATATCATAAAATTTCAGGAAAAAAATAATACTAAAAATAAAAATAAATTAATAAAAAATTAAAAAAAAATAAAATAAAAAAAATACATAAAATTCTGCTAGCTTGTGAACTTCTCATTGTTGAACAAAGATAGAGTTCTAGTACAAGCCAGCAGAATTTTATGTATTTTTTTTATTTTATTTTTTTTTAATTTTTTATTAATTTATTTTTATTTTTAGTATTATTTTTTTCCTGAAATTTTATGATATCAAAGAAAACTTGCGGTGGTTTTCTCCGTGTGCTCCTGATTATTCTTGTCAATATTATGGTGGATTTCTCCGTGTGCTCCCGTTTATTCTTGACAATATTATGGTAGTTTTCTCCGTGTGCTCCTGATTACTTGACAATATTTTGATGGTTTTCTCTGGGTGCTTCTGATTATTCCTGACTAGACATCTGATGGTTTTCTCCGAGTGCTTCTGGTTACTGATGAGGAATTGATCTCTGCATGAAGAATTTTTTTTACTTAATGAGTCATGTCATTTTTTATTCAAGGTCGCATTTAATTATTGAAATTCTGCCAATAAATCAGCACTTGTAATATTTTTATCAGGTGGAAATTTAAAAAATATGTATATCATTACTCAGTCAAATTATCTCTGAGAAATCTAAGAAGCACTAACAGGATGGACGAACTTCCTTCTCCTTGGAGTCTAGCGATGCCATCGTTCGATTGGGATCGTTAGTGAGCATCCCGCATCCCGCATAAAAGAACTAAATATTATTTACCTGCAAGTAACATGTAGCGACATCTGTTGTTGAAAAGCAGAACTACTTGCAACAAGTACCTTTGAATGAGATAAATTAATTCTCGCTGATGAAATAATTAAAAAATTCTATTTAAGTAATATATCTAATTTAAAACTCTTAGTTTGCATCTGGCATTAGTCTCAATAACTAATATGAATCCTGAAACGGGATTTGTTGCTGTATCAAAACGTCATCACTGTAGATACTGTAGCAAGGTGTTTACCTTGAGAAAGAATGCTAAACGACATGAGAGAAGCGAGTGTAATTTGGGTCCTTGTCAAAAACCATTTCATTGCAGTCAGTGTCAGAAATCCTTTGGTAGAAGATATTACTTGGATAGACATTACAAGACCTGTACAATTAAGATGAATAAAGATAACGAAGACTGGGCTACAACATCGCGGAAGAGGAACGAAGGCGAAAAAGCTAATGCTAAAATTACTGATCTAGATCAAGATAATAATTTAAAATTTAAAACAAACGAAGTAAGTTGTAACCACATTAGAAATGAAAATATATTTACTCCAATATCTAGTCGTCTACATGAAAATGTGAAAGATGGAGAACCACCTGAAGCTTACAAGGTCGAAGACTTTGATGAATCATCTGAGGCTGGCATGATTGAAGATTGTGGTGACACATCTGAGGCTGACATGATTGAGTACTGTACTGAAACACCTAAAGCAGGCAAGATCGAAGACTGTGATGGCAGTCTGAGACCAAAACGATGGAAACGACGTAATAAAATAAATTATCCTGATCAAGTTTGTGGTGCTGACATGATTGAAGACTGTGGTGACACATCAGAAGCTGGCATGATTGAAGATTGTGGTGACACATCTGAGGCTGACATGATTGAGTACTGTACTGAAGCACCAAAAGCATGCAAGAGCGAAGACTGTGATGGTGGTTTGAGACCAAAACGATGGAAACGGCATAATAAAATAAATTATCCTGATCAAGCTTGTGATAATCACTGGCAAGATGACGAAAGTGACCTTGTGGTTGGTGTTAAAACGATAAACACCAGAGATAATATTTATTATAAACATGCAAGGATGATGAAGGCAGCAGAAGAGATTGATTATACCTCATGGGAAGATCCTAACATATTGGTTAACAGGCTACGACTACTACATGGATCGCTTTGTGCAGGAAACTATTCGAACATTAAAGAAATATCCTTCATACTCAAAGAACTGAGGGAAGCTGGCTACATACAATAATGGATTAAATTAAATGTATGTGTATAAACTAGAAGATAAATTAATATATTTTCTTTCCAGATGGAAGCTATCATTTATCGAAATCTGATTTCTAAATAAAACTTATAACTTAAAGGTGTAAAAAAACGTTACCACTGCCAGTCAAAATGTATACTGATAAAGACATGTTAGTAATCATGCCAAGTTCGATAAAAGTAATAGGAATCAGTTGGAACCAATTGGAGATGGAGCTCTTGGAGCAATTGGAGCCTTTTGAAGCATTTGGAGTCTTTTGGAGCTGTTGGAGCCATTTAGAGCTGTGTTAAGCATTTGGAGGCTGTTGGAGCCATTTGGAGCATTTGGAGCTGCTGGAAACATTTGGAGCTGTCAAGCATTTGGAGGCTGTTGGAGCTGTTGGAACCATTTGGAGGCCGTTTGGAGCATTTGGAGCATTTGGAGCCTTTTGAAGCATTTGGAGCTGTCAAGCATTTGGAGCATTTGGAGCTGCTGGAAACATTTGGAGCTGTCAAGCATTTGGAGGCCGTTTGGAGCATTTGGAGCCATTTGGAACTGTGTTAAGCATTTGGAGGCTGTTGGAGCTTTTGGAGCCTTTTTTTTTTGGAGCTGTTGGAGCATTTGGAGCTGCTGGAGACATTTGGAGCTGTCAAGCATTTGGAGGCCGTTTGGAGCATTTGGAGCCATTTGGAGCTGTGTTATGCATTTGGAGCTGTCAAGCATTTGGAGCCATTTGGAGCTCCGTTAAGCATTTGGAGGCTGTTGGAGCATTTGGAGCCTTTTTTTGGAGCTGTTGGAGCATTTGGAGCTGCTGGAGACATTTGGAGCTGTCAAGCATTTGGAGGCCGTTTGGAGCATTTGGAGCCATTTAGAGCTGTGTTAAGCATTTGGAGGCTGTCAAGCATTTGGAGGCCGTTTGGAGCATTTGGAGCCATTTGGAGCTGTGTTAAGCATTTGGAGGCTATTGGAGCATTTGGAGCCTTTTTTTGGAGGCTGTCAAGCATTTGGAGGCCGTTTGGAGCATTTGGAGCCGTTTGGAGCATTTGGAGCCATTTGGAGCTGTGTTAAGCATTTGGAGGCTGTTGGAGCTTTGGGAGCCATTTGGAGCTAAGAAGTAGTCGTTGCACGTCTATGCAGGGCTAAATGTTTATAAGATTGTTGTTGGCTTTCGCAAGTGATTCTGTAGTAGGATAGAAATTGTGTAATAAATATTATGTTTGTAATAGACTTTGAGGTGTTTTATTTCTCGAACCTTACACTTTTCTGGTACTTTTTTAAAATTAAAGTTGTTTTGTATCGGCCAGGGATCGAACCAAGGACCTTAGTCGATCTAATCAATCAGTATATAGATTACAAATTTATTTAATGAATTTTGAACTTTTTCCCGAATCTCTAGCATTACAATTACGAATTTCCAATATGGCGGTCTTGGTGTCTGATAGGATGATGGTAGTAGAGGATTTAAAGTCTCTTTAAGAATTTTGAACATGGTTTATTGAAATTATTATTTTTTATATAAAATTAAATGTTTTGCATCATTCAGGGATCGAACCAAGGACTGGAGCGGATCGAATCAATATGTAAGTTAATGAGTGATTTATTTAATGAATTTTGGAATTTTTCCCGAATTTCTAGCTACATAATTACGGATTTTCAAGATGGCGGCCATATTTCAAGATGGCGGGTGTCACAGTAATAATAAATGATTACTGCACTCTAGCGGATACGAACTAAACTAACATGGTGTCAGCGCACTCTCGTCGACGATACAATGATGATGATGGCTTCCAGCATCGAAGACAAGATGGCGGACATGACGTCATACTAGGTGACGATATATATGCTTTAAGAAAAGTGGTGGGAGTCAGTCTGCCAAAAGTCACCACGGGAGGAGGATCGGTCGCCATTTTTAATTTTTTTGGCCTCACCGGGTTCGAACCGAGGACTCCGAACTCCGTGTCGTAAAAATATATTTTTTAAATATTTTTCATTAAAATTTTATTAAATGGATTTTTTAATAAATTTTAAAAATTTTTTCATTGAAATCGGATAATAAATAAAAAAGTTAAAGATGGCGGCCGTAACGAAAATTGCAACGGTGACGTCATCGTCCAATATGGCGGATAACACAATGCCGGAATTTTCTAGAAAACGAAATGACGTCATCCAAAATGGCGGATCCAAGATGGCCGCCGGGGTCAAGGTCAAAGGTCAAGGTCACATCCTGATAGAGGCTTAACTGAGGCTTGAGTTAAGGATGCTTAAGCCTCTATCAGGACATTTCTAGCCGTTGGGATTTTTGAGGAATAAAACGGGAAATTTTCCCTCGAAACGGGAATTTTTCCCTCGAAAACGGGAAATTTTTTCTTAAAACGGGAATTTTTGAGTCATTTTGAGTCATTTTTGAGGAATTTTGAGGAATTTTTGCCGCCGTGACGTCACAATCCAAGATGGCGGACACCGGCACCGGCACCACAGCCAGAAGCCGTGCGCCCGGCGCCCCTATTATATACTACTAGCAATTCGTACAGACCCGGAGTTCCGCGCGTTTTGAACTCTGCTACGCGCACGATATTTCCTGGTAGAAAGTCTATTTCTTTAGCACCAAGGAACCACTTATTATATTTTCTGTACACTCCGTAGGTCGTGTCATTATTCCGGCTCGTAAACGATATCAGGTATGGTCGGACCATTGCATTAACTTGATGTCCCTTTTTCGGTATTTTTTTCTTGTGCATGGACTCTGTACTTGTTAAGTCCTCTTCTTCTCGATCTGGTTCATACTTTCTCTTCTTTACAGTCGACATTTCATCTTCAACTTCTGTCTTCACAATGAAGGCTGGTTCTTCCTTGTTTTTAAGTTCGTCGAGGCGACTAGTGATTGGTTTAAATATCTCCTTATTTTCCATCTCACGTGCAAGTCTGGTTCGTCTAGCAAGTAAATATTTTTCGCGAACAGACTGTATTGCTCGATGAAGGTCACTGGCCAGGTCCGACATTGTACTGGCTGAAAACTTATTGCAAGACCTCCTTTTATACTTTTCTATTCGTTCGCAGAAACTTCTTTCTTGTGTTTGGCCAAATCTGAATTTGTTGACGATTGAGATAGTGATGCTTTCAGACTACTTTGAAAAGTCCTCAGATCGTCCCGTCTTTGTGCATTCGAAACTTCGATCATGTCGCGAATGCGAGAATCCGAAGCTTCCACGCGCTGGTCTATGGCTACGAGGTACTCAAGTAATTCCTTTTTCACCTCGTCTATTTTTTGAGCCAGTAGCGATATGTATTTGCGGATAACGTCGTCATGAGACTTGAGAGCAGTACGTAAGTCTCGACTGCTACGACCGAATTTCGAAATGCTATGACTCATGTTTGGTGATAAACTGATCGAAACCTCGTCTGTACCTGCCCTTATATAGAGGCCAGTCTTTGACTATAACTAGGAATCCGTGTTCTTCTTTCCAACACAAGGAGCACATGTCTTTGAATTCCTGGAATGTCATGTCGGTGTTTACGTGATCATCATAAGCGTGGCGTAAATTAAGTTCGTCCATGCGAAACAAAACTATGACATTTGCGTTGTCTCGTAGGAGATGTTTTGGAATACGACTGTACGTCTGACACAGGTAAACGCAGTCTACCTTGGCGTGTCTGCCCATGGAAAAGTACTCTTGTATTATGCCTTGTTTCTCGCACATCACATCGTCGAAAACAAACACGGAATTGGCTTTTGCTTCGCTTGGAGGTACAACATCGGTATTATCGCTAAACGGAAAATACTCCAGACCATCCACAGATCGTAGAACAGTTGCTAGGCGCTGGTACTTTGGCTTTTGCAACGACTTGGAATACAAGTAAACGTTCTCGAACCGAAGACCGTTTGGCTCCTCCAGTAAACTCAGTAAAACACACGTTTTACCGCAGTTGGACGGACCCGCCATTATGCAACGTACGGCAGAAGGCAACAGTAAGCCATGTCGAGATTCACGCGCACTAAATACATCGTCTTGCGTAATGCGCACGGGCAAACACACGTCTTGCTTGACGACCTGCATTGTACTAAGGTAAATGTATAAAAGAAGCGTATTTATACTTTCTGGTCAGTTGTGCGTAATGACTCGAAGAGGTAAGAACAAAAAACACATCGGCGCAGGACTCGTGAACTCTCTGATAAACAATCTACCATTCGAGCTACACATTCCCGGCTACAGATTTTGCGGCCCCGGCACGAAACTAGCGAAAAGGTTAGCTCGTGGTGACGTGGGCATTAATTCTCTCGACGAAAAGTGCAAGCAGCACGATATCGCATATTCATTAAGCAAGGATCTGGAATCCAGGCACCGGTCCGACGAGATATTGGCACAGGAAGCCGAAGATATAAGTAAATCGTCGAACGCGGGACTAGGAGAGAAAATCGCAGCGTGGGGCGTATCTAAGATCATGAAGGCAAAGACGAAATTAGGACTGGGTGCTCGTCGAACCAGCTACATCAAGTCAAAGACTAACTCACGCAAGACCAAGAAGCGCAAGATCGGTGCAGGCGTGCAAAAAGCCAAGCAAAAACTACAGACTCTCGACAAGAAGATTATAGGAGGATTTCTTCCTTTGCTTTTGCCTGCATTGGGTGCTCTCGGAGGCCTTATCGGTGCAACGAGCGGTATAGTGCGGGCAGTCAACACTTCGAAGAATGAGCGCAAGCAGTTAAAAGAAGCACAGCGACACAATGCCAGCATGGAAGCCATTGCCATCGGTAAAAAAACGGCGCAGGACTGTACTTGCATCCTCACAAGACAGGACGAGGCATGAGAAAGAAACGTGTAAAGAGAAAATCCTAAGTTCCCTACCGAAACGACCGCTCACCAACATAGATTTAATAAAGTACGCACGCAAACTGAAAATACCAAATTTCCGCGGCGTGTTTATGCGAGACACTTTGCCCAGCAAGCCAAAGACACGTGAGTGCGCCATAATTAATTTAGACACGTCGGCAGGTCGCGGCACGCACTGGGTGGCGTACATAAAGTCTGGAAAAAAAGCTACTTACTACGACAGTTTTGGAAATTTACGCCCTCCGCCAGAACTGCGACAGTACCTGGACCGGTCCACTACGTTGTTTTACAATTACGTTGTTTTACAATTACGAAACGGAACAGAAGCCTAATCAAACAAACTGCGGACACTTGTGTCTTCGCTTTTTAACAAACAAAAATTAGCTGACAAATAAAAATTGCTACTTAAAGGTTGTACAGTGATGTTAATTTATTAGTCATGTCGATAACACTTACCTTGACAGGTCACGCATCTGAGCTGTGGGCGGTTCATTTCCCGCCTCTGGATTTAGACGGAGAATGGTGTATCGGACTCGTAGATTTTCAAACGTATAATGCCATACCTAATATCGACGAAGAAAATTGCAAGATCTGCTTCCGCTCATGAAATACGGTTACCTGTTGGCTCTTACGAAATTGACGACATTGCAAATTACATCAGGGATATGTTACCACAGGATGTAGACTTTCAACTGCGTGGAAATCCAAACACTCAAAAAAGTATTCTAACATGCAGTGAAAATGTCGACTTTACGAAACCTGGCACCATAGGTACCATGCTCGGATTCGAATCAAAGGTTTATGATACGGGAAGAATGTACGAATCTACGCGTGCAGTAAACATTTTGCCTGTGAATGTCATAAGAATAAACTGTAATTTGGCAAGTGGAACGTATCTCAACGGATGACTAAGCAACATGCTGCACGAGTTTTCGCCGATGGTCCCGCCAGGATATAAACTGGTAGAAGTACCGCAAAGTATCATTTACGTTCCAGTCGTCGTGAAGTGCGCACACGAAGTCGTCGTCCGAATCGTTGACCAGCGAGGACGATTGGTGAATTTTCAAGACGAAGAAATTACATTACGTCTGCACTTGAAGCGATGGGCATAAAGTTCGTAACACCGAACAGTTATAAAAGAAATCGTATTGCCGTGAATAAGAACAGTTCTCTACCAGACATCAGTGTGTTAACACCTGACAACATAAAGTATCTTCTCAGTATTGGACAAGTGCCGAATAAATATGGAAGACGAAATCCTCAACGTGGAAGATCCGGTCATTTTTGATGACAGCATTACGAAAATGGAATTGCACGAGTACCAGCCTTTCCTGCTCGGACCGTACGCACTACCATCGGAAGTACGCATTGCAGTACAGCACCAAGATATTTGTACTTTACCTTCGCAGTCATTTCTACGTATAAGAGGCACGCTTACAAAAGCGGATGGTACGCATCCGACAACGACATCAATATCCTGCAATGGTATTCTACACCTAATCGAGCGCATTACTTATGTACTCAATGGCGTCGAGGTAGACCAGACGAGAGATGTAGGCATAACATCTGCTATGAAAAATTACCTTTCGCTCACGCCAAATGAACTGTCTGCTGCAAAGATGGCCGGTTGGGCTCTCGAGGATGAATATAAGCTTCCGGTTTATGCCGAAGGGAAGTTCGAAGTTTGTGTTCCTCTGTCCATGCTTCTTGGATTCGCTGAGGACTACAAGCATATAATCATTAATTCGAAACAAGAGCTCGTACTGCTTCTAGCCAACACGCACATTAATGCAATTGTCGCCGCTGCAGAAAACCCTCAAGATGTCTCGCTAACACTACAGTCTATCGAGTGGATGCTGCCCCACATCCAAGTGAGCACCGTTGAACGAGTCAAGATGTTGAAGAACATAGAAAATGGCAAGAATTTCGATGTGCCATTCCGATCCTGGAGCCTGGAAACTTATCCTGGCTTGCCTCATAGTCAGCGTATCAATTGGATAGTAAAGTCCAGCTTCGCTACGGAAAAACCAAGATACATCATCGTCGGGCTTCAGACCGGAAGACAGCTCAATGCAGGAGTAAGTCGCTCCGTATTCGATAACTGTCAAATACGTAATGTAAAAATATTTTTAAACAGCGAAAGTTATCCGTACGTTGACATGAACATGGACTTTGAAAAAGGAAGATTTCTTCTCGCATATAAATGTATGCCAAGTTTCAGCAAGCTTACTATGGGCAGAGACAGTCACCGATACTGAGTCCCGGCAGTTTCAAGAACAAGGCTCCGTTAATGGTGTTTGACGTTTCCAAACAGGATGATCGAATAAATTCAAACATCATCGACTGTAGGATCGAGATAACGACTAGCGGAAATATTCCACCAAACACCTATGCTTTTTGTCTGATACTTCACGATCGGCTTGCTTCGTACAATTGTCGAGACAAACTTGTGAAAATTCTGACATAAATACTGTTTCGTTTTCGATGTTAATTTAGTTACGACCGAGCATTGCTAGCGACAAGATGTACTGCAACCTGCAAGGTTTCCAGAGTCAAAATGGATTCGTGCTCAAGGAAATTAGCATCACCTCTGGAGACAAGACTCGAACCCGCAGCTTCCGACCTCCGTATCCGTGGAAACTACTAGACGAAAAAAGTAAACGGTCGAACGAATGGCTATGTAAATACTACCATGGCCTGGAGTGGGACGAAGGAAAAATTCCGTACCATCAAGTGAAAAACACTATTGGAGATTTACTAGTTCAAAACGAAATAATTTACGTTGCCGGACCTGAACAGAAGAAATGGCTGAGCAAGTTGTGTGACGACGGAGCAGCTGAAATCGTAGATATACAGACCGACTACGGCTGTCCTTCCCTGCGCAAGCTTAGTGCAATATACGACATGCAGCCATGTGACAAGTTTGAACGTGTCTGTGCCTGTACAAACTCGCAGCTAATGCAGAAATGGCACACTCAATGTTAGTAGGAGCCTGCATATATATAAATGACGTACATACGTACGTGCCTTCAGTTGTCGTTCTACCCGCAAGAAGATGTTTACATTTCATCCTGCTAACGTGTACGTGAGCGCAAGACCTAGCTTCAGCAGTGTCGAGTACAGCTACTGGGATTCCGGGTATCTACGTACATATACAGAAACCTGCGATGGAGGCGCTCAGCATTGGCGGTTTGCGCACTTTCCTGTGTCCTACGAACCGACTCAGCAGCTGGTAGATTGTCGCGAACCTGGAAACTGTGCCGTCTATCACATGAGACCACACACAATCCTTCCTGCTAGCATCGCTGAGGTAGTCGCCTCGTCTGCACGTGCAACACCAAACATGGACGTGTTGCAACCTGTTGCGACCTGTGATGCTTCTACGCAGACGTTCAAACGGTGTGTGTCTCGTCGTCGCAGTTCAGGCAGTGAATCTGTCCTAACTAGCACTGAGCCAAAGCCCAGGCGTAGACGTGGTCACAGACGTCACCGACCATGTCTTGTCGGAGTTGTCAACGTCACAGAAGATGACCAGCTGGAAACCTGTGTTCCTGATACCATGACCGGCGAACCAGTTGGAACCGGAGTCAACGAACCAGTTGGAACCGGAGTCGACGTGTCAGTTCGTGCGGCATTAAAGACTGTGCTTGTGAAAATGCTTGATTCCTTAACCTAATATGTATTTGTGTACTTTTTATAAATAAATGTGTAAAACTGGAACTCGTGTGTTTTTTATTTCTACAATTTTTAGGTACCTAATAAAAAAATTTTTAATACAGACATTATTTTGACTCATGAGGTATACCAGTAGACCACGGGTATATAAGCGAGGTTCAGACGACTGGACCCACAGTTCACCTCTGGTCGCGGTGCAGTACGGACGTGCTCTCTCCATTAAGTTTCGTGAGATTTAGTTATGTCGACCGGAATAGAATGTTTACCGACAGCAGCTGGGACCTCGATGGCAGCAACGATGATGGAGTCGGAGATCCCGATACCGACTGCAGAGGAGACCACGGCGGCGGAGGGCTCAATGGCTGAGGTGTCGACAGCTGTGAAGATCCCGATACCTGCTGCAGAGGAGACAACGATACGTGCTGTTCCACCATCAGCTGAAGTTTCATCAGCAATGGATTCTTCAACTAATGAAGAGCGTACATCGCATCAATGCAAATATTGTGGTGCATCAATAACCTGCAGTAGGTCTCTGACAATCTCTCGAGAGACATATAAGTGCGACAAATGCGATAAGGTTTTTTCGCATTGTAACAGTCTGGACAGGCACAAGATTATGTGCATAGGAAACGAATCAAGTGATAGTATGCTTCCATACCATCAGACATCATCATTTATTGCCTTACCTGAGGCGATAGTCAACAAAAGAGCAGTAGTCAATTGCCAAAACTTCAAGGACCAGTTTTGTTTTAAATGGAGTATTTTGGCAAGATTTGTCGAGGGAAGTCATCAAAACCGTGTTGATAAGAGGTATTATGCTTTGGACAATAAGTACAACTTCGATGGACTGTGCTATCCGCCACCGTTAAATCAGATAAAAGTTTTTGAGAAAAATAACCCTGAAGTCTCAGTTAATGTGTATGCGCTAAATGAGGATAATAAGGTGTGTCCGATTCGGGTAACCAAACAAGAAAGAAAAAATCATTTCGATTTGTTGCTTGTGACAAGTGAAGGCGGTTCTGCACACTACTGCTACATCAAAAACTTCTCCCGACTTGTGAGACCCCAGGTTACAAAACATCAACATAAGATTTATATGTGTAAAATGTGCTTTAAGTATTTTGCTAATCGACCTCGAAAATCAGGACTCACAGCTATACAGTGTCTTGAACAGCACAAGATTAAATGCGGAAATAAATCTTAACCAAGGCTTTAGTAATTTGTCTGTGTATTTTTTTTGTACTTGTAGTAGTGTAGTATGTATGTAATAAAAGTTTTTTTAAAAGAACTTGTGGAGTTTTTATTTTCTCAAACCTTACACTTTAGTGATACTTTTTTAAAATTAAAGTTGTTTTTTGGTATCGGTCAGGGATCGAACCAAGGACCTTATTCGATCTATTCAATCAGTATATTTATTGTCAATTTATTTAATGAATTTTGAACATGGTTTATGGCAATTATTTTTTTTACATAAAATTAACCATTATTGCATCGATCGGGTATCGAACCAAAGACGGGAATCCGTCGAATCAATATGTAAGTTAATGAGTGATTTATTTAATGAATTTTGGAACTTTTCCCGAATTCCTAGCTAAATAATTACGGATTTCCAAGATGGCGGCCAAATTTCAAGATGGCGGGTGTCACAGTAATAATAAATGATTACTGCACTCTAGCGGATACGAACTAAACTAACATGGTGTCAGCGCACTCTCGCTGACGAAAACAAGATGGTTGTCTCCAGCAACGAAGACAAGATGGCGGACATGACGTCATACTAGGTGACGATATATATATGCTTTAAGAAAAGTGGTGGGAGTCAGTCTGCCAAAAGTCACCACGGGGGAAGGATCGGTCGCCATTTTTAATTTTTTTGGCCTCACCGGGTTCGAACCGAGGACTCTGAACTCCGTGTCGTAAAAGTACATTTTTTAAATATTTTTTATTAAAATTTTATTAAATGGATTTTTTTATTAATTTTTAAAAAAAATTTCATTAAAATCGGATAATAAATAAAAAAGTTAAAGATGGCGGCCGTAACGGAAATTGCCACGGTGACGTCAGCATTCAAAATGGCGGAAAACACATCATCGGAATTTTCTAGAACACAATGACGTCATCCAAAATGGCGGATCCAAAATGGCCGTCGAGGTCAAGGTCAAAGGTCAAGGTCACATCCTGATAGAGGCTTAACTGAGGCTTGAGTTAAGGATGCTTAAGCCTCTATCAGGACATTTCTAGCCGTTGGGATTTTTGAGGAATAAAACGGGAAATTTTCCCTCGAAATGGGAATTTTTCCCTCGAAAACGGGAATTTTTTTCTTAAAACGGGAATTTTTGAGTCATTTTGAGTCATTTTTGAGGAATTTTGAGGAATTTTTGCCGCTGTGACGTCACAATCCAAGATGGCGGACACCGGCTCCGGCTCCACGCGCCAGCGCCGTGCGCCCGGAAATACTTTCCTATACTACTCTCTAGTATTATAGTAAATTGTTCTTGATTTGACTAGCGTATTCGTCCATCCGGTGCATGTATATAAGCGCGTCCTAGACATCAGGTCGCTCAGTTTTTTACTGTCGTCGATGGTGTACGGATCACATAGTTTGTTTCTTCCTGTGCATAAGTCGCGTAATTACCTGTTCTTGCGAACTCGATGGCATCTTTACCGACTTTAACGTTGAACTCAATGGAGATTGTATCATCGACTACGAGAACCTTGACGACAGCTACGACGGAGAAGGAGCAGATCCCGTTGGCAACGACGACGTCAACATTGTAGGAGATTTTAACAGTCGAGATACCACCAGCAGAAGAGACTTTAGTGCCGGTAGTGCTGGCTGTACAGGAAACCTCGGCAAACGCTGTTTCGCCCTCGATGGTGACTTCAATGGATGGTGAATCGTCAACAACTAATGAACGTCGATGTCGTTACTGTGACAAGATTTTCTCAAACATCAGAAATGCTCGTCGACACGAGAAGAGAGATGTGCTAAGAACCTTTATCGTAAAATGTTTGGTTTAATCAAGTGTCGCAAGCAATTTACAAGAAATGCTAATTTGAGGCATCACTTGGAGACATGCAAAAGTCCTGCAGTGCGGCAGAAAGTAAAGGTTTCTATACAACAACGATGCATTGATATGCATAATAGTATGCCTGGAAATGGTACACCTACAGTTACATCGGCATCTGGTTCGGGTTTGTCTTCGACTAGGCATCCTTGCGGCTACTGCAATATGACCTTTGCATTTGCACATGATGTACGGAGACATGAGAGGAGTAGATGTACGAAGAATCCTTTTCGCATGAAGTTTCGCTGTGATGAGTGTCATAAATGTTTTACTCGAATTGATAATTTGCGCCGACATGAGAAAAACTGTAAATGTGAAGTCCGTGCGCCTACTGTTGAACTACCTGTAGAAAGTTCGACTCCTCGGTTTAGATTGGTGACTCGTTAGCGTACAAGCAAAAAAACAGATGTGCAGCAACCGATTGATATGACGCCTCAACATGAAAATAAATCTAAGACTGTGTTCGGTGCATTACAAGTAAACGATAATGGCTTCTACTTGTCGCAGTCTGCATTTCGTGGAATGTTGAAAGACTACTATTATCTAAATACTTTAGGTGAGTCGTAGGACATTTGTACTTTTCTTGATGATATCAGACAGGACATAATCAATCAGCTTACTGATGATGTAGCAACAAACGGCCCATTAAAATATAACTTGTGGTTGGACTGTATATATGGAAAGCCGTATCCGTTCGATGACAAAGTGAATAAGTGTGCATTCAAGACATCGGCTGCAGTAATTTACAGTTCTAACGATGTGAAGCACACTGTTAAACACGGTGTCCGGAAACTCTTTCAAGAAGAGGAGGACTATGTCAGTAAAGTTTCTGGCTGGTCTCTGTCTAGTATAAACCGATTGGAGCTAAGAATTAGTCATTTCACGCCTATGCGGACCTAAATGTTTGTAAGATTGCTAACCTTCGCAGGTGATCCTGTTGTAGAATAGAAATTAAGTAATAAAATTTATTTTGTGAAAGAACTTGTGGTGTTTTATTTCTCAAACCTGTCACTTAAGTGGTACATTTGTAAAATTAAAGTTTTTTGTATCGGTCAGGGATCGAACCAAGGACCTTCGTCGATCTAATCAATCAGTATATAGATTACAATTTATTTAATGAATTTTGAACATGGTTTATTGAAATTATTATTTTTTACATACAATTAAACATTATTGCATCTATCGGGTATCGAACTAAGAACAGTAATCGATCGAATCAATATGTAAATTAATGAGTGAATTTTTTGATGAATTTTGGAATTTTTTTCGAATCTCTAGCATTAAAATTACGAATTTCCAATGTGGCGTCCCAAATGACAAGATGGCGGGTGTCACAGTAATAATATATGATTACTGCACTCTAGCGGGTAAGAATTAAACTAATATGGCGTCAGCGCACTCTAGCCGACGATACAATGATGATGGCTTACAGAAACGAAGACAAGATGGCGGACATGACGTCATGTTACCTGATGATATATATACTTTAACATAAGTGGTGGGGGTCAGTCTGCCAGCGGCCACCACGGGGTAGAAGGTTCGGTCGTCATTTTTATTTATTTTTTGCACTCGTCGGGTTCGAACCGAGGACTCCGAGCTCCATGTCGTACATGTATGTTTTTAAAATATTTTTATAAAATTTTTATTAATTAATTTTTTTATAAATTTTAAAATTGTTTTCATTAAAATCGGATAATAAATAAAAAGTTAAAGATGGCGACCGGAAATTGCAACGATGACGTCATTATCCATGATGACGTCAGAGGCTTATCGGAGGCTGTCGACATGGATGCTTAAGCCTATATATGGACATTTCTAGTCTCTGGTATTTTTATGGAATAAAAACGGGAAATTTTCCCTTCAAACGGGATTTTTTCCCTCAAAAAGAGAATTTTTTAATTTATCAAAATTTTTGAGATTTTTTGGGGAAATATTTTCCACAAAAATGGAAATTTAGGCGAATTTTGAGGAATATTGGGTGAATTTGCCCAAGTTGGACAAGTTTTGGCGATTTTTGAGGGTTAAATTTCAAGTTCAAGGTCAAAGTTCAAGGTCAAACTCATCCAAGATGGCCGCCGTGAAGTCACAATCCAATATGGCCGCCGTATACACAGCTCCACACACAGAAGCCAGATCTCGGACCGGCTAAAACTACTATTAATAAATAAATACAAGCTACAAAATAACTTCACCATCATTAACTCCACTTCTTTCGATTCAAAATGGTCCGAAGCACGCAGGTGTATGTACGGCCCCCTCGGGTTCACTGCCAGTGTTGTTAGGGCTGACTCCCTATGCCTGAAGGGCGCGACCCGCCTGGCAGGCTTCACCTCCAGTGCCAGCCGCGTTTCGGAAGACATGGGATTTTGAATTACCAAAGCTAGTTCCGTAAACTTATCATCACCTAATAAATTTTTTCCCTTCCCCGGGGTACGTAAAACTCTACAGCCGCACCACTACAACACGCGCGACAATCCACTCACATGTCGTAGCACCTTGTCAAGGCAGAATCATGCAGGTGAACTGGTAGAGGGAGCTACTCCAGCCCTCGCTGGGGATCCGGGCCGAGAGTCATGCATGCCTGTCAGGGCAGGGCTCTGGGGGCTTGTATAGTAGCTTTTAAGTATATTTATAGGATATATAAGATAATAAATTAAAAAAAGTAAAAATAAAAAATAAAAATAAAAAATATATTAAAATTTCCAAAGTTTTACAAAAAAAATAATAATAATAACAAAAAAATTGTGACGAGGGCCTATGCCTGAACAGCACGACCACTCCACTTACTAACCTTACATCCTGTGTTTCAGGTTTAAACGACAACAGCCTGGGGGCTAGCCACCGCAGCATCTGGCTTAGCCTGGCTTTGACTGAACTATTCTTGGAACGCAATAGTTCGTTCCTTAAGGCGGCCGGAAGTTTACTAATCCATGTAATTTTTTTTACCGTTCACCAACATGACCACACGAAAATATGCCTGCGCGAGTGTCGGCCTGAACTACCTACTACATGCACATATGAGCCGACTACTCATGCATGTTCTGTGTTCCCAGGGGTTCGAAGGAGCGGCTCGCACAGCTTTACTCTACATTACACACCCGAGTTTATCTAGGTCACTTTAAATTACAGCACACAGACAAGCCTCTAATGCACACCAACATGATATTACATCACGCCAGTTAGCCGATCTAACTGGTGGGGAGCTTCTCTCCCCCGCCGATGACAGGTACACGCAACTTTTTCTAGCATTACACAACCTACCAGCGCACACACAGGCCCGTGTGCCAAACTTATCCCACAACACACGCGCCCCGCCCGTTGATCCAAGTGATTCTACAAAAGTGTGGGGTGCACCTGATTTACTATGCACTAAGCGAGTTATAGAAACTTCGGTTTCTGGTCTCGCACACGCTAACTGTCCCGGATGGCAATATGATGGATCGGCGGCGGCGGCGTGGGAGGCCAGTCTGATGGCGGCTTCCGTGGAGGAAGGATAAATTGTCTTTTTTTTCACCGGGTTCAAGGACGAAAATGCGTGTTTAAATAATATTTTTATTATCATTTGATGAATTAATTTTTTTATGAATTTTAATTTTTTCGCAAATTTCTAGCATAATAATTACGGATTTTCAAGATGGCAGGCGTAACGAAAAGTGCAACGATGTAGAATACAAGATGGCTTCCGTAACGAAACGCGCCACGTTTATATCATCCACGTCCAAGATGGCGGGCGTTACGGAAATTTTAATGGTGACGTCATAATCCATGATGTCGTCAGAGGCTTGCCGGAGGCTGTAGATATGGATTGTTAAGCCTCGATATGGTCATTTCAAGTCGTTAGCATTTTTAAGGACAAAAAAGGGAAATTTTCCCACAAAATGGCAACTTTTCGCGAAATCGGGAAATTTTTAGGAATTGTAGGCCATTTTGAGTCATTTTTGAGTGTTCTATGACCTGCGTGACGTCAGATGATGGTCAGCACCAAGCAGCTCACCCGCAACCCAGCGCTCGGAGCCCCTGTTCCACACGACTATTCAGCATATTAATTTTTTATATTAATATTTATCTTGATTATTGACATGATAACGTCTTATAAATCATGACTCATTGTCATGTTCCCCCTGAGCCGAGCGTGCCAGAACCGGCCAACCACCGTGCGAGAAAATCTTCTATAATATCAAACAGGTTAAGACCGGCTTTTTAACTAATTGTTCGTGATAATATTTAAACAAATTATTTAAAATAAATTTGCAAAAACTGTTAATAATATTTGAAAATTAAAAAGAATGCAATTTTTCATGAATGTTTTCTTATGACGTTATCACGTAAAATGATCGTCCGTAAACCGACTTTACAGACAACACCCTTTTTTTAATACTAAATTAGAGATTTTATTTTATACACATGTTTTTTAAACTTATAGAGAATACTAAGAATTATTAATTTTTAGTTAATTTAATTGAATTGATACTTTGCGGACCGTATTTATATCCCTCCTGTACGTTAATTGCATATACAAATAAAGCGAGTAGTGCCTACTGCCCACCTAGCTTGCCCGCAGTGTAGCTGTCGTGCGCTGGCACGTACACCAGCTCCGGCAGCAGGCGGGACCCGGGCAGCAGCTTCTGCTCCTCGTTCAGCCGGTCCACGGCGCACCTGAACGCCTCGTCCTGCAGGTCGTCCACGTCCTTGTGGAACATTCCGACTGCAACAACCACGCCATGCGCACTCCATGCAGGTCGTCCACGTCCTTGTGGAACATTCCGACTGCAACAACCACGCCACTGCGCACTCCCTGCAGGTCGTCCACGTCCTTGTGGAACATTCCGACTACAACAACCACGCCACTGCGCACTCCCTGCAGGTCGTCCACGTCCTTGTGGAACATTCCGACTGCAACAACCACGCCACTCCACACTGCCTGCAGGTCGTCCACGTCCTTGTGGAACATTCCGACTGCAACAACCACGCCACTGCGCACTCCCTGCAGGTCGTCCACGTCCTTGTGGAACATTCCGACTGCAACAACCACGCCACTGCGCACTCCCTTCAGGTCGTCCACGTCCTTGTGGAACATTCCGACTGCAACAACCACGCCACTGCGCACTCCCTGCAGGTCGTCCACGTCCTTGTGGAACATTCCGACTGCAACAACCACGCCACTGCGCACTCCCAGCATGTCGTCCACGTCCTTGTGGAACATTCCGACTGCAACAACCATGCCACTGCGCACTCCCTGCAGGACGTCCACGTCCTTGTGGAACATTCCGACTGCAACAACCACGCCACTGCGCACTCCCTGCAGGTCGTCCACGTCCTTGTGGAACATTCCGACTGCAACAACCATGCCACTGCGCACTCCCTGCAGGTCGTCCACGTCCTTGTGGAACATTCCGACTGCAACAACCATGCCACTGCGCACTCCCTGCAGGTCGTCCACGTCCTTGTGAAACATTCCGACTGCAACAACCACGCCACTGCGCACTCCCTGCAGGTCGTCCACGTCCTTGTGGAACATTCCGACTGCAACAACCACGCCACTGCGCACTCCCTGCAGGTCGTCCACGTCCTTGTGGAAAATTCCGACTGCAACAACCACGCCACTGCGCACTCCCTGCAGGTCGTCCACGTCCTTGTGGAACATTCCGACTGCAACAACCACGCCACTGCGCACTCCCTTCAGGTCGTCCACGTCCTTGTGGAACATTCCGACTGCAACAACCACGCAACTGCGCACTCCCTGCAGGTCGTCCACGTCCTTGTGGAACATTCCGACTGCAACAACCACGCCACTGCGCACTCCCTGCAGGTCGTCCACGTCCTTGTGGAACATTCCGACTGCAACAACCATGCCACTGCGCACTCCCTGCAGGTCGTCCACGTCCTTGTGGAACATTCCGACTGCAACAACCACGCCACTGCGCACTCCCTTCAGGTCGTCCACGTCCTTGTGGAACATTCCGACTGCAACAACCACGCCACTCCACACTGCCTGCAGGTCGTCCACGTCCTTGTGGAACATTCCGACTGCATCAACCACGCCACTGCGCACTCCCTGCAGGTCGTCCACGTCCTTGTGGAACATTCCGACTGCAACAACCACGCCACTGCGCACTCCCTTCAGGTCGTCCACGTCCTTGTGGAACATTCCGACTGCAACAACCACGCCACTGCGCACTCCCTGCAGGTCGTCCACGTCCTTGTGGAACATTCCGACTGCAACAACCACGCCACTGCGCACTCCCTGCAGGTCGTCCACGTCCTTGTGGAACATTCCGACTGCAACAACCACTTCACTGCGCACTCCCTGCAGGTCGTCCACGTCCTTGTGGAACATTCCGACTGCAACAACCACGCCACTGCGCACTCCCTGCAGGTCGTCCACGTCCTTGTGGAACATTCCGACTGCAACAACCACGCCACTCCACACTGCCTGCAGGTCGTCCACGTCCTTGTGGAACATTCCGACTGCAACAACCACGCCACTGCGCACTCCCTGCAGGTCGTCCACGTCCTTGTGGAACATTCCGACTGCAACAACCACGCCACTGCGCACTCCCTTCAGGTCGTCCACGTCCTTGTGGAACATTCCGACTGCAACAACCACGCCACTGCGCACTCCCTGCAGGTCGTCCACGTCCTTGTGGAACATTCCGACTGCAACAACCACGCCACTGCGCACTCCCTGCAGGTCGTCCACGTCCTTGTGGAACATTCCGACTGCAACAACCACGCCACTGCGCACTCCCTGCAGGACGTCCACGTCCTTGTGGAACATTCCGACTGCAACAACCACGCCACTGCGCACTCCCTGCAGGTCGTCCACGTCCTTGTGGAACATTCCGACTGCAACAACCACGCCACTGCGCACTCCCTGCAGGTCGTCAACGTCCTTGTGGAACATTCCGACTGCAACAACCACGCCACTGCGCACTCCCTGCAGGTCGTCCACGTCCTTGTGGAACATTCCGACTGCAACAACCATGCCACTGCGCACTCCCTGCAGGTCGTCCACGTCCTTGTGGAACATTCCGACTGCAACAACCACGCCACTGCGCACTCCCTGCAGGTCGTCCACGTCCTTGTGGAAAATTCCGATTGCAACAACCACGCCACTGCGCACTCCCAGCAGGTCGTCCACGTCCTTGTGGAACATTCCGACTGCAACAACCACGCCACTGCGCACTCCCTGCAGGTCGTCCACGTCCTTGTGGAACATTCCGACTGCAACAACCACGCCACTGCGCACTCCCTGCAGGTCGTCCACGTCCTTGTGGAACATTCCGACTGCAACAACCACGCCACTGCGCACTCCCTGCAGGTCGTCCACGTCCTTGTGGAACATTCCGACTGCAACAACCACGCCACTGCGCACTCCCTGCAGGTCGTCCACGTCCTTGTGGAACATTCCGACTGCAACAACCACGCCACTGCGCATTCCCTGCAGGTCGTCCACGTCCTTGTGGAACATTCCGACGGCAACAACCACGCCACTGCGCACTCCCTGCAGGTCGTCCACGTCCTTGTGGAACATTCCGTTGCAACAACCACGCCACTGCGCACTCCCTGCAGGTCGTCCACGTCCTTGTGGAACATTCCGACTGCAACAACCACGACACTGCGCACTCCCTGCAGGTCGTCCACGTCCTTGTGGAACATTCCGACTGCAACAACCATGCCACTGCGCACTCCCTGCATGTCGTCCACGTCCTTGTGGAACATTCCGACTGCAACAACCATGCCACTGCGCACTCCCTGCAGGTCGTCCACGTCCTTGTGGAACATTCCGACTGCAACAACCACGCCACTGCGCACTCCCTGCAGGTCGTCCACGTCCTTGTGGAAAATTCCGACTGCAACAACCACGCCACTGCGCACTCCCTGCAGGTCGTCCACGTCCTTGTGGAACATTCCGACTGCAACAACCACGCCACTGCGCACTCCCTGCATGTCGTCAACGTCCTTGTGGAACAGCCGACTGCAACAACCACGCCACTGCGCACTCCCTGCAGGTCGTCCACGTCCTTGTGGAACATTCCGACTGCAACAACCATGCCACTACGCACTCCCTGCAGGTCGTCCACGTCCTTGTGGAACATTCCGACTGCAACAACCACGCCACTGCGCACTCCCTGCAGGTCGTCCACGTCCTTGTGGAACAGCCGACTGCAACAACCACGCCACTGCGCACTCCCTGCAGGTCGTCCACGTCCTTGTGGAACAGCCGACTGCAACAACCACGCCACTGCGCACTCCCTGCAGGTCGTCCACGTCCTTGTGGAACATTCCGACTGCAACAACCATGCCACTGCGCACTCCCTGCAGGTCGTCCACGTCCTTGTGGAACATTCCGACTGCAACAACCACGCCACTGCGCACTCCCTGCAGGTCGTCCACATCCTTGTGGAACATTCCGACTGCAACAACCACGCCACTGCGCACTCCCTTCAGGTCGTCCACGTCCTTGTGGAACAGCCGACTGCAACAACCACGCCACTGCGCACTCCCTGCAGGTCGTCCACGTCCTTGTGGAACATTCCGACTGCAACAACCACGCCACTGCGCACTCCCTGCAGGTCGTCCACGTCCTTGTGGAACATTCCGACTGCAACAACCACGCCACTGCGCACTCCCTGCAGGTCGTCCACGTCCTTGTGGAACATTCCGACTGCAACAACCACGCCACTGCGCACTCCCTGCAGGTCGTCCACCTCCTTGTGGAACAGCCGACTGCAACAACCACGCCACTGCGCACTCCCTGCAGGTCGTCCACGTCCTTGTGGAACAGCCGACTGCAACAACCACGCCACTGCGCACTCCCTGCAGGTCGTCCACGTCCTTGTGGAACATTCCGACTGCAACAACCATGCCACTGCGCACTCCCTGCAGGTCGTCCACGTCCTTGTGGAATATTCCGACTGCAACAACCATGCCACTGCGCACTCCCTGCAGGTCGTCCACGTCCTTGTGGAACATTCCGACTGCAACAACCACGCCACTGCGCACTCCCTGCAGGTCGTCCACGTCCTTGTGGAAAATTCCGACTGCAACAACCACGCCACTGCGCACTCCCTACAGGTCGTCCACGTCCTTGTGGAACATTCCGACTGCAACAACCACGCCACTGCGCACTCCCTGCAGGTCGTCCACGTCCTTGTGGAACAGCCGACTGCAACAACCACGCCACTGCGCACTCCCTGCAGGTCGTCCACGTCCTTGTGGAACATTCCGACTGCAACAACCATGCCACTGCGCACTCCCTGCAGGTCGTCCACGTCCTTGTGGAACATTCCGACTGCAACAACCACGCCACTGCGCACTCCCTGCAGGTCGTCCACGTCCTTGTGGAACATTCCGACTGCAACAACCACGCCACTGCGCACTCCCTGCAGGTCGTCCACGTCCTTGTGGAACATTCCGACTGCAACAACCACGCCATTGCGCACTCCCTGCAGGTGGTCCACGTCCTTGTGGAACATTCCGACTGTAACAACCACGCCACTCCACACTGCCTGCAGGTCGTCCACGTCCTTGTGGAACATTCCGACTGCAACAACCACGCCACTGCGCACTCCCTGCAGGTCGTCCACGTCCTTGTGGAACATTCCGACTGCAACAATCACGCCACTGCGCACTCCCTGCAGGTCGTCCACGTCCTTGTGGAACATTCCGACTGCAACAACCACGCCACTGCGCACTCCCTGCAGGTCGTCCACGTCCTTGTGGAACATTCCGACTGCAACAACCACGCCACTCCGCACTCCCTGCAGGTCGTCCACGTCCTTGTGGAACATTCCGACTGCAACAACAACGCCACTGCGTACTCCCTGCAGGTCGTCCACGTCCTTGTGGAACATTCCGACTGCAACAACCACGCCACTGCGCACTCCCTGCAGGTCGTCCACGTCCTTGTGGAACATTCCGACTGCAACAACCACGCCACTGCGCACTCCCTGCTGGTCGTCCACGTCCTTGTGGAACATTCCGACTGCAACAACCACGCCACTCCACACTGCCTGGAGGTCGTCCACGTCCTTGTGGAACATTCCGACTGCAACAACCACGCCACTGCGCACTTCCTGCAGGTCGTCCACGTCCTTGTGGAACATTCCGACTGCAACAACCACGCCACTGCGCACTCCCTGCAGGTCGTCCACGTCCTTGTGGAACATTCCGACTTCAACAACCACGCCACTGCGCACTTCCTGCAGGTCGTCCACGTCCTTGTGGAACATTCCGACTGCAACAACCACGCCACTGCGCACTCCCTGCAGGTCGTCCACGTCCTTGTGGAACATTCCGACTGCAACAACCACGCCACTCCACACTGCCTGCAGGTCGTCCACGTCCTTGTGGAACATTCCGACTGCAACAACCACGCCACTGCGCACTCCCTGCAGGTCGTCCACGTCCTTGTGGAACATTCCGACTGCAACAACCACTCCACTTCGCACTCCCTGCAGGTCATCCACGTCCTTGTGGAACATTCCGACTGCAACGACCACGCCACTGCGCACTCCCTGCAGGTCGTCCACGTCCTTGTGGAACATTCCGACTGCAACGACCACCCCACTCCGCACTCCCTGCAGGTCGTCCACGTCTTTGTGGAACATTCCGACTGCAACAACCACGCCACTTCGCACTCCCTGCAGGTCATCCACGTCCTTGTGGAACATTCCGACTGCAACGACCACGACACTGCGCACTCCCTGCAGGTCGTCCACGTCCTTGTGGAACATTCCGACTGCAACGACCACACCACTCCGCACTCCCTGCAGGTCGTCCACGTCTTTGTGGAACATTCCGACTGCAACAACCACGCCACTGCGCACTCCCTGCAGGTCGTCCACGTCCTTGTGGAACATTCCAACTGCAACAACCACGCCTCTCCGCACTGTAGCAGGTCGTCCACGTCCTTGTGGAACATTCCGACTGCAACGACCACACCACTCCGCACTCCCTGCAGGTCGTCCACGTCTTTGTGGAACATTCCGACTGCAACAACCACGCCACTGCGCACTCCCTGCAGGTCGTCCACGTCCTTGTGGAACATTCCAACTGCAACAACCACGCCTCTCCGCACTGTAGCAGGTCGTCCACGTCCTTGTGGAACATTCCGACTGCAACGACCACGCCACTCCGCACTCCCTGCAGGTCGTCCACGTCCTTGTGGAACATTCCAACTGCAACAACCACGCCACTGCGCACTCCCTGCAGGTCGTCTACGTCCTTGTGGAACATTCCGACTTCAACAACCACGCCACTCCGCACTCCCTGCAGGTCGTCCACGTCCTTGTGGAACATTCCGACTGCAACAACCACGCCACTGCGCACTCCCTGCAGGTCGTCCACGTCCTTGTGGAACATTCCGACTGCAACAACCACGCCACTGCGCACTCCCTTGCAGGTCGTCCACGTCCTTGTGGAACATTCCGACTGCAACAACCACGCCACTGCGCACTTCCTGCAGGTCGTCCATGTCCTTGTGGAACATTCCGACTGCAACAACCACTCTACTGCGCATTCCCTGCAGGTCGTCCACGTCCTTGTGGAACATTCCGACTGCAACAACCACGCCACTGCGCACTCCCTGCAGGTCGTCCACGTCCTTGTGGAACATTCCGACTGCAACAACCACCCCACACCGCACTCCCTGCAGGTCGTCCACGTCTTTGTGGAACATTCCGACTGCAACAACCACGCCACTGCGCACTCCCTGCAGGTCGTCCACGTCCTTGTGGAACATTCCGACTGCAACAACCATGCCACTGCGTACTCCCTGCAGGTCGTCCACGTCCTTGTGGAACATTCCGACTGCAACGACCACACCACTCCGCACTCCCTGCAGGTCGTCCACGTCTTTGTGGAACATTCCGACTGCAACAACCACGCCACTGCGCACTCCCTGCAGGTCGTCCACGTCCTTGTGGAACATTCCAACTGCAACAACCACGCCTCTCCGCACTGTAGCAGGTCGTCCACGTCCTTGTGGAACATTCCGACTGCAACGACCACGCCACTCCGCACTCCCTGCAGGTCGTCCACGTCCTTGTGGAACATTCCAACTGCAACAACCACGCCACTGCGCACTCCCTGCAGGTCGTCCACGTCCTTGTGGAACATTCCGACTGCAACAACCACGCCACTCCGCACTCCCTGCAGGTCGTCCACGTCCTTGTGGAACATTCCGACTGCAACAACCACGCCACTGCGCACTCCCTGCAGGTCGTCCACGTCCTTGTGGAACATTCCGACTGCAACAACCACGCCACTGCGCACTCCCTGCAGGTCGTCCACGTCCTTGTGGAACATTCCGACTGCAACAACCACGCCACTGCGCACTCCCTGCAGGTCGTCCACGTCCTTGTGGAACATTCCGACTGCAACAACCACGCCACTGCGCACTCCCTGCATGTCGACATGTTCGGTCCATCTTCTTTCAATATCTCATTAAGAGTAGCCTAATGTTTGTGATTAAATTGAAGTAGTGCTTATTGGTACGTCCGTGAGGATTGAGTCAGTAACATACCGCCATGATGTCACGGAGGCCATATTGGTATCAATAATGTCTCAAGCGAAGCCCTCTTTCTCTTGCGATCGTTAGTGGGCATCTCGCATCCCACACGAAAGAGCGACCACCTGTACAACACAGCCAATTGTTGCAAGAATCGGGACTGCTTGCGATAAGTTATTTGAATGAGATAAATTAACTCTCGCTGCTGAATGAAGCTATTGTAGTCAGTTGCAGCCTTGTAGTCTTGTAGTGCTGTAGACTCGTAGTGTCGTAGCTTCGTAAAAAAAGTCGCCTTTTTGCTGGAGCAGTTAGGCATGACACAGCTGGAACCGATGACTTTTGGAGCCAATGACCTTTGGAGCCAAAAACTGTTCGAGCCAAAAACGTTTGCAGCCAATGATGTTTGGAGCCAAAAACTGATTGAACCAAAGACTTTTGGAGCCAATGACTTTGGGAATCAATGACATTTGGAGCCAAAGACTGTTGTTTTCTACCGCTGCTTGCAGTGGGGTTCCCCAGTATGGGAGATGTCTCCTTCCCGGACTCCCGAGATGCGCGCCTTCTCTGCGCAGCAGCCAAGTCCTAGAGGATGGATCTGGAAGAAGAGTTGGACGGAGTATAAATAGTCTACCATGCGGGGGTTGGGTACTTGGACATTGCTGTCCGCATTGTTTTGTTTGGAGCTGGTTGTTTCGGGGGAGTTTCCCGCCAGGCTGCCTGCCAGCCTAAACTAAATTAAGAAAGGGAAAGTTATGTGTCCGCCTGTAAATTTAAATATATAAATAAACATTAAAATATGGTTGTATTCGGTAACTTTAACTTTATTAATGTAGTGTTTTTGTCGCAAGCTGGTGCGTCGGTCTACACTCAGGAGTGCAGGAGTGGACAGAGCTTCAGGTTGACCGAGGTCGGTTAGAGATATCATCCAGTCCTTCATCGCAAGGCTCTAGCCTCCTAGGCTACGGTAGTGTATGAGTATATGAGGGAACAAGGGACCCGCCTACATGCAGTGCAAAGTGAGCTGCATGGGTTCAACAATAGATGGTTTTTATCGAAACTATTTGACATGCGATTACCGATTTCGGATATAAAAGAGACTAAGGTACCGGGCATGTCCCTAAAGTTGCTAAAGATGTCTCAGATACATAGTTGATTAGTAAATGCGTGCCGAATAAGGCCCATTAGCGTACTTTCAGGGGTGCGCCTCACTCACAGTTTCCATTTCTGTTGCCTAAAACAAGTTTTGGGACATGCGCCAATCCTTTATCTTTCGCTGCGTGTACAATTTGCACTTGGTCACAGCTGATAATTTTGAGAGAAGCCGTGATCTCCGACCTGCATTGCGCGAGTGTGCTCCCAGACACGTGGCGCCGCCACGACCACTCGACCTGGACACGCCCGCCCGCGCATTCCACAGCTAGTCACTGGCCGACCCTGCATGCTCATTGTTACAAACATTAGTGGAATTATATTTAAATTTATTTATATGAGCTACATTTTTTTTAACATAATATTTCATGTTACGGAATACCTAAAAATTTATAATGAAAAATTTAAAACTGTAAATGGGACTTTTTTTCCCCATCGACAATAATGCATCTTCACAAAAAAAAACTGTATTCATCTAAAATATTTAGTTATTATATTTTTCTTAAATAATGCAATAAAGATATGACCCTTATAATATATTGGAAACGCATTCTTATTTCTAATAATGTTTTCACATATTGTGACATAGTATTCAATATATATATATATATATATATATATATATATATATATCTGAGGTGTATTACATACAAATAAATCGTGTCTCTCTGTGCTCGCCTAATGTTTTAAAATGCTCTCACCGAAAAAAATCTAATGACTTCATTTAATTTAATAGCATTATTCAACTTCTAAACAGTCGCACTTTATTCTTAAGAAAATAAACGTTATGTTATATATATATATATATATATATATATATATATATATAAATGAACCCCTATTTCTCCTGGTCATTCTATAACTTGAGAATGGATTTACCAATTTCATTTTTTTTTTTATGTTTTCTAATACTTCGTAGAAGGTTCTTTCATTAATAAAAATTAAGAAAATTGCGCAGAAACTTAGAAAAATTAAGAAAACTTAACGACTACATTTATTATAAACTTTTTTTTTATGTAACCATAGTCCCAGAGTTATATACTCTTTGCTCTTTGGAAGGCGTTCGAACAGCTCATTCAGCACTCAAATTGCCGTTGAACATGCAAGTTAATGAAACTCCAACTTGCAACCTTTCGAGGAATTCTGCGATGGCCAAAGTGTTGCAGCAAAGCTGATTAATCGTTTGGGATGAATGCACGACGGCACACAAAAAATCTTTGGTGGCATTAGACCGCACATTGAAAGATTTACGAAACAACCAAAACCGGTTTGGTGGAGCGACGATTCTATTGGCAGGTGATTTTCGAAAAACATTGCCAGTAATGCATCGATCAACGCCAGCCGACGAACTTAATGCATGTTTCAAGTCGTCCATTTTATAGAAATACGTCAAGACTAAAATTAAATATGAATATGCGAGTCGTATTGCAAAATAACGAATCTGGTGAAGTATTTTCCAAACAATTGCTCGATATTAGTAATGGCAAAATTCCTGTTGACACATCGTCTGGATACATAAGTAGTATGTAAATGTATGTCCGGGCACAGGCTCCAGGGTGAGGTGCCGAGGTGCCGACCGCCATATTGGATTCTGACGTCATGGCGGCCATCTTGGATGGACGTGTCCTTGACCTTTGACCTTGACTTGACTCCGGCGGCCATTTTTGACCCGCCATCTTGGATCCGCCATTTTGGATGACATCATTTTGTTTTCTAGAACATTCCGACGCTGTGTTTTCCGCCATTTTGAATTATGACGTCACCATTGCAATTTCCGTTACAGCCACCATCATTAAAATCTTTATTTATCATCCGATTTTAATAAAACAAAATTTTAAAATTTATAAAGAAATGAATTAATAAAAATATAATACTTTTTTATAAAAATTTTTTTCTTTTACGACACAGAGTTCGGAGTCCTCGGTTCGAACCCGATGAGGGCAAAAAAATTTAAAATGTCGACCATTCCTTCTCTCGTGGTGGTTGCTGGCAGACTGACTCCCACCACTTATGTCAAAGTATATATAACGTCATCTAGTATGACGTCATGTCCGCCATCTTGTCCTCGTCTGCTGGAAGCCATCATCATTGTATCGTCGGCTAGAGTGCGCTGATGACATGTTAGTTTAATTCTTATCCGCTAGAGTGCAGTAATAATTTATTATTACTAAGGTGCCTGCCATCTTGAAATTTGGGCGCCATCTTGAAAATCTGTAATTATTTAGCTATAAATGCGGGAAAAAGTTCAAAATTCATTAAATGAATTATCAATAAATATAATGATTGATTCGATCGATTCCTGTCCTTCATTCGATCCCTGGATGATGCAACACATTTAATTTTATATAAAAATAATAATTTCAATAAATCATGATCAAAATCCTTAAAAAGGCTTAAAATCAACTACCACCATCATTCTATAAGCCATTACGACTGCCATCTTGGATATTTGTATTTATTGACCCATAAATTTATAACAAATCAATCATTAATCTACCTATAGATTCGATACTTGGTTCGATCCCTGACCGATACAAAACAACTTTAATTTTAAAAAAATACTACAAAAGTGTTAGGTTTGAGAAAATAAAAAAACACTGCTAGTTCTTTTAAAAAATTTTATAACATAAATTCTACACTACTACAAGTACAAAAAAACACAGACAAATTACTAAAGTCTTGTGGATTTCTCGATTTCTCCATCTGCCACCCACGAATTAAAGCGAGGTGGAAAGCCCCACCACTTGACGTAGGACCGTCCATTTCGTCTTTTTATAATCTTCTCCGCCAAGTACGTATCGGGATTCAATGTAGGCTGAATCTCTTCGACATAGAAGCCGCCATGGATAGGTTTGTGGTCCAAATCTTCGAGGTAGTAGGTCCTAGGCTCTGATTCACGAACATGTGTCACATGGAAAAGTTCAGGACTCCAGTTCGCAGTGAATCCTTTCTCGAAGACACCTTTCTGCTTGGAGATTCGCACAATGTCACCGACGTTAGCTTTGCGCTTTCGTGGATCTTTCTTATTCGTGTTGGAAAACACTGTTTGAAGCAGGCAATTGTCCTTTACGTCCTTTGTCTTAATTTTCGTGGTAGAATGCACTGTGGAATTATACTCGCTTATTAGTTTCGGCAAGATGTCAAGCCACTTGTAATTTCCATTAGCCATGAACTGGCGCCACATCTTGGAACGCAAAGTTCTATTAAACCTTTCGACAACGGAGGCTTTGACATTACTAAATGTAGAGTAGTGTTTGATGCCATACTTCTTCATCAAAGCCTTGAAGGTTGCATTGTAGAATTCTTTTCCGAGGTCCGTTTGCAGGTGTGACGGTACACGTCCATCCCGCAAAATATTGTTCATGGCCTTGGCTACTTCAGTTGCAGTCTTTAATTTAACAGGTCTAGCCCAAGCGAACTTGCTATAAACATCGATGACTGTCAACATGTACTTGAAACCTTTATTTAATCGGGAATACGGTATCATCTCAACAAGGTCCGCCTGGAATATATCATCAATTCCACGAACTATGACTTTGCGACGAAGGTATTTTCGTCTAGCAGGAGCATGAAGTTCGCGAGCGATTCCGGTTCGACTCATTGTATGTAGCCGGCTTCCCTCAGTTATTCAAGTATGGAGACTATTTCGTTGATGTGCGAATAGTTTCCTACACTAAGCGAAGTATGTAGAATTCTAAGACGATCAACTAATTCATTGGGGTCGTCCCAATATACATAGTCAAATACCTGATCACTTTCTAGCTTTTTTAAACCCTCACCATGTATCGTTAGTTTACTGAAGAGATTGGCAAGAATGTCGATTTTTTCATGATCTTCGTCTTTATATACACCGCTATATGGATCGTTATCGTGAAAATGTGCATTGGTTAGCTCTAGCAGTTTTTTGTACTCTTGTAAGTCTTTGTGAGAATATCCTTTAGGCTCCCTGCGAAACAGCAATTCGTACAGACCCAGAGTCCCACGCGTTTTGAACTCATCTACGCGCACGATATTTCCTGGTAGAAAGTCTATTTCTTTAGCACCAAGGAACCACTTATTATATTTTCTGTACACTCCGTAGGTCGTGTCATTATTCCGGCTCGTAAACGATATCAGGTATGGTCGGACCATTGCATTAACTTGATGTCCCTTTTTCGGTATTTTTTTTCTTGTGCATGGACTCTGTACTTGTTAAGTCCTCTTCTTCTCGACCTGGTTCATACTTTCTCTTCTTTACAGTTGGCATTTCATCTTCAACTTCTGTCTTCACAATGATGGCTGGTTCTTACTTATTTTTAAGTTCGTCGAGGCGACTAGTGATTGGTTTAAATATCTCCTCATTTTACATCTCACGTGCAAGTCTGGTTCATCTAGCAAGTAGATATTTTTCACGAACAGACTGTATAGCTCGATGAAGGTCACTGGCCAGGTCCTAAATTGTACTGGCTGAAAACTTATTGCAAGACCTCCTTTTATACTTTTCTATTCGTTCGCAGAAACTTCTTTCTTGTGTTTGACTGAACCTGAATTTGTTGAAAAGTGAGATAGTAATGCTTTCAGACTGCTTTGAAAAGTCCTCAAATCGTCACGTCTTTGTGCATTCGATACTTCAATCATGTCGCGAATGCGAGAATCCGAGTCTTCCACACGCTGGTCGATGGCAACGAGATACTCTTGTAATTCCTTTTTCACACTTTCTACCTTTTGAGCCAGTAGTATAATGTATTTGCGGATATCGGAGTTGTGACATACAGTATGTCTGCCGCTACGACCGAATTTCGAAATGCTATTACTCATGTTTGACGATAAACTGATCGAAACCTCGTCTGTAACTGCCCTTATATAGAGGCCAGTCTTTGACTATAACTAGGAATCCGTGTTCTTCTTTCCAACACAAGTAGCACATGTCTTTGAATTCCTGGAATGTCATGTCGGTGTTTACGTGATCGTCATAAGCGTGACGTAAATTAAGTTCGTCCATGCGGAAAAGCACTATGACATTCGCGTTGTCTCGTAGGAGATGTTTTGGAATACGACTGTACGTCTGACACAGGTAAACGCACTCTACCTTGGAGTGTCTGCCCATGGAAAAGTACTCTTGTATTATGCCGTGCTTCTCGCACATTACATCGTCGAAAACAAACACGGAATTGGCTTTTTTTTCGCTTGGAGGTACCACATCTGCATTATCATTAAATGGAAAATACTCCAGACCATCCACCGATTGTAGAACCGTAGCTAGGCGCTGGTACTTTGGCTGTTGCAACGATTTGGAATAGAGGTAAACATTTTCAAACAAACGACCGTTTGGTTCCTCCAATAAACTCAGTAGAACGCACGGTTTGCCGCAGTTGGACGGACCCGCCATTATGCAAAGTACGGCAGAAGGCAACAGTAAGCCATTTCGTTGTTCACGCGCACTAAATACATCGTCTTGCGTGATGTGCACGGGCAAACACACTTCTTGCTTGACGACTTGCATTGTACTGACGCAATTATATAAAATCAAACTCATTTATACTTTCTAGTCAGTTGTGCGTAATGACTCGAAGAGGTAACAACAAAAAACACATCGGTGCAGGACTCGTGAACTCGCTGATAAACAATATGCCATTTGAGCTACATATTCCCGGCTACAGATTCTGCGGCCCCGGCACTAAACTAGAGAAAATGTTAGCTCGAGGTGACGTGGGAATTAATTCTCTGGACGAAAAGTGCAAACAACACGATATCGCCTACTCGCTCAGCAAGGATCTGGAATCTAGGCACAGAGCAGATCAGATATTGGCACAGGAAGCTGAAGAAATAAGCAAATCTCCGGACGCGGGACTTGGAGAAAAAATCACAGCGTGGGGCGTATCTAAGATCATGAAGGCAAAGACGATATTAGTACTGGGTGCACGTCGAGCCAGCTCCATCAAGTCAAAGACTAACTCACGCAAGACCAAATGCAAGACTGGTGCAGGCGTGCAAAAAGACAAGCAAAAATTACAGACTCTCGACAAGAAGATTATAGGAGGATTTCTTCCTTGCTTTTGCCTGCATTGGGTGCTCTCGGCGGCCTCATCGGTGCAACGAGTGGTATAGTGCGGGCAGTCAACACTTCGAAGAATGAGCGCAAGCAGTTAAAAGAAGCACAGCGACACAATGCCAGCATGGAAGCCATTGCCATGGGTAAAAAAAAACGGCGCAGGACTGTACTTGCAACCTCACAAATCAGGTCGAGGCATGAGGAAGAAACGAATGAAAAAATCCTAAGTTCTTTGCCGAAACGTCCGCTCACCAATATAGATTTGATCAGGTACGCTCGAAAACTGAAAATACCAAATTTCCAGGCGTGTTTATGCGAGACACTTTACCCAGCAAGCCAAAGACACATGAGCGTGCCATAATTAATTTAGATACGTCAGCGGGTCGCGGTACGCACTGGGTGACTTATGTAAAGACTGGTAAAATGGCCGTGTAATAAGATAATTTTGGAAATTTACAGCCTCCGCCAGAACTTAGGCGGTACCTGGGTCGAACCACTACATTTTTCTACAATTACGAAACCGAACAGAAGCCTAATCAAACAAACTGCGGAAACTTGTGTCTTCGCTTTTTATCAAACAAAAATTAGCTGACAGATAAAAATTGCTACTTAAAGGTTGTGCAATGATGATAATTTATTAGTCATGTCGATAACACTTACCTTGACAGGTCACGCATCTGAGCTGCGGGCGGTTCATTTCCCGCCTCTGGATTTAGACGGAGAATGGTGTTTCGGACTCGTAGATTTTCAAACGTATAATGCCATACCGAATATTGACGAAGAAAATTGCAAGATCTGCTTCCTGAAAAGTGATGGGACCGCTCATGAAATACAGTTACCTGTTGGCTCTTACTAAATTGACGACATTGCAAATTACATCAGGGATATGTTACCACAGGATGTAGACTTTCAACTGCTTGGAAATCCAAACACTCAAAAAAGCATTCTAACATGCAGTGAAAATGTCGACTTTACGAAACCTGGGACCATAGGTACGATGCTCGGATTCGAATCAAAGGTGTATGATACAGGAAGAACGTACGAATCTACACGCGCAGTAAACATTTTGCCTGTGAATGTCATAAGAATAAACTGTAATTTGGCAAGTGGAACGTATCTCAACGGAAGACTAAGCAACATGCTGCACGAGTTTTCCCCGATGGTCCCGCCAGGATATAAACTGGTCGAAGTACCGCAAAGTATCATTTACGTTCCAGTCGTCGTGAAGTGCGCACACGAAGTCGTTGTCAGAATCGTTGACCAGCGAGGACGTTTGGTGAATTTTCAAGACGAAGAAATTACATTACGTCTGCACTTGAAGCGATGGGCGTAAAGTTCGTAACACCGAACAGTTATAAAAGAAATCGCATTGGCGTGAATAAGAACAGTTCCCTACCAGACATCGGCGCATTAACACCTGACAGCATAAAGTATCTTCTTAGTATTGGACAAGTGCCGAATAAATATGGAAGACGAAATCCTCAACGTGGAAGATCCGGTCATTTTTGATGACAGCATTACGAAAATGGAATTGCACGAGTACCAGCCTTTCCTGCTCGGAACGTACGCACTACCATCGGAGGTACGCATTGCTGTACAGCACCAAGATATTTGTACTTTACCTTCGCAGTCATTTCTACGTATAAGAGGCACGCTGACAAAAGCGGATGGTACGCACCCGACAACAACATCAATATCCTGTATTGGTATTCTTCACCTAATCGAGCGCATTACATATGTACTCAATGGCGTCGAGGTAGACCAGACGAGAGATGTAGGCATAACATCTGCTATGAAAAATTACCTTTCTCTCACGCCAAATGAACTGACTGCTGCAAAGATGGCCGGTTGGGCCCTCGAGGATGAATATAAGCTTCAGGTTTATGCCGAAGGAAAGTTCGAAGTTTGTGTTCCTCTGTCCATGCTTCTTGGATTCGCTGAGGACTACAAGCATATAATCATTAATTCGAAACAAGAGCTCGTACTGCTTCTAGCCAACACGCACATTAATGCAATTGTCGCCGCTGCAGAAAACCCTCAAGATGTCTCGCTAACACTACAGTCTATCGAGTGGATACTGCCCCACATCCAAGTGAGCACCGTTGAAAGAGTCAAGATGTTGAAGAACATAGAAAAAGGCAAGACCTTCTATGTGCCATTCCGATCCTGGAGCCTGGAAACTTATCCTGGCTTGCCTCATAGTCAGCGTATCAATTGGATAGTAAAGTCCAGCTTCGCTACGGAAAAACCAAGATACATCATCGTCGGGCTTCAGACCGGAAGACAGCTCAATGCAGGAGTAAGTCACTCCGTATTCGATAACTGTCAAATACGTAATGTAAAAATATTTTTAAACGGCGAAAGTTATCCGTACGTTGACATGAACATGGACTTTGAAAAAGGAAGATTTCTTCTCGCATATTAAATGTACGCCAAGTTTCAGCAAGCTTACTATGGGTGGAGACAGTCACCGATACTGAGTCCCGACAGTTTCAAGAACAAGGCTCCGTTAATGGTGTTTGACGTTTCCAAATAGGATGATAGAATAAATTCAAACATCATCGACTGTAGAATCGAGATAACGACTAGCGGAAATATTCCACCAAACACCTATGCTTTTTGTCTGATACTTCACGATCGGCTTGCATCGTACAATTGTCGAGACAAACTTGTGAAAATTCTGACATAAATACTGTTTCATTTTCGATGATATTTTAGTTACGACTGAGCGTTGCTAGCGACAAGATGTACTGCAACCTGCAAGGTTTCCAGAGTCAAAATGGATTCGTGCTCAAGGAAATTGGCGTCACTCACGACGGCTGGACTCGAACCGGCAGCTTCAGACCTCCGTATCCTTGGAAACTACTAGATGAAAAAAGTAAACGGTCGAACGAATGGCTATGTAAATATTATCACGGACTAGAGTGGGACGAAGGAAAAATTCCGTACCACCAAGTGAAAAGCACTATTGAATATTTACTAGTTCAAAACGAAATAATTTACGTTGCCGGAACTGAACAGAAGAAATGGCTGAGCAATTTGTGTGATGCACCTGTTGAAATTATAGACCTACAGACCGACTACGGCTGTCCTTCCCTGCGCAAGCTTAGTGAAATGTATGACGTACAGCCACACGACAAGTTTGAACGTGTCTGTGCCTGGACAAACTCGCAGTTAATGCAGAAATGGCACACACAGTGTTCGTAGGAGCCTGCATATATAAATGGTGTACATCCGTAAGTGCCTTCAGTTGACGTTCGACCTGCAATAAGATGTTTACGTTTCATCCTGCTAACGTGTACGTGAGCGTAAGACCTAGCTTCAGCAGTGTCGAGTACAGCTACTGGGATTCCGGGTATCTACGTACATATACAGAAACCTGTGATGGAGGCGCTCAGCATTGGCGGTTTGCGCACTTTCCTGTGTCCTACGAACCGACTCAGCAGCTGGTAGATTGTTGCGAACCTGGAAACTGTGCCGTCTATCACATGAGACCACACACAACCCTTCCTGCTAGCATCGCTGAGGTAGTCGCCTCGTCTGCACGTGCAACACCAAACATGAGCGTGTTGCAACTTGTTGCGACCTGTGATGCTTCTACGCAGACGTCCAAACGATGTGCGTCTCGTCGTCGAAGTTCAGGCAGTGAATCTGTCCCAACTAGCACTGAGCCTAAGCCCAGGCGCAGACTTGGTCACAGATGTCATCGACCATGTCTTGTCGGAGTTGTCGACATCGCAGAAGATGACCAGCTGGAAACATGTGTTCCTGATCCCGCAGCCTGCGAACCAGTTGGAACCGGAGTCGACGAGTCAGTTCGTGCGGCATTAAAGACATTGCTTGCGAAAATGCTTGATTCCTTAACCTAATGTGTATTTGTGTAATTTTTATAAATAAATGTGTAAAACTTGAAATCATGTATTTTTTATTTCTTTAATTTTTTAGGTACTTAATAAAAAATCATTTTAAATATAGACCATATTTTGACTCATGCCGTATACCAGTAGACCGCGGGTATATAAGCGAGGTTTAGACGACTGGACCCTCAGTTCACCTCTGGCCGCGGTGCAGTACGGACTTGCTCTCTTCAGTAAGTTTCGTAAGATTTAGTTATTGCTCCAATGTCGACCGTGATAGACTGTTTACCGTCAGCAGCGGGGACTTCGATGACAGCAATGATGATAGAGTCGGAGATCCCGATACCGACTGCAGAGGAGACAACGATACGTGCTGTTCCACCATCAGCTGAAGTTTCATCATCTGCATTCCAGACTAAAATTAATGGGGAGTGTACATCGCATCAGTGCAAATACTGTGGCGCATCTTTTACTAAACCTACAAATGCGCGCAGACATAAAAGAAGCAGTTGTCCGAACAATTTACTGAAAAGAACAGAGTTTCAATGTGACAAGTGCGGTAAATTAATTTCACGTCTCGATAGCTTACTTCGTCATTATAAAAATTGCTCCGAGAAAGTTAAGTGCAAGTATAATGAACATGGTTATTGTTTTGACTCATGCGTTGTACCAGCGAATGAGAATATATAAGTGAGACCCTGGTGATATGAACTTCAGTCCATCTCTGGCTGCGGTGATGAACGGATCGGATAGACATTTAAAGTCATGTAAAAGGCTTAGTCCGTACAATAAGAAGACTGTTTGAATCGAGAAATCCACAAGACTTTAGTAATTTGCCTGTGTTTTTTTTTGTACTTGTAGTAATGTAGAATTTATGTAATAAAATTTTTTAAAAGAACTTGCGGTGTTTTTTTTATTTTCTCAAACCTAACACTATTGTAGTATTTTTTTAAATTAAAGTTGTTTTGTATCGGTCAAGGATCGAACCAAGTATCGATTCTATAGGTAGATTAATGATTGATTTTTTATAAATTTATGGGTCAATAAATACAAATATCCAAGATGGCAGTCGTAATGGCTTATAGAATGATGGTGGTAGTTGATTTTAAGCCTCTTTTAGGATTTTGATCATGATTTATTGAAATTATTATTTTTTATATAAAATTAAATGTTTTGCATCATACAGGGATCGAACGAATGGCAGGAATCGATCGAAACAATCATTATATTTATTGAAAATTTATTTAATGAATTTTGAACTTTTTCACGCATTTCTAGAATAAAAATTACGGATTTCCAATATGGCGCTCAAATTTCAAGATGGCGGGCACCTTAGTAATAATTAATTATTACTGCACTCTAGTGGGTAAGAATTAAACTAACATGTCATCAGCGCACTCTAGCCGACGATACAATGATGATGGCTTCCAGCAAACGAAGATAAGATGGCGGACATGATGTCATACTAGATGACATTATATATACTTTGGCATAATTGGTGGGGGTCAGTCTGCCTGCATCCACTGTGAGGGAAGGAACGGCAGCCATTTAAATTTTTTTGCCCTCACCGGGTTCGAACCGAGGACTTGGAGCTCCATGTCGTAAAAGTAAATTTTAAAAATATTTTTTATTAAAATTTTACTAAGTGAATTTTTTATAAATTTTAATTTTTTTCATTAAAATCGGATAATAAATAAAGATTTAAATGATGGCGGCCGTAACGGAAATTGCAACGGTGACATCATAATTCAAAATGGCGGAAAACACAACGTCGGAATGTTCTAGAAAACAAAATGACGTCATCCAAAATGGCGGATCCAAGATGGCGGGTCCAAAATGGCCGCCGGGTTCAAGGTCAAGGTCGCAGTACTGCTTGTCCCATTACGCTCATCCAAGATGGCCACCGTGACGTCAGAGATGGACGTGACGTCAGAGCTCGGTCAGCTCCTCGCTCCTCAGCCTGAAGCCTGGCGCCGGAGCCCCTATTATATACTACTATTACATTCCCTGCAAATTTTTGTCACCTTACTGAATCAAAGACCGAACTCATCGAGATGGGTTTCCCAAACATTGCTGAAAATTACAAAAATCATGTTTGGTTAGGTGAACGTGTTATATTGGCTGCAAAAAAGTTGATGTCAACGAAATGAATGTTCAAATTCAAATTCATAGCTGGTGAATTTATGACATACAAATCGGTTGATTCCGTTACTAACCAAGATGATGTGGTCAATTATCCAACGGAATTTTTAAATTCCTTGGAATTGCCCGGATTACCACCTCATAATCTGCAACTAAATATCGGATCGGTAATCATAATGTTACGAAACATAAACCAGCCATGTCTTTGTATTGGCACTCGACTTGTGGTGAAGAAATTAATGAACAACGTCATCGAAGCCACAATTTTGAAAGGGAAATATAATGGCGAAGACGTTTTGATTCCACGATCCCTATAATTCCAAAAGACATGCCATTCGAATTTAAATGGTTACAATTTCCAGTGCGGCTTGCATTTGTAATGTCAATTAATAAATCGCAAGGGCGTTCGTTAAATGTTTGTGGCATTAATCTTGAAAATCCATGTTTTTCACATGGCCAACTGTATGTCGCCTGTTCCCGTGTCGGAAAACCATCAGCATTATTTATTTACGCGCCAGGAAATAAAACTAACAATGTTGTGTATCAACAAGCATTACAATAAACAATATGTTATAGAGATAATAAAAAATAACAAACATATACAATATCAAAATATACAACAATATAAATAATTATTATTAGTATAGTATTCCAGTTTGAATTGAATGACAGGACAACGTCTGTCGGGTCAGCGAGTGCTTTAATAAAATGTATTTTACTGGGTGTTCCTGCTGTATATGTATATGTATATTGTTGTTCTCTTCTGTGACTCATTGTACAAAATAGATATCGCGCGGCTATGTTGGCCTCGAGAGCTGGAAGCAGTGCGCTTATGGGCCTGCGTCTCTGCGCCTCGGAGAGAGTGTTCACTAGAGTGTTCGGCGCTCTGCCACGTAAGTTAACTCTGTTAAATGTTTTCTCATTTATATTCTGAATTAGTATTTTATTGTTTCCAAGTATGTGCCGAGCTTGATGTACACTTTATAACTAGGTAAAGGCTGTGATATTTTACTCCTCTGTCGTGAGGCACCTCTATCAAGAAAAGTGTGACTGAGTGGTATGTTTCGTGATCGAGTTGTAATCTTTGATGTGTAACAACTTAGCTCTCTGTATGAATGGATTGACCGCCCGCTGCGCTCAAGGTCGCGTCGAGGAAGCAGGGACTGCCCTCCCTTTTTTTTTTTGTTTGCCTGTATCCCCCTTGAACCACCCATATTTGAGTGGCTCCCGAGGGACCTTTGCAGTTTGTTTTGGAGTACCAGACCTGTGGTCGTACCTCCTGCCTAATTGGACCTATTCTTTATCTTATCTTAGTATTTTATTGCCTAATTGATAAAGAGGTTTAAGAACTAGCCTGGTTCTAGCATATTTATATTATTTTCTTATTATTTAATTATCTCGTACTAGCCTAATATTTAATCTTTACCTTAATTTTTTTTTGTGATGTATTTACCCTGTCCTATAATATAGTGGTATATAGATTTAAGTTTTTAATATATAGTTCCTGTATATATCTCTACCCCCACCTAGGTAATTTTTCGCCTATATGGGGCTTCCCTTCTTGAATTTAAAGCAGCTATTGCCTACTGTAAGCTAGGGGATTGCTGCTGCTGTTCTTTGTTGTGCCTATTCATTGCCTATACAGGCTTGGTTAATGTGTTGTTTATTACTGCAAGTGATGTGTGTGTGTATGCTGCTATTAGGTTTTGTGTGCCTGTCTATACTAAAAGCTATTTATTGGCTTTTGTAGTTTCTGTGTTTTGTTTTTATTTTTCCCTTGGTAGTCAGGCTTTGATTACTGTTTTTCAGGGTTCCTGGAGGGCCCATCCGGCTAGCGTAGCGCTCAGGGGTGATACTCACCACCGGCACTGTCCCCTCCAGGCAATCCCCTACTTGAGCCCTCGCAGCCTGACCGTCCTTGTGGAGTGTAATTATATGGTAAGTTTCTTCTTGTCCATTGCCTGGTATGCTCCTAAGTTCCGAAGCACTGGGTTGTCATGGGTGGGGAGTGCCTTGTAGAGTTTGTTGTTAGCTTCTTCTATACATTGTTGAATGAGCTTGATTCTTGTTTACTCGTGGATTTGATTTGTTGGAGTGTCGGCCGGCTTGTTGAGTATGCACTTGATAATCTTGTTTTGTATGACCTGTAAGGGTTGTATGTGTGTTTTTGCAGCTGTACCCCACACTTCACAGCCGTACAACATAGCAGGCCTGATGATGCTTGTATACAAGAGGAGCTTGTTTTTGATGGAGAGCTCTTGTGCTTTGAGGAGTGGGTACATCTTCATGAATTTTCCCATTGCAGCCCTTGCCACTTTGGTTGTATGCTCATGCCACCTTAATTTGGAATCATAGTAGAGACCTGGATATTTACATGTCTGTACTTGCGGTGCAGTTTCATTGTATACCTTGACTGGTGTGTTCCCTAGCTTTCTCTTGTTCGTAAACATGATAAATGCACTTTTTGTGGGATTGACTTTAATGGCCCATTTATTCCAGTATTTTTCTAATGACCTGATATGTTGCTGGAGGTAGGCCTTTGCTACATAGGGTTTGTCATCTTTAGCATAGATGACAGTATCGTCCGCATAGAGAGTGATGATTGTGTGTTCTGCTGTGGGCACATCTCTTGTGTATAGGGCATACAGCAGTGGAGAGGAGCTCCGCCCTGTGGCACCCCTGCCTGGATTTCTCTGGAGTGGAAGTTTTTCCATCGAGGACTACTTGGAATTTCCTATCCGAGAGAGAGCTGCGGATAAGTTTCCAGTAATTGGGGTGAAATCCTGCTTCAATTAGTTTATATATTAAGTATGTATGCTGTACTTTGTCAAATGCTTTTTCAATGTCCATGAACATAGCTGCATTTGTTTGTTTTCTATTGAGTCCTGTGATGATATATTTGGCCACTCTCGTGGTTGCATGTATTGTGGAATGGTTCACCCGGAATCCTATTTGGTGGTTGGGTAGAAGTTTTTGTTTGTTTACAAATTTATTCATTCGGTTGCAGATGATTTTTTCAAATAGTTTTGCCATGGAGTTAAGCAGGCTAATCGGTCTTCTATTTTGTGGAAATTTAGAATCTTTCCCAGGTTTGGGAATAGTAATTATTCGGGCTAGTTTCCACTTTTCTGGAAAACTGGATGTGTTACGTATTTTATTGTATATGGCCAGAAGGTGGAGTCGTGCATTCAGTGGTAATTTAGTGATGGCTTCATTTGTAATCCTGTCTGGCCCTGGGGCTTTATTTTTAGGTAGTTTCTTGATGACTTGGTTCATTTCTTTTAGTGTTATTTCCTTAATTCTGCTCGTCGGTTCTTGCCTGTCATGGAGTCTGATTGTTTGTTTGGATCTCTGGAGTTGGTCTTCGTCTATTAGTCCATGGTTGGGCTCGAATTGTAGTTCTAGCGTGTCAGCTATGGCGTCTACTTTGTCTTGTGCTGCATATACAATGCCCCTTTCTCCATGGATTATGGGTGTGTGGAGTTTAACTTTCTTTCCTGCAAGTCTACATTGTAGTTTCCACATTTGGTTTCCATCCTGCCTCACCTCAGTGATGGAAGCCGCTCAATTTGCATTTTTATGCTGAAGTGTCTTTTGTTGGATGAGAAGATTGAGTGCGGTTACTCTGCGTCTAAGTATTGGATCCCTTGTAGTTTTATATTGTTTTCTGGTGTGGTTTCTCTCCCTGGTCAGATCATCTATTTCTTGGTTTTGGTCCAGTCTTCTTTGGGGTTGTGGTACTACCCTGGTTGCCTGCTTTATATTATCTTTAATTATGTTTGTGATGATTTGCACTTCTAAATCTAGTTCTTCTATTGGAAATTGATCTACGTTTGGGTATTCACTTATGATTTGTTTGTAATGTTCCCAGTCTGTGGTTAGTCTCTTTTTGCCTGTTCCTTTAGTTGAATGTGTCTGCGGTAGTTTTATGGTCATGATGATGGCTAAATGGTCTGAGGTGAGATCTTGGATGACTTCCATATCAATTATCGTTGGGGTCTTCGTGATGGCGAAATCAAGGATATCTGGGAGAAAGTTTGTGTAGGCAGGATAGTAGGTGGGTTCCTGTGGTGCTTTGATGATGTAGTCATAACTTTCCGCCAGATTTTCTAGATATTTTCCGTTTTTGTTGTATTGCCTGTTTCCCCATGCTGGGGATTTGCTATTAAAATCGCCCGCTATGATAAAGTTTGGGGCATGTATTATTAGGTGTTCTTTTGTGTCGATTAGGTCTTTGTTGTTGGGTGGGCCGTACAAGGATGTAACTTGCAGGTCTCCATTTGCTGTTGGTAGAATAATACTGGTGGTGTCTGTTTTGGCTCCTGTTGGGGTGTGTGGAATGTGTGCTTTAATTAAAATTGCAGTCCCACCTCCTTGATTGCCTTCTCTGTCAGTCCTGTAGGTAATATAATTTTGTAGTGTATATCTGTGCTTAGGTTGTAGTTTTGTTTCTTGAAGTAAAGCAATGTCAATGTCATGTTGGTACATAAATCGTGCAAATTCGTAATCTTTATTGCGTAATACATTTGCATTTGCATTTTTAGTTCCTGCTGTGTGATTTTTGGGGTATTTACATGACCTATTTTGGATTTCTAGTGGGTGAAAATTTCCTGCGTGGTGTGTTTGCATATTTATTTTGTGCTATTTTTTGATATTTTTGTTCGGATATTTGTTGTCTTGTGCTTTCCTGTTCGTTGATATTTGTTTTATTTGATGACCTTTCTTTTTCTGCAGTGTGGTTTTCCATTGTTGGTTTTGCAGTGCTGTCTTCTGCATTGTTAGTTGGTGGCTTTGTTGTGTTGTCCTCCTTATGGTGTGTAGTTGGTGCTGGCTGGTTCACCGGCTGTTCTGTAGATTCAAAACTGGTAGATATGTCTTGCGACAATAGCATTATTTCCATTGCTATAGCATTGGCTCTTTGTTGTGTGGTGGTGTATTTTTGCACCTTTTTCTTGATTTGGAGTATGTACTGAATGGCCTGTTGAAACTCTGGTGTGTGGACGAAAGTAATCGCTTCTTGTACCTGCTCTATAGTTGAGGTGGCTTGACTTGGGGCTATTGTCGTGTCTTCCCTGGTGAGTGCTTTGGTCACCATCTGAGCTGGCCTCTGCTTGGTGTCATTTGAGGTTATTGTCACTGTTGGATCTTGTGTTGTTATTCCCCTGTGTGGTAAGCCTGGGAATGTGTCATCATCTAGTAGAGGTGGTGGGGCTTGTTGTTCTTCCCCTGTTAAATTTGCATGTGTTTCTTGTTTTGTTGCAATTTTAGCTTGAAGTTCCTTTTCTAAGGCAATGCGAGTTGGGCATGTAGGGGCATTCGCACGATGGGCGCCTTGGCAATTTTCACATTGGAATTTAGTTTGATCAACCTTGCAATCCTTTGTGTGGTGATTGCCAGCACATTTTACACATATTTCTGGCTGACTGCAGCAATCGCTGTGGTGCCCATAAGCCTGACACTTGAAACACTGTAGCAGGCGAGGCTGCTTTTTGTATGCTTCGACCTTGACCCTAACTCCATGTAGGCTGGTAAGTCTTTGTAGTTTTACCTTTTGTGTCGAGGGAACTTCCACTCTGTACAGTGGAAATGGTTGTTTCGTGACCAGGTTCTTAAGTTGTATGACTTGGTTGACTTGGAAGCCCGCCTTTTTTAACATTTCCTGTGCCTCACTGGCCGGTATTGAGGAGTGCAATCCTCTGAGAACTCCTGTGTACAAATCCGATTTTTGTCTGAAGGTGTAGTGAGGTACTTCATTTGTAGTGAGAATAGATTTACATTTGTTGTAGCTTTCCAGTGTAGGACAAGTGATTTTCCCTCCCTCTTTCGTGTATATGAGTTGGATTTCCATATCTTGTATTGATAATAATCGTGCATGCCTTTTAAATAATGCTAAGGAAGTCACAATTAATGGTGGAGGACGTCTTGGTCTTGTGGGTATGTTTTCCTCGTCCCCCTCTATTATTGGGTCCTCGACTATTATTTCAGGTGGTGTGGGTTTATTGTCTGGTTTTTTATTATTCCCTGTGGTTGGACTGTGTTTCCTTTTTTGAGATTCGAAATTTTCTCTAGTTGCTATTGTTTGTGGCTGTGTTGCATTTTCCTTTGTGTTGTCTGTACAACCTGATCCACTCCAGGGGCCCTCTGAGTGCACAGTGGCTAGTCCCGCTGAGGGCGTAGCTCCTGGAGTGGGGCCCAGTGCAGACTGTTCAGCGCCTGAGCTGGTCCTGTTTCTCCCAACCACTGACCATTTCGTGGCTGTGTCGTGGGAGCCTGGCTCCGATTGGGATTCCACAGGTGTTGTTTGTGCCTCCATTGTTAACACCGCAAGGTTTCCAGGAGGTGGTTTGTTAATTTTTGCCTTTATTGATTTTTCATTTCTTTGGGGACAGGATTCTATTGTTTGTGGGTGCTCTGCTTCTTCTGTGCTGTGGGGTTCTTCTTGTTGTTCTTGTCCTGAAGTGTGTGGCTGTTGTAGTTTTCTGCTCGCAAGGCTTGTTCTTACTGCTTTCACAAGAGATTTCCTGGCTGTTCGATTGATTGCCTTTGTTGTTGTAAGAGAAATCAGTTTTCCTGGTTGCTTAATAGTTGTTCCGGAATGGTTTCCTTTGTTTCCACTAAGTAGGGAACTCCCAGTCGCCTTTGTCCTTGAACCTCCCTGCATTGCAGGGAGATTCCTGTAATAAAAGTTGTTGCTATTTTCCAACTTCTTTCTTATCTCAGTTTATTTCTTCCCTCTTCTCTCTTTCTTCTTTCTTCTCTTCTTTCTTCTCTCTTCCCTCTCTCTTCACTCTTTGATCTTCGCTCTGCTCTAGGTGTGGCACACTCGGAGTGCAAAGTCAGACTTCTAGAAAGTCAGAAAAGTCGGACTTCCCTCCCCTGACTCGGCGTGATAGGCCGGCAGACTGCTCAGCCAATCACAGGGCACTACGGCGGCCGGTGCGCCAGGAAGGAATTCTTCTGTTCCACGTCTGGGTCACAGTTTCCGAGCGAGGAAACATGTGGATTTATAATATTGACGCATTTATCGTAAAAAGTCTGAGCAGTTCGGAAGTAGAAGTCTTGCGAAGTTTCCGACTCGGTTTCACGATGAAATGCTTCGACAGGGCAGTACACTGGGGCGTCTTTGTGTGGGATCTGTTCGTTAATCAGACTCAATTGTGGCCTGTGGTCTGCAGGCGGGAGGTTTTCACGAGTGAACACAATAGCTTCTGACATCGTTGTGTTCACTTTAATGCGCCACGTCGTGCACCACTGTTCTATCTCAGTGAGCGCAACTTGCAGCCTGGTAGGTTGTGGGTATGCTATACAGTACAGTATCATCTGCATAACAGCCTAGATTTACTAGTCTATGTAGCATGTCTCGCACATATACATTGAAGAGAACAGGGCCTAGGATGCTGCCCTGTGGCACTCCTGCTATAATCTTCTTTACGTCAGGCGTTGCCACTTCAGTTGGCACTCTGAAGGTTCTGCCTCCTAGGTAGGATGTTATTAATTGGACATAGCAGTCAGGGAAATTGTCTTGGTAGAGTTTGCAGAGAAGACCTGCATGAAACACTCTGTCAAAGGCTTTCCCTACGTGTAGACACGAAACGACTTCATAGTCTTGTACGTTAAATGCGCTGGTTATCTATTCAGTGAGACGTACTAACTGGTGAACTGTCGAATGAGCCAAGGCCGATAAACAGCTGTCGGGCCTATTTATAAGCTTGCGCAGAGTACTTACATCGTGCTTAATCGCGGGGAAGCAAAAAGGAAAGGAGGGGAGACAAAATTCTCGAGGGAGGAGGGGGAAGGTCTGCGACACAGAAGCGGTGGGCCGCTTCAGAATTATGTTTCGCATTGAATTCTTCTCACTTTTACAAAGTTTCAAAACGTTAGCACTTTATTTCTGGGAGAAACCAAACTTTCATATCTTGTATATTGCGGATTCAACAAGCTAACATTTTTTTTAAAGTCAATAATGCATAAAAGGTAATAATAAGTACTTACATGTTTTTGCAGGAACAAATACTCGAACGTTATCATTACGAAATTAACTAGTAAAATATACTGGTTGAACATAACCTCAAACTAACAGAGCAAGTCTTGGCAGGAGTACCAATTTTTAGTTTGCAACCTATCTTCGAATTTCAAAGTTTCTAAGAATGTCAAAAATTTTAATATGAATTCATTCACCAAAAAAATAGTTTCTTTTCTAAATTGAGGTGTTTTTCTTTTGATTTTCATCCAAAAAAGGAATTAATACCGAGAATTATAAATTAATGTCAAGAATCGCCCAGCTGATGTTCGGCGTGGTCTCGTGGGAGCTGCGAGTTATGTCACTAATGTCAGGTTGATGTCATCCAGATGTATGTCAGTGTCGAAGACTGGAGCAGTTACATCAAGCACGGGCTGGCTGGCAAAGGGGCAGGCAGATAATTTGCTATGTCTTGATTGTCATGAACTGGATGTTTTCAGCAGCGATGTTCCAAGAACTGTGTTTATTGCAGCGCTGAACACGGATCTCTTAGATTGGTTGGTTACTCAGTTGGTTTGTCTGCAAGACGGCTGACTGAGCGACGCCAGCTCTGAGCGAGTCAGCGGGTCGTGTCAGGGTCAGGAGATGGCGTGGAGCTCGAGGCGAGTGAAGGCGAGTGAAGGCGAGTGAAGGCGAGTCATAGCTTACCTCGACCCCGAGGACCGAAGGTATTAGTTGTGTGGGTCAACTCCTGATAACTAGTGTGACTAATATGTAACATAATTATTTTTTTTTTAATTTCATCCACCGGAAATCGAACCGATATCTCCGAAATACATTACGTAAGTGCGGTTTTTAATTAATTATTTTTTCTGAAATACTATTTAAATATTTTTTTAAATAATTTTCCTATGAATTTGACATTCCCGGGATCCAACCGAGTACTGTGTACTATGAAACAAAAGTTCTTTCTATTAAATCAATTCTATAAATATTAATTTTTTTAATGAATTTTTTTAGTAAAACTCTTTATTAGATAAGAATGGTATCGCGATGTCAATTTTCGTCCGATGTGTTAAATTTCAATTGTGATCAAGATCACTGTATTCTAAGATGGTGGCCATAACGTCACAAATACACGATTGGTACGCGATTGGTGGTAGGTCATTGACCTGCTCCTCTGCTTCTCAGGCCCCAAGCCCTGTACCAGAACATACCAACACATACTACTCGTTTTCCCAAGAACATTTTTTTGTTCTGAATGCATTTTCCTCAAATATACACCCAAATTCTTTCAAAACCTTAATTTTTCAAACCTGTAAATTATTTAATCATTTTTTTTTTAGTCATTATTGCTTCGGATTCAAATATAACCGCCGAAGGGCTTACCATCGACACCTCGATCGACATCTGAGCTTCAGGCGAGTCACCTCTGAGACCTCCTAGCAGAGTCTTGTTACTTCCTGTCGCATGTCCTGTCCCTTTCATTGTAACTGAGCCCTCGCTTGCGCTTGCAAAATCGTGATAAACGTAAACGTCAAAACAATGTTTTATTGACAATTTTGGTATATTTAAAGTTTATTGCTTTTTGCATGCATAATATAAGCAAAAATAAAATGTACAAAATTCAAACATCCTATCCGGACACAGGGTTAAAGACTCTTGATTTGTGTTATTATTTGGTTACAGTTTTTTTATCATGAAAAGTTAATTTCCATTACTACAGGGCCAATGGGCCGAGTGTCCAGGTGGTTCCGCGTGTTCTATTGTATAGTTCGCTGGCTGAAGCTGGATCCCAGCTGTCAGCCAAGTGTGTTTACCAATGCGGATGTCCTGCGGCAGAGCCCAGCATCCTCCCAGGAGCAGCAGCACGGTGTGGACCAACATGCTGGCTTCCATGCGCATTCCTGGAAGAAACAAAACAAAAATGGAGTGTGGTTGTGTCATGGACATGGCTGTGTGTTTTACAAGAATACGTGTGCGTAACAGATAATATTTTATATACAAAAAATAATATACATGCTATTTAATGTATGTTATAATCATGTTTGAACACTAAGAAGGTACCTTCGGATTTACATGTTTCGTTTATGATAGCAACTATTTCCGTTCGTTGGGTTCAGGAAATAAATCATGTAAACAAATAATTACAGTGTTATAACTTTGTTAATTATAAGTTTGTGATACGAAAAGTACCATACAAATGGCGTACAGGATACATCGAGATTTATGGTAAACGTTAAATCAATATAGGTTGTATCCATCCGAACATACAATTCACCATGGAGGTAGAAGTGGAAGGAAAATTGCCATTCTGGATGTCTTGGTCACAATAGGAGAGGATATTCACATCGGCCACATTGTTTACAGAAAGCCAACCCACACAGACAGGTATCTACAACAAGTGCACACCACCCTCCATCACAGAAAAGAACAGTCATCTCAACTTTGGTAAACAGAGCTTGAGCAATTTGTGAAGAAGACAATATTGGGGAAGAAATGAAACATCTTACAAGTGCTCTTCAAGCGAATGGTTATTCAAAGTCAGAAATCAGGAAAGCAATGAAACCACCTCAACAGCAAAAGAAAGAACATCTTCCTAATAAATCCTTCATTCCTTATGTCAAAGGAATTTCTGACCAAGTGGCAATAATTCGTACGAAGCATGAAATCCATACAGTTCTCAAACCCATGAACAAGATTGAGGGGTCTCTGACATCGGTAAAGACAAAAATTCCTGCCGAAACCCTAGCCGGTGTGTACAAGATTCCATGTTCCTGTGGCAAGGTATATATAGGACAAGCTGGCAGACAAATAATCACAAGGGTTAAAGAACACATCAGTGACTACAAACATGAAAACCTACGATCAGCTAAAGCAGAACACTCCATGGAAATCAGACACAACATTGATTTCGACCAATTCCACTCCATATCTAACATCCGACAATACAAGTAAAGATACATTCGATAATCAGTAGAAATATTAAAACATCCAGCAAACATTAATATAGAAGATGGTTACAAATTAAGCAAAATATGGAACCCACTATTTATAAATCCCAAAACATGGCTCCAAATCCAACATCAGACATATCGCCCCTGATTGGCAAAACAGCCCAGCCAACCAGAAGAAACGAAGGTTCTGATTGGCCCACAGCTGCAGCCAATCAGGAAGCACCTTCCCCTAGGTAACTGCTCCCTGATGATGGCGACTGCAATGTCGACCGAAACGTCGGTGAATTATTCGCCAAGGACGCGGATACAACTCAGAAGCCAAACTACTTCAGACAATGGCCTTGGAAGCCTGCGAACATTCTTTAAAAAGTATTTTATTTAAAAATATATATTTGGAAAATACATATTTTGTATATATTTTTTTAAATATAATTTCCAAAAGTATCTTATATCTGATATCTCAAATGATTTACTCAAAAGTATATTGTAACTTGTATTCCAGATAATATTTATGAGGTATCTTGTACATCTCTGAAATACCACACAGCGAGACTCTTTCCAGCATCGATGTTACATCACGGGCTAAGATTCCAGAATGGTTTAGCTTGAGAGTAAAGTGTTTTCAAACAAATTTTAGATAAAAGCCCTGGTTCAACACAACAAAGACATTCGACACGGCACAATTCAGCGCTAACTGCCTTACCGAGAAGATAGTCGGGTGAAACGCAAACAGCGCTAACTAAACCAGATGCTGACATGAACCCTCATCGGATAAAGTCTCTGAGGACATGGGTGAGATCTACATGAAAACGAACTATTTATTAAGTGTGAAAATTACATCGCATATCTTCAAGTCAGTTAATTAGAAAGAATTAGTATCGTGAATGAACAAAAATGCAACCTGATTGTGAACTATCGCACAAAATGCAGTTCACGGCCAGTAATTTCGGCGTTTTTTTTTTTTTCGCCGGGAAGTATTTACGTCCTTATAAAATCTTGGTAACTGTGACTCTATAAGCCCCCATTTTTGAGACCAGCAATGGAATACGGTCGTCGCAATGAGCACATTGCCATCTAAAAGTTTAAAGAACAAACCGGATTTGTTGTACAAAAGTATGGATTATTTTTGTATCTCGAATACTGATACTTGGGGGATAGCACTGATGAGCTTGTGGTCGACGAAAATGCAATTATTGAAGTCAAGTGTGTTCCTTCGGAATTATAATAAGGTTTTCAAGAAAATGCAATGAGAAAAAATAATTTCTATATAATATGAACGATGATTAATTTAATTCTAATTCGTCTTATTTTAATCAGCTGTAAGGACTTTAAGCATTACAGAGCGCGATTACTGCTACTTCATATTTATCTTTGATGTTTGTCAGAAGTAGTATATAATAGGGCATACTGGTACAGGCTTCAAGGCTGCCGGAGCCTGGAGCCGACCCACATCTTTGTTGTAACGTCACGGCGGCCATCTTGGACTAAAATATGACTCAAAATGACTCAAAACATGAATACGATCTCGACAATATGCGATAGGCTCCAAAGCACTATTTTCTACAAGAGCTCCAATGATCCAATTGATCCAATTGGCCAACAGCTCCAATTGCTCCAAAGATCCAAATGCTCCAAATGCTCCAACAGTCATTGGCTCCATCAGTCATTGGCTAACAGTCATTGACTCCAGCAGTATTTTGGCTCCAACAGTCTTTTGGCTCCAACAGTCATTGGCTCCAACACTCTTTGGTTGCAATAGTCATTGGCTCCAAGAATCATTGGCTCCAATAGTCATTATCTCCAATAGGCATTAGCTCCAATGAAAATAAAAATATAAAATATAAAAACAAAACAAAAAAAATACAAAAAATTCTGTCTTGTTCTAGAACTCTATCCTTGCTCAACAACGGTGAAGTTCACAAGCTTGCAAAAGCTTTTTTTTTTTCATTCATTTTTTGGTTCTTATTTAAATGTTTATTATTTTTAATATTTTATTTTTATTTTTTATCTGTGATATTCCTGATATAAAGGAAAAAGTGCTTTAGTTTTCTCCGAGTGCTCCTGGTTATTTCTGACAATATATTGTTAGTTTTCTCCGAGTGCTACTGGTTATTTGTGAGAAATATATCTCTGCATTAAATATTTGTTACTTAATGAATCATGCAATTTTATTAGAGTTGCATTTAAATTGAGAAATTCTGGTACAAAATTATCACTAATAACAATTTTTATCAGGTGGAATTCACACAAAAAAGGACTAATTACTCGGTCAAATCATATGTTTTGAGACGGCTGCGAAGCACTATAATACAAGACGAACTTCCTTCTCCTTGATGTCTAGCGAAGCCATCCTTCTTTTTCGATCGTTAGTGAGCATCCCCCATCCCACATAAAATAAATAAATAAATTTTGACTCAAACAACACGAGAGGACATCCCATGTCAATAATCGGAACTACTTGAAACAAGTTCTTTTGCATGAGATAAATTAACTCTCGCTGCTGAGTGGAGCTATTGTAGCCAGTTGGAGCCATGTATCTTCGAGTCCTCGTAACCTTGTGTTGTGACTTACAATATTTTTATCATTTGGAATTTAAAATGAAACAACCATTACTCAGTTAAATAATATGCCCTGAAACATCTGAGAAGCACTAACATACAAGACGAACTTCCTTCTCCTTGTATCTAGCGAAGCCTTCCTTCTTTTGCGATCGTTAGTGAGCATCCCGTATCCCACATAAAATAAATCAATAATATTTACCTGCAAGCAAAATGTGGCGTCATCTGTAGTTGAAAAGCAGAACTACATACAACAAGTTGCATTGCATGAGATAACTTAACTCTCGCTGATGAAATATTTAAAAAAATTTATTTAAGTAAAGGTTCCAATTTGAAAACTGACAGTTTGCATATAACATTAGTCACAGAAGCTACCATGGATCATGGTTTGTTATCTGCATCTGAATCGGAAAGAAGCTGCTGTAAATACTGTAGCAAGAATTTTGTCATGAGAAGAAATGGGTTAAACACCCACTGTGCCATATATCATAATTTTCGAGCACAAATTATTATTTTGAATTAAATTTTTAATTTTTAAAGAAGGATACCACAAAAATTAAGTTGCCTTTTTAATTTCATTTAATTTTGTTTCCATTATAGTAGACTCCGACGTAATCTTGTCCAACCCAGTGCACCAGCGCTTGTTCGCAGGCCCAATTAGATACATTTTGCTGACATTTGGTGATCGCGGTATCTCGGCCGCGGTTTGCATCATGTTTTCTCCCTGTAACAGTATGACTTTTCGTGCCAGCGAACTCTACCCCGAGCCCACCGCTAGCACCTTTCATTTCTCGGAGGCAAGCATAGGTGAGCTGTTTGGCAGCACGTCGAGGAGCATATTACAGTCCTCGGCGACGCCTCGGGACGGTCAACACGACGCCTTTCCCAGGCGACTTAGCAAGTTTAGACCCCCCTTCCCTCATCACCCACCTGTGGCTTCACGAGTACTTCAACCCGGAGCATCGACCCCCAGTGAACTCGCGCGGAGTAAATGGTCTCTTCAAGGACATTTTCCCTTGTCAAACAGAGCCCTCGGCGAAGCCTAGCGGCAGGAAAAATCCTTAACCTTGCTCGGTCCACTGGTTGCGAGTGTGACCAGTGCACTCTAGCGGACATTTCTGTGACCCTTCAGGCAGGTTATCATCTTGGCCGCCAGAGCGCACTACTCATGCCTCCCATAAGAGACAGCTTGTCACAATCGACCTTGGCAGCAGTCGCAGTGCGATTGCGACCTTAGTCCACCTGCGACTCGCGTGAGAGCGCGGCGAGCATTTTGATGTCTGCTTCGCCCCTTCGGGCATCTCCGGACACCTTCGGACCATCACCACTCCCCCCCCCCCCTTCTTTGGATGGGGGCAGTTACTTTCTTTAATTAGGTGCACCGACGCCAATTTTCAAGGATTCGGCGGGCAGCATCTGGTCTGTGCAGACCACACGTCGCGATTCGCGAGAGTCCAACTCTGTAGTACTTCCAAGACTCGACACTACGTCAGGTAGTCTCCAACGTCGAGGCATAGATGCCTTATTTTTCTAATTTGTATTTTTTGCTGCCCATAATAGGTTTTTTTTATCTAAATTTATTTCTTAATTTTTCGTCATGGCTTCCGCAGACTTCCGCGCCGGAATTTGCCTACTTGAATCCTGGAGCCAGCTAACGTGACTTCACCCCGCTGTTTGGGTAAGTGATCGTCATATCCTCCCCCCTTTTTGCCTTTCCCTGGGCATAGTCTTGCCCAGACTTAGCTGCCTGTTAACCAGTCTAAGCTATTTGGGACTTTGGTTACAGGCGGGGTGCAAGAATAACATGCAAGATTAGCCTGCAAGAATTAGAATGGAACTTCTCTGCCAAAATTAGCAGTCCGAGATTGGCTACCATGCAGTCTCAAGTTTTCTCCCCTTTCCGGTCGACATTCAAGTTTCTACATAAAACGAATTCTTCTGGACTTTAATCAACAAAAATCTCCAGTGCCAGGACCGTCCAGTTTTCAGGACACAGGATTTAGTTATATTCATTTCAAAGGAAAATTAAAAACAAAATGTAATTGTCTTTCTTTTGAGTCTGCGAACTCACTTAAAACCAGGGTCAAATTTAAGAGATATGGTTGTTTTACTTTTATATGTATTTTTTTACCCCGGGGTACCCTTCTGTTTATAATTAATATATATTTGAATACATGTGTAAAGATAAAAGAAAAGAAAAAACTAAGTAAATTATTTTAGTAAAAGGGCCGTTATATAAATCAAACCAGCAGTCTTGTTATTTCGTTATTATTCATCCTCGATCCACATAGCCTCCTAGAGTTCCTAGTAGGTTATAAGTAAATATCTTTGTACAACATCTGGGCACCTCTGTGTTTATTGTTGTGGTTGTTTTGTTTTCTGGGCTAATGCTTCCAAGGCCTTAATTTTTACTTATTAATTTATTGAGTGTTTACCTGCAGCCCAGCATACATTACAAAATGGAAGCAGAGCATGGTTAGATCTTTGCTACAACTGGTAGCATTTAGCATGATTTACTTTCTGTCTGCTTTGGTTTGATTTATGAACATGCTTTAGTTTTTTGGTATAAATAATTTTTGTTTAACTTTAAGACTTTTGTTATACAGTATTATTCTAAGTCCTAAAACTGGCATGACCCCTTCTTTATTTTTAATTTCTTTGTAAGTTTAAATTCATTTCGCTCTTCGAGCAAACGAGTTTGCGTTCCACCTGGCCGGAACGAGGTTAGCGAGCGCCGTGCTCAGCGCACATGCGTTCGTGCCCTATCTCCCCTCCCCCCGCACACATCCCACGGCATGCGGAAGCATCAGCAGACAGGTTCGGCGCCCCAGTGACCTTGTACGGTCGCCAGCCAGTACTAAGAACGCGCGCACGTGACAGGAAGACAAACACAATATTTATTTATTTAATTCCAAAGGCACATGCTCTCTCTCAGCGGTAAATTTCTCTTTAGATCATAATTAGTATAAGTATTAGTATAATTTACTAATTATTATAGGTTAAGAGTGTTTGTTTTGTGGGTAGTTTAACTTTAGAATAATATTTTAATATACACTTTGGTTAAGAGTTAGAGTCGAAATTTTCTTTTAGTAGTTTTTTTACGGCTCTTCTACGAGCCGATAAAAGCATCATGTTTGCCCCTGAGATGCTCTTGAAGGACGAAGTCCAATACGATCTCCTATTTAGAAACCAATCGGACTCGGGCGATGCTGTCTCATTGAGGCGGCGCCTCAGAGTAGCTTTACATGATGAGTTGCCGCAGTCTGTTAGCAATTTAAATTTGGACATGTTGGACGAATTTTCGGTTTGCGGTAGAAAATTTGAGGAAATTGCTAATGCTACGAGTGGTTTAGATGAAGAAAATAGTCAGGCAAACATCACTCGCCTCCTCATTAGGCTCGGACATGTGACACGCCGTTTCAATAATCTGGCGGTGTTGTCCGCAGGCATTTAAATTGTGTATACCAACGGGAGATACAGAAAAATCTAAACAGGCACTTATACTTGCGACCAAACTGCGAGCCCGGGCAGCTGTTTTAGAAGCCGCCCAGAGATCCGCGGAATGGAAAACTCTAACACCAGCACTTGAGAGTGAAACCCCTGCGCACGTAGTGGAGAACACCCCCTCCCCGCCCCAGGAAACTACGCAACCGGAGGAGCGACCTCCAAGGACTTTCGGCAAGGCCACAGCTAACCACGGTAGCCAACCTACCACTCACGACGACCCAGGCGGCCATGTCCATCCATTCAACTGTACCCCAGGTAGACTGCCACGTGGCATACCACGAGGCAGCACGCCACGAGTGTGACATTCTCCAGGCCCTATCTGGATACTACAAATTATCCCTGGCATCCTAATTTAGCCAGTATGTATTTACCTTTCACCACCTCTCCCCTTCCTTATAATCCATACCTACAGTTCACGTCCAGTGTACCATCAGCACAAGGCACACCCCTTCTTCCGGCGCACCCACTGCAAACTCTCCTGGTCACACCTCAGATCACACCGGGCCAGCTGTGTCCTTCAACGGTGTACCGACCTATCATTCTGCCAGCCATGATGACACAAGAGCACCAAACAGTCCCTGTGCCACCACACACAGTTCCCAATCAGGCCTCTACGCAACCTTCACATTCAAACGACAGTAATCTGTACAATCTCTACGGGAAAATTCAACACCCGATTGAACGACTGTGAACAGGTCTGCCAGAGACCAACGGACTCGATCCGCGAAAATTAATTGATTTTTTGAAACACTTGTTAAAATTGCACCAAAAGGGGAATATCCCGGACAAACAACTTTTTGAGGTGATTTTCCCATTATCCCAGCCTCCTTTGAGTGAGCGCATCTAACTCGCAATTCAAGAAAATTTAACTTTTGATCAGTTTCATGCTGATATTTTAGATTTTTTTTATTCCTGCCCGCCTGCGTTTAGACATACAGCTGCAATGGTTTAATCGCCTGCAACAGCGAGATGAAGCTTATCCGCATTACATAGCGGACATTAAACTGGCTGTACAAGTGCTCCGACTGGGAGTCAAAGAGCAAGACATCGTGAGTTCGATCCTTGACGGCATCAACCCAGCCGAAAGATCACGGCCTGTTTTTCAGGCTCGTCCGCGAAATTTTGCGGAGCTAGATAAATTGTGTATACACTCCACCGACGTGGAATATGCTGACTACCAGCTGAATAGGCCAGGCTATTTCCACGACAGTTCGAACTCCGGCGGGGTAAAGGAAAATAAAACGTTTCTCAGTAAACATCAGCCGCAGTCCAAACACCAGACAGAATTTTACAATTCTTGCAAACCTAAATACAACCAACAACAGAAGTTGCATTGTACTTTCCATAAAAGGGATGGCCATACCATTGACCGTTGCTATGTCAAATACAACAAACAAAATTCCTACAATTCAAAAAACACGTAAAGCGGTGGCCCGACCAATTTGCGTTTGGGTCACCTACAGACAACAACTCTTGGAAATTTTCCTACGATTGCGCAAATCAGTCAACGAACACAAACAAAAATTTAACACCCCAGAAATTTTTCCACAATGGGCAAAGAATACACAAAAAGAAATCAAAGCTTAACAGTAACAGGAAAAAACAAAAAACAGCACAAGAAAACAGTAAAAAAATAATCGGTTACGCATGCACACATGCAAAACATGTGTGAACCCATTCAAACATGGCAAGATAAAATGCCATAACATTTTTGGTAATATCCCTGCGGTACTACCATATGTGAAAACATTGATTGGCAAACAGGAAATAACAGGTCTCGTTGACACTGGCTCGGTAAGAAGTTTTATTTCAACCAAATTATTTCACACATTGCAACAGGATAAGGCCATTAGAAAAACCGAACCTACTGATTTGCGGTGTTTTACTGCATCAGAGTAGCCCCTGAGTGTGAAAGTAGCCGCGATCATTTAGGTAAAAATTTATTTGTATTCCTGGAATTTTCCATTTCTAGTTGCGAAAGATCTAGCCACCGACCTTATCTTTGGTTCTGACTTCATCGCCAAAACAGGCTTACTGATTGACTTGCAAGCCAGGCAGGTCTCTTTCAATTTCAATCAAGGTTTCCCTATTCCTTTTGTGAACCCGCTAAATATATAATCCAGCTTTTCGGCCCCTATTACAGCCACCGCTGATGATGGAAATGTAAGTTTGGACCATTTCAGCCCAGTTCAAAGATCGGCCATTAGTAATTTATGCGACCAGTTTCCGGATGTTCTCACCAGTAAATTAGGACGAACACATCTCATAGAGTACAAGATTGAATTAGTAGACAAAACACCCGTCAAGTCACATCGCTAACAGCTTTTAGGTCCTAAAAGGCAGGTTATGCGAGAACATGTTCAAAAACTTTTAGACAAGAAGGTCATCGAACCCTCTACCTCCGCGTACAGTTCACCAGCTTTTCTCATGCCTAAGGGCAAAGACCAACACTGCTGTGTAGTGGACTACAGAAAAATTAATCAGCGTATCGCCATTGAAGTTACGCCATTACCTGACCTCAATACAGCCTTCCATTGGTTTAGCAAGGCAAAGTATTTCAGTGTTTTCGATTTAAACTCAGCTTACCGCCAAATTCCCCTTACAAAATATTCAAAACCAATTACCGCCTTCTGCGTACCTTGGAACCTCTAACAAAATACGGTGGTACCATTTGGGTTAGCCACCGGAGCCCAGGTCCTCACTCGACTCCTGGACCAGATACTAGGCGATCTGAAATTTAAAACTTTGTATAATTATCTTGACGACGTCGTCGTATTTTCAGAAACTTTTGAGGTACACATCAAGCACCTTTCAGAGATATTAAGCAGACTAAGGAAAGCCGGACTAACTGTCAATACTAAAAAAGTCAAATTCGCTGTACAAGAACTATCCTTCTTAGGACATTTAGTTTCAAACACAGGTATTACTATTGAGCCATCTAGAACACAAACTATAAGGGATTTTCAACCTCCAAAAGACCCTAAGGGCATTGCCTGTTTTATTGGCATGGCCCATTTTTATTCTAAATTCATCCCTAACTTCGCGGAACATGCCGCACCGCTTAATGCACTTCCTAAGAAAAACACGATTTGCATGGGGTCCAGAACAAGAAGAAGCATTAATATTTCTAAAACGTGCGATCACCAGTCCCCCAGACCTGCAAATGGCGGATTTCTCAAAGCTATTCATCATACAAACAGACGCGTCCAGTGTAGCCATTGGCGCCGTCTTATCTCAGGGATTTGAAGGTCACCGACAGCCCATAGCTTTTGTGTCTCTGGATGCTTACACACCAGGAAAGAAAGTCCTCCTCGGTATACGAGCTGGAATGTTTGGCAGTTGTTTTTGGAATCGATAAATTTAGGCAATTTCTAGAACACAGGGAATTTCTATTGGAAATGGACAATCAGGTGTGACGTCACCATCACAGTCGTTACTGCATATCTGTGCAGTTTGTGATTACTTCATTTATTTATTTTATCTTTGTCTTATTTCTCTCAGCATTTAATTTTTTTTTGATCGTTGTTGCTGTGTTATAAGCTAAGTACCTCTATGGAAAAGAGAGACTATAATGGTTTAAAAAAGAAGGAAAGGTTTTTTTTTGGAAGGCCATGTATATTTAATTTGTTTTTGTGAATAATGCTTGATCAATATAGGACGATTGGATGGATTTTAAGTAAGTGTACAGATATGATTTGTTTTTAATTAGAATGAGAGTTAAATTTATATACTATAAGGTAATAGCATACGTATTATTGACGCAAATGAATTGAAGTTATTAATATTTTTTTTATCAATAATAATCACAATATAAATCGTCTCACACCCAGAGGTTGAGTAAGTAGTTTCAAAATTTTCTCCCTGAGCTAGAAAAAAGAACTGGACATTGAAAAAATAAAAATATTATTTATTACTATTATTCAAACATACCATGTCACAAACCTAAGGACTCTTGAGTAAGCCATGTCCAACGTAAATCCAGGACATTAACAAGTTAAAGGTTGTACCGTCTGGCTTATTAATAAATTTACCTTAGATATGGTTGTTAATGATAATAACTGGTAATATTTAATGAAATAAGGCGTCACAGAAGAAGTGGAACCCATCCGTGGGGCACGAGTAGTGAGACGACACGATAATAATAATAATAATTATTATTGTTTTTTTTTGTTGTATATATTTTGTCGTTATGATTACCTAGTTTGTTTCATACACTATTGAGCTATGCCACGTCTTAATCCCATTGTTTATAGCTTAAGGAATCGAACCGAAGGATCAACTGATGTTGACGAGAATGTAGAAAGAGGAACACAATTATCCAACAGCGTTGCATTGACCGCAAATTCGGAAGAATTGAGTATGTCAGGATCACTTGAAAATCATGCCCAATTGTTAGACACACACGCAGGAGAGAGTGAGAGCGTGAAGTGGCCCATAACAGATACACAACCGGCTATACCTCCATCTACACCACCACCTAATGTTGAGTTACCCACTTATGACATGGATATCACAACCGGCGGCTTGCATAGTCTAGCGCCATCAGATAATGTAGCAGCCAGTGTAGCTACTTTTCAGCCTGCTACTGTCACTAATTTTAGTGCGGTATCTGTACCTGCACCTACCATCATTGACATGGAAGTATTACTACAAACGCTGAATAATCTTTCAGCTAAGATAGATCAGGGACAGGTTGATCTTTCAGCTAAGATAGATCAGGGAAAGTTTGATCTTTCAGCTAAGATAGATCAGGGACAGGCTGAGCTTTCAGCTAGGATAAACCAAATGCAGGGTAACGTAAATAACGTACAGGAATGTATTGAAATGCGTTTGTCAGAGCAGAAAGAAGCACTAGAGCGGTTAACTGAACAGGTAGCACAAGGTCATTCTAGAATAAATGATCTGGAGTCTAGTACAACAGCTTTACTAGTTACGGCCAGGGAAGAACGTCAACGAATCCAGGATCAGTGTGTTCGCAATCATACTGTACTTAGGGAAGAAATGCACGGGCAGACTGAACAGTTACAGTTGCGTCTCGAACAAGTAGAAGAGGCTACCGCAACCTTATCTAGTCGGATCGATACACTGAGTAACGAGTGTACGCAGGTAGCAGAGAAGGCGGCTGACTGTCGTACGGTACAGCTGTGCCAGCGCGTCGAAAGTCAATTGAATAACCAGTTCAGTGTTCAACAACACCTGGAAAGTCAAGTGAAGGAGCTGGAGCGGCGGTTTCAGGGATTAGACACAGACCAGTTCCCTAGATTACCCACACAACCGAGTGACAATCCAGTACACAGCAACAGGGGCGCTAACGGACCAGCAGAGTCACTAGTTACACAAACATCTGAGCGACCCGTGCTGAATGCTACCGTGGGCGGTCTTACCATCGATCAGGCTGCACTACTACACCACCCAGCTAGGCAGTGGAGTGAATCTATGCCAACCTTTACGGGCAAGGCAACAGAAAACCCCATACGATTCCTAAATAAATTTGAGGAATATGCCCGTACATTCGGTCTTAACGACACCGAAAAACTTAAATGTTTAGGCTCTGCGCTCAGAGGAAATGCGTTCTACTGGTATGAAATGTTACAGACAACTACCACGTCATACCAGCAATTCATCGACATGTTCAGGCAACAATACTGGAGTCTGAGGACGCAAGGCAACTTGAGGGCCCAATTACACACTGAGCGATATGACCCCAAGAAGGGCATGTCATTAGAAGCCCACATTTCTAGTATGTATGAGAGGACTCGTTATCTAGATTTGGTTATGTCTGATGACGAATTTATAGCGACGGTGCTTACTCAACTCCCGCTAAAATACCAAATCCAGCTAGCTGGTAGAACATATGGTGAGGTCGGGGAGTTTAGAGAACAACTGTTGATGTTTGATAAATTGGAGAGACTCAACCGCAGTCAGACGTCACGGGAGGAAACAGAGCGCAGTAACGCTTATCAGAAGCATGTGCCTATGCACAATACATGGCAGAACCGGGACGTCAAAACAAAGGACGACAGGCGAGCTTCCGTAAACTACATGAATTGGCAATACCAAGATGAGAATCCCTATCACAAACAATTTTTTAAGGGACAATATCAAGGTAAACACCAGAAAAGACGTTCTATGCCTTACAGGAAAAAAACATGGTGGTCCAGCAACAGGAATCACAGCAGCGACCATGAGGGCGAACGACGGGATCAATTTGAAAGCCAGAAGGGAAACAACAGACGCTCACCATCCCCGGAGCTACGGACACACAGGGAATCCGACAGAAGGAGGCGCGCCTACTCGGAAGACGAATACGATGACCATCGCAAGTATTTCCAGACGTCCGAGCAGCAGAGATCCTATCGTGCAGAGTACCGACTGCCAAGTCAGTCCCCTACTGAGCAAGACCGACAGCGCAGTACGCACTCAGCGGAAAACAACTCTGTCAATAAATCACCTTCCACTTCATTCCCTCCACCGTTCACCACACCACTGCAGCAACAGCAGCAGCTCAGTTACTTCGCTAGAAATGAGCCAGTTAACCCGATTGCGGCCAGCTTCCAGCCGACAGTACACAACACAGCCAACGGCGGTGTCTGGGTACCTACAACTGCAGCTACTTCCGCAACGATTAGTGGACGTGACACCGAGAATTCAGCGTTAAACTAGAGAGGGTTCAGGTTAACTTGCCCCGGACTGAAACCCGTAATCCAGGCAAGGGGTTCGCCTTAGTGGGTGCCAACGATGCAAACGCACCTGTTTATAGCTGTGTTTGTTATAGAAAATTTTTATGCACAGTTATTTTGCGTGACAACGAACGAGATTTTCTATTCAAAGAAATGACCAATGATGATATGCCACGTATGCGCAATATTTGTCCGGAAATAAGACTGACAGTGAATGGACTAGACACATTAGCTTTGCTCGACAGCGGTGCGGAGGTAACATGCGTCAGTGAAGAGTTAGTAAAAACATTAGAGCAACAAGGACAGCTGCTACCTACTATCCCTGTTCCTTCACTGAAAATAATTGGAGTTACTTCTAGAGCCAGTCCAATCGTAAACAAACAGGTTCTACTCAGGATCGAAGGGATAGGGCAGCCCAAATCTATGACAGCTCTGGTCGTTAAGGGGCTTGCAAAATCCCTAATTGTAGGCACAGATTTTCTGACTCAGTTTGGAGTGATAATAAATTTTCGTTTGTGGACCATCACAACAAACGATTCTGATGCGCCAGTACAGCTGACAGACAGCTGGCAAGTAGGTGAAAATTTAGTTGGTCTACTAGAAACCTGTGATTTGACACGCACTATCATGCACAGTCAACTCGACAATAGCCTACTAGCTTCCTTAGAAGATTTGTGTAACGCCTTACAAGGGATTACCACAATAAAACAGTCGCAAGTAGATCAGCTCTACAATCTACTAACACTCCATCAGGCAGTATTTTCTGACAAGCCTGGCCTCAACAAATTTTATTCGGCAAAAATAACTATTATTGAAAATGCAAGCTATCACAGGAAATCTTATGCAATACCAGCGAAATACCTGCAAGAAGCCACGGAATATTTGCGCTTGATGTTAGATTGGGGCATCGTAAGGAGAGAAGCCAGTCCATTTTCTAATCCAATAGTTTGTGTGGGAAAAAAAGACGGGACTGTCCGCTTATGTTTGGACGCCCGCGAACTGAATAAAATAACAGTGAAGGACCGCGAAAGTCCGGTACAGACATCGGAAATTCTTAGACTGTACCAAGGAACAAAGTTTCTGACTACATTAGATTTGTCATCCGGTTATTGGCAAATTCCGCTTGAACCTGCATCATGTCAATATACCACATTCCTATTCAGAAACCAGCAATACGTATTCCGGGTCATGCCTTTTGGCCTCTGCAATGCTGTTGCTGAGTTTACTCGCTGTTTAGATGCCACTCTAGGACCAGAGTGTATCGCTTACGCTCGCGCTTATGTTGATGACATACTAATAACGTCAAACAGTTTCGAGGAGCATATCACACATATTCACACCGTGCTAGAAAAATTACATCAGGCAGGTATGACTGTCAAACTCCGCAAATCTATTTTCTGCAGGGAAGAGTTGCCGTTTTTAGGGCATGTGTTGACACCGTACAGTATTAAAACTGCTCCAGATAAACGTCAGGCCATCCATGAATTCCCTACCCCACGGAATGTAAGACAGCTACGAGCATTTCTGGGATTAGTAGGATTCTATCGGAACTACTCAAATAAAGTGGCTGGTATAGCTATACCATTATTTGAACTTTTGAAAAAAAATGCATCTTGGTCCTGGCTTGAAAGACAAGAAGATGCTTTTGTAAAATTGAAACAATTATTTCTCAATGAACATGCAATTTACCACCCGGTACAGGGGCGTGAGTTTAGACTTTATACCGATGCTTCAGATGCAGCACTGGGTTGCAAGCTAGCCCAATGTGACGACAACGGGGAAGAGAAAACAGTCGCAATGGCGAGTCGTACTCTCAACTCTGCAGAAAAAAATTACACGGTGACTGAGCGAGAAGCGTTGGCTATTGTGTGGTCACTGCAAAAATTTCGTGACTTGTTACTAGGTGAAAAGATAATCCTTCTCACCGACCACCAAGCTCTGATATGCTTGAAGTCAGGCAAGTTGCTGGGTAGTCGTTTAACCCGTTGGGTATTATTGTTGCAAGAATATGATTTGGAAATTAAATATATAAAAGGTAGTGAAAATACTGTCGCCGACTACCTAAGTCGAAAGGAAGAATTTGGTACGACACCTGGAAACAATAGTCACAAAATTAAAGAATTCTTAGTAGCTCCAGTGGCTGCAGATATGCTCCAAGTGAATCCCAAGCTAAAATATTTGCTTAGCAATTTAGCCGAAAAACAGAGTCAAGATATTTACTGTCAGAAGATACGAGCACAATTACAAGAAAAACCCACAGAGCACAAAATACACCAAAATTTTTGTGTGTCACCGGAAAACATATTATTTGCACACACTCGCAAGAGAAGTCCCTACGAGGATTATTGGAAAACTATTATACCAGTTACGTTACGAAATGAAATTATCTGGGAAACACATGTAAGCTTAGGACACGCAGGAAGTAGGAAACTGTATGATGCTATTAGTCGTCAGTTATTTTGGCCCACTATGCCCAGCAACATCACACAAATTACAAGGTCGTGTGATTTGTGCCAGAAAACCAAACAAATTCCAGAGAAATTATATGGTGAGTTGCAATCTATCCTGCCTAGTAAACCACTTGAACTAGTTTCGCTGGATCTATTTGGACCATTGCCTCAGTCAAAGGGAGGAGTAAAGCATATCTTCGTTATTTTAGATGTGTTTTCCAAGTACACGAGGCTCTATGCAATAGTTAACGCAACTGCAAAAATCTTACTACAAAAATTTAAGTCATTTTGTGACGAATGTCAAGTACCGAAGTGTGTACTATCTGACAGGGCCACTCAATTTCTTAGTGAAATTTGGCAACAGGGTGTACGGAAACTAGGATCAGTACCTACAACTATTTCCGTAAGACACCCACAGTCGAATCCAGTGGAGAGACAAATGAAGAATCTCGGCAATTTGTTACGCACATACTGTCATAACTCACAACAGTCGTGGCGAGACAAGCTACCATATATAGAGTGTGTACTCAATCACACTGTGCACACATCAACAGGGAGAACTCCGCATGAAATCCTTTGCCTGGATAGGTCCCTAGCAATTAACCCCGATTACCTGCCGAAATACGCAACGAACACAGAATGTGATGATTTACCTACTAAAGAGGAGGTTCAGCAATTCGTTCAACAGAAATTAGCATCCGAAGCTGCGGCAAGACAGAGGAAGAGGCCTGCGTCAAAAAGAAAAGGATTTAAAGTTGGAGAATGGGTTCTAAGGAAAACATCTGTAATAAGCCGTAAATGGGAATTTGTAACACGCAAATTATTTTTATTATTTACGGGTCCTTTTGTTATTACTGAGGTTAACCACGAAAATTGTTACACACTTGCAGATCCTGTTACGAAACGTGTCGTAGGCAGGTACAATCTAACGCAGTTAAGAGAGTATAAGGCACCTATTATTATAAACAACTAAGTTTCGGCACGCTAATATGCGAAAGTTTATTGTGAAGAAAATGCAATATACAGCTGGTAAAATTAAATTGTATCGAAACGATAGTCTCGAGTTCAGACATATTATTCAGCTGTATCGTGGGAACTGTTATTGCCTTGTTTGTAATCACCGAGGAGTCGCGTGAAGAGGTGACTGTCAGTGTTTGTTTCGACGAGGCCGAGCCCCGTCGATGTCCGGCGTAAGAATGCATCGTCATCTACGTCAGGAATTTGTGCGCAGTTCGTCGAAGGTCAGAGGACCTATACATGTTTATATAGCCGCGATGCTATTACTGCGTTTTGAATGTCAACCCAAGGGGTTTAGACATAACATGGCAGCACCTACAACATGAAACTATTCGGTAACAACGAAGTCAATATGTGTACACGAAAGCTGCTGTTTAATTTTGGCAAGATTTTTGTTATATAAATAACCTTTAAAACAGCTGTATTGTGTACGAAAACAATAAATTAGCCAGCATGCCTGCAATGAAAAATTAGGAATGCCTATATTCTGTCAAGATGTACCACGTCATGAATGGATGTGAAAACACAACACTGCATTCAAGATTAGTGAGATACAACTACAAGCCGACATGCGTACGTTAGTAACATTAGATTTTACTTAGTGCGTAAACTTTCCATGTTTAGAAATTCCATACATTATTCTTTGACAATGGGAAAAAAAAAATTAAAAGATAACATGTAATTTTAAATTTTATTTACACTTCACTTATTTTTCTTCTTAATTTTCAGTAGGATTGTGAAAGCTATTAGGATGGCGTCCTCATAGGACTGCAAACTAGGGAAGCACACTTTCTTTTCGTGTGTAACACTATATTCAAAGATAGATTATGAAAAAAAAAATTAGAAGAATAGGTATTGTTATTACTGAAGACCGCAAAAACGTACGTGTAAAAGCACACTCACGAAAGATATGTAGTCGCAGGCTGTGAGCCGTTCACTAAAATGTGTGTTTATATATATTTTTTTTAATTTTATCTCGTACCAGCCTGTTATGAAAAACATTTTAATTGCTATTGTAAATAATAATTTGTAAGATGAGGTGAATTTAATAATGATTTTCCAATTAATGTAGTTGATTTAAGTTGTTTGGAGATAAGCAAGGCAGAATGCCACATTTCGCATTGTACTAAACAAACAAATACGAGTAACCTTTCTGTAAATGTAATTTTATACTTTAAATATTCTTACGCATTATTAATGTGAATTTTAAGGTATATATTAGTGTTATGATTTATCGGTAATGCAAGTATAGTATCAAATTTTTATAGTCTTAAGTGAGTATTATTAAGTTAGAGGGTATAAGCCAGACTGTACGACCAACTTGAAGTACCGAAGGTTAAATGTAAGCAGAAAGTTACACCGTCAAGAGTGTAATTGGCATGGCTAATTGCGGTTTGGACACACTATGTGAGGTGTGCGACGAAGGTAGTGAATGAAAGCTGGGACTTATTAAGTGATGCGATAGTGAGAAGACGACGGATGGTGTGGTGTGTAAGAGTGGAAATTATCCGGCGAATCCTGCGTTGCGACACGACTTGGTGGAACCACATCCAACTGCAGTCATGGCAGGGCGTTGACGCGACCTGGGCTGTAGTAGCGGCAGACCAGTCTGCTGGTTCAGGAGGTGGAGCGGCTGGTTTTCGGGATCCTCACGAGGTCGGCACCGGCATGGATCGTCAGAGGCCGTGATGTTGTCCGTGTGACGGTCGTCGTTGCAGTGGGTCCTGCGCACCCCCGCCTATTGTTGAGTGCAGGCCGAACCCCATCACATCTCTCGCCTCAGCACTCCCGGTAAATCTACTTACCGAGGTGCCTGTGTTCCTGTCACTTCTTCAAGAACGTTGCAGTGGAAGCAGCTTTAATCAGCTATCAAGGTTCCACGAGTTAAAATTCTACAACGGAAAAGCGCAAGTGTGCGCTGTTCCAAATCAACTCATCAACTGTGCTGTGTTATGTGCTAAAAGTGGCGCTCGTGCGCAGAATGAAGGTTTTTTGTTGTTGTTATTTAGCAAGAGAGTTAAAAATAGGCAGTGCCAACATCGACCAGGAGTTTGAATGAAAACTGAAAACAGAACAATAATCTCCAGAATGTACAAGTGTTATGTTTGTTTTCATTTCCTTTCAAAGAAGCGGCAGTCTGTGACGTCACCATCACAGTCGTTACTGCATATCTGTGCAGTTTGTGATTACTTCATTTATTTATTTTATCTTTGTCTTATTTCTCTCAGCATTTAATTTTTTTTTGATCGTTGTTGCTGTGTTATAAGCTAAGTACCTCTATGGAAAAGAGAGACTATAATGGTTTAAAAAAGAAGGAAAGGTTTTTTTTGGAAGGCCATGTATATTTAATTTGTTTTTGTGAATAATGCTTGATCAATATAGGACGATTGGATGGATTTTAAGTAAGTGTACAGATATGATTTGTTTTTAATTAGAATGAGAGTTAAATTTATATACTATAAGGTAATAGCATACGTATTATTGACGCAAATGAATTGAAGTTATTAATATTTTTTTTATCAATAATAATCACAATATAAATCGTCTCACACCCAGAGGTTGAGTAAGTAGTTTCAAAATTTTCTCCCTGAGCTAGAAAAAAGAACTGGACATTGAAAAAATAAAAATATTATTTATTACTATTATTCAAACATACCATGTCACAAACCTAAGGACTCTTGAGTAAGCCATGTCCAACGTAAATCCAGGACATTAATAAGTTAAAGGTTGTACCGTCTGGCTTATTAATAAATTTACCTTAGATATGGTTGTTAATGATATTAACTGGTAATATTTAATGAAATAAGGCGTCACACAGGCTTTAGCCTGGCTATTGGCACACCCGAAACAACTAGGGAAACTCGGTCGCTGGATTGCGAAAATTTCGTCACTTAAGTTCAAGATACAACATATCCGAGGCACACAAAACATAGTAGCGGATACTCTATCGCGCATGTTTGAAAACACCTCTATTCAAAACCCTCCAGAGGGACAGCCAATTTTATGCCAAGCTTTGCTTACCGATTTTCCACTAGCATTCCAGGATTTGGAGAAATACCAACAAGCAGATCCACATATTTCTGACATGATCCAACTTTGTAACTCAGGGTCTCAGCCAAAGTATTATAGAATGTCTAAAGGACTACTACAAAAAAGGTCACTACAGTCAAAGTCCTACAAAATTGTTTTGCCACAAAATATTTTTCAGTATTATCATGTGTCACCCCTAGGCGCTCATTAAGGTATTTACAAAACAATACAAGGGATTCGGCGACATTTCGTTTGGGACGGAATGCATAAAGACATCACCGAGCGAGTTAAATTATGTAAACTCTGCGCCTTAAGCAAACCCGCACAAAAGACACAATTCTGTTATTTGTCGTCAGAAGTTGCCGAGCGACCTATGGAAAAAATATTTATTGATTTCGTGGGTCCCTTCCCACGGTCTTAATTGGGACACACTACATTGTTAGTGTGTGTAGATGCTTTTACAAAGTTTGTTTGGCTGATTCCTCTACGTAAGGCTAAAGTGCAGACCAACATCGCTGCATTAAAGACCCATGTTTTCAAAACATGTGGCCTTCCATCGATTTTAGTCTTTGACAACGGACCACAGTTCACCTCGAAGGCTTTCAAAAACATATGCTTCTCGCATGGCATTCTGCATGTCACAACCACCCCGTATTACCCCCAACCGTCTCATGCTGAGAGATTTAACATGGTAAGTCGTCTGCAGACGATTCGAGTTCCTACACCAGATCTCATACCCATGGTTGACCACCGGAAACAAACGAGCGCTGTGCCGAATGAATCCTCTGGTGGATCACAAGGGCATAGTTGACGGCCGTAACACATACGGACCGCCTAGAATAGTCATCATAAGCCTTCCGGCTCAGGAACTCTTAATTATCGTTTTCTCTCAGAGGGGATACTGCCTTAGAGGCATTCAGGCGTAATCCCACGGGTGGTAACTTCGCACCACCGGTCGTTCAACCGAGTGCGGTGCCAGTGGCCCGTACCTGCGGTTCCTCTCGTACTGAACAGGAATACTGGGGCAACGACCAGTTTCTCATGTTTCATCTCATGCGCACGAGCACGATAGATGGGATACCAATTTGGTGTGGCTGCAGATGGCGTTTAATTACGCACGCCGCGAAGGTCACAAGTCGACGCCTTTCGAGTTAATGTTCACATACAAACCTAACACCCCTCTTTCCAATCTTTGGTCGTTGCCCGACCTATTACCCATGACCCCAAGGAATCCGGGAGATCTGGAAAAGAGCACATAAAAATCTGAACCTCGCGCACGAGGCCAGTAAAACCAAATACAACAAAAATCGTTCCCCTAACCCCTACAGGGTAGGTGACACGGTGCTGTGCAAAGCACATCCCCAGAGTAGCGCGATCAACAATTGATCTGCCAAGCACACTTATCGTTGGATAGGACCCCTCCAGATCCAACGTTTCTTAACGCCGGTGACAGCTAGCCTAGCTGAACCCAGCTCCGGAGAATTTGTGACCAGAGTGCATGTCTCCTAATTAAAGAAAACACAGGCTAATCTAAAATAGATGGGTTAATTTCTTTCAAGACTCCGATCTCAGGAGCCTCAACTAAAAACTACGGCATGCCTAACATTGTTAAATGTTAAAACTTCCACAAACCCTGGGTACTAATATTAAGAATAATTAGAAAAAAGGTTAAATAACAATCCATGGTACTAGATATAAGAGTGATAATATTAATATGTAATCGATTTAAGTGGCCACTTAAGATAAGTTTATTCTATGTTAGAGTGTAAGAGTTTTTACTGTTCCTATTGCCGCGCGCGCAGTACATATGTAAGTAGTTGGAGATAGGTGATTCTGGTACTCCCAGAAGTTATGTGTTTTGCATGTTAGACGTAAGCATCCGGTTAAAATAGGAGGGAGTATGTGCCGTTTATCATAATTTTCGGGCACAAATTTTAAATTTTGAATTTAATTTTTAATTTTTAAAGAAGGATACCACAAAAATTAAGTTGCCTTTTTAATTTCATTTAATTTTGTTTCCATTATGGTACACTCCGACATAATCTTGTGCAACCCAGTGCACCTGCGCTTGTTCGCAGGCCCAATTAGATACCTTTTGCTGAAATTTGGTGATCGCGGCATCTCGGCCGCGGTTTGCATCACTTTTTCTCCCTGTAACAGTATGACTTTTCGTGCTAGCGAATGCTACCCCTAGCCCACGGCTATAAACATTCTTTTCTCGAAGGCAAGCATAGGTAAGCGGTTTCGTAGCACGTCTAGGAGTATATTACAGTCCTCTGCGACGCCTCGGGATGGTCCACATGACGCCTTTCCCAGGCGACTTAGCAAGTTTAGACCCCCCTTCCCTCATCACCCACCTGTGGCTTCACGAGTACTTCAACCCGGAGCATCGACCCCCAGTGAACTCGCGCGGAGTAAATGGTCTCTTCAAGGACATTTTCCCTTGTCAAACAGAGCCCTCAGCGAAGCCTAGCGGCAGGAAAAATCCTTAACCTTGCTCGGTCCACTGGTTGCGAGTGTGACCAGTGCACTCTAGCGGACATTTCTGTGACCCTTCAGGCAGGTTATCATCTTGGCCGCCAGAGCGCACTACTCATGCCTCCCATAAGAGACAGCTTGTCACAATCGACCTTGGCAGCAGTCGCAGTGCGATTGCGACCTTAGTCCACCTGCGACTCGCGTGAGAGCGCGGCGAGCATTTTGATGTCTGCTTCGCCCCTTCGGGCATTTCCGGACACCTTCGGACCATCACCACTCCCCCCCCCCTTCTTTGGATGGGGGCAGTTACTTTCTTTAATTAGGTGCACCGACGCCAATTTTCAAGGATTCGGCGGGCAGCATCTGGTCTGTGCAGACCACACGTCGCGATTCGCGAGAGTCCAACTCTGTAGTACTTCCAAGACTCGACACTACATCAGGTAGTCTCCAACGTCGAGGCATAGATGCCTTATTTTTCTAATTTGTATTTTTTGGCTGCTCATAATAGGTTTTTTTTTATCTAAATTTATTTCTTAATTTTTCGTCATGGCTTCCGCAGACTTCCGCGCCGGAATTTGCCTACTCGACTCCTGGAGACAGCTAATGTGACTACACCCCGCTGTTTGGGTAAGTGATCGTCATATCCCCCCCCCCCCTTTTTTGCCAACCCTGGGCATAGTCTTGCCCAGACTTAGCCGCCTGTTAACCAGTCTAAGCTATTTGGGACTTTGGTTATAGGTGGGGTGCAAGAATAACATTTAAGATTAGCCTGCAAGAATTAGAATGGAACTTCTCTGCCAAAATTAGCAGTCCGTGATTGGCTACCATGCAGTCACAAGTTTTCTCCCCTTTCCGGTCGACATTCAAGTTTCTACATAAAACGAATTCTTCTGGACTTTAATCTACAAAGAACCTCCAGTGCCAGGACCATCCAGTTTTCAGGACACAGGATTTAGTTATATTTATTTCAAAGGAAAATTAAAAACAAAATGTAATTGTCTTTCTTTTGAGTCTGCGAACTCACTTAAAACCAGGGTCAAGTTTAAGAGATATGGTTGTTTTACTTTTATATGTATTTTGTTACCCCGGGGCTCCCTTCTGTTTATAATTAATATACATTTGAATACATGTGTAAAGATAAAAGAAAAGAAAAAACTAAGTAAATTATTTTAGTAAAAGGGCCGTTATATAAATCAAACCAGCAGTCTTGTTATTTCATTATTATTCATCCTCGATCCACATAGCCTCCTAGTTCCTTTGTACTACGTCTGGGCACCTCTTTGATTATTGTTGTGGTTGTTTTGTTTTCTGGTCTGACGCTTCCAAGGCCTTAATTTTTACTTATTAATTTATTGAGTGTTTACCTGCAGCCCAGTGTACGTTACACCACTATGCAAAATGTTAAGCTGTAATCGGTGTAGCAGGTTGTTAACACGAACTGACAGCTTAAAAAGACATGGTAGAACATGTATAGCCGAGCCCATTTACAGCATTAGGAGATCGATAAAGACACTACACAAAGGAAGAGTGTGCTGGTTGATGTAAATAATTTTCCTTGTCCTGAGCATAATGGTATTAGCTCATCCGATCGTGACGAAGAACATAAATTGAAGGATGCTGATGGCAGAAGACTGAAACTAATGGAAGTATCAACACCTTGAAAAGTGAGAATATATACGGGCCCATATTCAGTAGATCCTCCATACTTTTGAATAATGATGGACACTTAAAAAGGAAGATTTTAGACGATAAAGAAGCTCCAGCATCAACGATTTCGAGTTCTTACAGTAATTCAGGTGAAGATGCCGACTTCTATGGTGATGACGATAGTGACTCTGATGCTGGTGACGTGATCGAAGACTGTGCTGAAGTACCTAAAGCTGGAAAAATCGAAAGCTGTGATAAAGCCCTGAGACCGAAATGATGGAAACGTCGTGTTATAATAAATAAATCTGATAAAGCTTTTTATTATCACTGGGACGATAGTGATATTACAAGTATATATAATAAACAAACAAGGAAGATGGTAGCAGAAGTGTTTGATTACACATCATGGGAAGATCCAAACATTTTGGTTGACCGGCTAAGACCTCTACATGCCTCTCTTTGAGCAGGAAACTATTCGTGCATCAAAGAAATATCTTTCATACTCAAAGAACTGAATGAGGCTGGCTACATACAATAATGAATTTTTTTACCTGCATTTGTATAAAGTTGAGAAATAAATTTAATAATTTAAATTACAAAAATTTAATGTTTTATTTATTGTGTTCTGATTTCTAACTAAGCCTGTGTTCTCGCTACTGTGTGTGCGTTCATTCCTTGTCTACTGTGTGTACTGTATGTCCAGTGTGTTCTTTTGTTGAATGTGTGACATTTCGTTAAATGCGCGTATTCAAATCTGTAGTATCTCTGAATGTTTACTAGTCCAAAACCTCTTTGTCTTGATTAATTATTTTTCAGGGATTCTTGGTAATCTTGTAAGCGTAAAACATGTTATGTTGGTTTAATTTAATATGATTAGCTGACATAGAAGAAGGTCATGAGGTCTATATGTCTGACATTGTTCATGACCCGGTCTAGTGGTCCGAAAATGCTTGGTCTATATGTATGTATGGCTTTGTTCATGAACATTTTAGAGGTTATTCTAAGTAGGATAGAAAAACTAGACTTTCATTGTAGGCTTATCGACAGCATATTTAATTCGACGGATAGGTATATTGTCTTCAGTTGTTTTTCTTAGAGTGAATGATTAATAAACTCCACGAAAGGTAATAGAAAACAGAATATAAAATTTATTTAATATTTAGTCATACTTGTCACTGGTCAAGAATCAAACCTAGGACAGGAATCCATCGATTCAATATGTAAATTAATGAGTGATTTTTAGGTGAATTTTGGAATTTTTTCCAAATTTCTAGGTCAATAAATACAAATTTCCAAGATGGCAGTCATAACAGCTTACTGGAGGCTGGTAGTAGAGGATTTTAAGCCTCTTTTAAGATTTTAAACATGATTTATTGAAATAATTATTTTTTACATAAAATTAATTTTTTTGCATCGCCCAGGGATCTAACCAAGGACAGGAACTGATCGGATCAATCAGTATATTGATCACAAATTTATGTAATGAATTTTGGAATTTTTCCCTAATTTCTAGCTAATAATTACACAGTTCCAAGATCGCGTCAAATGTCAAGATGGCGGGTGCCACAGTAATAATAAATTATTGCTGCACTCTAGCAGGTAAAAATTAAACTAGCATGATGGTAGTGCACTCTAGGAGCCGAAAACCAGATTATGGTCTCCAGCAGACGAAAAAAAGATGGCATACGTGACATTATACTAGCTGGTGATATATATATCTTGGTATTGGTGGTGGGGGTTCAGTTTGCAGGTGGCTTCCATAGAAGAAGGATCTATCGACATTTATTTTTTTTGCTCTTACCGGTTTCGAACTGAAGACTTCAAAGCTTAAGTGTGTTTTTAAAGAGTATTTTATTATATTTTTATTAATAATATTATTTAAATTTTTAAAATTTTAGCCGATTTTCTAGCATTAAAATTACGGATTTTCAAGATGGCGGACATGATGTCATACTAGCTGACGATATATATACTTTGACATAAGTGGTGGGAGATCAGTCTGTCAGCGGCTTCCGTGGAGGAAGGATCGATCGCCAATATTTTATTATTTTTGCCTTCACCGGGTTCGAATGGAGGACTCCGAGCTCCATGTCGTAAGTTCGTTTTTAAATATTTTTTATTAAAATTTAATTTATTTTTTTATTTTTATTTTTTTCATTGTAATTGGATAATAAATAATGATTTTCATGATGATGGACTTAACGGAAAGTGCAATAGTTATATCATAATCCTAGATGACGTCAGATGCTCAGAGCGACTAGCTCTTAGGACTGAAACGCCCCTCGTGCCTCAATATTAGATTATTTTGAACTAATAAATAAAACCTTGGAAACTGCTGGGTTCAAAAATATTAAGAAAATTAAAGTTATTTACCACAGGGGGCACGAGGTGGTAAACAAGACAATTTTGTACTCCCTGCTCACAAGCAACTTGGGAGCTAGTGGATCGTTAAAATAGATTAAGGTATATGATAAATAAATAAACACTACATAAGTAGCTTGGTCTATAGGTTTCCCGGTTTATTCAGCATAATTAAGTTCAACGTGTTTGTCAATATTTTTAGATTAATTTAGTTTCACAAGAAAGGTATAGACAAGATTTCAAACTTACTTAACGGTGGGCCGGCCCGATATTATTAAAACAATTTATATTATATTAATTACACATCATCACAGAAACAAAACAAATGAAATATTCCACCCTATTAGATTCTTTCGCTGATTACATAGATAAGAGTCTCATTGGTTTTACATATTCTTGTGGATTGTGTTATTAAGTCACTGTTCGCTGGTTTGTATTTTAATAAATTTAGTTCATGTTAAGGGAGAGATATATTTCTAATATCACCCGGATCTTCAGATTATGACATTGGGCCGGGAAAAATTCTCTTCTTAAGGGAACTCGGAGCTCGAGGTCCCGAAAAACATGCTGGGAGCAAATTCGTCCCCCCAGCACTTGGACCCTGTCTGAAACACAATTCAAATTCCAAACGAATTAGACCTGCTTCCAGACAGTCAAACACAGTCGGCGCGAAAAGGCCAACAAACGGGAATTCGGGGAGAATAAAAAAATATTGGAGTAACTCACCAAACAGGGTGTAGCTCCAGGGCTCAGGAGATGTCTCGCGCCGACATCAGAATGGCGCGGACTGAGAAATGCGCGGATGACACGGCAGAAATCGAAATTTAGTAAAATAAAAAAAATTAATAAAATTTAACTAAAATATGACTTTTTTTTCTAATCACTACTTCTGACTGGCTACTGTTCAACTGGGATCACATCCCCCAAGACAGCTGACTACATCCTTAATTGAAGGCGATTCCGTTGTAGCCGCGGCGAGAAGTTCTGGGCGACCTGCACCGCGGTTAGTAGCCAGTGGCAAAGTCCTTTGTTCCACGATGGCGGACAAAGCTCCTAATTAAAACGCGCGGTAGGCCCTAGGGAAAAAGAGGGGGAAGTTTCGGCTCTGGACCGAACATATCCGGAGGTGCCCGAAGTGGTCGTAGCCACGACTTCAGACGTTTGCGCCAAAGAGCGACTGCCGCTCTCTCTACCGGCGGGCACAGAAAGCAACAAACAATCGACTTCTACGGGTCGCGATTTGAAAGCATAGGGGCATATGGTGCCGTGGAGCTACTCTCTAGTGGCGTAAAGTGGAACTAACGGAGGCGGTGAGCTGACTCGGCACCAGGTGTCACGAACGTGTGCTCTGCACGCTGGCGACCAGGGCCGAAGTTACTTTTTCCGTCACTAGGTGTCGTGGAGGGATCTGTAGGGCAAGGGAGAAGGTCCTTGTGGTAGGCCACCGCCTTGGTGGGGATCACGTCAGGTCAATGGTCCTGGGCTAAATTCTGCGAACCATGGGGGTGGGGAGAGAGGGGAGGGTGGACAGAAAAGCGCAGAGATGGCTGGGAACGAGCGTCCACTGGATACTCAGTCGTACCTGAGGCTCGCTGGTCTAGGCGGCCCTCTAAGAACTACAGCTTGCACGCCAGAAGCTGCGCTCTGCATGTAGCGAACTAAAATTACGGACCCCGGGCGTGCCTGTAGGCGGGATAAATTTCAACCAGGCTGCTAACGACTACACTAGACTAGCAAAGCTCAGATAGATCCTTGAGAAAAGGTGCCTCGGTCCACTGGCACAAAGTTTAACTACGTAGAGTACACCAGCCTAACAAAGTGTAAATCACCCCTTTAGTAACCAGATTATAATAAAAATAAAATTTGTAAGAATAATTTAAAATTATAATAACAAATAAAAAAAATGTATCGAAATTCCTAATTTCTGGCACAGGACTTTAGAGCCACTTTTAGGATTACGTGTTCTTTCTAAGGCAAAAAGCTTTTAAGGTTTTTCGAAATCCTAATATTTGAATTTTTGAGCAAGAATATGACAATTTTTCCCGCTAAATAGGAATGTTTTGGAATTTTGAGTTATTTTGAGTCATGTTTGAGGAATGTTTATGAATTTTTGAGTCCAAGATGGCAGCCGTGACGTCGCAATCCAAGATGGCCGCCATGACGTTAGAGCTATCGGTCATTGACCCGGCTCCAGTTCCACGCGCCTGGCGCCTGGCGCAGGACCCACTATTATATACTACTGTAGCAGTTTTTTGGAGAAGCGTTTAAAAAAGTACTTGGTAATATTGCTTGATCCGAAGAATGTATTCACAGCAGGAGCATGATTCTATAGTGTTTTTATACTTCTAAATACAGTGCCAGTTTTGTAATTAATAATTATATGCATGCTATGATTGAATGTAAAAATTAATTTAGCATTTACTCATTTATATTTACTGCACAAAGGCAAATGACTGATAAATAATTGTCTGCATCTCTCAACAAGAAAAATAATTTCGAGATAATCGGTGCGTACAGCTTACCGAGTTCGAGTTGACATCGTCATCAGAATAACAGCTACAATTACAAATGGTGGTATAGCACTAATATCATTTGTACCAACACGTTTTCAAAACACTGTGACAATCTGCTACTTTTTTTTCGATTGGATTGGACATTTAGATACATATGACATAGTTTAGATGGTTGAAGATTAATCACATACACACACTGTAAGCATGGGCGTAGCTAACTTAGTGTGAGAAAAGCTGGCAAAACATGTTTAGGAACATGACACATTAAAAAAAACTTAAAAATGAGGAAAGACCGATATATGTGGGGCCCAACACCCACCTGCCTAGCGAATTTCGTTGACATGCCTCAGCAACATTTGTGATCTCGAGATTCAACACACACAGGTTTGCTAAATACATTTATGTTTTAAAATACTCGACTATAATTTTTCTTTCTGCCTACTACTCCCTTGATTTTAAATTTCTCAGAATTATTTTTGTCAATACAAATATGGAAAAACGTCGCACACAGTAAACATCAAATAATGAACGAATAAATTGGAAATTTGTTGGTCCAATGTAAGAATCCAAGAAAAAGTCAAGAAAATTTCCCGCGATACGTACCTATCATTTATAGCCATGTTGTTTAAGCAGGAGTTAAATCAAGTTTCAGCGGACCATTAAGTTATCTAGCTCTATTGGGTTTATAAGTTGCATTGCTTTTGGAAACGGCTTACACATTAATAAATTTAAAAAAAAACGCAAAATAAAAATGAATCGTGGCCGGTATTCGAATCCTTAACCTCCTGCTCAATAAGCTGGCGTTTTACCGTTTTACCGAGTACACAACAATAACCAGCTCCAATATGCTTATAAAATTGCATCATTAAAAGTAAAGCTGAACATACATAACTAAAATAAAAAACAAAGTAAAATACCGACTGAAAATTAGAATGTAATATTTTGTTAAATCCGTATGTGAAAATAAAGTCTCACCTCTAAGTTTGTAGCAACACATCGCAATACTCAAATTGCATAAAAAAAGTTTAATTTTACATTTTCAAAATCAATTCACATTCGGGAAGATATTAACCTTAACATATTTCAAATTCCTACTTCGACACAAATTAAAACACAAAGTATTACTAAAATGTTAAATTGTATTGTTTCACGTAAAATTGAATGTTATTTTATTTCGATCGTGGACGAGAAGCCCGAGGTTTGCGCGGAATTAGTTTACCCAGTAATACTTTGATGTTAAAAAAAATAAACTCGAAGAGAAAATTTTAATTATAAAATAAAAATTGCATTTTTTTTCCACAAACTGCACTTCACCTTACTTATTCTTACTAATGCTCCATTCTGTCCCTTGAACTTTGACAAGTGTTTATTTTGTGTGACTAATCTTCAAATTCAGACAGCAGCCTACTGCTGCACTAGTTGATAGGGGGGACAATTCTGCGTGGTCTAACAGGGGGGGGGGGGGGGGTTACAAGTGTGGTGCGTACAACACAGGCATAACTACTGTACAGTCCAAGAGAAGAAAGAGTGTTGTAGGCAACTGGCATATAACCAACACAGTGTTGCAAAACTGGTTATTTTTTGGGTGTTGCAAATTACTTAAAACATCAAAATGTATTTTATTTTACAGATTAAGTTTCAAACAAGCACTTTACACAAATCTGAAATTATTTCCATTGAGAAATTAATGGTTGTTTTTAAAGAAATAATAATGTCTTAATAAATATATGTGGAAGAAACTTTATTTAAAGATTTAAAGGTTTCATTAATAATTAACATTATGAGAATATTTCTGTCAGCAAAAGAATAAAAATAAATTAATGTTTCATGTAAAAAGGTCCCTACACTTCGTTAAATGTACAGAAATTTGTTATGGTTTGTATCAAGCTTTATACCATAACAAATTTCTGTACACGGAGAGTACGCAGATTTTCTGTAGAAAAGCAGCGACTGTCTATAGTGGGCTCAGCTCTGTGTGACTGGAGCACTGTAATAACAGCTGACACTTACCTAGCGTCCACGGCAGCTCAGTGCTGTAGTGTCACTGACTAGAGCACATCGTGACTGCATCTGCAGCGACCAAGCAGCGACTGTCTATAGTGGACTCAGCTCTGCGTGACTGGAGCACTGTAATAACAGCTGACACTTACCTAGCGTCCACGGCAGCTCAGTGCTGTAGTGTCACTGACTAGAGCACATCGTGACTGCATCTGCAGCGACCAAGCAGCGACTGTCTATAGTGGGCTCAGCTCTGTGTGACTGTAGCACTGTAATAACAGCTGACACTTACCTAGCGTCCACGGCAGCTCAGTGCTGTAGTGTCACTGACTAGAGCACATCGTGACTGCATCTGCAGCGACCAAGCAGCGACTGTCTATAGTGGGCTCAGCTCTGTGTGACTGGAGCACTGTAATAACAGCTGACACTTACCTAGCGTCCACGGCAGCTCAGTGCTGTAGTGTCACTGACTAGAGCACATCGTGACTGCATCTGCAGCGACCAAGCAGCGACTGTCTATAGTGGGCTCAGCTCTGTGTGACTGGAGCACTGTAATAACAGCTGACACTTACCTAGCGTCCACGGCAGCTCAGTGCTGTAGTGTCACTGACTAGAGCACATCGTGACTGCATCTGCAGCGACCAAGCAGCGACTGTCTATAGTGGGCTCAGCTCTGTGTGACTGTAGCACTGTAATAACAGCTGACACTTACCTAGCGTCCACGGCAGCTCAGTGCTGTAGTGTCACTGACTAGAGCACATCGTGACTGCATCTGCAGCGACCAAGCAGCGACTGTCTATAGTGGGCTCAGCTCTGTGTGACTGTAGCACTGTAATAACAGCTGACACTTACCTAGCGTCCACGGCAGCTCAGTGCTGTAGTGTCACTGACTAGAGCACATCGTGACTGCATCTGCAGCGACCAAGCAGCGACTGTCTATAGTGGGCTCAGCTCTGTGTGACTGTAGCACTGTAATAACAGCTGACACTTACCTAGCGTCCACGGCAGCTCAGTGCTGTAGTGTCACTGACTAGAGCACATCGTGACTGCATCTGCAGCGACCAAGCAGCGACTGTCTATAGTGGGCTCAGCTCTGTGTGACTGTAGCACTGTAATAACAGCTGACACTTACCTAGCGTCCACGGCAGCACAGTGCTGTAGTGTCACTGACTAGAGCACATCGTGACTGCATCTGCAGCGACCAAGCAGCGACTGTCTATAGTGGGCTCAGCTCTGTGTGACTGTAGCACTGTAATAACAGCTGACACTTACCTAGCGTCCACGGCAGCTCAGTGCTGTAGTGTCACTGACTAGAGCACATCGTGACTGCATCTGCAGCGACCAAGCAGCGACTGTCTATAGTGGGCTCAGCTCTGTGTGACTGTAGCACTGTAATAACAGCTGACACTTACCTAGCGTCCACGGCAGCACAGTGCTGTAGTGTCACTGACTAGAGCACATCGTGACTGCATCTGCAGCGACCAAGCAGCGACTGTCTATAGTGGGCTCAGCTCTGTGTGACTGTAGCACTGTAATAACAGCTGACACTTACCTAGCGTCCACGGCAGCTCAGTGCTGTAGTGTCACTGACTAGAGCACATCGTGACTGCACCTGCAGCGACCACGCAGCGACTGTCTATAGTGGGCTCAGCTCTGTGTGACTGTAGCACTGTAATAACAGCTGACACTTACCTAGCGTCCACGGCAGCTCAGTGCTGTAGTGTCACTGACTAGAGTACATCGTGACTGCACCTGCAGCGACCACGCAGCGACTGTCTATAGTGGGCTCAGCTCTGTGTGACTGTAGCACTGTAATAACAGCTGACACTTACCTAGCGTCCACGGCAGCTCAGTGCTGTAGTGTCACTGACTAGAGCACATCGTGACTGCACCTGCAGCGACCACGCAGCGACTGTCTATAGTGGGCCAGCTGTGTGTGACTGTAGCACTGTAATAACAGCTGACACTTACCTAGCGTCCACGGCAGCTCAGTGCTGTAGTGTCACTGACTAGAGCACATCGTGACTGCACCTGCAGCGACCACGCAGCGACTGTCTATAGTGGGCTCAGCTCTGTGTGACTGTAGCACTGTAATAACAGCTGACACTTACCTAGCGTCCACGGCAGCTCAGTGCTGTAGTGTCACTGACTAGAGCACATCGTGACTGCACCTGCAGCGACCACGCAGCGACTGTCTATAGTGGGCTCAGCTCTGTGTGACTGTAGCACTGTAATAACAGCTGACACTTACCTAGCGTCCACGGCAGCTCAGTGCTGTAGTGTCACTGACTAGAGTACATCGTGACTGCACCTGCAGCGACCACGCAGCGACTGTCTATAGTGGGCTCAGCTCTGTGTGACTGTAGCACTGTAATAACAGCTGACACTTACCTAGCGTCCACGGCAGCTCAGTGCTGTAGTGTCACTGACTAGAGCACATCGTGACTGCACCTGCAGCGACCACGCAGCGACTGTCTATAGTGGGCTCAGCTCTGTGTGACTGTAGCACTGTAATAACAGCTGACACTTACCTAGCGTCCACGGCAGCTCAGTGCTGTAGTGTCACTGACTAGAGCACATCGTGACTGCATCTGCAGCGACCACGCAGCGACTGTCTATAGTGGGCTCAGCTCTGTGTGACTGTAGCACTGTAATAACAGCTGACACTTACCTAGCGTCCACGGCAGCTCAGTGCTGTAGTGTCACTGACTAGAGCACATCGTGACTGCACCTGCAGCGACCACGCAGCGACTGTCTATAGTGGGCTCAGCTCTGTGTGACTGTAGCACTGTAATAACAGCTGACACTTACCTAGCGTCCACGGCAGCTCAGTGCTGTAGTGTCACTGACTAGAGTACATCGTGACTGCACCTGCAGCGACCAAGCAGCGACTGTCTATAGTGGGCTCAGCTCTGTGTGACTGGAGCACTGGCAGCGAGCCCGATACATTTCTAAATTTAGGTCCCGAGAGTTGCCACGCTTTATATTCCTCCGTTTTGATTTTCCAGAAAAAGATTGTGTTAGGGTTTTTATTCACATTTAGTTGTAATGCACTTGTGCGTATTCTTTGGCGAATGAAGACATGTGGTTTTTATCACTAATACTGATTATCTAAGTAGAATATTGGTTTAAATCTTTTTATGGAAATAGAGGTATATTTCATCTAAGATTGTGTAGTATCCATACACACTGCCCTACATAGTCGCTAGAAATTATCGCCAATGTTGTCTCTATATGTTTTTCTCTTAAAAACTCTTTATAACGGGTATTTTTAACAGCCGTTAGGGTAATTTTTGTAATTGAGCTTGTATAGCATAACTTAACAGAAGTAACGGAATGAGTAGCTAAAATTTGTAGATAAGCGTTAAAATTAGGGTTCACGTAAACATGTTTTCCATTATAGCACACTTGCATACTTATGCATTTGCTTATAGCAAACTCATTCTTGAACACTCATAGTTCAGCTCTCGCATGCTTTCGCACTTGCTTACTTGTGTAGTTTATTTTTGTATGTTTGCTCACTTGTATCCTACTGGGTTACTTACTTTCAAATATGCACTTTTTTAAACTTGCAGACTTGCGCAGTTTTTTACTTGCACACTCGCATAATTATGTACTATACACATGCATATTTGAGCACATACCTACTTGTGCACTTGTATGTTTGTACAATTACCAAATTTCACAGCTGTACAATTATATTCTCGCACATTCGCATACCTGCGGACTGTACTTGCACAAATATTTTATTGCGTCTCCAATACTTATGTCTAACACAATCTCATGATTATACATTTTAAATCTTAAATACTTGCATAGTTACCAACTTGCATACTTTAACATATTTATATTTGACTAGATTTTTCTTGCAATCTTTCGTTGTTGCTTATTTCCATACTTGTTTTAACTAGTTTCACACATTAATAAACATTATTTTATGTATATGTGTAGAGCTTCACTTCTAAAGCACACGTGGCAACGCACCATGTTTTATTTTCTATATTCAATAAATGGAATATTTGCTCATTAATGTCGCAAACATAGTACATTTAATCGTCTCCAAAGCCATTATTTAGACCATTACGTTTTATGTGGACATTAACTATATAATTATAGTTGTAGAAAGGTGTTACTCATAAAATAACAATTAGTTAGTATGGCCGAGTTTGGGACTTGCTTCAAGATAAAGATCGAGGATGGAGTCATAAACAAGCTGGAAACTTGGATCACCTTAATTTAACCCTTGACCTTGACATTGGACCTTGGCCATTTAACTCTGACAGTAGTATATGAATGGGGCTCCGGAAACAGGGTTCAGGGTGTGGTGTCTGTGGTGTTGTCCGCCATCTTGGATTGTGACGTCACGGCGGCCATTTTTTACTCGAAATTCCTCAAAATTCCTCAAAATTGACTCAAAATTTCCCGTTTTCAAGGGAAAAAATCCCGTTTCGAGGAAAAATTAGGATTTCGAAAAACCACAAATGTCTTTTGCCTTAGAAAGAACACAAATTCCTAAAATAGGCTTAAGCATCCTTAACTCAAGCCTCAGTTAAGCCATTTCTAGGAATAAGGATACCATGACCTTTGACCTTGACCATGACCCCGGCGGCCATCTTGGATCCGCCATCTTGGATGACGTCATTGTGTTCTCGAACATTCTGGCGATGTGTTATCAGCCATTTTGAATGATGACGTCACCGTTCCAGTTTTCCATTACGTCCGCCATCTTTAAATTTATTATCCGAGTTTAATGAAATATTTTTAAAATTTATAAAAAAATTCATTTAAAAAAATTGTAATAAAATATTTATAAAAAATGTACTTTTACGACACGGAGTTCGGAGTTCTCGGTTCGAACCCGACGAGTGCAAAAAAATTAAAAATGGCGACCGATCCTTCCCCCTAGGTGGATGCAGGCAGACTGACTCCCACCACTTTTTTTAAAGCATATATATCGACACCTAGTATGACGTCATGTCCGCCATCTTGTCTTCGATGCTGGAAGCCATCATAATTGTATCGTCGGCTAGAGTGCGCTGATGACATGTTAGTTTAGTTCTTATCCGCTAGAGTGCAGTAATCATTTATTACTGTACACCCGCCATCTTGAAATTCGGCCGCCATCTTGAAATCATGTAATAATGTAGCTAGAAAAGCGGGAAAAAATCCAAAATTCATCAAACAAATCACTCATTAACTTACATACTGATTCGACCACTCCAGTCCTTGGTTCGATCCCTGAATGACGCAAAACATTTAATTTTATACAAAAAATAATAATAATTTCAATAAACCATGTTCAAAATTCTTAAAGAGACGTTAAATCCTCTACTACCATCAACCTATCAGACATCAAGACCATCATATTGGAAATTCGTAATTTTAATGCTAGAGATTCGGGAAAATGTTCAAAATTCATTAAATAAATTTGTAATCTATATACTGATTGATTAGATCGACTAAGGTCCTTGGTTCGATCCCTGGCCGATACAAAACAACTTTAATTTTAAAAAAATTCCCAAAAAGTGTAAGGTTCAAGAAATAAAACACCTCAAAGTCTTTTACAAACATAATATTTATTACACAATTTCTATCCTACTACAGAATCACTTGCGAAAGCCAGCAATCTTATAAACATTTAGCCCTGCATAGGCGTGCAACGACTACTTCTTAGCTCCAAATGGCTCCAAATGCTCCAAACGGCCTCCAAACGGCCTCCAAATGGCTCCAACAGCTCCAACAGCCTCCAAATGCTTAACACAGCTCCAAATGGCTCCAAATGCTCCAAACGGCCTCCAAATGCTTGACAGCTCCAAATGCTTGACAGCTCCAAATGCTTCAAAAGGCTCCAAATGCTCCAAATGACTCCAAAAGGCTCCAAATGCTTCAAAAGGCTCCAAATCCTCCAACAGCCTCCAAATGCTTCAAAAGGCTCCAAATGGTCCAACAGCCTCCAAACGGTCTCCAAATGCTCCAACAGCTCCAAAAAAGGCTCCAAATGCTCCAACAGCCTCCAAATGCTTAACACAGCTCCAAATGGCTCCAAATGCTCCAAACGGCCTCCAAATGGCTCCAACAGCCTTCAAATGCTTAACACAGCTCCAAATGGCTCCAAATGCTCCAAACAGCCTCCAAATGCTTAACACAGCTCCAAATGGCTCCAAATGCTCCAAACGGCCTCCAAATGGCTCCAACAGCCTCCAAATGCTTAACACAGCTCCAAATGGCTCCAAATGCTCCAAACAGCCTCTAAATGCTTGACAGCTCCAAATGTCTCCAGCAGCTCCAAATGCTCCAACAGCTCCAAAAAAGAAGGCTCCAAATGCTCCAACAGCCTCCAAATGCTTAACACGGCTCCAAATGGCTCCAAATGCTTGACAGCTCCAAATGCTTCAAAAGGCTTTAAACGCTCCAAATAGCTCTAACAGCTCCAAAAGGCTCCAAATGCTTCAAAAGGCTCCAATTGCTCCAAGAGCTCCATCTTCAATTGATTCTAACTGATTCCAATTACTTTTCTTATCGAACATGGCATCATTACTAACATGTCTTTATTAGTATACATTTTGACTGGCAGTGGTAATGTATTTTGCACCTTTAAGTTATAAGTTTTATTTAGAAATCAGATTTCGATAAATGGTAGATACCATTTGGAAAGAAAATATATTAATTTATCTTCAAGTTTATGCACAAACATTTAATTTAAGACATTATTGTATGTAGCCAGCTTCCCTCAGTTCTTTGAGTATGAAGGATATTTATTTAATGTTCGTATAGTTTCCTGCACAAAGCGATCCATGTAGTAGTCGTAGCCTGTCAACCAATATGTTAGGATCTTCCCATGAGGTATAATCAATCTCTGCTGCTGCGTTCATCATCCTTGCATGTTTATAATAAATATTATATCTGGTGTCTATCGTTTTAACACCAACCACAAGGTCACTTTCGTCATCGTGCCAGTGATTATCACAAACTTGATCAGGATAATTTATTTTATTACGATGTTTCCATCGTTTTGGTCTCAAAACACCATCACAGTCTTCGCTCTTGCATGCTTTTGGTGCTTCAGCACAGTACTCAATCATGTCAGCCTTAGATGTGTCAGCACAATCTTCGTTCATGCCAGCTTCTGATGTGTCACCACAGTCTTCAATCATGTCAGCACCACAAACTTGATCAGGATAATTTATTTTATTACGTCTTTTCCATCGTTTTGATCTCAGACTGCCATCACAGTCTTCGATCTTGCCTGCTTTAGGTGCTTCAGTACAGTACTCAATCATGTCAGCCTCAGATGTGTCACCACAATCTTCAATCATGCCAGCCTCAGATGATTCATCAAAGTCTTCGACCTTGTAAGCTTCAGGTGGTTCTCCATCCTTCACATTTTCATGGAGACGACTAGATATTGGAGTAAATATATTTTCATTTCTAATGTGGTTACAACTTCCTTCGTTTGTTTTAAATTTTAAATTATTATCTTGATCTAGATCAGTAATTTTAGCATTAGCTTTTTCGCCTTCGTTCCTCTTTCGCGATGTTGTAGCCCAGTCTTCGTTATCTTTATTCATCTTAACTGTACAGGTCTTGTAATGTCTATCCAAGTAATATCTTCTACCAAAGGATTACTGACACTGACTGCAATGAAATGGTTTTTGACAAGGACCCAAATTACACTCGCTTCTCTCATGTCGTTTAGCATTCTTTCTCAAGGTAAACACCTTGCTACAGTATCTACAGAGATGTAGTTTCGATACAGCAACTAATCCCGAATCAGGATTCATATTAGTTACTGAGACTAATGCCAGATGCAAACTAAGAGTTTTAAATTAGATATATTACTTAAATAGAATTTTTTAATTATTTCTTTAGCGAGAATTAATTTATCTCATTCAAAGGTACTTGTTGCAAGTAGTTCTGCTTTTCAACAACAGATGTCGCCACATGTTACTTGCAGGTAAACAATATTTAGTTCTTTTATGCGGGATGCAGGATGCTCACTAACGATCGCAATAGATCGATGGCTTCGCTAGACTCCAAGGAAAGGATGTTTGTTCTTCCAGTCAGTGTTTCACAGATTTCTCAAAGCATATTATTAATTTGACTGAGTAATGTTATTTTTTTAAATTCCACCTGATAAAAATATTGCAAGTTTTGATTTAGTAGCAGTAATTATCGAATTAAATGTAACTTCAAATAAAATGTCATGACGCATTAGACAAAAAAATCCATGCAGAGAGCGGTTTCTCAGAATAGTCAGAAGCACTTGAAGAAACCACAGGAATGACAGCAAGAACACGGGAAAAACCATCAAAATATTGACAAGAATAATCAGGAGCTCACGGAGAAAACCACCATAATATTGACCAGATTAATCAGAAGCACTCGGAGAAATACGCCACACGTTTTCTTTGATATAATAAAATTTTAAAAAAATTTAAAAAATAATAAAAAATTTAAAACAAAAAAAAATTACAAAAAATACATAAATAGATTCTGCTAGCTTGTACACTTATCATTGTTGAGCGAAGATAGAGTTCTAGTACAAACCAGAATATATTTATGTATTTTTTGTAATTTTTTTTTTGTTTTAAATTTTTTATTATTTTTTTTAATTTTTTTTTAATTTTATGATATCAAAGAAAACGTGTGGCGTATTTCTCCGAGTGCTTCTGATTAATCTGGTCAATATTATGGTGGTTTTCTCCGTGAGCTCCTGATTATTCTTGTCAATATTTTGATGGTTTTTCCCGTGTTCTTGCTATCATTCCTGTGGTTTCTTCAAGTGCTTCTGACTATTTTGAGAAACCGCTTTCTGCACGGATTTTTTTGTCTGATGCGTCGTGACATTTTATTTGAAGTTACATTTAATTCGATAATTTCTGCTACTAAATCAAAACTTGCAATATTTTTATCAGGTGGAATTTAAAAAAATAACATTTCTCAGTCAAATTAATAATATGCTTTGAGAAATCTGTGAAACACTGACTGGAAGAACAAACATCCTTTCCTTGGAGTCTAGCGAAGCCATCGATCTATTGCGATCGTTAGTGAGCATCCTGCATCCCGCATAAAAGAACTAAATATTGTTTACCTGAAAGTAACATGTGGCGACATCTGTTGTTGAAAAGCAGAACTACTTGCAACAAGTACCTTTGAATGAGATAAATTAATTCTCGCTGATGAAATAATTAAAAAATTCTATTTAAGTAATATATCTAATTTAAAACTCTTAGTTTGCATCTGGCATTAGTCTCAGTAACTAATATGAATCCTGATTCGGGATTAGTTGCTGTAGATCCTGTAGCAAGGTGTTTACCTTGAGAAAGAATGCTAAACGACATGAGAGAAGCGAGTGTAATTTGTGTCCTTGTCAAAAACCATTTCATTGCAGTCAGTGTCAGAAATCCTTTAGTATAGTGATAGGCAGAACGGTTCTTTTGACCGAATCGGTTCTTTTGGATCAGTACCGTGAAATGATTCGTTCAGAACGATTCGTTCATCTCGGTCAATTCGTTCTTTTCTGTGTATGGGATCTGGCTCTTTTATCAGGTGTCGTAACTCGTTCATCCTTTAGAGTATTAGGTACGTGTTTATGTATTTGAATTTGAACATTGCTTTCAGTAGCCAGTGAATCACAGTTGCGTATATGAAACAAGATTATTTATATTTTAATACTTTTTAAGTTACAAATATTAATATATAGGCTATTTACACTCTAGTGACAGTAAAGTGTTTACATGTAGACCAACACATTTAGAGAAAAAAAGACAAAAATTTAATACTACTAATGCGATTCAGTATGAAGAGAAACAAATGTACATTAATTAACCCAAAAATGGTAAGTGTGAACATTTATAGTTACTTTCCCTGTTATTTTTAATTCATACGTTTTTTGTTTTGTTTTTTTTATTTCCAAATTTGTGTATGTGAATGTGAAAAAGCAATTTTAAACCACTACTTAACAGTTGACATTTTCAGGTATAGATACTTTTCATGTTACACTATTTTATTTGATCAGTTATCGTTTGCTCTTGTGAACATGCGCACGCTGTGATTACTAATTCTTCAGACTCCTGACGTCATGAATCATTTCACGAACGAATCAGACCGGGCGCGTGGCCGGTTCTCTCATCTCGTTCTCTCCGCGTTTTCGTTCTTCCGAATCTTTCAAGGTACCGGCTCTCAAAGAACCGGCTCTTTACATCGCGAACGAATAGCAAGATTTCGTTCTCTCAAAGATTCGTTCTTTTTGAACGAATCGTTCACGAACGACCCATCACTACTTTGGTAGAAGATATTACTTGATAGACATTACAAGACCTGTACAGTTAATATGAATAAAGATAACGAAGACTGGGCTACAACATCGCGAAAGAGGAACGAAGGCGAAAAAGCTAATGCTAAAATTACTGATCTAGATCAAGATAATAATTTAAAATTTAAAACAAACGAAGGAAGTTGTAACCACATTAGAAATGAAAATATATTTACTCCAATATCTAGTCGTCTCCATGAAAATGTGAAGGATGGAGAACCACCTGAAGCTTACAAGGTCGAAGACTTTGATGAATCATCTGAGGCTGGCATGATTGAAGATTGTGGTGACACATCTGAGGCTGACATGATTGAGTACTGTACTGAAGCACCTAAAGCAGGCAAGATCGAAGACTGTGATGGCAGTCTGAGACCAAAACGATGGAAACGACGTAATAAAATAAATTATCCTGATCAAGTTTGTGGTGCTGACATGATTGAAGACTGTGGTGACACATCAGAAGCTGGCATGAACGGAGATTGTGCTGATACATCTAAGGCTGACATGATTGAGTACTGTGCTGAAGCACCAAAAGCATGCAAGAGCGAAGACTGTGATGGTGGTTTGAGACCAAAACGATGGAAACATCGTAATAAAATAAATTATCCTGATCAAGTTTGTGATAATCACTGGCACGATGACGAAAGTGACCTTGTGGTTGGTGTTAAAACGATAGACACCAGATATAATATTTATTATAAACATGCAAGGATGATGAACGCAGCAGAAGAGATTGATTATACCTCATGGGAAGATCCTAACATATTGGTTGACAGGCTACGAATCTCTAGCATTACAATTACGAATTTCCAATATGATGGTCTTGATGTCTGATAGGTTGATGGTAGTAGAGGATTTAACGTCTCTTTAAGAATTTTGAACATGGTTTATTGAAATTATTATTATTTTTTGTATAAAATTAAATGTTTTGCGTCATTCAGGGATCGAACCAAGGACTGGAGCGGATCGAATCAATATGTAAGTTAATGAGTGATTTGTTTGATGAATTTTGGATTTTTTCCCGCTTTTCTAGCTACATTATTACATGATTTCAAGATGGCGGCCGAATTTCAAGATGGCGGGTGTACAGTAATAAATGATTACTGCACTCTAGCGGATAAGAACTAAACTAACATGTCATCAGCGCACTCTAGCCGACGATACAATTATGATGGCTTCCAGCATCGAAGACAAGATGGCGGACATGACGTCATACTAGGTGTCGATATATATGCTTTAAAAAAAAGTGGTGGGAGTCAGTCTGCCTGCATCCACCTAGGGGGAAGGATCGGTCGCCATTTTTAATTTTTTTGCACTCGTCGGGTTCGAACCGAGGACTCCGAACTCCGTGTCGTAAAAGTACATTTTTTATAAATATTTTATTACAATTTTTTTAAATGAATTTTTTTATAAATTTTAAAAATATTTCATTAAACTCGGATAATAAATTTAAAGATGGCGGACGTAACGGAAAACTGGAACGGTGACGTCATCATTCAAAATGGCTGATAACACATCGCCAGAATGTTCGAGAACACAATGACGTCATCCAAGATGGCGGATCCAAGATGGCCGCCGGGGTCATGGTCAAGGTCAAAGGTCATGGTATCCTTATTCCTAGAAATGGCTTAACTGAGGCTTGAGTTAAGGATGCTTAAGCCTATTTTAGGAATTTGTGTTCTTTCTAAGGCAAAAGACATTTGTGGTTTTTCGAAATCCTAATTTTTCCTCGAAACGGGATTTTTTCCCTTGAAAACGGGAAATTTTGAGTCAATTTTGAGGAATTTTGAGGAATTTCGAGTAAAAAATGGCCGCCGTGACGTCACAATCCAAGATGGCGGACAACACCACAGACACAACACCCTGAACCCTGTTTCCGGAGCCCCATTCATATACTACTTCTGACCTTGACATTCAACCTTAACGTAAACATTTTACCTTGACCTTAATCTTTATACTTGATATTAGACTGAACTTTGACCTTAACATTTGATGTTGAATTTGACCTTGTCCTTCACATTTGACCTTTTCCTTGATATTTCACCTTGATTGGGCCTTGATTTTGGACCTTTATCTTTGACCTTGTCTTTTGACCTTGGCCTTTGAACTTGACCTTGGATCTTTGACTTTGATCTTGAACTTTGACCTCATCCACCATTTTTAATTCCACCATCTTGGATTATGACATCACATCCTCCATTGTTTCAAGAAATTTCTGCCATCTTGGAATCGAATGCGTCACTCCCTATCTTTACAATTGCCATCTACAAAATCCATAATTATTAAGCTACAAAATTTAAAATTTTTAATTTTTATAAAAAAACTTAATTAATAAAATTTGGTTAGCACCGCACTCCCTTATATTTCATTCTTTGTTTTGGCCGCCATTTAATAAATTGTTAATTTTGAAGCTAGGAAATTGGAAATTTTTTTAAATTTATCAAAATTTCATTAATGAAATTTTAATAGCACCCCACTCCCTAATGTTGCAATTTTATATACGACCACAATTTTGAAAATTCGTAATTTTTAAACTATAAAATCAGGAAAAAAGTTAAAATTATTATTATAAGGGGCATCCCCTCCCCCATCGTGGACGGGTCGGTGGGCCGGTAGTTGCCCTCGGCGGCGGTGGGCCCGTGTACGGCACTACGGCATGTTCGTCCTCTGCGCGCGCCGCCCCCTTGGTGGACGGGGCTGACCGGGGCGTCGCGACGCCCTTGGCGCTGCGAGCTGATTGGAGGTCATGCTCTACGGCTCATGCTCGCGCGAGAAAAACGTCCAGCCTGCGAGTCACTGCTTCGCGCAAGAATGGGCGAAGTTCGGGGGACACTAGCTCAACTATGAAGGGAAGTATGTTACTAGTTTGATCCCCCGGTGTTAGGCGGCGGTATAGTCTGAGCTTGTTATAAACAAACGACTCCACCACCTCCCCGTCCCCTTGGCAACGGCTGAACATCTCACACCGACATGTGTTTAGGGCTCGGGTGTCATTGAAGCGCGCCTCCAGCTGGCGGGCGAAGTCCTCCCAGTCTGCGTCGTAGCTGCCCGCCTGGGCCCACCACTCGCGCGCCTCCCCGCGCAGCTGCGCGCTCACATATTCCGCCCGCTCTTCCCGTGGTAACTGGTGCCGCACGAGCCTCGCCTCGCATGCTCGCAAGAACACGCGCGGATCCTCGTGGTTGAGGCCCGCGAACTCCAGGAGGGTAATAGGCCCCGTGGAGGGGGGGGCGGGACGTGGTAGCTAGCTGACCCCCTGGGTGCCCTCGTGCGCGTCGCTCGCACCCCCCACACAGAAAAAGTCTGTCCTGGAAATTCACGAACTCCAGTGCGTCTGCGCATGCGCGGTTTTTAATTGTTCCGCACTGCTGGCATTTCGCTACCTCTCCTCGGTAACCAGGACAGTGGACAGCGGCGCACTGGGGACCCGCTTGGGTTCTGGGCTGCCCCTCCGTCTTGATGCGTACCCTTTCGGAGGTGCAGTACAGGTGGGGGTACTCACCGGTGCTGTGGCTGGTGGTGTGCGGTTTGCCGCACCCGGCGCAATAGCTCTCCACGGTTATGGCTATGTCCGGCCTCTTGTCCATGGGCGATCCGCGGCTGTCCAACACGAGCGTCGGGTTGAAGCGTCGGTGGCGGGCGCGGGCAGATCTGGGGGTGTGCTTCCTTGCACTTACGACAGAGCGGTCGTGCCCTCACACACGCGCCTCACGGTTGTTTACACGGCCGCGGTTGGTGACATACTCTGGCGTCTCGGTGATCTTCGGGCGCGCTCATTTGTCCTTGGCGCGCGGTCGGTCGGGGCAGTCCCCTCTCGCGCGAGGGGTTTGGCGGAACCGTGGAATGCGGGAGGGAGGGAGCGAACGATCTGCGGGCGGGAGGGGGTGGTGTGGCCTGATTACCCCGGCACGTCCCGTTATGCAGTGTCTACACGTCTGCGCGTGCTTTCTCTTCCATTTGTGCCATTCCGACGCGTAACTCTGCCGGATTTTCTGCGATTTGGCTGGCGTTTGCGGCGTTTTTATGTTGTCACACTAGGTGGGCGCCATTTGACACCTTCTGCCTTCTGCCGAGGTGATATTAAGGGTGTGGTGTTGCTTTTGGGTGCCAACTAGCAATATTAACTATGTGCTAGTGCGTAGCCAAGACTCTTGGCTCAGGGCCTGACGTCGCCACTTGGCCGGCAGGCAGTAGGGGTCGTTCCGCCAGAGTTACCCCCAGCTGTTTTAGCCACCAGGGATGCTATGCTACGGGCGTTGTAACATATACGTGGAGGCTCAATTTAGAGTGTTTTATTACCAGGTATGTACACTATACATGCACTGCGCTGTGCATTGCCCGCTTACTGGGAGCGGGGCTCTACAGGCCACGTTTCTGATGGACTTGTGCCACGCTACCCTAATGTTCCGTTCACACTTCACACTACACTAATCTTAAACAGTTCTGGAATTTAATTAACAATACATTGAAGTTACCCACAGTTCAAGGATCCACGTAACATGGGGAGTTCCGATGATGAGCACAAATTAAGTAAGGCTATCGGTGAACTCAGGTCGACGTAGCCGGGCTGTCCGTGAGGCTCGGAGCTGGTGGGTTTAAAAACTCACGCAACTCCGGTAGGGACGGCAAGGGCGGAGGTCGAGAGGCTTCGCGGGCGACCCACGACTAGTCTTCTTGGAGGGCGGTGATCAACTGGCGATAGCTGTGGTATCCGCATGACTCCCCAGCCTCGCTCCCGCGAAAACGTGTCGTGTGCAAAAGTAATCCCGGGCCATGCGCGCTGCCTGATCGCGCTAAAGACCAGAATTACAATAACATTTCACCATAGTCGTTACTCAATTAAGATCATTTTCAAGAGAGCTGAAAGTTATACAATGTCCAGATAATGAGGTCACCTAATGGTACCCTCCGTGGTCGACTATCGCGCGGGCGACAGTCGATTAGGCGGGGCAGCTTATGTTCGATGCGTTGCACCACCCTGCATCCAGGTGCGATCACGTCGCACACACTCGTGGCGAGGCGGTGACATGCCATAGCGGTCTGTGCGAATTAAGGAGCACTAATGGTTGGTGTCAACTTGTTAGAGTGCAGTATTGTTTATTACCTTTAACTCTGCCATCTCTTCTGGCTGACATCTTGAAAATCTGTAATTTAGCTAAAAATTCAAGGAAAATAGCACAAACCATTAAAAGAATCATCAACTAATATTCTTATTGACTCGATCGATTCCCGTCCTTAGATTTGATCTTTCTTGATAGAAAAAATTAGTTTCAGAATTATTGATTTAATATTACCATAAAAGTGACAGGTACAAAAAATTTAACACCTCAAAATTTTTACAAATAAAATTTTTTTATGCAAGTACTACTATACTACGAGTATGTACTAAAACAAATATTCACAAACATTTCTAGATTTCTGGTCTGCTACCCACTAATTAATAACCTAGTATCGTCCATTTCTTCGTTCAAAAATCTTCTCTGCCAAGTACATTTTGGGATAAATCGTAGGTTGTATCTCTTCGGCCTAGCAGCCACTACAAATAGTCTTGTGGTACAAATCATCGAGTTAGTAGCTCCTAGGCTCCGATTGGCGAACTTCGGTCACACGGAAATGTTCGGGACTCCAACTCGTTGTGAAACCTTTCTCGAAGATGCCTTTCTGCATGGAGATCCTCACAATTTCACCGACGTTAGCTTTAGGCTATCGAAAATTATTCTTCTTCGTGTTGGAAAACACTGTTCGAAGAAGGTGATAATTCTTTTCGGTTTTGGGCTTCATTTTCATGGTAGAATGTGCCGTGAAATTGATTGTTCCCAATACTCTTGCTCTGGGTTCTCTGATAACAATCACAGCAAGCTGGGGGGAGCTATGTAAAAAAAAAAAAAGTGGCACATAGGTACAAAACAAAAAATTTTAATACCACAGTAATAAAAAGGAACAGCACTTTCACCTAAAAGTGTGCTAGTAAAATTATACAAACAGTAATTAAATCGTTCATGTATTAGTTTTATTAATTATTTTATCAGTTGCAAAAATATGGAGTTATAAATTTGTCACAATTTCACCCCACAGCACGGGGTGACTTTGTGACAGTACCTATTTATTCGCAATGTAAATACATAGGAAAAATGAGATTGGACCAAAGTAACCCCACAATATATTTTCTTAAAGAAAATGTACAGTTATTTTGATAAAATGTATTCAATAATATACATTTACTCTATTTATTAGACACTTTTTTAAATTCAAACAAACTGTGTTTTAATTTCAAACACTGAAAAAGATACTAATGACAGTACGATATCTGCAATTTTTTATTTTACATTAGTTCCTTCACTTTGTAAAGACCTCAGCTGCCAACCTTCTTGGGTTCACTTATGTGTTGTACAATTTCTTCTACCGAGTACTCAATTTCGTCACATTTCTATGGCCATTTCCAATACATGTCACTCTTTGCCATGGCACTTATCATGTATCTCTCATTCTTCACATTTGTTATCTGGTCAGGGTATAGTTCACACTCAAAATTTACGATAACATATTTACCTGCTAGCAAATTTACAACTGTGTCAACAGCTGAAGGGTTTTCAGGAGGAAAATCCAAGTTGGACTCCTGATCTTCCGACAAATTCAGACTGCTGTCAGAATCATGGAGGGAGAAAGCTCCACTGCTATCACTTTCGTCTTCGTCGTCAGACTCCACAACTTCACGAGTGGACTTTCTTGTAGGTTGTATAGATTTATGTTGTTTTTTCTTCTTTGTCCAGATGTACTGGGTGCATCAGTCATCATCAGATTGCTAACAGCAGCAGTGTCATTCAAATCAGCTGATCCAATGCTCTTGCCTGGTAAAACATTCAACATCTTTCATCGCTTGATAGTTCTCTTTGATGTTGTTTCTTCTCTTTTCGTCTGAAGATGTTGAATGGAGGTGTCTCCGATGATGTCACTTATGCCTGTTAAATCATTCTGCAGGATTGCAGATGGTAGCTTCCTGAGAACTTGAGATTTGTCAAGGGGGTGTATGCCTGTTTTCTGGAAACCAACCCGCAAATTTTGTGCTGTTCCAGTTTCAAGGGCAGCCATCAACTTCTTTAGGAGCATCGGAAATTGATCCTTTGGAATGGATGTGCACCGACTTCCTGCAACACTCTCCTTCCACTCAGAAAGAACTTTCCGCCAGTGGCTCTTCATCGGCCGAAAGAATGCCACATCTAATGGCTAAAGTATATGTGTGGAGTTTGGGGGAAGTGCAATAAACTTGATGTTGTTTGCCTCACATAATCGCAGAACTTACAAATTGATATGTGAACTCAAGTTGTCCCCAATAACCGCTTTAGTGCCTTCTTGTTTAAGGATTGGCAGCATCAATGATATAAACCAGTCCTCAAAAGACTGTTGGTCGAACCATCCCGACTTTGTTCTGTTGTATCGTGCACCATGTAGACAATTTTCTGTCCACGTCGTCCACAACTTATCAGCTTTATTATTGATGTACAGAGGCGCCACCACCTACTGCATTACCACACACCATAATAAAAAGAAGTGCAGGCTTTCGAGGCATTTCTTATTTGCTCTGGGTATTTAGTTCCTCGTCGCGTTATCACTTTGGTGCTGCCTGGATCATCGACTAAGTTTGTTACGTCGAAGTTCCATATGTTCTGTGGAGGAATGCCATCCAATTCACATTCAAGATTTTCAAAGAACATGTTGATCACCTCTTCGTCATTAGCAGCTCTTGCATAGCTTATATTTTTTGAGGTTCGTTGTGACAGGACAGCACAGTGCCGTTTCATGAATGCATCCCCCCAGTACCGTCCTGGAAGAATGTTCGTAAAGCATTTTACTCGTCTTCCTGTCCTATCTAGGGATGATTTCACAACACATCTGAGGTCGAAAGTTGTGACTGGAAATACGTACATCGACATGGCGATTGTATGTCCAACAAACATATGTTCCTCTTCCTGTGTGAATACAGGTTGTCCACCTGGCATGTTTGTAGCCAGCCCCTTTGTTCTCAGCCACAAAGTGTTTTTGGGAATTTTGTATCTGAAAAGAAGCATCGTAATGTTGGGGATTAAAATTTAGAACAATTAACAATCTGGCCTCACCTTGAGAGTGATTAATCATAAATGCATACCTACCTTTGTGAAGCTTATCTCAGTGACAGTTTTTTTTTCTTTTAACTAAATTCACAGCCTCTTCCAGGTGTTCATTGGTGTAGTTTCTATAGGGTCGAGCACCCAGTTTCCTTTTATACGACCTCGGCATTCGTACCAGCACCCTGTAACAACAAACACCTGTGGTTAATTATGATTAATGGTAGGTAACAACTAAGAGGGACTGAAGGAAATATTCCAAAAGCCTTACAAAGGCCTTGTAGAGTGTTTACTTTTAAGAGATAAATCCTGTAACAAATAAGATATAAATAATGAAACAAATACCTATTTCATTTACCAGTTTAATATTTCATTAGGACATCTTAATTCCTCGGGAATGGATTTTATTTATTAAATGTAATATTTCAATACCTAATTGTTATAGGTAGTACTAGATACAGGGCTGTGTGTGGTGGTTATCTATAAATTGCAATCATATCTTTGAAATGAGTCATTTTAGTTTTTTAAAAATTTTAATGATCAAAATGTTAAGTTATTCAATATTCATAAGGAATAATAATATTTAAATAGCAACATTTGTGTTAATTTTAATCCTACATATTTAAATAGGCTAGGACAAATATAATAGCATTATCAATAACAATTTCCGTGGGGTGACTTTGGGACAGGCAGATGGTGTCACAAATAACCCCCACAAACATACATTTTGTAAAAATTCCTTCTAATTCAAAAATAATCATACAGATCTTAATCTCTTTACATGAAATCACTCACAAGACATTAATTTTCAACAAATAATACCTACCTGTTGAATGCTCCGCGTAAGTGATTCGGTCTACACAGATGAAATTATTCAGCATACGAACCAGCAGCAGTCATACAACTATTCACTTTGAAATGGCTCACATTCCAATGCTAGCTGGTAGAGGTTCGCGGATCATCTACTAGATAGCATTACATGTGTCACTATCTGACACGCCCGGACTCGATCTACCAGCGTAAATAATCGATCTGCGAGACCTCGAAAACAATTTTGTCACAAAGTAACCCCACTAATCACAATTACGGTATTTATAATGATAGAAAAAGAATAACCCGCAGCTTTCAGTTCATCACAAAACCGATCATATGCTTCTTTTGATTCAAGAACACCAGATACCGTTTTATCTTCATTTACTGAATAATACTTTAAATTACTTCTTGCTAATTTTAAGAATGACATATTATAAGTTAAACCCGCGCATTTGGAGAATAAATGCCCGCGATTTTTTTTTTCCCCCAAATATATATATATTTTTTCCTAACCTAACTAAAACTAAGTGTATTTTGGAGGGGTCCGGGTTAGGGAGGGACCTAGGTGCGTCTCAGGCCGAAGCCTATACGCCTAGTCATGCTGGGATTAGCCATGCAGGGAGAGGGTCGCATGCATCATGTGCTAGGAGGGGATTGGCCAGCCATGGCAGCGATTGGTGCCATGACTAACTCCCCTCACTCTTAAATCTAGACTATAACTAGAGATAGGGTGGGCCCAGGTAAAACCTGCATAGACACAGGGAAAACCCTGGGCACATTCATGCGGGATGCAAATTGGCATGCATTACGTGTAGGAATTTACAGGAGACAGAGGATGGTCTGGATGAAGTGTTGGACAGAGTAGAAAAGAGTCTACCATGCGGGGGTTGGGTACTTGGACTCGTGGTCCTCTTTGCTAATTGTCCAGTACTGGATTTAGTGACCAGGGACGCAAGCGCTCCTGGTGGTGAGTGGTTGCACTGACCACTCACTCCGCCGCCAGTCAGCACCTAAAAAACTAATAAACTAAGACAGAAAACAGATAAATGATTTACAAACTAGGCATTTCGTTACGAAATATTTCCCCAAATAAATACACCTGTTGTGGTACGGAAAAAAAAAGCGAGCATAAACTTCGGGGAACTTCGGGTGTGGCTCTCTCGTCTGTGAAAAGAAGGCTTCCCGGCTTCCCCTGCCGGTGAGAGTGTAAACTGGGAAGCCTATCATGTGTTGTGTTAGTGTAGGGGGGGGACACTTCATAGGGCAAGGCAATCACATTTTTCCAGTTGCTATAGAGTTTTATCCAACATCTGAGCACGAAAATTATAATCAAAATACCACGTTGATTAAATAAATATTACATTTGTTTTAACATTTTATCAAATTTATGGCATAAATTGGTATTGTTGAAATGAAAATAATATATTTACTTAAAAGAAAATAAACAAATTTTCGTTGGCATGTTGAACCACTTGTTTAACCAACAACACCATAATTAATGGCGTCGGCGTTGAATTAAGTAATATTAGGTTCAATAAAAAACTTTCTAAGGAAATTTTGTTTCAATCATGTTGAAATAGTAATCTCGTTAAATAATATCAATGATTTCATGAACTACTTTATAAATCACTGTTGACTGTTATGAAACATGCCTGATTCGGCTACGTGTTGTGTTAACTACTGGTACAACAAGAGAAGAGATAATAATAATTAATTTTACTTTAAGTTTCCGCTTGACGAAACTAGGTATGTGTAAATTATTAAAACGATACAAAATAAAAGTTTTGTGTAATTAAAATAGTGATGAGTATTTTGTTTTCATGCCCTACAGAATTTCCTCTTTTTAGGCTGTGTGTAGTCGCACGTTGAGGACAAGCACACAATACATTAATACCTAGGTACTGTTCTAAATGTCAATGAGTCTCAAATTCTGCTCAAACTTGCTACTTATATACTTTAATTAGTCTAAATGTTTTGTATGAATTTTATTTTTTGGTCGAGAGGGAGGTGTGGGTAAAAATTTTGTATTGCGTATCCAAGTTTATCCCTTGTTACTAATGGCATTATCCTGTGGTAATGATTCTTGCTGTTTTAACATTAATTAAAACAGCAAGCATCATGTGCCACCGGATAAATCATACATGATCATGCCAACAGTATCAAGGGATAAACTTGGATACGTGATACGGAACAATTACCGAGGTGAGGGTTGCGATAAAATGAAGTGTCTTTAAATTTTTATGTTGAAATTAAGGTTTTTTTTTTCCGTAACAATTGCTATACACCTGTCTTCAAGAAGTGAAGATACGAGAATGATTTGTACTTTCACCTAATCCATAAAGAATTGATGCCATTGGTAACAGCTTCATTTCAGTTTTTGTGGGAAAATTGTACAACTTAGGCAGTTAAATTTGCCAGAAATACACATTGCCTGTGTTAATGATTAAATACTTCTGCACGTTTTTTTATGCATTAGTTTTGTTTGCGATTTGTAATGCAATTCGGTAGGTACCTACGAAAATCCTAACCTTAACTTCAATCAACGTGATTCTACTAGAACAGAAATTGTTTCTTGGACATTAAAAAATGCAGCAATTTAATATAATCCAAAAATATGTTACATGTTATGCATTTTAACAAATGTTATGAAACGTAAACAAAACATTTTTAACCGAAATGAGGTTAAGGCAAACACTGTCCCGAAGGTAAGAAATTTACTTATTGTTTTAAAAATATTGCTCTCCTAAATCATTTTATGTTACGTTTACCGATATTTAGTTAAATGATTTGCTTATAAGGAAAAAAAATTAAAATACATATTTTTATAAATATTAATGCATGCACGAAAAAAGTCACAAGCTCGCCAACATTCAGTTGAAGCTACAAATTTCCCTACTATTCAAATTAGTGTTTTAAGCATATTAACTGCAAATTGTACTTTCTACGAACAATGTTGTATTTAAATTAAAATTTACTTATAATTTGAAACGTAAGTCTTACTCCAGAAGGTATTTTATCTCGGTTTTAAGCCATTGCAACTTCATTTTAATGTTTGTCAAGTTTGCGTTTTTGTATAGCAACTAGAGCATTTCTGAATAAAAAAAACGTAGAACTGCAATAGCATTGAGTGTCCACTCTGTACTAGTACTTTATTTACTCTATGGTTGAACCACGTGTGTAGTAGTAAGGTATTCAGTAGCGCGTGTTTGTTGCCATTTTATGCTTTAAAGGATGTAAGTGTGCTGTTTTATATATTTTACTAACTTAGTTCTTTGCTGAATCTTTTCAAAGGCAGAACAGTTTTTGTGGTATTGTGCTTGATACGATTTTAGGTTATGGGATGAAATGATACGATGATGCAATAAGCGTGTAATGTTAAACGATTGAGTACGTG